>NC_085139.1:183925962-184637400 GCF_024139115.2 Armigeres subalbatus
GTGGGACTTTAAACAAATTTGACCGACTGATCGAGCGTCTGTTCACGGAGGTGCACTCAATAGCGTCTGTTCTGGCATCCAGCGGCTGAGAATGAAATGCTATTTCCGGAAGCTATACCAAGATGGCAGCCCCATCCCGGTGGATAGGGAACCTTGGGCCAACAACCAACTGTTCCCAAAAAATCAATTTGTTCGAGAATCCGATAATGAAAGAATACGGACTGATTTTACTGCGACAACTCTTAGCGCGAAACAACGGACACGAATAGGAACATGGAACGCAGGATAAATTGGCACAACTTGCCAATGAGGCACGCCGCATGAAGCTTGAGATCCTGGGACTCAGTGAAGTCCGTTGGCCAAACTTGGGAGAACACAGAACGCCGTCGGGACAAGTTCTGCTATACTCTGTTTACGAGGTGAACACGTTCCCCGGCATCGCGGAGTTGCTTCACTAAGCGCTCAGGCACACTCTGCGCTTATGATAGGAACCTAAGTGAAACTACTATAATCCAATGTTAAGCGCCAACCGATGCCGATCTGCAAGACAAAGAGAACTTCTAGCCAAGTCAATTCCGTCGTAGATGAATTCCGAAGGTGATATCAATTTTGTTGCGATAGAAATGTAGAGTTCTTCGATGACAGTAAACCTTATTGTTCTTTTGATCAGCTTAAAGCTGAAAAGAACAATAAGGTTTACTGAGTCGTATGAAAGACTCTTTATCCTATATTTCAGTCTCCTTATAACTTTTCAACTACCACAACATTCAAAATCCTAGGCTTAAATTTTAGCCTTTTGCAATAATAATTTCAATGCTGAATAATTCAATAATAGCAATTTTTTCACCGTAATTTTCTTATCTAATTTTTGTTGTCGTTCATTTGCTTTTCTACCTGTCCTTAAGTTTTTGACACATGACAGCTGTCAAACAAAATCTTGGACGTAGATAGTGTTCACGTTAAGATTCATCAGGGCTGTCAACACAGGGCTGTTGCAGCGAACATCCTCCTCCCAGTGTCGCCTTAACTTCTTGTTCAGCGTCACCAGATTACCACGTCCAGCACAGCCAACTTGGTAACAGGCTTCTTCATAGTTCCTCCTACTGTCATCACTTGACGCGGTACACTTCTTTCCAGGAATCGTATGAACCACTCGTCCACGTATCCAACGATTCCGCATATTCATCCACTACAAAACTCACAAAACAATCTCCCACTTTGACCGTCTACATCTTTGTCCGCCTAATGATGGTTGGTAGGTATTCTACCACCCAACGACGCCAAAAATTGTCTAATGTATAATTCAGTGACTATAATAACAGTGACGTCAAGTGTCAGAATTGGAACAAAATCGTCTGTCAGTTCCATACAAATGCGCGTTCCAATCGAGCAGGAGACCTGTCAAACGTGGCACATGACGTTACTCTTCTTATAGGACTCTATGTATAACCATGTTCCAACTGCACCTCAACGCCGTACCTACATCCGTCGGTAGCTTCTCCGTTCCCACGCCATCAGAACTCAACAACAAAAAGTGATTAGGTGTCAAAGATTCCTGACTGGCTGTTTCTAGTGGAATGAACGTCAACGGCCTAGAATTGACCATGCTTTCCGCCTCTGCTAATACCGTTGCAAACGACTCGTCATCTAATTTTCGCTCTACCGAATAGACCCAGTGCCGACTTCACTGCGCGGACCATTCTTTCCCAACAACCTCCCATATGAGGAGCAGCGGGTGGGTTAAACCGCATTGAGTTTGGAAATTTGTAAATGTGCTCCCCAGCTCGGTGTGAATCCTGTTGATCTCATCCTGAAGATCCCGGCTCCTACAAAATTCGTACCATTGTCGGAGATAATTTCCGAGGCGATCCCCGCCGTGCAATGAACCTTCTATCGCCTTCTTGCATGTATCGGTGGATAAACTGCCAACTACTTCGAGGTGAATGGCCTGACCGTGAGGCAAGTGAATAGACAAACCACATCGCTTCACTTCGTCCCACTTTCATAAAGGTCCAAAATATCAACGCCAACGTATGTAAACGGGCGTACGTTCGGTTCTAATCCTACCGCTGGAAGCGGACCCATTTTTGGAGGAACAGGTACAGACTTGTACACGCGGCACCACATGCAGCGTTTTCTGTAAGTCGAACTTCCACTCGCAGCCGAGGTACGTGGAATTTCTGGCGCACTTCGTTAACTACGGTTTCATCATTAGATGACCGTATTTCCGATGATAGAAGTCCAATAGCAGTTCAGTTAAACGATGGCTCTTGGCAGGATAATAGGTACTTTGCATCGTATACTAGCGTGCGGCAGAAGCTCTGCTGCTACCCGCAACAGCCCATATTCGTCGGCAAATGGTGACTGCTTTACCAGACAATTGAGGTCTCTATTTCCTTCTGTTGACCACTGCTTCGATTCAAGTTCTGCTTGAGAACCGCAACTTCTTCAGGAAACACTTGGGACTGCGCCATCATCCACAGCGTTCTCTCTGCTTTCTGGATTTCCGCACAGGTCACTCCAATTTTGTCTGTAGAACGACTATACTTTAAGTTTCTCAAACTGTCCACGAAATGATGAAATATGCCACGGAACGCAACATTCTCTCGAACCGTGAAAATCTTGTAACGTTCACTATTGGTTGTTTGATATGATGGCTAAATATGAGGCTTCACGTTCAGTGTCACTTTCATCCTTATCTTCTTCCGGATTCATCGAACAATTAGTTTCGCTGCCGTAGAAATTCCGGACCATGAAACCAGCAGCTGTCAACATTACATGACGGACCTTTTCCCCACTTTGTAGCTTCATCTGCAACGTTGATCTTCGTGGAAATCCACTGCCATTCCTCTATCTTTGTGAGGCTCAGTATTTCGTCAACTCTGAAGGCGACAAACTGCCGATATCGACGGGTATCTGACGCTATCCACGAACACACCGTTGATGAGTCGCCCAGAAGTACGTCTTCAATCTTCAAAGTGTGATTTTCCTCTATCGTTCTTCGTAAGCGAGCTCCAATGCCGCCATCAGTTCTAATCGTGGTAGAGACAATGCGAAGTGGTGCCACCTTCGTTTTCGGAAACAAGTGCTACTCTGACCTCTCCTCGGTCCAAGATACGGAAATATGCCACCGCTGCGAATGCCTGAGCGCTTGCATCGACAAACACAAGTAGCTCCAGTGTCTTGAAGCTTTGTGGATCGTATCCCGGAAAATAGCACCGAGGTATACGTAATTCACATATCTTCTTTAAAACTATTATCCAATCTTTCCAACGCTCGCCTATCTCCTCTGAATCTCGTTATCCCATTCTGTCTTGCTTCGCCACATCTTGTATAAGAATTTTCCGAATTACAATCGCCGCTAGCAAACCTAGAGGGTCGTAATGCTCATGACCAACGAAGCATTTCCTTTCGTGAAAACGGCAAAATGTCTAGTTGATCACGACTTTCTCGTCGAACTGCAGGAAAACGTGAACTCATCCTCCTTTGAATCCACGCCATCCCCAACACTCGGTCGAATCCAATCTCTTTATCCGACAGCATGGCTTTAATCGGTTCTTGATTTACTTCACCTAGATTGTCTGGACTTCTCCGTCACTCGACATCCAGTTACGAATATGGAATCCTGCTCGTCGGTGCACCTCGATCACTTCCTTCGCTTCTTCAACCGCTTCCTTCACCGTATCGAAGCTGTCTACAGTCGTCCACATAGTGTCTCTTCCTAACTGCTTCAGCTCGCGTGAAGCTCAGCTTCTGTTCAGCTGCATTCAAATTCTTGATGTACTGCGAGTGCACTGGAGCATGCCGCTCCAAATATTGCCACGTCAGAGACCATGGTACTCATTGGATGCTCCGGAGAATCTCTATAGGAAATAATAGTGCGCTCGATCTTGACGAATCGAAATTTGCAGAAACATTTCTTTGATGTCTGCTGTTACGGCAACTTGACGCACTCGATATGGGAACATTAGGAGACAATAACGGTGTCAGCAGATCAGGACCCGCAGGCAACATACTGTTCAATGATACACCATCAATCTACGCCGCTGCGTCCCAGAATCACTCGAACTTTTCCTGTTTCATTCACGACAGCTCAATCTCAAGAACCATGTGCGCCGCAGATGAATCCTTCGACTTCTCCTTCATTAGCCTCTTAACCAACCCTTGGTCGGAAATCCACTTTGCCGTCGTACACTGTCGTAAGCACCGAGTCGCCAGCATAAACGCTTTCAGGCGTCCAGTGCGTCTGCCATCGTGCACACTGTCCATCCGATTCTGGTCTTCGTTGCTGATGGGGTCAGTCAGCTTGGAAGCTTGTTCAGATGCTTGAAACGTGTTGCTAGTTCTTCATAGTCAGTCGTCTGTTGCGGCAGACCAAGGTTTCGACGGTATACACCGGATAATTTTGCCGTTTGTTTCCACCGACCTCGGATATCGCCAAAGTAACGATTTCTGTTCCAGCGATGTTCTTGTTGATACCCGTCCATTCAATGTGCAAGGTCTCTACTCGTCCGCTGGCACCAAGAGCTTTGGCAAGTGACCGTACGATAAGTGTCACCGAAGGTCCGTCATCGAGGAACGCGTAGTGTTCATTGTCCCTTGTCCCGTACAAAGTAACCGGAGAACGCGGAAGAGCGACGACAACTGACGATGGATAGAAACCACTGCACTGGTAGTGGAGATGGGATATTCGGTGGCTCAAAGTGAAGTAAAGCGGTGTCGTTTGGGACAGTTGTTGATTTCATAAACCTCTCTTTGAAGGCCATCGTGCATGTGACGTGAGGCAACGTGCACACAATTTGTTGGTCTTCACCGCCTTCCATCTGCCATCCAAATCTAATCCTTTGAACGGCTGGCAGTTTTCGATTCGATGACTGTCGATGTGCGACGGACACAATCTGGTACTGTTCGCTCCGCTTTTCCTCTCCACCTTTTCCACGATGAGTTTCAGTTTCTCCATCTCTTCACGAAAACTCGCTTTCGACTTGTCAGTGTACACGTGCGTGTTTAAGAATGATCTTTCCTGTCGATTTTTCTTCCTGACAACTTTCTGTGGAACATTCGTAAGCAGCGTTACTCGCTTGCAGCAGATGAAATCCTTGCCATGTAGTCGCTAAACACATTTAGATCCACCACTGCAATTTGTTCTTGCTAGAGAGCCCAACTAAACTTTACCGCCGGTAGCTTGTCCACCAGTTCCTGTAACAAGATCAGGTTTGCATGCCTCCATTCCGACTGCTTTGAGATGCCCTGGTCTGCACCCAAGCCGAAGTTTCAAGGGTTTCCAACCGCTCAGGTTTTGGTGGAGTGTGGCCGAACCTGGCGATCATATTGTTAACAATTTGTTCCGGGCGGCCATACAGTTGCTGTAAATGGACATGACTTGAGGCACTGTTGTCGGGTGGGCAAAAACTGTGACTGCTTCCTTGGCACTACCTCTTGACTCCTTTGAAGGCGCAAAAGGTGTTCAGAGTTGGTGTACCGCAGGTATCCGTAGAGTGCTGGTAGCTGCTTATAAACAGGTGCCAATCAATCGGATCTCCAGAGAAAGTTGGTAGCTCCTTGGACGACCTGTCTAGCAGCTAACTGTTGAGGCGATGGCCCAAATTGAGTTGCCACGAGCGAATGAGCAAACTGATTCGTTGAATTCCTTGTATAGAGCGTGATATATTTGAAATAGGAGGAGCTGGCATGTTCATTGTTCCAACACCCTCAGGCGCACCACATTCTGCCACGAAGCCCTGTAGATCATGATGCACACATCATCAGCCGAAGTCAGTAGAGGAGGAGGGGTAACGAACACTTTCTTTATTGAATGAATTAGGTGTTCTAACCATGATGCAGGTGGAGGAGGTAATGGGGAGAGATATCGCCATCTGTAGACCGATCTTGATTGCGGGTAATAAGCCGTTGGACCTCGTCGTGTAAGTCCCAATCTCTGTAACTGCTTCTTTCTGCAGACGTTCCGCCTCATACTCGCGCTGGCGACCCGCCGCTATCTGGGATTGTAGTGTGCTGCTCCGTTCCGCGCATACACTGAATTTCGTTCTCCAGTTCTGTCAGTTGAAGTTGAACCGATGTGAGTTCCCTGTTAGTTCGGTTGAGTTGATCCCGCAAATCTTCCTCCGAAGTGCGTCTACGATTCTTCTCTTCGATGAGCAGTTTCTCTAGGGTTTCAACCTGGACGTGCAGTGCTGCTCGTTCACGATCTCGTTGATTGACCGCTAGTACGCAAACCTGCTTCCGATTCACGTACTAGCTTCAGCTCAGTGGCGTACTGCCGTTGTAAACTATTGATCCTGTTTACAAGTTCGATTTCGCGCTTCCTTCTTATGTTGATATCCACCTGGTGCTTTGCCACAACTCCTGGATGGATCCATGTTCCGCTTCCGCTTGTCGTTGGAGGCATTCTGCTTACGGAGCTCGCTCTCGATACTCCAACGTTTGTAGCAATGTGCTTCAATGCGATTAATTTTGGCACTGCACCAACACTTGGGCGATTTCTTCAACCTTTAGAAGATCCGCGTAGGGCTGAAGATTAACGAATGGCACATCTTTCAAATCCTTGTTTTCAGCTTGCTTTTCTCGTCTCGACGGCACCTTCAAGGGAATCTTCAGACTCGATGCTGATGCTTTCCAAGGTCATTGGGATCGACTTCACCTCTGATCCCAGCTACTCTCCATCACCTACGAGTTGAGAAATGACGGATGGAACCCGCAGCGATTTGAGGAAGGATGTACTACCTGCTGAATTGCGGAGAGCGCCTTTTCTGACAGATCAGCAGTCATAGATGACGACACAGGTATACTGACCAGCTGAAACGCTGGTTTGAGCATTCGAACAAATTTTTCAGCCAGCCAGGCCACTACCACCTCGGCATGATCGGCCTGGATCCGACGTATAACGCGTCAATACCGAAGCTCCATCATTTTTTTCAAACAGGCATCCAAAGCATGAAATCGAATAAAGCCCCAGGGTCGATCGCATATCAGCCGAGATGCTCAAAACTGACCAATGACATCCGCTCAACTTCTGCATCGTTTATTTCGTAACATCTGGGACACCAACTTTCCCAGTCAACTGTATCAAGGTATCTTAGTGAAGGGTGACCTGACTGTATGCGAAAACTGGCGAGGTATTATGTTGCTGTACCGTTCTCAAAGTTCTTGCAAAGTTATCCTAGTCCGGATTCAGGAGAAGATCGATGCGATTCTCCGGTGGCAGAGGCCGGATTCCATGCCGGAAGATCCTGCATGGGCCATATTGTCACGCCCGTATCATTCAGAATATGTGGGCGCCCTGAGACGAAAGGGTTCTTGAGAAATTCTCGGCCTCATCGAGGCACAGTACGAGGCCTTTTCCTGTAGAGTGCTGGAGGTCTTGTCCGACTCTATCCGGGTCGTAGCTGGCGTGAGGCAAAGATGTATTCTCTCAGGAACAGCAACCCTCATCGTAATCGACGAGATTCTGGTGATCGATTGACCGTGAACCAAACCGCGGCTGTTATGGCAGCCTATAACCATGGAGCACCTAAACGACTTTGAATTGGCTGATGACGTTACCTCCTCGCTCAGCGGTGCTCTGATATGCAGAGTAAGCTCAACAGTCTTGCTGAGCGCTCCTCTTCGGCAGGTTGAGTCATCAACGTCAACAAAACAAATCGTTGGATGTAAAGACGATGACTCTTCCAGTTTCACGTAGCCAGGCAACCAGTGGAGAATGTTGAAAGCTTCCAATATCTTGGTAGCCAAATGGCGTCAGACGGCGTACCAAAATCGACACAGGTGCACGGATCAAAAAGCAAGGGCTGGCTTTGCGAGTTTAAGGAATATCTGGAAACAGGCAGATAAGTGAACGCACCAAAATACGAATTTTAAACTCTAACTTGAAATCTCTGCTGAACACGCCAGTGAAACATGGTGTGTATCAGTGGAGAACACTAAACGGCTGTAGGTGTTCATCAACAGATGCTTGCGGTTTATAATTCGGCCTTGGCCTCACAGCTGGATCTCAAACAACGAGCTCCATCGTCGTTGTCACCAGAGGCCGATAGCAACAGAAAAGCGGTATCGTAGTGGGCTTCGGCCACACTCTACGTAGGGGTGGAAACGAAATCTGTAAACAAGCATAAGAGAGACCCAGCGGACATCGCAGCAGAGGCAGACTCAGTGGCTCATGGTGGCGAAGCTCAATAAAGAAATAAAGAAGTCGACGAAATCTAACCTGGCAACAGGTTAAAGCGATAGCTAGACAACGCTCAGGATGGAGATCTTTCAATGTCCTTTGCACCCAGGAGATGCACAGGATCCATAAGTAAGTAAGTAAATATTTGGTCCATCTGGTCACTTCCGGAACGCCCTGGATTGCTAGTTCCTGGGGAAGTGGCCACTTTTGGTCAATTCAGAAACCTGGCTTGACGATATCAAACTTCTTGATTTTGCATATAAAATCCATGGGAATGTTTTCTGAGGATATTTAGTCCATCTGGTCATATTCTGAACGCGCTGGAATTTTTGATAAGTTTTCCAATTTTGATCAATACTTGAACCTGCACGACTATCAAACTTAAAGATTTTGCAAAGTCAATAGAAATGTGTTCTGATGATATTTGGTCTATCTAGTCACATTCCGAAACGCTCTGGAATGCTGTTTCCGGGAGGAAAGTTGCCACTTTTGATCAATTCTGGAACCTGACTTGCGACGTATCAAACTTCATGATTTTGAAAACAAGTCTAAGAATGTGTTCTGAGGTTGGATCTACCCTCAGCATGGTCTTGCTTTGTAGCCGCAGGTCTTATCTCACGGCTAAGGAGGCCCCATTCGAAGACACCATCCTCAAAAATGTCCGAAATAATGGAGAAATAAGAGAATCAGAAGTGGCATTTATTTGCAACGTTTGGTTTTCGCCCGCGATGAGAACGTACGTGGCAAAATGAGGAAAACTTCAAGAAATAATTACACATAGTTCTTTTCAGGACTTAAACTATTTATCCAAGAAGAGGTATTGGCGTCTTCATCGATTTGGCTGTCATCGACGGAAAGTTAAATTTTCTGGCAATTTTTTGGTTTTGTTGCTAGTCATTAGAAATGAGATCAGTTTTTTCCGAGCCACCATTTTAAACAAAAGAAAGTCAATCAGAGATAAATTTTCTTCAAAGCAAACCTAATCGTTTTAGACGGCAGAAAGCTACTCTTCGGTAGCAGAATAACAAGCGCTCGATGGAAGGGATGATGCAATAAATTTGTTGAATGGATGTAACTAACAGCAACAAGCTACGCCAAACCCGATGCCACTGAAAAAGCATCAGATTCGAACGCTCGAATCAATGGCTCGCGCGCGCTCTTACAGCAGCTTTCTTGTATTCAATAGATTAAGCTCGTTAGCCCCGCCCCATTGTGATCTGATATGGAGTAAATATAATGTCACTCATAACAATTTGATTCAGTGTTATCTGTTTAGATGTAAACTAAATAAATGAAAAATGAATCATAACGATTAATGAAGGGCGGGCTAATGGAATTATTTCATTAGATATAAGAAAGCTGTTTTTCGACTCGCGCCATTTCGGATTCCGTTAAACGGACCGTTCGGAAATGACAAATTCTAAGAATCCTATGAAATTTTCTCGATTCTGAATTTGGTTATGGAGATGTTTTTATCAGATGCGTATTGTTGCGAGGAATAACAGCAGAAATTTGACTCAAGACGAAGTTTCTCCATATTACCAAACATTATGTCTTGGCATCTGTCTGTCCGAGCGACGTTCACCGATAGGTGGTTGCTGTAGAAAGTTTCCACTGAGGTGGCGTCTTCATTGATTTTATACAAAGCCACCATTTTATACAAAAGAAGGTTGATCCGACTATCCGAAATAAACTTTCTTAAGTGCAAAACTCAATCGTAATTAGCGAATTTGATAGCGCGTTGGAGGAGATGATGAAGTATATTTTAATGGATGGAATCACAAACAGCAACCAAGCTACCACGCCAAACCGATGCCACCGAAACAGTTCATTTTAATTAACTCTTTCTTTCAATAAAATGTTGGTCCTGAGAAGAACCAATTTTCTTTTTACAATGCTCCTTTCCAACTAACTGACACCACAATTTGTAACAATTTTCAACATCGGCACTGGCGGTCGGGATCACCACAGCGTTATTTTTATGTTAAGAAAATTATTTTGAGCTTTTTATGGAATGTCTTCACTTGTCATAAGACGAATTTGTCAATCCCATTGAAAGTCGAGTCAAGTACGAGACACTGAAGACGGCCTTACTGTTGAGGTCGAAATAGAATCTGTCAAGATACAATTAAGTGGTGGAATTTCAATGCTATTTTATGGAAAACCCTTTCTTCATTTCATATGCTGGTTCGTTGAGGATAAATGATCTGCAGCAACACATCGAGCACCACTACCAATGCGATGGATTTCCGTTGAAAATGTGATTAGCGCCTCCGTGATGCTGTCGCTCCGCTGCGATCGCTTTGATGCCTCCGCTATGCGTGAAATCTTGTTCAAACTGAAGATTAGATCCAAACCCGCAAGTGATTGATTTTTATGTCTGTCTAGTGATGCATGTACGTGATTGGTTAGTTTACTTTTCTGAACTTTTATCAATAATCGATAATAAATAGTTGAAAAGTAGTATTGCATATAAATACAAAGAAGTGTTGACTCTTCCTGGATCGAATAATCCAAAAAATTAAAATCCATGGAGAAACGGCTGAGATATTAAAGTTTGAAGTCTATCATATTTTCGTGACGGTCCTGATTTTCGCAATCGTAAAGTGTACAATATAGAAAACACAGACGTAGTCCCTACGTCAAAATTTAGTTTTCCGTAAAATTGTGGCAGATACGAAAATGTTTAAGCGACAATTTGTCAACCGATCAACCTACTTATTGTTTTTCAATGGTGCCTTTTCATTTATTACCTACAAATAATTTGCAGTTATTGGAAACGACTTCGTTATTAACATTTAATTGTGTTTGACCGTGACCGAAATTTGATGTCAATTTTCAATTCTTCATTTAATTTGTAAACGTTAGCAAAAATAGTAATGTAACGTGTTCTTTAAATACTTTGCTTAGAAATCAATAACGATAATATTCTAATATGATTTTCAATGTTAAGACACTCAGATGTGAATATGTACATTATGTGGATTCTGATTCTGATTTGACAAAGGTATTGAGGTAACCACTTTCCTTCGATGGGACTCAATCTCTTCTTCTTCTATTGTCCCACACTGGACAGAGCCACCTCAGCTTAGTGTTCATTAAGCACTTACAGTTATTAAATGCGAGGTTTCTAGGCAAAGTTACCATTTTGCATTCGTATATCATGAGGCTAAAACGATGATACTTTTATGCCAGGGAAGTCAAGACAATTTCCACTCCGAAAATTGTCTAGACCGCACAGGAAATCGAACCCAGTCACCCTCAGGATGGTCTTGCTTTAGCAGCGCGCGTCTTACCGCACGGCTGAGGGTCCAAACCCACGACCCTCAGTATGCTAGACTGGTGTTTTACACTAAGCTGCGAAGGACCTCCATCGGCCTTCGCAACTAATATAATAGAATAGTTCTAGCTTTGGGATACTGATCACATATTTCATTCACCCTATGTTTGTGGATTGCAATCTATTGCAATAAAATCTCTATTCTTGGCTATTCGCTCTCGACTGTTTCTTTCGAAAACATATTTGAATTACCATTGATAAACACCGTCTTCAAACAAGCTGCCTGTTAGTTGAGCATCTCATTTTAGACATCTTCTTCTTCTTATTGGCATTACATCCCCACACTGGGACAGTGCCGCCTCGCAGCTTAGTGTTCATTAAGCACTTCCACAGTTATTAACTGCGAGGTTTCTAAGCAGGTTACCATTTTGCATTCGTATATCATGAGGCTAACACGATGATACTTTTATGCCAGGGAAGTCGAGACAATTTCAATCCGAAAATTGCCTAGACCGACCGAATCGAACCCAGCCACCCTCAGCATGGTCTTGCTTTGTAGCCGCGCGTCTTACCGCACGGCTAAGGATGGCTCAGAGACATATGTCTTTATCTGTGCTACTTATCAATTTATTTATTTACAATAGAGCGGTTCATGATGTCGTGGAAGAGTGCCAGCTTCTGCTCCGTACCAGTGGACCCTAGCCACTGGGGAGGAGACTGACGCGGACGCCGGCCATCGTGTACTGGATCTGATCCTCTTGAATAAGGAAAAGGATCCTGTAGTTTCCGGATGTGGCCGGATGTTGATAATATGGTCCCAAACGTGTCCAAGCGGGAATTGTTCAAAGTCTAGGTGACAGAGAATCTTCAGATAGCGACGTCAGAAGACACGATCGTACGATATTGGTAGACTCGCACCTCTTATTGTAGCAATCAGTTTGAAATCTGCTTCGTGTATTCTCCGCTACCTCTGTAATGCCGACTGTCTTGCAACGAAGATTGAGTGCTTCTTACTGATCTGCCGTAATCTGAAAAAGTGACGTATGCGCCATTTTACAACATACATGTTTTCCATTTTTCTGTTAAAGAGTACGATGAATACTACTCGTTAACACCATTTTTGTAAAATGGCGTATACGTCACTTTGCCAGATTACGGCAGTGATGAGTCCGCACATGACATGAGCTGACTATTTTGTAGCACGTCAGGAGCTTGTCAGCACACTCTCCCCTGTCTTCAACCAGTACCTCCGCATAGCTTTCGGATTTCTTCTCCACATTTGCTGAGGCTGCCTATGCCGAAGCGTGTGTCTCTTATTTCACCATCGTGTCCACATGGGTCTTAGAATAAACTTTTCTCTAATTTTTTCATTTGGAACCAGATTGTATTGAGTATTAATACTAATCAAATTTTCCTCAGTTATCTAATAGGTTCATTCGTTGTTTTGCCTTTTTTGTAATAGGGGGGATGACGGCTTTGTTCTATTATTGTCAGGGGGGTTTTTGTTTACCAAATTTTATGAAATTTATCTATACATGTATTGTATTCCACTCGTCATTGGGTATCTTACCAGTCTTCAATGCGATGCATAGATGTAACAATAAATAGCATTAAAAATCAGCGACCTGACAAAGTAGAAGTAATATAATGATCCTCACCAACCATCGAGATTGGAACATCTCTGTTCTTCTACGCTGTCTCCATCAGCTACCTAATGGCCTTTAGTTCTACTATTTTTTCCAGCGCTGTTTTCCAGCTGCCTGGTGAAAATACTTTCCTCATGTAAGAAGCATTTATTTTCATCCGAGCAGGAGACCGCTGTTGCTTCCATCGGGCTTAAAGGAAAAATCCTTGCCGCTTTTCCACCAGGCTGATAGGGTAGGGACAATGGTGGATTTTCTCCTTGTAAACATCCTGCCAGCATCTCAAGACAACGACAGTGCTTTAAATCTTCCTTGTAGAATTGCATAAAGCGATAAATTTCATGAGATTTTCTCGTTCCATCTTATCGCTTCATCGTTGCTGATGATATCACCAGCAGTCTGCAGTGCGTTCGTTTCCATGGCGAACATTAAAATGCAGTGAAACATCGATGATTTGCATGCTGCGTTATTGTTTCGAACTTAACATTCGATTCAACGAAATGTGACTTAATTCACGTAATGCTTCAACATTTTCATCAGTAATAAAACGCACCGACTAACTAGCGACGACGTACTGTTAACGATAATCCGATGATACTTGCTTTCCTCATCTACCTATCTGATGACACTCCTAGAAGGAGTTATCAGCTATAAAGTAGTTGATATCATTCTACATGAGGAACAGCAGCTATTTTCGACGTCTTGATTTTACACTGCTTCTCAACTCCAAGTGTTTCGTGTCTGCAAATAACAATAAGTGTGGTTTACTCACGAAAAATCGAATATCCGTTCCCCTTCTATTGTTCCTTCGATAGAATCTAATTTCCGCCCAAAAAGCCCACCGAACTGATATCATCTAAAATTTAAAACTAGCTACTGTAAACAAAGCGGGCACCATGCGATAACCATTAGGCCGATCGCCACCACACCGCACCAGATGGCATCACTATTGCTTTTTGTTGACGTTGTTGTGCACGGTCGGCTTCGTTCGCAAGCGCAAAATAAACAAACACCTTCGATTGAAGCTCATCCGGACCTATCCGGACGACAACGACGCCGCGTCAGGCGAGTGGGTTTAGTGGCGAAATAACCAAAACAACATCATTGGATGATTTTTTCACGGCTGTCGATCCTAATCCTGCTTCTTGCGAGCGCACGACGTGCGATTGTCGCAACTGAACAGTTTTGTAAATATGCAAATCATAGGACGCGCCAGCCAGCCATCCAGCGTCGTCCTGCTGATGGCGGTGCGGCGGTTCGCTATACCATCAGAGTGAGCTACCGAGGTGGAATGGTCCACGGAGGATGCGAGCCAATTCCTGGATGATACTCTCACACTTTACTCGGGATGATGGCTGAGTTGGATAACTTTTTTTGCGAGATCTGCTGAGCTCGTTTTGATTAGAACAGCATTCGGGCGATTCATTTGCATCCGGTGAGAATTGATATAATGGAATAACAAAGAGGTATTTCCAACATTATGCTCATTTGGAGTTTGGTGGTTGATTTTTATGGCGGTACACTGCCAGCTAGCTATTAGGCAGAACCCATCTAAAAGTAAAATTTGTTTGGCATTGTAAGAAATTTTCAAAGCCTTCCTCCTCCCCACCTCAGTATCTATAGCACCTATTTTGGTGGCTATTCCGTTAGAGAGAATCCTTTGCATTTTCTAATCCGTTTACACTACCTTTCATTTGCTCCACATTTAGAATTTATAACAATGAACCCAGTTTTTATTTTATTTCTATGAATTTTGACACAAGATCTGATTTTAACTCCTTCGAGGCGTCCTTCAGGAAAAGGAGAAGAGGGGCCCAGTCTTCGAGCCCAACCAAGGGGACTCGCTGAAGACAACAACAAAAAAAAAAGAGAAGTGTACACGGCACTGCCGCAAGGTAGACATTGGACAATGTAAAGTGACATTAGCAAAAAAGCACGACTGATGACTCCCTTAGCGAATACAGTTCTGAGACTCCTGCGTAACAGACGTCTTTCTAGTACTGGTAGTCCATTAAATCAGGTAGTGACCTTATTCCTTTGTTTTTAGTTAGACAATTGATATACTTTATAATTGGACGGTCGAAATTCGAAATGGCTGAGCTCAAGGTAAATTCAGTGCGGGTTCGAACGAGGTAGTGCTAAACCTAGTGATACGGACATTTTTACCCTTATGCGGGATAAAATTAAGCTACGGCCTGATGATCTGTTGTCGATAAAACGGCGATGTCGGTGATAATAAAGTTCAGATCGGAAGATGTTATTGAAGGCATTGAACGTTTACCTGGGACGATGTATTTCGTGGAATTTGAAGATAAGGAAATTTGGTCTGTTATGTCGAAATGTAGGAACATTCAGCGTATGTAAAAACATACGGTACAGAAACCGGTTTTCCAATATGGACAGCTGCGAGCTGTGTATGTTAAACTGAAGGAAGGTGAGGAGATTCCAGCATCCGTTAATGTTCGGAACAATCGAGCTCGTGTATGAGGGACTGGTGAACAAATACTACCAATGTGGTAGTACGGAGCACTTGAAAGCGGATTGTCCACAACGAAAATCAGTGAACGACAGCCAAAACTGCGGTGAAAAAAAATTCGCCTCCGCACCAAATGTGTCATGTACAAGACGTTAATAAGACCGGTAGTCCTCTACGGACATGAAACATGGACAATGCTCGAGGAGGATTTGCAAGCACTCGTATTCACGAGTATTCGAGAGACGGTGCTTAGGACTATCTTGGCGTGTGCAAGAAAACGGTGTGTGGCGGCGAAGAAAACCACGAGCTCGCCCAGCTCTATGGCGAACCCAGCCTCCAGAAGAAAGTTGAAGCCGGAAGGGTAGGATGGACAGGTCATGTTGCAAGAATGCCAGACAGCAACCCTACAAAGATGGTGTCCGCTTCGATCCGGCAGGTAGAGGTCGCGTGGAGCGCAGCGAGCGAGGGTGGCAGACCAGGTGCAAAACGACGCGTGGGGCGCATTCGAGGACGGAGAGATGCGGCCTCGAACCGTGTATTATGGCGTCAAATTGTTGATTCAGTGTTATCTGTTTAGATGTAAACTAAATAAATGAATGAAATGTAACTGATAGAAGCAGATGGTGGAATGAAGTAGAAAAACACAAAATAAAGCAATTTTTTAAAAGTGAATCTTTTTTTGTTGAATACGAGAATATCAAATGAAAAAAGTTATTTGTATGGAAAAATGGCTGAATGGATGCAGAGGCAAAGTAATGATCAGCCCACTTTATTAGATATAAATATGATTAAGTCGCGTTTGATCGAAATTGAGCAAGCGAGATTAAAGCATTTAGCAAATAACTTTAACGAATCCAGTTGCTTACAAGGTGAGATGATGAATGTTTTCCAAGTGGCAGATCAAATAAAACGATTTGAAAGTAGTGGTAATCTCAAAATTAGAAATGGTAATGTAGTAGTAACAGATCCTGATGTGCTAAGCAAACTCTCTTTCGATTTTTTTTCAAAAGTTTTTAGATCAAATGTACCTATACCAATACCAGATACCAGATTATTGGAACGCAAGATCTGCAAAACTCTAGAGACAGTCTTCCTCAACTCCTCAACTGCATCAGTAAATAGTAAAACGTCGGCGATGTACACTATTTTGCTCGGAACATCCTTTAGTATCTGACATCTCCTGCTGAAATATCTCCGGCGCACAGTTGACACCGAACATGAGCCGAGTGAAGCGGTACATTCCATCTTCCGAAAGATGTGGTCAGGTTTCTCGATTCTTCACTCAGCTCTGGTGGTAGTACGCGTTTGATAAGTCGAGCTTGGAGAAAATTTGGCACCATGTAATTTGATCCATCTCATCGATTAACGGCATACGAAATATTCGCGCTTTATGGCTTTGTTTGGGGCTCGTGTTTACCACCAAAGAAGTCATCTTTCCTTTGGGACAGCGAATGCCACTAATCCATTGGGGCGCATAGTCCCTTTTCAATAATGCCCTTGCTTCCATTTCATGAAGCCTTTGGCGTCACCTTCACGGTATGCGGCCGGAATATTATAGTACGTTGCGCACTGGTGTTACGAATGGTCCACGTTGAATCGCACTTTAACTCCAGGCATTTTGGGAAATGATGATATATTACAAGCATTAATAGTATTTCCTACTTTCAGAAGTTCCATGTCACTGGCCGTAGTCCTACCAAGTACGATCGTCCTCCTTCTCGCGACAAGAAAATCAGCTGTGACTTGGCTTTGTCAGTCAACCGTTTCATTCTTGCGGTGAAGGCACATTCATGTCATTGGTTGACTAGAGGCATAAGCTCGAAGGTTTTGTTTGAATTTCGAAAGAACGAGATTCACCTTTCCCGCCTCGTATTGCGCTTTCAAATGTCCCAGTCTGCGCCTCCTAAGACGTTTGCATCTGCTCCGGAGTCAATCAAGAACTTAATCGGAGGAAACGATCCGAGTCGACAGTTAACCATTACATCCTGAAGCGACAGAGCATTAATGTTCTGTAATGGAGAGATGTTGTAAGATAAAAAAAAGGCATATTATTGTAGTTTAACAATATATTTATTATTTCATCCATTGTAGATGTCTACTCCATTCCTTGGTGTCCTCGATAGTTGCGTTACAAGAAAAGTCTCCGTTCTTCACTACGTTCTCACGACGAAGCTTAGCGACACGGACGATGCCTTTCATCTCCTCACCATGGATAAAAGCAATTCAACTCGACGTTTTGGATTTCTATGTTGATAGTGATGATGCCATCTCAAAATCTTCAATAAACACATCCATACCTCCCACATTTTGTGGCTGGAACATTTTCGGGAACGGTGGATGTTGCCCCAACGGATAGTTCCTTCGGTGGAGCACTCAGACGAGGCATGTGGCGTTATACGTTCACTGATAGTGGCACTATCGACACGGTTGACTGGCACTAGTATGGAACTAGTATTGGCGGTGCGTTTATCATTACGGCATTCCGATATTTGCTTGACGGTCTCCTCAGTTCTTTTACACGCTTCTGGAGCTCAGCTGATCACCTGATGCGACTGTTGAGTAGGCTGCCAACGAGTCGTCGACTTCCTCAACAAGCTCCTCCGGAGAGGTCGATACGAACGTATTTTCTTCCTGCCTATCGTCGTACGCCGATTCATCCGTATCCGAATCAGATTCGCGTGGCGGAGCACGGACATATTTCCTGTGTGGACATCTTATCTTGCGTGTTTTAAATCTCTGCAAAAAATGAATACAAATAAACGATCTCCATTTTGAATGTTACTTTCTTTTTTTTATAGCGTACGAATCAAGAAGGAAAATCACTGTCTGTCTTAAAACGTTATTCATAGATAATATTTATGTTTATATGTTCTCCAAAACTCTTATTTTATTGCTAGTCCAATCAAACGTAATTTCTCCAACGTGGTTTCTGGCTATCCTATACAAATTCACTTAAACCAGCAGTCATCTCTACACGCTCTGCTTTTTTTTGTGGCGGTCCTCTCAACACACTTTTCTCTTTGCAATCCTCTCGATGCACTCATCCTCTTTTTCCCGGTCCTCTAACACGCTTTTTCTTTGCGGTCCTCTCGACACACTATTTTTTTCCGTGGTCTTCTGAACAAGTTTTTTTTGGATCCTCTTTACACTTTTTTTCGCGGTCCTCTCGACGCGCTCTTTTTTCGTGTCCTCTCAACTCGCTTTTACTTTGCGGTCCTCTCGACTCCTTTTACTTTGCGTCCTCTCGACGCCTCAAAACCTCTCAAAAGCAAATGAAATAGGAACTGTACCGGTTTTGGCCATGTTCTAATTTACAATTTTGAATAACTCCAAAATAAAGCAATTCACAAGGGTTTTATTAGTCCTAACAAGAGATATATTCCTCACCTTCAACGCTGCTTTCAACTGATCCATTATTTTGGAAAAATATGTATTTTTCAGGGTTGGCCAAATTAGGCACTAAGTTGGCCATAACCGGTGCATTTCCCCTACTAAACATATTGAAGAGAGAAAAAAAATTAAGGCTCTTTACAGATTGACATACTGTATTCATTGTGTTATGTCCAACACCAATTTCGTTTTATAACACTTTATTCTTCTTTGTTACAGAATAGAAATCACCCTATGTAGACTTGTCGTCAAGTCAGTTTTAAGGTAGCCATTTTGATTCACACTCAGCACATTACAAATGTAATTGTTCATAAAATGCAAGCGATATGGGAGATATCCATAGTGTATTTTATCGAATACATCTTTTATATTTCCCGCTGTAGCGAGTTAAAAAAAAACAGGCAGCGGAAAAGCCTGTCACGGACGCCAAATGTGGAATCGCTGATCGCCATCTGGAAATCTCCCATTCCGCTGCAGACCCTGATTGGGATATGTCTTACCTGCTCGATGCTTTCTCACGTAATGGCGTTTAAAGTGATCGGTCTCTCTCGTGTGGCCTTGGGTCGATATAGAGAGTCTAAAATATAGAGTGGCGCACGGTAGACTATGTCGCCTCACATAATCCCGACGCGCTTTATTGCAATACGAACCACTCTAGTTATAATTTCTTTCAAACCATTAAATACTGTATTTTCCGAACATTAAACCAATTAAACACTTGAATTCAACTCACCTTTTGAAACCATCGTCAGGATACAAAAAACAACTTGGCAGGATCACCAAAATGTGTGGCTCCAAATGGCTGGAGCGAAATGAGATGACAGCAGCTCTCCGTCGGAGCGTGTGCACGCCACGGAGATCTGACAAGAAGAGGCCAAGTCATGGCTTGCTGCTTACCGATTGACACGCTGAGGTGGTAATATATAATCACACGCTGATGATAACTTACTCAAACCCCACAAACTGCATTCAGGATGTGCTTCAAACATAAATATTGACAAGAAAAGTTATAGATGTAGTCGAATCTATCACTTTCAGGATTCTGGCTGTGTATGTGTAGATTAGACTAGACTAGACAGAGTTGGATAAAAATATTGATAGTTTTAGGAGTTGTCATCGTATGGATTCGCGACTGATATTGCCCTGGATCGCGGAGCTCGAATTACCCAGCTTTGTGTTTATGTACTGCGCGGCTACAAAGCAAGACCATGTTGAAGGTGGCTGGATTAGATTCCCGGACAGGTCTAGGAAAGTTTCGGGATGGAAATGTTCTCGACTCCCCGGGGCATGCAAATGCACAAATGCAAAAATGGTAACTTGGCTTAGAAACCTCGCAGTTAACAACTGTGGAAGTGCTTAATGAACAATAAGCTGCGAGAAGTAGTTGAAGCTTCAGAAGTATTTTAAAATTAATGTTCACTGTTTCCTCATGAATTCTCGCATTGGCGCGTTTTTTGGGAGAACCTCCGTCACGGACAGTTGCGAGTTGAAAAAAGAAAAATATAATTAGACAAATTATATTCAAAATATAATTCCTGAGATATTTCAACATTTTTCTCATTTCGCAACGTTCATCAGCGTCAATATCAATTTAATTTGTGCAATATACATATCAGTTTCAAATCTCAATGTTGAACCATAGGAGCAAAAAAAATCCTTCATTTATCCCCCGGGTTCCAATCTAATCTCCACGAACGGGTGGCCAATTGCCAACCGTTCGATGGATCCGTCATCGGCCGTTTGGTACCGCTGCAGGTACTACTGTTACCGAGCTTTGTCAAATTACAAAACAATGTCTACATTCGGTTTGCCGAATCCTGCCTGGTGCCTCACGCCAAATTGGACGGTACCTTGGAACAGCGCGAATGACGAAAGACGCGTACTAACTCCGAACAACCAGCAGACGGAGGATGATGAATTTTGGCTTTCATCACCGTTAACATCCGGAACTGTGGTGGAGAGCCTCGAATATCATTCTGCGCAAATCGAAACGCAATGCACCTCAGTTGTCACAGATGTTGCCAGCAGTAGGAGGATAAATCTAGGTTTCAACAATTTTCAAATAGCACAAGAGTTGCAATCCGTTTGAAAAAAAGACCAGGCAGTCATTCGTGTGCAACAACGGAGTTTAGAACGCGGACCTCGTTCGTCAGCGAAGTACAAATATTTCCATCACTCTCTTTTCAATAAAGCAATCAAAACAAACGACACCCATCAATAAACTGAAGCTCGACGGTAATGCACGTCGCCGTTTGATTGGGGTAGCATAAAAGTTTTGACAGATCGTTAGCTGCACGGCTCTTGTTAGTTTGATGCAGAGTGCTGGAGGTTTGCCGGTTTGGAACTGCGATTAGACACGTTCTAACTTGACTCTCGGAATCAACGGAAAGCATTCGGTTGTTTCTTTGTATAAGCTTTGTGTGTTTGCAACATCCAGTAATTGTAGATATGGAAATATATTGAAAATCAGCGACTAGACATTAGAAAATAAGACTTTTGCTATTCAAATCGATGAAGTCACAGCAGTAGTAAAAATTAGTAAGCTTTTAATTCGATTCTTTGAGTAAGCAATGAAATTCGACCAATAAAAATTAAGAAAAACGTCATAAAAACGCATTTGCTGATTTCCAACACTTCTTCTTCTTCTTCTTATTGGCATATCCCCACACTGGGACAGGACCGCCTCGCAGCTTAGTGTTCATTAATCACTTCGTTATTAACTGCGCGGTTTCTAAGCCGTTACCATTTTTGCATTCGTATATCATAGGCTAACACGATGATACTTTTATGCCCAGGGAAGTCGAGACAATTCCAATCCGAAATTGCCAGACCGGCACGGGAATCGAACCCAGCCACCCTCAGCATGGTCTTGCTTTGTAGCCGCGCGTCTTACCGCACGGCTAAGGAGAGCCCATTTCCAACACTATTATGCCTAAATTGAATGTGTTCAATATCCCAGTCAATGATAACTGATAAAAAGTATGAATTACACACAAATCGGAAAGCCTCAGTGTAGGAATTCGGTTGCCCAACGTTTTACAAATTCATTCGTTCATGTCCGCATCCGAACCTCAAAAAAGAACAAATAAGATCAATCCATCACAAGGAAGACGTATTCTAGAATTTTGCTTCAAATGCATTACCACAAATCTGTTCATTAGAGCAAAAGTTCAAACATTCGATGCTCACCACCCACACTGCAAAACATTTAAATGCAAGATAATTACTTTCCGCCTATACAGTAACATGTGTACACTGTAACAATCTAATTAAATTTTCAGAATTATTTTGATTTAATTTACACATCACTCG
Organism: Armigeres subalbatus; assembly: GCF_024139115.2. Classification (NCBI taxonomy): domain Eukaryota; kingdom Metazoa; phylum Arthropoda; class Insecta; order Diptera; family Culicidae; genus Armigeres; species Armigeres subalbatus. The sequence goes on from NC_085139.1 coordinate 183,948,249, forward strand.
CTGATAGCGGGTGGCCCATGTGCTCTCAATTCCACTCCACACCCTGACGAAATAGCACCCACCACCGAAATAAGCGCAATCGCCAGTCATCACGCTTCGTGGTTGATGTTAAATGCAACGGAAATTCCTGGGCTCATCTGTACCGTGTTGGTGGAGCTGACTTCTCCCCAACCCGCGATACCAATTCCGGCGTTGCTGTAGATAAACGTAACACCTACTAAAATCATCATCATTTGCGCCGCCCAGGCTCCCTCTAAGCCATTTAGGCCACATTGAAGTCCCCTGTAATCTGATTAATTATAGAATAATTGTTTTGTTATTGTTGCTTTCGGCGGTTTTTGCTTCATAGAATTAGCGTACGGTTTCGGTGTTTATATGGGAAATGCATGGATTACGCTATCTCGAAATTTGCCTGAGCATTTAGAGAGGGTGGTAAAGAAGGTCTGGAGTCTAACATTATCAAATGAATAGTTGAAGTCGGAAATTGAAATAAGTTGAGCTGATCAGTGAATTCGGTGCAGTGGATTTATGAACCCCATACTGATACAGATTTTGCCTTTCTCGTGCAAATGAACGTAAGAACTACAGGATCATTCCAAAAAACAAGCTTTTGATAAGAGGACTAGAAAGCCATAGTGTTACATAACAATCGCCTCAGTTCGAGGAATTGAGATAATCTGTAAGTATATGTGTACAAAAATTGAGATCATTAACTATTTGGGAGTTATTTAACTCATAGCATTTATCATTTTTGTGATTTTTTGACGTAAACTACGTCTAAGGAGAAGAATCGGGTACGCACAGACATACACACGAACGAGTCGATCGGTATATATTACGTTCAGTTCATCCACCGAAAGGCCTCCTGTTTCCAGCCAATGTGCAGCGACGTTTCTCTCATCTGAATATTCTCTTGATCGGACACGGGACGCACACTTGCCCCAGCCTTGTGAAGGTCCCGTCCGCTCATCACAGTCGAGCCAATCCAGCTGGATCATCAGCCGTCCTGGCCCTGTGTTTGAGGGCAGGTGAAGGACCTTCAAAACGTTCATCTGGCAAGTTTCCATTCAACGTGTTCAGTTCATCTTCACAAGATTCTTGATTCTAGACAACTCGCGACCACGCTTCTTCCGTTGGAAAATGATGCTCAACATTCCAGTACTCGTCACTCCCACATCAGCAACGAAAACGGTGATGCATTTACTTCAGAATGTTCGCGGGCTTCGTACCAAATCGACAATTTCTTTTTGGCGAATTGGTATGCGAAGGAGATTACGATGTTGTTGTATTAACCGAAACTTGGCTCGACGACGCCATACAATCAGCACAGCTTTTTGGACGCCACTACTCGGCCACCTGATCGTATGAACAATCTTGATGATATTCAACGCCATCTAGAACCTATCGAAATGGTTAATTCTACACTCAGGGCTAACGACAAGGCCCTGCTGCTCGGTGATTACAATCAATCTGCGATTCGTTGGTGTTCAGCTGAGAGTTCTCACCCAACCGTGTGACTTGATACGTTCTCGTCTATCAGAATCCAGTTGCGCATTGTTGACGGATTCAACTTCATGGATTGACCAGATCAACTCAATCGTTAATTCAAATGGTCGTTTATTGATCTCGTTCTGGCAAACGATGCAGTGCTGCCTGTTGCAATACGCCCTGCTCTTGAACCGCTGACACCTGTTGATGTCAACCACCCTCCGCTTACCTTTGGAGTTGTCGCATGCACCGCCAATTACCTTTGAGTCTGGACATGATTCGAGCAGTTATAATTTCCGAAAAGCAGATTACTCTGCATTGAATGAAATGCTATGTACTTGCAATGGATTGGGATTGCATCAATTCATTTGATAATGATCGACGATGATCGACGGTGCTGTGGACTTTTTCACCGACAATATCGTTCGTGCATTTGCTATCCATGTTCCGATTGTTGGAGCTGCACGAAAGCCCGCGTGGTCCAATCACAGATTACGAATACTTAAACGTCGCCGTCCTCTGCACATCGGAGATACTGCAATCGTTCCACTTACAAAAGCAACAGTTCAATAGTGCCAGCACTGTATCAGAAGTTATAATCAGTTTTGTATTCCGATTCATCAGTCGCACACAACGAAATCTGCGTCTCAATCCCAAGCAATTCTGGACATTTGATAGGTCCAAACGGAATGAAGATGGTCTTCCTACGTCAATGCAACTGAATGGTGTTTCTGCTGACACCCCAGCTGACAAATGCGAGCTCTTTGCTGAACAGTTTAAGACCTCCTTCAACGATTTCTCAGCTCCGCTATCTCTTGTCATCGAGGCTTCTCGGTGCACTCCTCGAGCTGTACTGGACTTAGGCATCTTTTCCATCAGTGATGAAGATGTGGCCGGGATCCGAACTGAAATTTCGTTCTGCGCTGGACCGGACTGGATACTGGCTGCTTTGCTGCGCCGGTGTTCGAGCGCCTTATTAAACCGTTAGCAAAAACTTCAATCTTTGCCTTCGAACCAGAACGTTTCCCATGCGCTGGAAGTCGTCATACCTTTTCCTAGTACATAAGACAGGAAACAAATGCGACGTGAGCAACTATCGTGGAATAACCACTCTCTCCGCTTGTTCGAAAGTTTTGAAATCATGAATGAACGACACGCTCTACGCCTGCTGCAGGCAGTTCATCTCTACGGACCAGCATGGATTTTTTAAATGGTCGTCGCGACCAACTTCAGAATTCAACAACTTGTATTGAGGCTCTCGACAATGGGCGGCAAGTGGATGCGGTATCTAGATCTTGCTGCGCTTTTGACCGAGTGGATCATCGTATTCTGGCAAACTTGAGGGGTTGGAGTTACCATTGCGTGTGTGATTGGTTTCGACTTACCACGTGATCGAAAATTGTTTGTGAAAGTCGGATCATCTCTTTCGATCCTTCGTCATGCCATCTGGTGTACCACAAGGGAGTAATCTAGGACCATTTTGTTTCGATATTCGTCAACGATGTGACACTGGTGCTACCACCTGGTAGACTGCTCTATGCTGACGATGCAAATAAGCTGTGTCAACAGTCTTGAAGACTGCATTCAACTACAAATGCTTTTAACTCGTTTAGAGGGTGGTGCGTGCGTAACACTCACTCAGTATCCATAAATGCTCGACAATAACGTTCAGCAGAAAACGAAAACCTATCATCTATACACTTGACGACGCACTAACCTTCCGTTTCCACTACGATAACGTGATTTCTAAGGCAAACCGACAACTTGGCTTTATAATGAAAATCGCCAAAGGATTCCGTGACCCTTATTGCCTGTGATCACTATATTGTGCGCTTGTACGATCAATTTTGGAATTTGCTGTAACTGTCTGGTGCCTTACAAACCACTTGGATCTCGAGGATCGAATCTGTGCAAAAAAGTTCGTGCGCTTTGCATTGCGCAATCTCCTTAGCGTGATGGCCAACATTTCAGTCCTTATGAAACCGCTGTCGGTTGCTTGACTGGATACCTTAGATGTTCGACGCCGTGTGGCACAGGCCATGTTCGTAGCGAAAATCCTGAATGGTGCTTTTGACTCTCAGCAATACTTAACGGATGAATTTTTACGCTCCTATGCGTCCACTGAGGAGGAGGGATTTCATTCTACTTGGTACTCGAAACAGTCGTTATGGTCAGCATGATCCAGTTCGATATATGTCGTCCAGTTTCAACGAAAAGTTCCATCTCTTTGATTTTAATCTATCGCCGGCTACTCTGCAGCGAGTTTTCACAGCATACTTTCGTGATCGTGACAAATTGACATCCAATCCATAGATTACTTAGTTCAGTTTTATTATAGTGATGTATTTCGTGTGTATTATGTCTATATAATGATTAGATAACGATAAATTCCCCTTTTACCCTTATAGTCATTGAGACAACAGATGTCAGATGTCAATTGTTATGAAATAAATAAATAAATAAATAAATTACTATGCTGCCGCTAACCGCAAGTCGAGCACATCTGTATATGGGGCTCCATATACAGATGCGCTCAACTTGCGGTTAGCGGCAGTATGGGTCTCCGGGCTTTCTATAAAAAGTTTGTTTTTGGAGCGATCATATAGCCTCTACGTATACTTAGTATACGAGAAAGGCAAAAAGGATCTTTCGTTACGTTCTAACCTAAAGGCCCAAGCTCTAATTCTTGAAATTCTCATTTCTTGGATGGCCTGGAATGGAAACATACAGGGGTTAGACAAAAAGGTTAAGATAGGCAAGACTTTGTCGAAGTTCAAATCAGCACAATTTTGCGTAGAATGATCCGATTTCGATGAAACCGCGACCTTCGGACACTGAAACTCTTCTAGTATACTGTCCCCATGCAAAACATCAGATTACCTTGTACAAGAATGTTCGGTTTTCGAGGATATGTTAAAATGCATTTTTTCTTCTGTTGTCATTTATCGACGTTTATTCCATCATTTTTATACTTCCTGAAACAGAACTTAAGTTGACCAATGCTGGCTGCGATCGAAAATTCGTTTGGTATACGCAAAGATATGGCCATTTTCGTAAAATCGGTACGGATTGGCCATCCATACACCTGAATCAATGATGAAATGGCCATATCTCCTGCGAGTTTTGATGGATTCTCGATCTACATCCACCGTTGGCGGCATATTAGTTCTAGTTTTGGAGAAAGCATAAAACATGATGAAAGTAAACGTCACAAAAATGACAAGCAGTGAAAAATGCATGTTGAAACATACCTTCGGAAAACTCAGAACATCTACAGTGCAAGTAATCTTAGGTTTTGATGGGGCAGTATACAAGAAAAGCGTCCGGTTCTAATGGTCTTGATTTTATCAAAATCTGATTATTGTACGCAAAGTTATGATGATTTGAATTTCGACATAATTTTACCAATCTCAACCTTTTTGTCTAACCCCTGTACATTCAATTCATATAAAAATTGTTTCAAATTATAACTAAGAGCATGTTGCATTTTTAAATTAAGCAAGTACATCTTTCGTACTGACCTAAGGCCTGAACTTAAATTCTTGGAATTTTTGAATGGTCCGGAATGGGACATGCATTCAATTTATATTCCTTCTGGTTCAAATAACGTTACCAGCAGATAAATTCGGAGACGCATGACGTACATGACATGGCATGAGACGGCATGACGTCTATCGTACATAATTTGGACTCCGCAAAACGCTCCGATCGAATAGTGTTCGCCGCCGTACCAAACTGACTATCTACAAATCGCTTATTAGTAGTTCTCTATGGACCTATGGACACGAGATATGGCCGATGTTCGTGGAGGACCACCGCGCACTTGGAGTTCCCGAAAGGAAAGTGCTGCGTACCATCTATGGTGGGATGCAGATGGCGGGCGGTACGTGGAGGAGGCGAAAGAACCACAAGCTGCATCAGCTGTTGGGAGCCAGAATGTCAGACAGTAATTCTGTGAAAATGGTTCTCGACAACGATCAGAAAGGGAGCAAGAGAGGCGAGGTACACGCAGCAAGGTGGATCGATCAAGTGGAGGACGATTTACGGACCCTCCGCAGACCACGAACCGAGCTGAATGGAGAAGACTTTATACACTGCACAGGCCACTGACCTTAGTCTGAAAATAAATAAAATAAATTGATTTAAATGGTCTCTATGAGCATGTTGCATTTCTTGACGGAGCGAATAGATCTTTCGTTACGCGTATTGACCGTAAGGCCTAAATACCGATTCTTGGAAATCTTGGATGGCCTGGAATGGAACATGCATTCAACATTCAACGGAGGAAACATATCTTTCGTTGCGCATGTTAACCTTCAGGACCGAACTCTAATTTTTGGAATTCTTGCATGGCCTGGATAGAACACATGTTGAAGGCATGTCCAATTTGATTAAAATATCGCTTAAAATATTGATGTTTGGACCGCTGGAGCATGTACCTTATCAAAATATACATATAGGTGCTATTATGCGTGGAGGCTTTGAAGTCTACACTCAGGAAGTCAGGAAACCTAGAACATGTGGTAATTATCTATCCAATCTATCCTACGCCTGCCCCAGACTTTGCGAGGACCCTTCATCCTCGGCTTGGAACTCGGCGACCCGAGTGTCCGAGCCGGTTAGATACTGTCTGGAAGCAACCATGCCCTGTAGGCACCTGGGTCAAGTGGAAAGTGATTTCCATGGCGCCTCTTAGCCCATACCTATCCGATATCAACCTATCTTGTCCATCTACTCTTTAATGTCCACGCAGCTACTATTTGACCATTGAGGCCAACCTGACAGTCCTACGGATGACTATCGTGCCGCGCATTTCGAAGCACTCTATAGATAACCGAAAACGATGTCAATATGCATCATACTGGTGATAACGCAAAGTGCATCGTGCGACACGGTACGGTACGCGCTCGCATCTTTTGGGCACATGAGCCTATATGTACTTTCTAACTTCGTTCTGTATCAGTTAATACGCAGGGCCTTGCCACAAGCTGGCCCCCCATACCTCAGTATGGACAGAGCGACACTAGCTAGAAGCTTGCGCTTGTAGGCATAAACCGCAAAGCTATCCATCATCCGGGACAATGCCGCCATAGCTGTGAAGGCACGCTTGCAGGCGTAATTGACGTGGCTACCAAAGGTGAGCTTAGGTCGATCATTACTCCAAAGTTTGATGGAGCGTTCAGAAGTGACCGCGCAGTGCCTGCCCTTATCACCGCTTGTTGCTCCAACTTTCGGTTGTTACAACAACCACCTCAGTCTTGGTAAGCCAGGTTCTAACTTCCTAAGAACTCATCACTCCTCCACAATTGCGATCGAGTGGGCTGCAGTCAACTCCACCTCTTCGATCGATTCGCCGTAGACCTCTAGCGTAATATCGCCAGCGAAGCCGACGATTACCACGCCCACCGGGAACCTCAAGACACGTACATGACGTTCCATAAAACCAGACCCAGTATGGAACCTTGCGGAATCCCTGAGGTTATGTCAACGCACTACCGCCCCGCATCCGCGTCGTATACCAGCACTCGATTCTGGAACTAGCTTCCGAGAATCTTGTACAGGTATGCGAATTCAAGACGCAGGCGCATCTGCAATAGCTGCCCAACTGGCACTATTGAAAGCATTCCTCACGTCGAGAGTATCTGCACAATAGCGTTCCCTCTCTTCGCTGGATAGCTATCTCCGCGGATTTGGTAACTGACATAATAGCATCTACGGTCGACTTATCCTTTCGAAAGCCAAACTGGTTACTCGATAGTCCATCCGCAGCCTCCGTGCGTATCAACAACCTGTTGAGGATGATCTTCTCGATCACCTTCCCCGCCGTATCAAGCAGGCATATTGGTCTTATGCGGACGGATCCCCCGTAGTTTCCCCGCCTTTGCCAATAGAAGACCAAGCTCAGGTTTACCTAGGAACACCCTCGTCCAAGAAACTCCATGTCAAATCTGAACATCTCGGAGCCTCAGCAATAGCTGCTTTATGGCCAGTTCGAAATACAATCCGGTCCTGGCCTTACCTACTAGGGACTGTGCAATCCCCGCAAGTTCCATCACGGTTACTCTTCCTTCATCGCCCACCCTGTCCCCTGGCAGCTCTACAAAGTGAGGCCAGGGATCAGGGCTAGACAAAGTGAGGCCTGCATTTCTGGAAATCGCTCTGTGGGGGCCATCGCCCCACGTGTCTTGCCCATTACGACCCTGTAGGCGTCACCCCATGAATTCTTAGGCACTTTGACACAGGCCCCGAAGCAGGCTTTTGTTGATCTAATCTCAGTCTTCAGAGCGGCTTTTGCAGCCACGAACGCCACCTGTCGGTCACAGCACGCTCCTCTTCTGTGCGTGCTTCGTTGTATCGCCTCCGTGCCCGTAGGCAGGTGCGGCGCAGGTTCTGTCGCTTGAGTCCACCAGTAAGCCGGTGGCCTCCCATTCCTAGGGTGGACTTACCTAGGCATGGTGGCATCGCATGCACGCGAGAGTACTGTTACTAGCTGCTCACCGCTCAGACCGAGAGTATTGTGCTCGCGGTGGAGCACTTCCTTAAATACCTCGTAGTACGATGTCTTCCACATACGAGAGCTTGGCCTCGTCCCTTCTTCCGTACGCTGAATACTGGTCGTATAGTGGATACTGTAGCGAACCGCCAGGTGGTCGCTGTGAGTGTACCGTCATCCACCTCCAGTTCGAACTACTCGTTTGTGAGGGCTCCAGAACGTAACGTCGATAATCGACTCGGCCCGTTCCAGCTGTAGGTACTTTTGATACCAACATTGGCAAGTCCACATCCAACATGGCCAGTGATTCCAGCAGGATCTGCCCCCGTTGATTCATGGAACGGTTTCCCCATTACATCTCAGCCTGTCGTAACCCCTTACCACCGTCTTTCCTGAGTGAACGGACCTTTCCAGGTCCTCCCTCCACCGGTTTTGGAGTCAACAGTCAAATCAATCAACAAGAAGATCTACGATGATCTGACATGATTTTACTGAAAAAAAACGTGTGGCAAAAGACAACTAGGGAAGATCTATAAAGAACGTCACGCAAAAAAAAACATTTTCAACCACCTCCCCCCTTCGTCCAACTTTTTGTTTTGAACCTTTGGAATTAATCATCACGCTTTGTTGTTTATGTAGATCATCAAGACCTGAACTCAGGGAGATTTGGGTCCCTAAAAGATCTAGCAATACGTAACTTCTAGATATTTTGCTCAAGATTCGCTTTCCTTATGTCGATATGTACAATTGTTTAGGCCACTAGACCACTTTTGGACAACAACAGGATACGACATTTGTTTTGTTGTCGTTTTTATAGCAACGAGCTTTTATGCATCTGGTACCCATTTCAATCTTCCTTCCATTCGTCAATATCTTCCTATCTCGATGATCCCTTCAATATCAAGATGTGGAGAGGCGACTGTATAGTGTTGAGACCGGAGGTATCTAATCAAATATTCATATTTTTCCATCTTCTTGGTAACCTTGACAAACCATCTTTCAAAAGAGGCCTTTGTTCATGTAGCTTTGTTGTAAGACTGGTGATTGAAGGATCGATAATTTTTATCTATTCTATTGTTTACCTTTTCATGGGTAACTATGTTTATTTTTTCTAACATATGTTTTAATCTATTTTTGTAGAATCATGTATCATTGCATTTGCAATGGTCGGATTCGTCAAATTTCACAAAACATAAATCAGATAACTCAAAAACTTCATCAGTGTTAGAGTTTTGACGTCTTTAGAAGAAATGATCTACAGAAGAGATCTATTTTTGGTGTAAGTTGTCATTAAGGGTGGCCCTTCGGTGAATTTTTTTGAAAATGTTTTTTTTACCCTTTTGGGTTAAAGGAGTTCATACATAATTCTACAAAGTTTTAGAGAATTTAATTCTAAGCATTTTGCTTAATAAACATTTATTTTATCTCTCATATAGGTGATGTTGTGTGACAAAATTGCTAAATTTAGATAGGTGGTCCCGAAAAAATAGTTTTTACCACTTTCATCAATTCAGAATATTTTTCAAACTGTCTTAACATCGCTTCACGGTCTTTGGATGGCGCATCTTTTGGTTACATAAAATGGTTGATGGCTTAATTTTCAAGCATATTATAAGCGTTTTTTCATGAAAAAGTGATATTTTTCTGAGCATTCTACTGCAGCTAATGTAAATATTAGCAAAAATTTCAAGTATACATGCAGGCCCATCAAATCCATGTGTTTCATTTGTCCATGTTTGTCCACTTTTGTTTGATAATCATATTAGTTTTTTTTTTAAGAAAAATCAGCTATTCCATGGGAAACACATATACTATATCTCTGATTTTCGCAATATTTGGTAGAATCATTCTTTTTCGAAAATAAATAAACTCACTTTTTAATTGTGTCTGATTTCGATCCAGGGTGGTCGAAAAAATCAACATTTTGAAAAAATATTTTTTTAAAACGTAATTTCTGAACTACTGGACCAATTATCAATGTTCATGGAATTACATGTAGTCACTGGGACCCTCACTTAGAAACTGTGAAAATGAAATTATTCTGCGAATTAGCCATGAAAACCAACTTGAATTTTATGGTTTTGTATTTCATACACAAGTAGCGTTCTTAAGCATTTATTTCAGGAAAACACCTTGAGAATTGTTCCAGTAGTTAAAATGTCACAATGATTTCTTCGACTTCTTTTCCACACGAGTTGATTTAAATATTTTAGATAAAGAACGATTCTTGTGGACTTTGTGGCCCGTGCAGTTGCGCCATAAATCAATCGTCTAGAGGCATGGACTATGGAGGTGGGCTCGATTCCGCCTCAATGAAGGAAACTTTTCGATATCGAAAAATTCTCTACCGGCCCACTGGGTATTATGTGTCCTGTTAGTTGTCTAGGTGTTAAGTGTTCAGTCTGTACGACCTCTGGTCGAATACTGTATTCTTGTCTTTTATTCTACCAAATATTGTGAAAATCCAAAAAGATGTTCACCCTAATTTTTCGTACAAAATAATACTATCGTCAAACAAAAGTGGACAAAGATGGACAAATGAAATACCATGGATTTGATGGGCCTGCATGTATACTTTCAGATTACGATTAAATTTTTTGCTAATATTTGCTACTAGCTGCAGTAGAGATGCTCAGAAAAATATCACTTTTTCATGAAAAACGCTTATAATATGCTTGAAAATGAAGTTATCAACCATCTTATGTAACCAAAAGATGCGCCATCCAAAGACCGTGAAACGATGTTAAGACAGTTTTTGAAAATATTCTGAATTGATAAAAGTGGAAGCTAAAAACTATTTTTTCGGGGCCACCCTATCTAAATTTAGCAATTTTGTCATAAAACATCACCTATATGAGATAAAATAAATGTTTATTAAGCAAAAATGCTTAGAATTAAATTCTCTACAACTTTGTAGAATTATATGAACTTCTAACTCAGAAAGGGTAAAACAATACATTTCCAAAAAAAATTCGCCTGAGCCCACCCTAATGACAACTTACACCAAAAATAGATATCTTATTGTAGATCATTTCTTCTGAAGATGTCAAAACTCTAACACTGATGGTTTCGAGTTATCGATTTATGCCGTGAAATTTGACGAATCCGACCATTGTGCATTGCTATTAATGAGCATTGTATAACCACATAGTCCATGATCTAATTATAACATTGTATCACTACATTACTCCTCTCCTTTACTCGTTTGAACAAATATATATTCAACAGTTTTTGGATATTGCCTGATGATGTAGTTTACTTATAATCAGGATTTTCGGCTTTCAGTCACATACAAATGTTGATAGTTTTAATTCATTGCCAACGTTTCGATCCGGAAGTTTAGATCATCATCATCCGAAGATTGCAGGTTCGTGTCCTGTCACGGTCGCCATGTGGTGGTACTTTGGGACCCCGTGTCACCAAGAACGTGTTGATTCATGAACGGTTGGAACAATAATAATTTTATTAGTGATTCTCAAATACAGTTTCACCTTCGGGAGACAGGCAAAGCCAATGTAACAAGAGAAGGCCATTGGACCCAGCACAACTTAATGAGTGGCACTAAAAATGTGTGCATTGCAATTTGAGGTCTCGGCCTAGAATTGCTGAGACTTAATTAATGCCAACAAACGGCTTTGAGCGTTCGTTGTTCATCGATAGAAAGAGTGAAAAATTATTGAATGGTTTGGAGTGTCATGCGGATAATTTTCGAGCCCAGATGAAGATCTAAACTTCCGGATCAAAACGTTGGCAATGAATTAAAATTATCAACATTTCCATGAGACTGAAAGCCGAAAAACTGAATTATAAACAACAAATCTAGTCAAAATCCCTTAACCATGTTGTTCTCTTTTTTTTTTTTTCAATTTCGACAAACCATAGTTTTAACTCTTACGTACTTGACCCCCTATTTCACGGAAATCTAAATTTTCAAAATAATGGTTCTCATCGATCTTGCATCGAAATTTAGTTCTGTTTTCTGCAATCGATCATAAAATTTCTATAGTTTCCTTGACATTGGTCATCGTTTTGCAAATGGACATGGTTCCGGAGATATTGATGGTAGTACTGAGGTAACCTCCCGGTCCGGAAAAATGACAACTGTTTGATCAAGCCGGAAACACATCTCTCGGTGCGTCAAACATCATGATTTTGCAGAACAAATTCATAGAAATATGTCCTAAGGGTATATGTTCCATCTGTTCACATTCCGGGACACCCTGGAATGCTGATACACTGAGGAAGTGGTCACTTTTTGATCAATTCTGAAACCTGGCTTGCGACGTATCAAACTTCATGATTTAGCAAATGAAGTTCATAGGAATGTTTTCTGAGGATATTTGATCCGTATGGTACTATTCCGGAACGCGCTGGAAAGCTGGGGCCTCATTGCGCATCCACTTTCGATAGCTCTTTCGTATGACAGTTTACATGGTTTGCTCGTTTCGAGTCGAGGTGCACCATGCCGCCCCTGGTTCCCAAGAGGAAGTATTCAATTTCTAATCAATACTTGAACGTGGCGCTGCAGCAAGGTACCCGGCAGAACGTGGAACGTTATAGACGGAAACGGAGACAGCAGACCCGCCTTTTTCAGGAGAAGAGACGCCGCCTGAAAGAAGCGGAGTGCGAGGAGATGGAACAGCTGAAACGTTCTCAAGAAACACGCAAGTTCTACCAGAAGCTCAACGCATCCCGCAAAGGCTTCGTGTCGCGAGCCGAAATGTGCCGGGATAAGGATGCGAACATCTTGACGGACGAACGTGTGGCGATCGAAAGGTGGAAGCAGCACTACGAGGAACATTTGAATGGCGCTGAGAGTACAGGCAGTGGAAGACAATGCAGTGGAGGAGATGACTACGTCAGTTCAGCGGACGATGAAAGCCAACTAGCCCCCATCTTGAGGGAAGTTAAGGATACCATCCAACAGCTAAATACCAATAAATCAGCTGGTAAGCATGGAATCGGAGCTGAGCTCATCAAGATGGGCCCGGAAAAGCTAGCCACTTGCCTGCACAAATTGATAGTCAGAATATGGGAAACTGAACAGCTACCGGAGGAGTGGAAGGAAGGGGTTATATGCCCCATCTACAAGAAAGGCAACAAGCTGGAGTGTGAGAACTTTCGAGCGATCACCATCCTTAATGCCACCTACAAAGTGAATCCCAGATCATCTTCCGACGTCTGTCACCATTAGTGAATGAGTTCGTGGGAAGTTATCAAGCCGGCTTCGTTGACGGCCGCTCGACAGCGGACCAGATCTTTACTGTGCGGCAAATCTTTCAAAACTGCCGTAAATACCAGGTCCCAACACACCATCTGTTCATTGATTTCAAGGTGGCATACGACAGTATAGACCGCGTAGAGCAAAAAAAAATATTGGGTGTACTCCAGTTCGTTCGAATCGCGCTGGGGACTAAGACAAGGTGATGGACTTTCGTGCCTGTTGTTCAACATTGCGCTGGAAGGTGTCATGCGGATAGCCGGGTGTAACAGCCGGGGTACGATTTTCAACAGATCCAGTCAATTTATTTGTTTCTGGCGGATGACGCTGGATATTGTCGGCCGAACATTTTGCAAAGGTGGCAGAACTGTACACCCGCCTGAAACGTGAAGCAACAAAAGTTGGGCTGGGCTGGTGAATGCGTAAAGACAAAGTACATGCTTGTGGGCGGAACCGAGCGCGACAGGGCCCGCCTGGGAAGCAGTGTTACGATAGACGGGGATACCTTCGAGGTGTTCGAGGAATTAGTCTACCTTGGATCCTTGCTAACGGCTGCTAACAATGTCAGTCGTGAAATACGAAGGCGCATCACCTGTGGAAGTCGGGCCTACTACGGGCTCCAGAAGAAACTACGGTCAAAAAGATTCGGCACCGCAGAAGACGGTGTGTGGCGGCGAAGAATGAATTACGAAGCTCGCCCAACTCTACGGCGAACCCAGTATGGAGTGGGCAGGACATGTTGCAAGAATGTCGGACCAGCAACCCTGCAAAGATGGTGTTCGCTTCCGATCCGGCAGGTACGAGACGGCGTGGAGCGCAGCGAGCGAGATGGGCAGACCAGGTGCAAAACAACTTGGCGAGCGTGGGGCGTATCCGAGGATGGAGAGATGCGGCCTCGAACCGTGTATTGTGGCGTCAAATTTTTGATTCAGTGTTATCTGTTTAGATGTAAACTAAATAAATGAAATGAAATGAGTGAACATGGCCGCTTCCCCCCCCCCCAAAAACCAGCATTCCAGAGCGTCGCGGAATATGATCAGATGTAGCAAATACCCCAAGAACAAATTCCTATTAGCTTGTTTTGCAAATTCATGAAATTACTTCTTCAGTTACTTCTCAAATACCACGAGAAATAGAGATAGAAGAAAAAAAACATTGCCCCGACAACGGACCGGGAGGTTACCCCAGTACTCCCATCAATAACTCCGGAACTATGCCCATTCGCAAAACGATGACCGATGTCCATGAAACTCTAGGAATTTTGTGATCGGTTGCAGAAAACAGAACCAAATTCCGACGCAAGACTGCTGAGAACCATTATTTTGAAAATTAAGTTTTCCGTGAAATTAGGGGTGGAACATGTGTGGCCCCAAATGGCCAGAGCGAAATGCGATGATAGCAGCTCTCCGTGGGTGCGTTTGCACGCCACGGAGATCTGACAAGGAGAGGCCGAGTCATGGCTGGCTGCCAGGGTGGGCAAATTATATTTTGATAAATCGGTAGCTTGACTGTAGAATAATCGGTAGTTATCGGTAGGCCGGAAAAAGCATCAAATCATATGAAAATGTATATTTATGGCGCACTTAGCCTCATGTTGAAAAATTTCATATAATCTTTTCCAAAATATGTAAATCTCACAATTGAAGATCAAGATCATTCTTGAGAGCCATAGTTTGTTGTTAAAATATGCATTTTCATTGTCAGAAGTAAAATCAGTAGTGATTAAGCTCAGAATAATATTGCCAGATTCTTTTCATTCTTGTTAAGATGCAGGCACGAACACACGATTTATTGATAAGATGGGTTGATTTTCAGTGGTTCGGGAAATATGAGCTCAGGGTGGCTCAAATTAGCATGGAAAAAATTATTTCGAGTTTTCTTATGGACCGCCCGCTCATTCCGTTCTATTCGATGCCCTTATGCTCTAGTCAAAAGTTTAGCTAAATCGGTCAACGTTTGGGCGGAGCAAAACTCATTGGAAGTATGTTTGGAAAAAATTATGCAGAAACATCAAAAACAGTAATTTAGAGCTAGATGGCAGCATTTACGATGAAGAACTATGCCACTGGAATTGGTTTTCCCATTCCTGACCGATGACCATTTTGAACCAGGCTTTAACGTCAGTCTTGGGAATCAATGTCGTAAAATGCCGGCCTTGGTGACCGACTCCAACAAGACTGTCTGCCGTGACGTTCCCCAGCACCCCACAGTGCCCAGGCTCCAGGCGACGGTTATTGACTGCTGTTCGAAAGCGAGAATTTCCTGGATCCATGAGTGTATCGGGTGGTCGATTTGCAGCGCAGAGATGACACTGGCGGAATCAGTCTGGACTTAAACTGGTTTGTCGCAGCGAGTGGTAGCGACAATAAACAGGCACCGTTAGGCTGTTCTCAGTAAGACCTAAGCCAACCTCTTCTCTCGAAAAAGAACCGTCAGCGTAGCGGTGCTCATAGTTCATAAATTCAGTAATTATCGGCGCGGCAACCGATCTTCGTAAAGCTTCCGTGTTGTCCCTTCTTTTAAAGCGCCTCGCAATAGAGCGGTTCATGATGTCTGTGGAGGAGTGCCAGCTTCTCGCTCCGTACCACTGGCACTGTATCCTAGCCACTGGGGAGAAGACTGACGCGGGACGCCGGCCATCGTGTACTGGATCTGATCTTCTTGAATAAAGAAAGGGATCCTGTAGTTTCCGGATGTGATGGAAGCATAGAAGCATACCTTGGTGGAACTGAGGCATTTATAAGAAAAGACACCAGCTGGATTGCAAAATCCGGCAACGTGGCTCCAGGGTTCCACATCGGGTGTGGCTTGGATTGTTGACACCATGTTTGCCACGAATGTTTTCCAGCAGGTTAGACAGATTTGTATCCATTAAAGAATGTCCAAAGCGAAAACACCTCAACTGGCTTTTTCATGCAACTACGCACCTTTTAGTAGAGTGATCTTTTATTTTTTCGCATCCAATTGAATAATTATTTGAAGAAATTAAAGTAAAAGGTAATGAAAGCTATTGAAAGCAGTGGAAATGTGGAATTCCTTGCTCCTGGCGTTGATCAGCATCACCACCACTGTTACCAGAGGTAGCACCAATTCAAGGACAGCTTTGAACAGAGGTATTTGTCGACAACCGGAAGCTTTCGATTAGGAGGGTGACACGGATTCCGAGTCTTACGCTGCGCTGGATGAATGGATGTGAACGATACCTTGCGGTTGAAGAGGGAATGGAAGAGCCATTTTTTCGAGCACATAAGAGCTTTACGCTAGTCAAGCAGAACAAAGTCGTGGAGAGGAAGTTAGAACACCATAAGGGTAAGCACGCGACGAACACCGAGAGGGTCTGGGCGAAGATGTACAAACTATTTCTGGTCATGAACAACCAAACCATCACTGACGATCGAATAACTGGCAGTGGTGGGAGCAACAAGAGTGAGGGCTACCTCATTAAAGTTGATGGCTTTTTGATGAGATTTTCCTGACTTCTCGAGATCAGGATTGGTAATTGTAAGTCCAGTCCATGTGTGGTAAGTACGTTATATGCATCATCATTATTATACTCATTACGTTTCTTGACGTGTTTGTATTCTAACATACTCATAAAATTTAATACAGTTGATTCACCGCATGAGTCGCTATTTCGATGCGTTACACCAGGCCGGGTTAACAACTCTCAAATTTTGTTGTTTTGTAAAATGTACCAATAAAAATTATAATAATAATAATAGTAGTTTCACCCACTTTTCATAGCGGACATATTAACAAACAAAATTGGTCGAATAATGAACGTTAATCGCTTGTTATGCTACATTCATGTATACATTCTAAAAAGTTCTAAATATTTTCAAACAATATTTTAAGACAATTCATTTTGTCTACCCTCGATTATGTCAACCCCTAATTTTATCACGTGACGATTTTTATGACGTTTTGGATCCGAAGGGATAAAATAACACGAAAAACTTTAAAATTTTAGTGGAAGCAAGACGGTTTGTTTTTTGCCTCTGTCATTTTCTTCGTTCTTTTCAAATTTAAAGTTTTTAAAAGTTTTAATATTCGGTGCACTTAACACGGTCAACTGATGATGCCAACTCTGGACCTATCTGCAAATTGCCTTCAAATTCCCTGGCTAAGAAAACGAAGGCTTCGAGCGGCCGCAAATAAAGCTGGCCAATGCGTCAGATGCTGCTGCTAGATATTATCACGGCTGCTGACCTGTAACATGCTGGAATAGATGCATGAAATCACGATTACAGAATTCGTAGGGTGAAGATTATGTGGGAGAGCTTCTCCCGACGTCAAGTTTGCCGTGTCGATGCTGTGAAGTGGAATTCTAAGTATCATTTCAATTTTTATGTTCTTATTATAACTATATGTTTTATTTGTTTTCTGTACAGCAAGGTTGCTTTTTACATGAAGTGATTTTTTAATTTCTTGTCTCGATATTTCATAGAATCCAAAGGCCTTAACGTGCAAATCAGAATAGCAAACGTTATTTGTCTGTCGCGCCTATCTGTGAGGAAGTGCAAACATGTGTAGCATCACCCCTACTCTAGCGCATGTAAAAATTGTTATTAGACCATCGCTTGAAAAACATAATGTGAGGATTTACTTCTGATTTACTATATCCGTAAATTTTGCATGTCCTGAAATTTATACTGAGTTCATACATTTCCTCGACAATTGCTTTATGAATACTTAGTAAGCATTGTTTGAAGGTCCTTCAATGGCTTACGACACTTAGGGCCTCTTCGTACGATTTAAACGCTTTAAAAACAGTAAGAGCGTTTTCGTATATTGGATAAAATCCAATTGGCATTTTCCATATGATAACAATATTTTTTCGATTATTCAATTCATTTGGCTAACCAGCGTACTGACCAGTCTTTCAACTATTTATAATAGAACCACCAGCAAAGATATAATTAAAAAAAAAATTGATAGTTCCAATCAAAATATCTATAGATATATTTATTTTCTGTAATATCTAAATGTTCATTTTTTTTTGGCTCGCATTCTAACAAAATGTAGTGATTCGAACTGTCATTAGTTTTTTTACCTGTTTTCCAAAAACTTCAACTAGAATAATATGAATGTTCTACCCTTATTTCTATTGCCATTGCATTTTTCCATAAATGGCTTGACTTCAAGTTTTAATGAAATAAAGGATACTTTAGTTTCAATTAATCGTGGTCATCCGAAGATAACCAAATTACATATTGATTTTCAAACAAAATCACTCATGTTATAATGTTTGATGCTGCCTTCTTTCTTTTCGTCACATCTTTTCAGGATTCAACAATTATGTTTTTCAATATTTTTACTTTCAAATGCTCGAAGATATTGACTCAATACTGTGAACGCGCTAGAACCAATTTTCAATGTCATGACAGTAACAGCAACCAGAACTTCAAAACGCACTAACCCCAGGAAAGCTTTCGCAGCAGCCAAATCAGCCATAGTTGGGCCAAAGACTAAATAAGAAAAAAGTAGGATCATAACTGCAAAACTCTGGATGAACTAAATTAGTGAGCACGTTCCAATTCTTTACTTTTCTTCTCTCATTGCTTCACCAATATATGAATTTGAAAAATTGAACACTAAATACGTACAGGGCATCGTTTGCTACTATTGCCGCGGATATTGTGGGAGTCCCAGATATCCGGTTCAAGCTTTAGCTAGCAGCGGTGGCTCTTCTTGGCCTTCTACTCCTGAGTAGTTAGTACGAATAAGGGCGTCCTTGTGAAGTTTTGCTGTACCTGTTATGATCAAATAGTACATCCCATTCCCTACACTTCTGAAGAAACCTTACTTGCTTCAGAAGTGATTCCTTTTCATAGTACTAGTCTTCATAACAAAAAGGGCACACATTATGGAGCATGAGATCTGATCAAATTATTCGTAGTGCTACTTGATCAACACCCCCAGCTGGGTGAGGGATAGAGGATGAAGCACACACACACACACAACTACGCACCTTTTAGTAGTGTTTTGTTGATAATACCGTCCCAATCTTCAGACTTCGACGTCAGTAGACGCAATCGTACGATATTGGCAGACTCGCATCGAATGTTGCACCTCTTATTGTAGCAATCAGTTTGAAATCTGCTTCGTGTATTCTCCGCTACCTCTGTAATGCCGACTGTCTTGCAACGAAGATTGAGTGCTTCTTACTGATAAGTCCGCACATGACATGAGCTGACTATTTTGTAGCACGTCAGGAGCTTGTCAGCACACTCTCCCCTGTCTTCAACGAGTACCTCCGCATAGTCTTCGGATTTCTTCTCTCCACATTTGCTGAGGCTGCCTATGCCGAAGCGTGTGTTCTCTTATTTCGCCATCGTGTCCACATGGGTCTTAGAATAAACTTTTCTCTAATTTTTACATCATTTGGAACCAGATTGTATTGGGAAGTATTAATACTGATCAAATTTTCCTCAGTTATCTAATAGGTTCATTCGTTGTTTTGCCTTTTTTGTAATAGGGGGGATGACGGCTTTGGCAGGTTTTGTTCTATTATTGTCAGGGGAGTTTTTGTTTACCAAATTTTATGAAATTTGGTCACAATATTCTTTGATATGCCAAGATTGTTGAGGCCAAATTTGAGCATAATAATAGAACAAAACCTGCCAAAGCCGTCAATTCCCCTACTAAAAACCTAAAAACCATGAACGAAATCCTTGGACGAATTGACCGGATATGCTTTGCCGTTCGAGAACACGCTGCACAGTACATACACACCACATGCACCATGACTAAAATCTGAACCATTCTGATCAATCAAAATATATTACATTTTGGAACAACGTGCTATTTCCTTATCTATACATGTTTTGTATTCCACTCGTCATTGGGTATCTTACCAGTCTTCAATGCGATGCATAGATGTAACAATAAATAGCATTAAAAATCAGCGACCTGACAAAGTAGAAGTAATATAATGATCCTCACCAACCATCGAGATTGGAACATCTCTGTTCTTCTACGCTGTCTCCATCAGCTACCTAATGGCCTTTAGTTCTACTATTTTTTTCCAGCGCTGTTTTCCGAGCTGCCTGGTGGAAATACTTTCCTCCATGTAAGAAGCATTTATTTTCATCCGAGCAGGAGACCGCTGTTGCTTCCATCGGGCTTAAAGGAAAAATCCTTGCCGCTTTTCCACCAGGCTGACAGGGTAGGGACCAATGGTGGCTGCATTCTCCTTGTAAACATCCCGCCAGCATCTCAAGACAACGACAGTGCTTTAAATCTTCCTTGATAGAATTGCATAAAGCGATAAATTTCATGAGATTTTCTCGTTCCATCTTATCGCTTCATCGTTGCTGATGATATCACCAGCAGTCTGCAGTGCGTTCGTTTCCATGGCGAACATTAAAATGCAGTGAAACATCGATGATTTGCATGCTGCGTTATTGTTTCGAACTTAACATTCGATTCAACGAAATGTGACTTAATTCACGTAATGCTTCAACATTTTTCATCAGTAATAAAACGCACCCGACTAACTAGCGACGACGTACTGTTAACGATAATCCGATGATACTTGCTTTCCTCGTCTACCTATCTGATGACACTCCTAGAAGGAGTTATCAGCTGTAAAGTAGGTTGATATCATTCTACACTGAGGAACAGCAGCTATTTTCGTCGTCTTGATTTTCCACTGCTTCTCAACTCCAAGTGTTTCGTGTCTGCAAATAACAATAAGTGTGGTTTACTCACATGAAAAATCGAATATCCGTTCCCCCATTCTATTGTTCCCTTCGATAGAATCTAATTTCCGCCCCAAAAAAGCCCACCGAACTGATATCATCTAAAATTCAAAACTAGCTACTGTAAACAAAGCGGGCACCATGCGATAACCATTAGCAGCCGATCGCCACCACACCGCACCAGATGGCATCACTATTGCTTTTTTTGTTGACGTTGTTGGTACACGGTCGGCTTCGTTTTGCGGCGCCAAGCGCAAAAATAAACAAACACCTTCGATTGAAGCTCATCCGGACCTATCCGGACGACAACGACGCCGCGTCAGGCGAGTGGGTTTAGTGGCGAAAATAACCAAAACAACAACATCATTGGATGATTTTTTCACGGCTGTCGATCCTAATCCTGCTTCTATGCGAGCGCACATGCACGTGCGATTGTCGCAACTGAACAGTTTTGTAAATATGCAAATCATAGGACCGCGCCAGCCAGCCATCCAGCCGTCGTCCTGCTGATGGCGGTGCGACGCGGTTCGGCTATACCATCAGAGTGAGCTACCGGGTGGAATGGTCCACAGGAGGATGCCGAGCCATAATTCCTGGATGATACTCTCACACTTTACTCGGGGATGATGGCTGAGTTGGATAACTTTTTTTTGCGAGATCTGCTGAGCTCGTTTTGATTAGAACAGCATTCGGGGCGATTCATTTGCATCCGGTGAGAATTGATATAATGGAATAACAAAAGAGGTATTTCCAACATTATGCTCATTTATGGGAGTTTGGTGGTTGATTTTTTATGGCGTGATACACTGCCAGCTAGCTATTGTTAGGCAGAACCCATCTGAAAGTAAAATTTGTTTGGCATTGTGTAACGAAATTTTTCAAAGCCTTCCTCCTCCCCACCTCAGTATCTATAGCACCTATTTTAGTGGCTATTCCGTTAGGGAGAATCCTTATGCTTCATTTTCTAATCCGTTTACACTACCTTTCACATTGCTCCACATTAAAAATTTATAACAATGACCCCAGTTTTTATTTTACTTCTATGAATTTTGACACAAGATCTGTTTTTAACTCCTTCGGGGCGTCCTTCAGGAAAAGGAGAAGAGGGGCCCAGTCTTCGAGCCCAACCAAGGGGACTCGCTGAAGACAACAACAAAAAAACAGAGAAGTGTACACGGCACTGCCGCAAGGCAATGACAATTGACAATTGGCAATTGGACAATGTAAAGTGACTATTGTAGCAAAAAGCACATTGTACTTGACTCCTTAGCGAATACAGTTCGTGTTAAGACTCCGTGCGTAACAGACGTCTTTCTAGTACTGGTAGTCCATTAAATCCGGTAGTGACCTTATTCCTTTGTTTTTAGTTAGACAATAGATATAGTTGGACGGTCGAAATTCAAAATGGCTGAGCTCAAAGGTCAATTCAATTGCGGGTTCGAACGAGGTAGTGCTGAACCTAGGGATGAATCGATCCAAGTAAATACGAGTAAATACTCGATACTTTTGATTCGATACCAAGTACTTTTGGAATCGATACTTTGATACCGATACCAAGTAAGTATCGCATAGAAGTAGTTGAATCAACTGAGTACTCAATTCGAAATTAAATCTTATAAGAATCTTCGTAAGAATCTTTTAAATTGTATTTTTTTGTTAAATATCTTGGCTGTGCATATGCACAGCATATGTTTCGAAATGGACAAATTGATATGAAATTTGCGAAAAAGAATCCACGTGTCTTGGAGGGACTCGAACCCTCAACCTCCTACTCTCTAGATAGGCGTGATAACCCCTACACAACAAGACCACTTAAAGGTCACGTTTGCGGAAAAGCCATCAGAATCGAGTACCAACCTCCACCGCGGTTAGCTCTCTTTTTTTACCAAATTGAATATCTTTCGGATGCTTGATTTGCCCAATCTCCACATTTGCTTTACTGTTGTATATCCACAGCCAAGCGAGTGCACATTGTTTATTAAACGAGAGGATCGCACTCCATGCCCCCCAGCAACGGACTGGGCGGGACGGTATAGAATGCGAATTCAATCGCACTCTGCTGTGCCAAAGGCTTGCTTGGCTAAAGCATTTGATGAGTTTGATTGCCTTTACGTAAACGGTCGCGTGTACTCAGACGACTAATGACGGTGAAAGACCGACACTTGATTACAATTAATTGCATATTATTCGGCAAATTGGGCAAATCAAGCATCCGAAAGATATTCAATTTGCAAAAAAGAGAGCTAACCGCGGTGGAGGTTGGTACTCGGATTCTGATGGCTTTTCCGCAAACGTGACCTTTAAGTGGTCTTGTTGTGTAGGGGTTATCACGCCTATCTAGAGAGTAGGAGGTTGAGATACGTGGATTCTTTTTCGCAAATTTCATATCAATTTGTCCATTTCGAAACATATGCTGTGCATATGCACAGCCAAGATATTTAACAAAAAAATGGTTTTCGTACGGCCGAGTTGCCGAATAATATGCAATTAATTGTTTTAAATTGCATTTAAATCAAATAAATACTTTCAAGTATTTATTTTTTGCCACTCAGCACTTATTTGTGGCTGATCCTTTAGAATTTCTTCAAACTGGATAATAAATTACGCAAATATCTTGGGTAATATGGGATTCGCACTAATATTTGCAGCTGTTTTCCAATAATCCATTGAAGAAGCATTAGAAATTTACGTCTACAGGTAAATTATTTAAAAAATACGGTAACTATAAATATAATGATTTGAAGTTATAATTGATTTACATTAAAATGTGTTTCGATGTTTAAATCGATGGACAAATGGTCAGAGGTTCAGCCAAATCACACCAAGTGCCATTCAAAAATTACCGATTATTCTGCTCACACTTTCGTTTAGCACATTTAATTGATCGCAAATCGCATCGAATATCCTTCTAACCCAATAACTGAGGATATCCTACTGCAAATGTATGCTTAAATTGATATGAAACTATTTCCGTTGTCCTTGTACGAACAAAGTATCACAAGTCAGTCGAAAAGCCGCTTGGTGCGGTTTGGCTGAACCCCGACCAATAGTAATGGATAGTGATTAAGCCTTCCACTATTCATGTTTTATCCAAAATGAATTATTAATGACTACTTGTGTGTGACAAAATAATTTTACTTCAAATTGATCAGTACTCATATGATACAAGTTAGTATCGATACTTTTAATTCGATATTTTAGTGGTATCGATACTTTTATTCGATACTACTTTCAAGTAAAAGTATCGATACCTTAGTGGTATCGTTTCATCCCCTAAGCTGAACCTAGTGATATGGACATTTTTACCCTTATGCGGGATAAAATTAAGCTACGGCCTGATGATCTATTGTCGATGTACAAAGATAAAACCGCGATGTCGGTGATAATGAAGTTCAGATCGGAAGATGTTATGTTGAAGGCATTGGAACGTTTACCTGGGACGATGCATTTCGTGAAAATTGAAGATAAAGAAATTTGATCTGTTATGTCGAAGTAAGGGAACATTCAGCGTATGGTAAAAGAAACATACGATGCAGAAACCGGTTTTCTAATATGGACATCTGTGCGAGGTGTGTATGTTGAACTGAAGGAAAGTGAGGAGATTCCAGCATCCGTCAATGTTCGAAAATTCGAGCTCGAGTATATTACGAGGGACTGGTGAACAAATGCTACCAATGTGGTAGTACGGAGCACTTGAAAGCGGATTGTCCACAACGAAAATCAGTAAACGACAGGTTGGAGACAGATCGAACCGGCTCGTATAGCAGTGCCTTGAAATGAGTATGTTTGAACCCCAACATGGAACGACGTTTTTCGGAAGATAAAACGGATGACGGAAGAATGACAAATTTGAATTAAATTGTTTGTTGCTGCAAGCTCCAGTACATCAGCAAGTAACAATCCATTGTCGAATGGGGAGGTGGTGAAAGCGGGCGCTCTAGCAGTACGGAAAAATGATCACGTTGAATCGAACGACATCACAACTGCGAATTCAATCTAATGGAGGATCAGAGGAGGGAGCTGAAGAGAGCGCTTCTTCGGACACCTCGAGTGCGGATAAAGCGGTGAACGAAGACACATCCACTACCTGCGGGTAGCAGAAAGTAGCAGCACGAACGCGAGGTAAGCAGCTGATTTCAAGCTCTATCTGGTAAAAGGGCGAATGTCGCAAGAGAGAATTCTCTTCGTCGACTTCCCCTCTTTTAAATAAAAGTGACAAGCAGAGGATTTCTTTGCAGTTTATCATCTCGGAATGCAAATTCGCATTGTTTTCTATCGTGCTGAGGTGATAAACCACAAAGAAATCCACTGCTTGTCACTTTTATTGAAAAGAGGGGAAGTTGGCGAAGAGAATCCTCTCTTGCGACATTCGCCCTTATTCCAGATAGAGTTTGATTTATCTATTCATTTTGGCAAAGAGGGAAAAAAGTCGATGTTATTGGTGGTGATTTTAACTGAATTTTGAATAACTGTGACTCTCATGGCTCGGTTAAAAATTTTAGCACCGGTTTGAAACAACTTGTAAATTTGTTCAATTTAAAATATATAGCTCTAGCTTTCTCTGACCATTTTGGTATAGTGATGACAGTTGGTGTATAGGTTGAAGATATTGCTCCAATCGGAAGGGGTTGTTGGAAAGAAAATAGCTCAAATGTTAAAGACGATACGGTTGCGCTCGTTTGACTAAGGATAATGAAAGATGGAAACGTCGACATGTTTATGTAACTGAAAGATTGTGTAGGTTGAGGATCAAAGGCCGGTTTTCAACTTCAGCAGGTTGCAGATTGTGCAGGTTAAGGTCAAAGGCCGGTTTTCAACTTCAGCATAATCAACGTCCATAGCCCACACTCCGGAAGCACTGATGATGATAAGGACGCATTCTACGCGCAGCTGGAACGTGAGTACGACGGCTGCCCAAGCCACGACGTCAAAATCATCATAGAGTGGAGTTTAGACCGACTATTGGGAAGTTCAGCGCTCACCGGCTGACGAACGAAAACGGCCTACGACTAATTGATTTCGCTGCCTCCAAGAATATGGCCATTCGCAGCACCTACTTCCAGCACAGCCTCCGGTATCGGTACACCTGGAGAACACCACTGCAGACATAATCACAAATCGACCACGTTCTGATTGATGGACGGCACTTCTCCGACATTATCGACGTCACGACATATCGCGGCGCTAGCATCGACTCTGACCACTATCTGGTGATGGTTAAACTGCGCCCAAAACTATCCGTCATCAACAATGTTCGGTACCGACGACCGCCGCGGTACGACCTAGAGGGACCGAAGCAACCTGACGTCGCCGGAAGAGGGTGAGCTCCATAGGGCCCCTCTTGATGACTGCTGGAATACAGTTAAAGCAGCCATTAACGACGCCGCGGGGAACAACGTCGGGTATGTGGGACGAAGTCAACGGAACGATTGATTCGACGAAGGATGCAGACAGATTCTGGAGGAGAAGAACGCAGCGCGGGCGGTCGCGCTGCAGCAAAGGTGCCCCGGCGGAATGTGGAGAACGTTATGAACGGAAGCGGAGACAGCAGACCCGCATTTTTCAGGGAAGAAACGCCGCCTGGAAGAAGCGGAGTGCGAAGAGATGTAACAGCTGTGCCGTTCTCAAGAAACACGCAAGTTTTATCAGAAGCTTCACGCATCTCGCAAAGGCTTCGTGCCGCGAGCCCAAATGTGCCGGGGTAAGGATGGGAGCATCTTGACTAGACTGGCCCAGGATACAAAAAGTTGTCCGATTCTGCAGGGCACCCCAGGATTTTTGCTTTTGGGTAAAAAAATCATTCTTTGAAAATTTCAGCCTGATCGGTCATTGCATAAGGTGGCGCAATTGATTTGAAGTTAATATGGGGGCTTCAGCCGAAATATATGGGAAAATACACCTCTGTTACTATTTCGTACAGGAAATTGGATGGAAGATCCCGATTGAGTCCAAATTTGCAGGAAATGAACAATTCCACATAACATCTACTATGAATAAATA
Source organism: Armigeres subalbatus (assembly GCF_024139115.2). Classification (NCBI taxonomy): domain Eukaryota; kingdom Metazoa; phylum Arthropoda; class Insecta; order Diptera; family Culicidae; genus Armigeres; species Armigeres subalbatus. The sequence continues at coordinate 183,975,154 of NC_085139.1, forward strand.
AACTTTAAATTAGTTTTTAGCTGATTTATTTCGAGTTTGGTTTAGCGCTTTTAAATTCATGAAAACAAGCGCATGTAATCGAAGGTAGCTGCGATGTTGTGGCGCGCGTGCAGTTACTTATGTTTCAGGGCGCGCGAAATCACGCATCGCAGGCACCTTTGATTGCATGCGTATTTTCATGGCATAATGAATTTGCTCAAATTAAAGACTATTTAATAAAAAATGATTATATTGTTCAAATCAATTGCGCCAGCTTATGCAATAACCGATCAGGGCTGAAATTTTCAGAGAAAGATTTTCTTACCTAAAGGCAAAATCCTGGAGGGTGCCCCTTAGAATCCGACGACTTTTTCTCCCCATACTAGGCTGGGCCACTCTAATCTTGACGGACGAACGTATGGTGATCGAAAGGTGGAAGAAGCACTACGAAGAACATTTGAATGGTGCTGAGAGTACAAGCAGTGAAAGTCAAAGCAGCGGAGGAGATGACTACGTCAGTTCAGCGGACGATGGAAGCCAACAAGCCTTCGCCTTGAGGGAAGTTAAGGATGCCATTCAACAGCTAAAGACCAATAAAGCAGCTGGTAAGGATGGTATCGGAGCTGAGCTCATCAAGATGGGCCCGGAAAAGCTGGCCACTCGCCTGCACAAACTGATAGTCAGAATCTGGGAAACCGAACAGCTACCGGAGGAGTGGAAGGAAGGGGTTATATGCCCCATCTACAAGAAAGGCGACAAACTGGAGTGTGAGAACTTTCGAGCGATCACCATCCTTAATGCCGCCTACAAAGTGATATCCCAGATCATCTTCCGTCGTCTGTCACCATTAGCGAACGAGTTCGTGGGAAGTTATCAGTGGCAGCGAAGGAAGTGGCGGCGAAGAATGAACCATGAGCTCGCCCAACTCTGCAGCGAACCCAGTATCCAGAAGGTAGCTAAAACCGGAAGGGTACGATGGGCAGGACATGTTGCAAGAAAGCCGGACAGCAACCCTGCAAAGATGGTGTTCGCTTCCGATCCGGCAAGTACGAGACGGCGTGGAGCGCAGCGAGCGAGATGGGCAGACCAGGTGCAGAATGACTTGGCGAGCGTGGGGCGTATCCGAGGATGGAGAGATGCGGCCTCGAACCGTGCATTGTGGCGTCAAATTGTTGATTCAGTGTTATCTGTTTAGATGTTAACTAAATAAATGAAAATGAAATCATAGAAGAATTCTTAGAGGACCTTCCGGAGGAACTCCCAGAGAAACTATCGGAAGAACTTCGGGAGGAATTTCCAGCAAAATTTCTGAAGAAAGCCTAAACGATTTCTTGAAAAAGTCTGAATGATTTCCTGGAAGAGCTACTGGAACTCCCGGAGGAATTTCCGGAGAAACTCCCGGATGAATTGCCGGTGGAATTCCCGAAGGAATTTCTGCATAAATTCCTGAAGAAGCCTAAATGAAATTTCAGAGGAACGACTGGAATAATTCTTGGAGGATCTCCCCGAGGAATGGAGGAATTTTTGGAGGAACTGCCACCTGGAAGAATTTCCGGAGAAACTCCTGGAGGATCTCCCAGTGGAAATCTTGAGGTTTCCACCGGAGTTCTTCCAGGATTTCTTTGGGAATTAATCTAGGCATTCCTCCGAAAATTCCATAAAGCTAAAAGCTGGTTGAATGGGCATCAACCATGTGCAGCTACAGAGTAAAATAATAATAATCAAGAAACAGAAAAAACTGACGAAACACTTCAAATGAATTTTCCACTAATGGCTTATTTTGCGCGATTCTGTCTGCAGGAGCGCCAGTAGCCAACCACTTTGGCATTTGTTGCTAAAAAAATCAAACATCCGAAGCAAGGCTTTATTTTCCATCAAAACATACGCTTTGTGAGTAGCAAATAACTCACTACACACTACAAAAAAGGCGTGTCATATTATGGCATTTAAGGTCTGAGGGAAACTCTCTCGCGGTAGATCGCTATATTCGGATTAAAATGTCTATAACTCGGAATTGGGAAGAAATTTTGCTTATCCCAGCTGACAATCTTTTTGGATATTATCATGGAATGTTCCTAGAAAATTTTTTGAACTCACTATTTTCCAAATTTGAATTAGGCTCTGAATACTGTGTACAAGTGAAATTGTTGCTCCTCACAACATCTCTGCAATGATTTGAGGCATAAAGAAACCGAATTTTGCAAAACCCAACTGACAATTTTTTTTAAACTTTCCAAGAATCATTTTGGTGTAATAAAAAGTATATGTGAGCGCATACAATTTAGAAGGAAAGTCTTTTTACTTCAACCAAGTTTCTAAATTCAATACAAAAAATACTATTTTGAAAGAGCAGCCAACAGCATATTTTTTCGTGGCGCACGGCCGAAAAGGAGTGATGAGAGCGATCAATTTTAAGACAAATAAGACAGATAATACAAATAAGAAAAATAAGACAAATAAGAATAAATTCCTCCTGGAAGTATTCCTGATATTCCTCCAGGAATATCTCCTCCTAGAAATTTCTCTAGGAAATCCACTCCAGGAATTCGCTCGGATACTTTTCCAGAAATTACATCAAATATTCTCCCAGATATATCTTTCGGATATTCCTCCAAATACTATCCAGGTGTTCGTCCGGATATTTCAACAGGAATACCTCCGAATATTCTTCAAATATTATCACGGATATTCTTCCAGGATTTTTTTCCAGATATTTGTCCAAAAATTCCTTCGGACATTTTTCCAGGAAATCCTCCGAATATTTCTCCAAATATTCCTCCAGGAATTCGTCCGGATATTCATTCAAGAATTCTATCAAATATTCCTCCAGGAGTTCCTCCTGATATTCTCCCAGAAATTCCTTTGGAATTTCCTCCAGAAAATCCTTCAGGTATTCCACAGAATATTCCTCCAAGATTTTCTTCGGAAAATATTCTAGGAACTCGTCAAGATATTTCTCTAGGAATCCCACAAAATACTACTCCAGGAATCTGTGTCAAAAGGTCGAAGGTCAAACGGCGTTAGAAGAAAAGATCAAAGGGACAAAAGGTCGAAAGAGCAAAAGGTAGAAAGGACAAATGGTCGAAAGGACAAAAGGGTCGAAAGGACGAAAGGCTGAAAGGACAAAAGGTCGAAATGACAAGAGGTCGAAGGAAAAGAAGGTAAAAAAATGGCAGAAGGTTGAAGGAAAAGAAGGTTGGAAGAAATAGCTGGGTCTAATGGTCGAAAGGACGGAAGATCGAAGAGACAAAAGATCGACAGAAAAAATAATCGAATAGACAGAGATTGGAGGTTTTATACTATTAATCATAGACTGTTCTTACGAGTTATGCCTTGTACTTTATACAGACGGTATTCTTTAAAGTTCACTGAACCCTCTTATACCAATTTTTTTGTTTTCTAGTCTAGTCTAGTCTAGTCTACACATACACAGCCAGTTCGTGAAAGAATCCTAGAAAATGATAGATTCTACTTCTTCTTCTTCTTATTGGCATTACATCCCTACACTGGGACAGAGCCGCCTCGCAGCTTAGTGTTCATTAAGCACTTCCACAGTTATTAACTTCGAGGTTTCTAAGCCATTTTTGTATTCGTATACCATTTTTGTATTCGTATATCATGAGGCTACTTTATGCCCAGCGAAGTCGAGACAATTTCCAATCCGAAAATTGTCTAGACCGGCACCGGGAATCGAACCCAGCCACCCTCAGCATGGTCTTGGTTTATAGCCGCGCGTCTTACCGCACGGCTAAGGAGGGCCCCTCGATAGATTCGACTACATCTACCACTTTTCTTGGCAATATTTATGTTTGAAGCACATCATAAATGTAGTTCAAACATAAAAGCGGCCAGGCCTACTGTGCAGCGTTGTAGAAAATATCTGTGAGAATCAAATTCTTTACTTGATTTCACAATTAAACCATAGAACGCGGACATCTCATACCAACCGCTCCGTTTACATTGTTGGGTGATAGTTGTTGAATCGTTGGGAGTGATTTAGCTAAGATGATTAATATTCACTCCTTGGGTTCTCAACGTTTTGGGATGGGACACAGTTTTTAGTCTAGTGCCCTAGCTTATACACTGATGGACAAAACTATTTGAACGTATTCATATAGATTACCATGAAAACATGACGAATACTTATGTCCATAAGAGTACATATAAGCCTAGGTTCAAGCGCCATTACTCGCCCTCTGTAATGAGAAAAAATAAAGTTTCGACACCATTTTGTCATCATTGAAAACATCTAAAATTTTAATCATCTTTCCTATTCTCCTATAGGAGAATCTTCCTATCATATTGAAAGCAACTAACACTTTGTTTTTGTAAAATAACTACATATAACCATGTGTTGCTTATTATGAACTTTGTCTAAGTGTTAAGTTTCTACGACCTAAAATAAACGTAAGGGAAGTGCACCGGTTTTTTCCAACTTAGTGCCTTAGTGAGGGATATATCTCTTGTTGGAACTAATAAAACCTTTGCGAATTGCTTTATTCGTGGAGTTATTCGCAAAATTGGCCAAAACCGGTACAGTTCCTACAGTTAACGCACTTTATATTACCAAAGCAAAAACTGCTTCATATTTGTGAAATGCAATCAAAAATTTAAAAAAAAATCGGTTCTGTCATATTTCCTAATTTATCACTCAAAAATTCACCAGGGACTGATATATAAACTGGACCTTACAGTAATAGACTTGTTCGCAAAAGGATGCATACGACATGGTTTTACTGTTGAAAAGAAGCTAACTCGGCCCTTGTGTTCTGTAGTCGAACTTCCATGAGCTAAATTGAATAAATTGGCGATCCTGGAAATTATTTCGATGTAAAAGACATTTTCTTTTTTAAAAGATTGTTTAAAAGTAAAATAAACGGAAACATGTTTTTTATGGCAGGTCTTGCTTTACGGAGTGGACCCTGTATGCATTCACCGAATATTGGCTTACCAAATCTGGATTGACATTGAACTTACGAGCACTACTGCTCAAAAGATTGCTGCCTTCCAAATATGCGTTGAAATTTAGCTCACCGGATCTGCATCAGTTCTTATGGTTCTTAAAAATATCACACACCTTGTAATCCATATGTAGTAGTGTTACTATGCTCGTCACCAAAAACACCGCGCTCCGTTGCCGGTAGCTGCAAATATTTGCTATGGAATTACAGCCCGGGTATTGTTTGACGTGATGATCAGCTCCGACGAACGCCGCACAAGTAACTTCATTCTCCGTCTCTGCTGTCCGTCGTCTTTTCGATCTTAAATATGTTGTTCTACTGAAGGCAGTTCTTGACATCTTGAGTTCCTCTTAATAGACCATGTTGCAGTCAACAATAAGTCAAAAGAAAACTTACAAATTTTCTTCAATATTTTGACGCCCAAAGAGTTTAAGCACCCGTCTAATACCAACATTTTTCTATTTGAGAGTTATTTTTTTAACAGTTTTGGACAAGAATTAAAATTGATAATATTGATTGAAACTTAGATAAAAACTTATTGGAATCTAAACAATTAAAAATTACAAAAAATATCAAAGTACCCCGTCTAAAGGCGGTCTTGGGCGTTAGAGGGTTACTCGTTGACTTCATTAAATGAAACAATAATAAGGGTCCGTTCACAAATTACGTAACGCAAATTTGGGAAATTCCATACCCCTCCCTACTTCACAGCGTAACGTAAGGGTTTCTAATAATAAAAATAAATTTATTATATTCGTTTATATTTACTTCAAAACAAATTTTACTCCCGTTGAAAAGTATGGTCTTTTGAGCACATAAAACAAAATTATTATCATTACAAGATGGTATGTTAAGCCAAAAATGATTGATAAAAATGAGTAAAGAACTAGTTTCAGGAATTAATATTTAAGTAAATAAAACCTAGCAAAACTTTAATAAAAATGTTGAGTTAACAATATACCACAGAGGAGCACCATATGTTTGAACCAAGTGAAAATTCTAGAATAAAATAGGGTATCTGTTCCTATATCAATACCAATAAGGCAATGCGCATATGAAATGCATTGATTTCTCAACCAATAATCAAGAAACATGAGGATAATTATGCTCGGCTCATGTAATTTTTAATTGAAAACAATTTGGTAACTTAAAAAATGAAATTTTCATCACATTATAGAAGTATTTAGCTAAAAAACATCATCCCCGCCATGCACCTATTTCAATAACATTCAAAAACAGTTAATCCTATGCCTGTACCTATATCAATAATACTGTTTCCTACATAAAATACGCACACTATTACTTGTGTGTATACGTAACGATATGGTTGCAGTGATGCCGAATTCTACAATGTTTTGTATTTGAGTTGAAATATAATTACAAAATTGCTGTTTTTGTTGCAGTTTTCCATCTTATCAGTTAAATTTTGTGTTTGTCATAACTTATCTTTTCGATATAATTTATTTCACAAACATAAGAGTTGAATTTCTCAATGAAAGTTCATTCAAGCGCTTTGAAATAAAAATCTAGGTCGGCAACCCTTGAGAGTACTGCAAGCCATGTAAACAGTTTGGAATACGGACAAGGATAATTTAGACGTTGTTCGAAATAAACCTATATCAAACTATAGGAAATCGCGTTGGTTTTTGAAATATTATTATATTCATAGTGAAAATGTGATGTGCTTTATGTGCTGTGAAGTGAATTTTGAAGGGATAGAATTGTCTTAGCTTAAAATTGAGTGGAAAACAACGGCGTGAAAACAGATGAATCTGCTAGTAGCAATCGAGCAGTGCATCAAACCATCAGTTCAGAGGTAGGAAAATGAAAATAAAAGTGCTTTATAATTTTATCTTTTAATAATTTGATACTTGTGAATTAAAACATTACATAAACAAAATTTTGAATAATATTCCAAGCATTCAAGAATATGTTCCATCTATTATTGTGTACATACGATGTGAGAAATTGTAAATAAATTGATTTTTTATTTGGTTTATCGACGGTTGGGATTAATATACGGGCTGTTATTAATATGGGAACAGATACCCTATTATTAGGTGAAATGCCAATAAATATAAATATGCGAAACTCGAAACTTGGGCCCTCCTTAGCCGTGCGGTAAGACGCGCGGCTACAAAGCAAGACCATGCTGAGGGTGGCTGGGTTCCAGTGCCGGTCTAGGCAATTTTCGGATTGGAAATTGTCTCGACTTCCCTGGGCATAAAAGTATCATCGTGCTAGCCTCATGATATACGAATGCAAAATTGTAACCTGGCTTAGAAACCTCGTAGTTAATAACTGTGGAAGTGCTTAATGATCACTAAGCTGCGAGGCAGCTCTGTCACAGTGTGGGGATGTAATGCCAATAAGAAGAAGACGAAGAAGAAGCGAAACTAAAAAAACCATATGGTTAGAATAAGGAAAATATTTTCAGGTGAAACAAAAATAAATATAAACATACGAAACCCGAAAGAACAGCCTATGACTAAAACAAGAAAAAAATCAACATTGAAAACCAGGATCACAAATAAATATAAATGTGCGAAACTAGGAGGAAATGCCTGCAATTAAAAGAAAGAAAAATTCTACAATTAAATATTATTATTAACCCTTTGTTACCGACAAAAAAACACCTTACGTTACCGACAGGGTACCTGAGTACCCACGGACTTAAAATGATCATAACATTGTCAGTTTTTCACCGATTTAGACGATTTTGGTTGCTACGGATGCAGGAACTTACCCGCTATTCGATACATGTTACAGAGAACCGGATCGGATTACCTGGTAACCGGAATTCCGGATTAACTGGGCCAAGTCCCAAAGTATGTGTGAATTGAAGATATATATTCAACCAAATGAAGATTTCTTGCGTGATGACTAATAAACTTCGTTGGAAATTTAAAGAATATAACTTAACTACGTTACAGGACCATTTTATGAATTAATCCCGGAACGGTTATTCCGGAAACAGGTTCCCGTCGGGCCTAAAGTGGCCACAAACTTATTCTGAAGAAACCTTGGCAATATGGGTATCAAAATTCATGAAATTGTTTCGGAAGCATGATCTGATAAGTAATTGAACCATTGGATGGTTTGACAACGGACCGGTCATCCTGTAACAGGTTGCCGTGAGGCCTAAAGTGGCCACAAACTCGTTTTGAAGAAACCCTGGCAATATAGGTATCAAAATTCATGAAATTGTCTCGAAGCATGATCTTTTGGGTTATTAGCCCATAAGACAATGGACCGGTCATTCTCACACAGGTTTCCGAGGGGACCCTCATTTAGAAGAAACACTTGCTCTCTTCTTTTCCCGTTATTTCTTGTCAAAAAGACTTAAATGTTCTTGACAGGTACTCAGAAATGATTTATAATGAACCACAGACGCTGTAAGTATCATTGGTGTTTGCTGAATAATTTACAAAAATAAAAAGATCGACTGAAATTTTCAAAAAAGTTTATGGATGCAAAATGGGTCAAAAACGTGACAAAAGCGGAACGTGATGAAATCGGGTCGAAAATGTGATAAAGTCGGAGGTAGATAAAATCGGGGAGTGACAAAATCGGGTCAACACTGTGTAACTTTTCACTTCTCTCTTCTCTTCTCATTTCACTTTTCACTTTTTACTTTCAATTTCTCACTGCTCACTTCTCACTATTCACTCCTCACTTCTCATTCGACCCAATAACCATTCGGCCTAACAGCCATTCTGCCTGATGACCCAACATCAGTTCCATCTTCTTGGAAAAACATGTTTCCGAAAATATTTCAAGAACTTTGATGCCAGGGTGTCTTCTAAATGAGTTTGTGGCCACTAAAGGCCTTTCGGGAACTTGTTCTAGCATGACTGGTCTGGTTGATACCCATCCTATGGTTTCAACTATATGAATAACATGATCCCGAAACAATTTCAAGAATTTTGATACCCATATTGCCAGGAATGAATTTGCGGCCACTATATTGCCCACGGGAACCTATTCCGGGATGTCCGTTCCGAGTCCATATGATCACGTGGTCCTAATACGTTGGGAAGTCATAATCCTCGAAATTTCTGCGAAACTGGTAGCTCAGGGTACAAGAAATCATCATTTGGATTCTATAAGATCAACTTCTCCATTTTTGAGACATGGTCTAGCAAATCCGGAGCTCCGGGAACCAGGTAATCCGGATCGGTCCTATGTGACATGGAACGGATAGAGGATGAATTTCTTAATCCATAGCAAACGGAATCGTCCAAATCGGTTGAAAACTGACGAAGTTATGGTCATACCAAAACGTGGGTACCTGGTACCCTGTCGGTACGTTACGGGTAAAAATATTCAGAAGCCCTCCCCAAGACCCCCCTTACTGGATTTTCAATTTCGTACCACCCAAACTTTAATTTTGCCGAGTTTGAAGATGTCACGGAGTTTCAATTTCCTGCGATGTTCAGAACCCTAAAAAAATTTCACTTGAAAACGAAAAAGGTACCCGGGTACCCTGTCGGTAACAAAAGGGTTAATGCGCAAATAACGGTTCATTATTACTCGACGTTTCGCCTCATTGTTTTATAATTTCGACCTCTTAGCCAATCTCACCCTTAAAACCTCGATCTTTTGACCTTCGACCTTTTGTTCTACAATCGTTAGTTCTACTTTTGTTTTTTCGACGTTTCGTCCTCCCGACCTTTTGACTCAGATTGTTTGTTTCGACCTTTTGGCCCTTCGACATTTTATCCTTTCGAACTTTTGACCTTTTTGCTTCGGCTTTTTGTCTCTTCGACCTTCTGACTCGAATTTTTTGTTTCGACCTTTTGACCCTTCAATCTTTTGCCCTTTCGACCGATTGACCTCGACCGATTGACTTTCGACCATTTGACTGAGATTTTTTATTTTCGAAGTTTTGTCCTTTCGATCTTCTGACCCTTCCTCCTTTTGTCCTACAACCTTCGATCAATGTGAAAATATGTTAAAATATTTGATGGTTTGGAAAATCATAAAGCGTATCAGCAGACATATATAATGTAACAAAAAAGCTCCATCCGATTCGATTCGATTTCCCATTGCTTTTTAAAACTACAAGTCGTTGTTAGTTGTTACTATGGAGTTTGTATTCATTATTGCGTACATTAAAAAAGTAGAAGGTTGTATCAAAGATTGACCTAAAATTAAACGTAGAGTTACGTATAATGCGATAGTGGATTCAAAATTCGATCATCAACATTTTGTGCATATCCATGCCGGATGGGTAATAGCCGAAATGTAAGCAATTTACTGAAAAAGTGGAATTTAAACACTATCTGACAAAATTGAATTTTTCAATAGTGAAATGCATTGAATCAATTGTTTACAATAGTTGTGTTCAGGGTTCGTAAAGCTCACTCAATCTCAGGAGCACATGATTTTCTCTCACAAAAGTTATCGGAGAGAAATCGCTTTTCGGGAAAGAAAAACAGCCTGGAGAGTGATAACAATTTTTCGCTCAGTTCGATTGCCGCTAAACGTTGGTTTGCTCTTTTTCTTTCATATTCGAGTCTTTTCGTGACATCATAAATGCAAATTGTAGTAGCTTATGTGGAACAAATAACTTAATGTTTTCATACAGATAGCGTGGTGGTGTGACTAGAGTGAGCGCATCCCCACAGCCGTTATTGTTTCTATTCTGGGTTCGAATCCCGACGCGGCCATACAATTTTGTAATTGTTCTGCGATAATTCTCGCGAAAAGTGAGTGAGAGGTAAAAGTAATGAAACAAAAAAGAATTTTCATCTAATAGGCAAGATTTTCGTTTATGTTCCAACTCTAATTCTAGAGAAATGATTGATGAGTGAAAGATGATCCTCAACATAAACAACAAAACAAGATTTTGGCACGAAAAACACTTGCTTGGTCTCATTGAAATTAAAAGTCGAAACACTGGTTGTATTAGAGAGTGTCTTAGAGAGGGTCTTAGAGAGTTTACTGATCGATTCATACCAAAATCTCCAGAATCCGTTGAAAAACGTCTGAGTTATTGGCTTATACTTCCTGATCAGTGATCACTTTTCGTGAGGTTCCCAAATTTGAAACTTTGGAATGACCCCCCTATCTTACTGAAAGACGTAATTCTACGTCAAAAAGTTGGATGTTAGATTTCCAAGCAGTACATCGTTAAAGCTCAAGGTTTTTTTTTTTATGGTAGAAATGCCAGAAGATTCTATAAGTTTGGACAGCTCCACATTTTATATCACCGACACCGTTCATAGCGACCGAAACCTTCCTTAACCGTGCGGTATTATGCGCGGCTACAAAGCAAGACCATGCTGAAGGTGGCTGGATTAGATTACCGGACAGGTCTAGGAAAGCTTCGGGATGGAAATTTTCTCGACTTCCCTGGGCATAAATGTATCATCGTGTTAGCATCATGATATACAAATGCAAAAATGGTAACTTGGCTTAGAAACCTTGCGGTAAACAACTGTGGAAGTGCTTAATGAACAATAATGAGCTGCGAGAAGTAGTTAAAGCTTTAGAAGTATTTTAAAATTTATGTTCACTGTGTCCTTATGATTTCTCGCATTGGCACATTTTTTTGAAAACCTCCGTCACGGAGAGTTGCGAGTTGAAAAAACGAAAATATAATTAGGCAAATTATATTCAAAATATAATTCCTGAGATATTCCAACATTTTTCTCTTTTCACAACGTTCATCACCGTCAATATCAATTTATTTTTGCAATATACATATCAGTTTCAAATCTCAATGTTGAACCATAGGAGCAAAAAAAATCCTTCATTTATCCCCCGGGTTCCCAACTAATCTCCACGAACGGGTGGCCCATTGCCAACCGTTCGATGGATCCGTCATCGGCCGTACTGGTACTGCTGCAGGTACTACTGTTACCGAGCTTTGTCAAATTACACAAACAATGTCTACCGGATTCGGTTTGCCGGAATCCTGCCTGGTGCCTCACGCCAAATTGGACACGGTACCTTGGAACAGCGCGAATGACGAAAGACGCGTACTAACTCCGAACAACCAGCAGACGGAGGATGATGAATTTTGGCTTTCATCACCACGTTAACATCCGGAACTGTGGTGGGAGAGCCTCGAATATCATTCTGTGCAAATCGAAACGCAATGCACCTCAGTTGTCACAGATGTTGCCAGCAGTAGGAGGATAAATCTAGGTTTCAAAATTTTTCAAATAGCACAAGAGTTGCAATCCGTTTGAAAAAAAAAGACCAGGCAGTCATTCCTTGTGTGCAACAACGGAGTTTAGAACGCGGACCTCGTTCGTCAGCGAAGGTACAAATATTTCCATCACTCTCTTTTCAATAAAGCAATCAAAACAAACGACACCCATCAATAAACTGAAGCTCGACGGGGTACACGTGCCGTCGCCGGTTTGATTGGGGTAGCATAAAAAGTTTTGACAGATCGTTAGCTGCACGGCTCGGCTGTTAGTTTGATGCAGAGTGCTGGAGGTTTGCCGGTTTTGAACTGCGATTAGACACGTTCTAACTTGACTCTCGGAATCAACGGAAAGCATTCGGTTGTTTCTTTGTATAAGCTTTGTATATTTGCAACATCCAATAATTGTAGATATGGAAATATATTGAAAATCAGCGACTAGACATTAGAAAATAAGACTTTTGCTATTCAAGTCACAGCAGTAGTAAAAATTAGTAAGCTTTTAATTCGATTCTTTGAGTAAGCAATGAAATTCGAACAACAAAAATTAAGAAAAACGTCATAAAACGCATTTGCTGATTTCCAACACTATTATGCCTAAATTGAATGTGTTCAATATCCCAGTCAATGATAACTGATAAAAAGGAGTATGAATTACACACAAATCGGAAAGCCTCAGTGTAGGAATTCGGTTGCCCAACGTTTTACAAATTCATTCGTTCATGTCCGCATCCGAACCTCAAAAAAGGACAAATAACCCGAGCAGCACAAGTCAGACAAAAATGGTTGCAGCAACTTGATTGTGACTAAATCTGGTCACATATGAGTTGGAGCAACCTATGTGAAGCATGTGTGCTGCTAGGGAAGATCAATCCATCATAACAAGGAAGACGTAGAATGTTGCTTCAAATGCATTACCACAATTCTGTTCATTAGAGGAAAAGTTCAAACATTCGAAGCACACCACCCACACTGCAAAATATTTAAATGCAAGATAATTACTTTCCGCCTATACAGTAACATGTGTACACTGTAACAATCTAATTAAATTTTCAGAATTATTTTGATTTAATTTACACATCACTCGCTGATAGCGGTACGTTGGGCCCACGTGCTCTCAATTCCACTCCACACCCCGGACGAATAGCACCCACCACCGAAATAAGCGCAATCGCCAGTCATCACGCTTCGTGGGTTGATGTTAAAATGCAACGGAAATTCCCGGGGCTCACTGTGACCGTGTTGGTGGAGCTGACTTCTACCCCAACCCGCCGATACCAATTCCGGCGTTGCTGCTTAGATAAACGTAACACCTACTAAAATCATCATCATTTGCGCCGCCCAGTTCCCCCTCTAAGCATTTAGGGCCACATTGAAGCCCCCTGTAATCTGATTAATTATAGAATAATTGTTTTGTTATTATTGCTTTCGGGCGGTTTTTGCTTCATAGAATTAGCGTACGGTTTCGGTGTTTATATGGGAAATGCATGGCATTACGCTATCTCGAAATTTGCCCGAGCATTTAGAGAGAGAGGTGGGGCGAAAGAAGGGGAACCGGAGGTTTAACATTATCAAATGAATAGTTGAAGTCGGAAATTGAAATAAGTTGAGCCGATGAGTGAATTCGGTGCAGTGGATTTATGATACCCCCATACTGATACAGATTTTGCCTTTCTCGTGTACAAAATGAACGTAAAGGCTACAGGATCATTCCAAAAAACAAGCTTTTGATAAGAGGACCGGAAAGCCATAGTGTTACATAACAATCGCCTCAGTTCGAGGAATTGAGGTAATCTGTAAGTATATCTGTACGAAAATTGAGATCATTAACTGTTTGGGAGTTATTTAACTCAGCATTTATCATTTTTGTGATTTTTTGAGGTAAACCACGTCCAAGGAGAAGACTCGGGTGCGCACAGACACACAAACGAACTGAGTCGATCGGTATATATTACTATGGGTCTCCGGGCCTTCTATAAAAAGTTTGTTTCTGGAGCGATCATATAGCCTCTACGTATACTTAGTATACGAGAAAGGCAAAAAAAGGATCTTTCGTTACACGTTCTGACCTCAAAGCCTGAGCTCTAATTCTTGAAATTCTCATTTCTCGGATGGCCTGGAATGGAACATACATTCAATTCATATCCAATTTGGTTCAAATTATAACTAAGAGCATGTTGCATTTCTAAATTAAGCAAGAACATCTTTCGTTACGCATACTGACCTAAGGCCTGAACTTCAATTCTTGGAATTCTTGAATGGTCCGGAATGGGACATGCATTCAACTTATATTCCTTTTGGTTCAAATGACGTTACCAGCAGAAAAATTCGGAGACGCATGACGTACATGACATGGCATGAGACGGCATGACGTCTATCGTACATACTTTGGACCCGCAAAACGCTCCGATCAAATAGAGTTCGCCGCCATACCAAACTGACTATCTACAAAACGCTTATTAGTCAGGTAGTTCTCTATGGACACGAGACCTGGCCGATGTTCGTGGAGGACCACCGCGCACTTGGAGTTCCCGAAAGGAAAGTGCTGTGTACCATCTATGGTGGGGTGCAGATGGTGGACGGTACGTGGAGGAGGCGAAAGAAGCACAAGTTGCATCAGCTGTTGGGAGAACCATCCGTCGTTCACACCACGAAAATCGGAAGACTGTGGTGGGTCAAGCACGTAGCCAGAATGTCAGACAATAATCCTGTGAAAATGGTTCTCGACAACGATCAGAAAGGGAGCAAGAAGGCGAGGTGCACAGCTAGCAAGGTGGATCGATAAAGTGGAGGACGATTTACGGACCCTCCGCAGACCACGGACCGAGTTGAATGGAGAAGAATTTTATACACTGCACAGGCCACTCCGACCTTAGTCTGAAAATAAATAAAATAAATTGGTACAAATGGTCTCTATGAGCATGTTGAATTTCTTAACGGAGCGAATAGTACTTTCGTTACGCGTATTGACCTTAAGGCCTAAATACCGATTCTTGGAAATCTTGGATGGCCTGGAATGGAACATGCATTCAAGTCATATCCAATTCGTTTCCAATTCAAATTTACTAAGAGCATGTTGCATTTCTTAACGGAGGAAACAGATCTTTCGTTACGCGTGTTGACCTTCAGGACCAAACTCTAATTTTTGGAATTCTTGCATGGCCTGGATAGAACACATGTTGAAGGCATATCCAATTTAATTAAAATATCGCTTGGAATATTGATGTTTGGACCGCTGGGAGCATGTACCATATCAAAAATACATATAGGTGCTAGTTTATACGTGGAGGCTTTGAAATCTACACTCCAGGGAAGTCTTGGAAAACCTAGAACATGTGGTAATTATCTATCCAATCTATTCTACGCCTGCCCCAGACTTTGCGAGGACCCCTTTCCATCCTCGGGCTTGGAACTCGGGCGAGGCCGAGTGTCCGAGCCGGTGTAGATACTGTCTGAAGCAACAATGGCCTGTAAGGACCTGGGTCAGGTGGAAAGAGATTTCCCTATGGTGCCTCTTGACCCACGCCATTTGACCACTGAGGCCAACCTGACAGTTCCACGGATGCCTATCGTGCCGCGCATTTCGAAGCACTCTATGAATAACCGATAACGATGTCAATAGGCATCATACCGACAGTGCATCGTGCAACACGGTACGGTACGCGCTCGCAACTCTTAGGCATATGAGCCTATACGAACTTTCTAACGTCGTTCTGTAGCAGTTAATACACAGGGCCGTGCCCCAAGCTGGCCCCCATACCTCAGTATGGACAGAGCGACACTAGCCAGAAGCTTGCGCTTGCTGGCATAAACCGCAGAGCTATTGGACATCATCCGGGACAATGCCACTATAGCTGTGAAGGCACGCTTGCAGGCGTAATTGACGTGGCTACCAAAGGTGAGCTTATCGTCGATCATTACCCCCAAGAGTTTGATGGAGCGTTCAGAGGTGACCGCGCAGTTGCCTGCCCTTATCACCGCTTGTTGCTCCGACTTTCGGTTGTTAACAACAACCACCTCAGTCTTGTGGTGAGCCAGTTCTAACTTCCTGGAACTCATCCACTCCTCCACAATTGCGAGGTTATGTCAATGCACTTCCGACCCGCATCCGTGTCGTATACCAGTACTCGATTCTGGAAGTAGCTTCCGAGAATCTTATACAGGTACTCGGGAATTCCAAGACGCAGGAGCGCATCTGCAATAGCTGCCCAACTGGCACTATTGAAAGCATTCCTCACGTCGAGAGTCACTACAGCACAATAGCGAACTCCCCTCCTCTTATGCTGGATAGCTATCTCCGCGGATTTGGTAACCGACATAATAGCATCTACGGTCGACTTATCCTTTCGGGAGCCAAACTGGTTACTCGATAGACCATCCGCACCTTCCGTGCGTATCAACAACCTGTTGAGGATGATCTTCTCGAGCACCTTCTCCGCCGTATCAAGCAGGCATATTGGTCTATATTGGCTGTAAACGTCACCTAATGCAATCGCATTGGCACTTTGACACAGGCCCTTGAAGCAGGCTTTTTTTGCTTGATCTAATCTCAGTTTTCAGACCGGCTCTAGCAGCCACGAATGCCACCCGTCGTTCAACACGCTCCTCTTCTGTGCGTGCTCGCTGCATCCACCTCCGTGCCCGTAGGCAGGCGCGGCGCAGGTTCGCAATTGCTTGAGTCCACCAGTAAGCCGGTGGCCTCCCATTCCTAGGGTGGACTTTCCTAGGCATGATGGCATCGCATGCACGCAAGAGTACTGTTACCAGCTGCTCGTCGCTCAGACCGAGAGTATTGTGCTCGCAGTGGAGCGCTTCCTTAAACAGCCGCCGTCGTCACATACGCGGGCTAGGCCTCGCCCTTCTTCCGTCCGCTGAATGCTGGTCGTATAGTCGATACTGTACCGAACCGCCATATGGTCGCTGTGAGTGTAGCCACTCTCCAGTTCGAACTACTTGTTTGGCCAGGGCTCCAGAGTGTAACGTCGATAATCGACTCGGCCCCGTTCCAGCTGTAGGTACTTTTGGTACCACCATTGGCCAAGTGCACATCCAACATGGCCAGTGATTCCAGCAGGATCTGCCCCCGTTGATTCGTGGAACGGTTTCCCCATTACACGGCCCAAGCGTTGAAGTCCCCCGCTATCACCAGCGGCCTACGCCCCATCAAGTTAGCCGTCAAACAATCTAGCATTCGACCGAACTGCTCGATCGACCATCGAGGAGGAGCATAGCAGCTGCAGAAGAAGACCCCGTTGATTTTGGCAATGACGAAGCCTTCGTGTGTCGAAGACACCAACTCTTGAACTGGGTATTTCCCCGTTGTCCATATCGCCAACATTTTAGAACCCATCGGTGACCCAATTACCGTTCCTGGCGGGTATCCGGTAAGGATCCGCTATGATGGCGATATATGTCTCCCATTTAGCAACTGTATATGCCCAAAGGGCACACCGACCATCCCACCTTGACGCTCCCTAACTTGACTACCTCGGAGGCGTCCGCTGCAGAATGTCGAACCAATACTACCTGCGTCCCTGCCGGACCTATCCGTAGCCGAACGGCTGTGGTGGGTGTCTCCACTTCACAGTGTCGTTCAGGTTATTAACCTTTAGATTCACCTCCGTCGTGAGTGCCCTCGCCTTGACCGTCTCGCCTAGGACTTCCTCCGCCAACTTCTTGTAGGCGGCGCCCTGTAGCGAGACGCCCCACTTCAGCTCGAGGATCATCTCGCCCGTCCGGGTACGTCTTATTCGACGTATGTCGGCGCCGAGTTTACCGAGCTTGACGCCACTCCTCAATGCCTTCAAGACGTCCGAGTACCTAGCCTCGTCCATCTTAATGACTAGGGCATGCTGCCCTCATTCGCATGGGCCTTCCTTTCGGCCCTTGACGTCTTCGGTTTCCTCTTGTTCTTGACCAGGGTCCAGGAGGCGTCATTCCCCTCTATTTCCCTGGTCTGGGGCGGCTGAGTGCTCTCACCGTCTTTCCTGGGTGGACGAACCTTTTCAGAAGATCAACGATGATCTGACATGATTTTACCGAAAAAAACGTATGGCAAAAGACACCTAGGAAAGATCCATAAAGAACGTAACGCAAAAAAAAATCAACCCCCTCCCCCCTTCGTCCAACTTTTTGTTTTGAACCTTTGGAGTTAATCATCAGGCTTGTTGAACTCAAGCAAAATTTGGAAGCAATAGAAGACTCAACAAAAAATTTTTCCATTATACATTATATAAAATCCATATTACATTATATAAAATGAATCGGTTCTTGGCAGAGCCAACATTATATTTGGAAGAAACCAAAAACTGTACTGTGGCGGTAGCAAATTAATGTCCATTTAAGTTTTCTCGCAAGATTTTGAGTTTGGTTGGTGTTGTTAGCGTTTTAAAATATGTATTGAGAATGAATCGGTCGTTTTCTTTATCCGAGCGAACTTCTTTAAAGTACAAACCATAATCAATTGCAGTGTTGGTAGAATCATACTCAAGTCTCAAACATCGAGGTTTCATGCACGAGCTAACTCGCTTTCGATTTTGTAGAGATAGCATCGCGCTTGAATTGCTCGGATCAGAGGTAGAAGGCGGAGCACTGAAACCGTACCCCGACATGGGCGACATCTGGATTTGGTTCTAAAATGTAAACAACAGTGATAATTCTCTACCACCTTTTTGTCTGGGCGAGGCAATTTTTATGCACCCTTTGGTTTCTATATTTTATCAAAATCAAACACTCAATCATGCAGCAATACAATGATGCAGTATGCTTGAGATACCTGCTTGTTGATAGGGACTCGAAAAATAATTTATTTGCAGTAACTAACCGAATTAAAATATGTTCGCATTTACGATTGCGTCCTAACACCGGTTCTAATCTTCGATGCGGAGTACACGAGCTTAGTTCGCCAGTAACAGGCGTACGGGGCCCTTGGCTCGGACAGAATGGTATCGCTTCGCTCACTCGCCGAAAATGATTTCGCTCTAAAAAGCGTCAAAACGCAATTGAGGCGTATGTTTTGTTTACATATGAATCTATTAGCCATTGTTTTAAGCAAAACAAAATAATATTAATTCAATGCGTTCAACAATGAAGAACACGTAAAAATCATGCAATGATGCAAATCGTAAATCGAATCATGGGCAATTCTCTGGGCCACGAATCTGATGGGATTTGATTCACGCATGATTTGAGTCGCCGATGAGATTTGAGAATTTTAGATTTTACCAACACTAATCACTTGGCGCGCAGCGGAGCAAGACTCTACAATACATTTATTTGCATGGTGACTGAAGAGAATATAATGACGTTAGTATCGGATCGAGCGGCGTCCGTCGGCAAGTTATTGACAAGAAAATGTATTGAATATGATAACGTACCGTCGTCGGGGGGTCAAATGAGGGTGAGAATGGATCACTGTTTCAGCTACTTAGAATGCTTGTAGAATGTATTGAATGTATCTAAGGGCAAGAAGACTAGAATATAAGAGACCTTTTTGAGCGAATTTACTCTACGACCTCCAGGCTACAGATGTTCGAGGTTGGGTGAATTAAACTCACTATTGGGTAGTTTATTTCTTCCGTGTGGGTGCAGTTGACCTCCGGAATTATCAAATCAGAAACAAACTTGCAGGCAAGTTGTCGGCCAATACCGCTCGCGGAAAACTGGATACGAGTTCAATAGGTAGATTTGGCTTCAGAGATCGCAGTGAGCCGTGCTCGATAACGGATGCCAAGAATTTTCACGCGTCACATTTTTGTAGAAAATTTCTTTGAATGTTTTAAAACCATTGGATCCAAATTTCATCAATCTGAAGAGAAGCTGATACCCAATTAAAAGATTGCACAGAACAAAATGAGCTCATAGACAACAAGGAAGTACGCCTGGAGCTACATCCTGAAGACGGTCATCAAAGCGGAAAATTGCAGCTGATGGGCAACGAAAAGCCGATTGTCACGTGATTAAATGGGCGAAGCGCGTCACAAGTCCGATAGCTGCTCTTCGTGTTCAACAATGCAAGACCAGTAATTCCTACTAACTTCATTATGGCAAGCTGTAAGGAAAATATGTGTTTCTGTGAGAAGCACGAATAAACGGTGCTGGAAACTACAATTCGAGGAGCACTGGTAATGTAGGGATAGTACCCGTAAGTGAAATCCAGATTTGGTAAGTTTTTGAATATTATTCTTGTTATTCTAAAATTCGGTACGTCTTTTCATCTACGTTGTGAAAAGAAAAATTAATTCTTTATACAGGTATGACTCGATTTCGGTTCGTGGAATTTTTTTTTTCGAAAACCGAAAAAAAAAATTTTTATTTCACTTTCAACCTGAAACAAAATTTGGAAAATAAATCTATGTGATGGTGATAAATGTACCCGAAGAATAAAAAATTCCATGTAATAACTAGTTAGCTTTTTTTGTGAAATAAGATGGTGTATGTTCTGCTACTTCCAATTAATATTTTTTCCTACATTTATGTTACTCACCCAATCAATTCTTACTTAGATTTGTTTTTCAAATGGTAACAATGTAAGAGTAATCAATATTTTAAGACCAACTTTAGAACATGCTGGGTCGGAGTGGGAACGGAATTTGACATCTTCGGATCAACGCCGTTTCTTATGAGCGAATATAATAAATAAATATATTATATCTATTACAGCAATTATGTTTATGAGGATATTTATGTTGTTATACTTATTAAATACGACAATAGAGGCTTGTTTGCAGCCGTTTGATCATTTATTCATCCACTTAGAATTCATTTGTTGATCAAAATCATTATCATATCAGGGGGGAAGGGGAATTTAATTTCTTTTTGCTCTTTTTTCGTTTCAGAGAGCGAGCAAAGGCGCTTAAACCTAGGCTATTAGCCAGGGCAAGGCTAATACCTTCGCCCCATCCGAGGAAAATCATCGGCAAGGATAATGGAGTGACATAAATTTCTTAGCAAAGTCACTCCCAACGTATTTCCACAAAGTTTCTATCATTTGCTTATAATGATACTCCTAAACCACATACCCTACCCACCATCCAATTCCTTGACATCTATGAGGGCGTCGGTGAGTCGCTGGCCTCCTCGTTAAGTAGATGTCATATCATCATTTCCTTCCCTTTCCTAGTAACGGAGAAGATGGGCGTGGCCGGCAATGATAGCTTTCATGTTTTATCATTTTGGACCCCAATTGATTTCCATTGAATCCCAAATGGAAATCCATAAGCAATTGGGGTAAGAAAGGTAAAGAATATACATGAAAACTATCAGTATGCAATCTACGAAATACTCCGTTACAACGCAACGCAACGCAACGCAACGCAATACCGCTCGCGGAAAACTGGATACGAGCGAGACAAAACCATAATGAAAGCTTTACGGGAATTATTGATCCGCGCGGATTCCATGGACACGGCTTGGTAACTGTGGCGAAAATCTTCGAAGGATTAATAAAATCATCTACGGAAACCAACATAAATCTACGAATAACTCGCTTCAACAAACATCCTTTCTCATCGACAAACTGAAGACCCAATCAATCGCTCAAGATCCTGTGATGAAACCTCATTCTTTGAGGTACTAGACGAAGTGAACAGCTCAATTGTTCATCTCCCGGAAAAAATTACGATCGGATCCAACAAACGCGTGCAAATTGTAGACAAACCCTCAGCATCATCGTTCAAATCAAACGAAACCCGAATCAATGTTTCGACTCCTGTACCTTCCACCCCACCACCACCGATTTCGTACCACCCTCCAAAAGCTTTGGCAGCCCCAACTTACATAATTTGGAAAATGATTCGCAAGCTGTCATAAATAGAGACGAAGTAAGACCCAGAAAACCTTTTTTAAGAGTTGCGGATGACAATCCTCAACCTAACGATGTCGAGTCATTCTACGTCACACCTATCGTGCCGGAGCAGAGCGAAGACGATGTTAAATTGCATGTCGTCGACATCTCTAATGCAGAGAATTCTAATAAAAGTGACTAAATTAGTTCCTCGAGGGAAAACACAGCCGATCTCTCCTTTGTATCGTTCAAAATCACCGTTTGTAAATCCTATTCGAAAGTCATCGGCGATGCGTGGTACTGGCCGGAAGGAATTACAATGCGATCGTTACAACATTTCCAGGACGCACAACATCAGGCACATTGGAAGTCCCAACGCCGCCCATCACAGTCGTGACCTTCCAGCCAGCGTCCAATAGCCGTCCTGGTCCTGTGTGGTGAGAGGGGCCTCCAGCCTGCACCATCAGGCAAGTACAATCGATTAAAGAACAACAACCGCTCTGATGACATCTCACCCAACAGCCACGAAACAATCTCCAACTCGAGTTTCTGTAATCCACCAACGGTTCATCATCTGGGACGCACAACAAAAAGCACTTTGGAAGCCCTGGAGCCCCCCACCATAGTCGCGACCATTCAGCCAGCGACCAACAGACGTCCCGGTCCTGTGGTTGGGTCCGGTATAAGGGGGTTCCAGTCTGTGCGATCAGGCAAGTACAATACCCTCGAGAACATTGCTTGCTCTGATGATGTTTCCTCTCGCAGCTGCCCTACACACGACTCAAACAATAATGAGCAGCCGCCACCCGATTAGGAATGCATAACAAAATTATAACTCAATTCTATCAATTGTTGTTATTTAAAACAACGTGTGTTAATTAGATAATTCGATAAAAATGTGTCTCCGGCCAGTTTTATTTCATATCAAAATTATAACAACATTTGTTATGAATATTTTCACAAAATAATTGCCTACATTTTTTGTATACATTGGAAAAACATCGGAGGTAATCACCTTCAGTATAACTTGAACCCGCTCGATATTAATACATAGCTGGAACAAAGTTAATTGCCTACTTTTTGGATGGAAATCTGTGGTTGTAGCGTACCAGATTTCTATCCGTGATGTAGGCAATTACCTTGAAACTATATTTTTGTACAGACAAATTATATCAACGTTTGTTATAATGTTGATATGAAGATATCAACCTCTGTTCTAATTGTGTTACGGCTTGAGGTATTTTTGATATAATTTTTGTTATTTTAACAACTAACCAGCCAATTTTATAACACATTTTGTTACAATATTTTTATGAAATAAATAACTCCCCTTGTTACAATTTTGTTATGCATTATTGATCGGGCAGCGCCAGTCAGATCTTTGGGACATAAGCCTCTCTCACTCTATTACGAGAACGTCAGGGGATTTCGTACAAAGATCGAAAGTCTACGAATGTCAATGGGGAGTTCACTAACGCAGAATTTTTTATTTTTTTTGTGTTCGGGATGAACCACTGCGTCCATTTCATTGAACTTTTGTAGTATACCCGTGTCATTTGTTTAGTGCATGTCTTTCTGCTCCATTTCTATTGAGAAGAAAAGAAGTAGTCATTTTTTATTCATATATTTCTCAAGCTTAATGTAAGGCCTCTTTAGATTAAGGTACCGCTATTTATACCCTTCGAAAAATGGCTTATACCAACTCTCAAAGGCGCGCCCCTCAATCAGTTTCGGCTCAACAATAAGTGGGATTATACTGATTTTGACCATGCATCGGTACTGAAGTTCAAACATATTTTTGCTTCTTCTTATGAGTTCCGAATTCGTTTTTGTATAGAGAACTGATTTCATTGCGTTTGGCATTTCCGAATCTCACCTTTACACAGAACTCTAATCAGTCAGAGGGTTCAGCAGATCCACCAAATTCGTATCCGCTTCTTTCCTAATTAATCAGCGCTCTGGAGCTTGGAGATTCAAGGTGTCGGCTTCGAAAACCAGCCTAAGGTTGAGTTACGTTTTTATAATTTACTCTATTGACTCCATCCAAAAGGAGCAAAAGGTGGGGCATCTAAAAGCAAATTATAGTCGTTCCATACTCTTCCGACCATCACTCATAAGAATTAACAAGAATAGTAAGAACTAGAGCATAGTGTGGTAGATTTTACTCCATAATGCAGCACGAAAAGGTGTCTACCCAGCATTACAGGCTCCGTTAACTGCATGGTTAATTGTTTCATCCCCCAACATGGGTCGCCTGACACCCTGGGATTCGGGGTTATGGACGTCATATTGTCAGCACCAGTGTTGTTCCGAGCCTGGCGAAATAACCGGATTTACACCGTTATGCACTGCTTCAGAGTATCCATATTCCAGCGTAACGGAAAACGCAGAAATTAGTTCGGACTATATAATTTTTCGTGGAGATCACAGTGAATCAACAAGCCTACATTCATGTGGTGGAGGCGTATTGATTGCGGCTAAAAATAATCAGTATCTCTAATGAACTGCGACAATCTCGAACAAGTCGCTATCCGCATTAGGTTAAAAATCTGAAGGGTTATGTACAAGACACGACCGCCCAACGTAAACTACGTAGAACAGTTTGGTGCATTGAGGAATGTAGTCATATTTTAAGATAATTCATTTGATTACTTATGTCACTGGTTTAGAACAAAATTACAATAACTTAAAATATAAAAAAGTGTTGGATACCGTAGTCAGGGGTGACGTCCGAGCCTTCACCGACAGTCTGGAGGTCGGATAACAAAACCGTTCAAAAGGTCCCTTATAATTCAGTTTTATTGTTCTCAGATACATTAAATCTATTCTACAAGCATAATATGTAGTTGAAACAGTGACGCATTCTCACCCCCATTTACCCGTTGTTTCCCCGACGACGGTACGATAACTTAAAATTTTAACTTTTAAACCCCAAGTGGTAATAATGCTTCTCGCAATTCCAACTGTTGCATTCGACTTAGAGTAAAATTAGTAGGGATTCAGTTTCATTCCTAATTTTCGACCACTATTCTAGTTTATTTGTAGTATATATATGGTGGAAATAGTGGAGTATGATTATTAAATAATACTATTCTGAAATAAAAATAACTCACTAGCGTTACATGGTTATGATATCCATAGCAGCACACGTTGAGCCAATCTTGTTGCAGTAACCATATTGTGAGAGAAATCGGGCATATATAAGTTACTATGATCGATGAGCTGTTTATTGCTGGGGGTGAATACTGGTGAGTGCGTGTACCACGATTTAGCGATTTTACGACAGATGCGAGACGATACGCATCGGCCCTGGACCTTGCAAAGAATCTCTGCTCTGGCTACGGACAAACAAGTGCCTCTGTGCAATGGTAGTCAGAGCATCGAGTCATCACTGGTGGAAGAATACGAGCCTCGGACCTTTGGCAGAATCTCCGCCTTCTGTTATTTGGAGTGACGAGGAATAGTATGGCAGAGAAGGGATAGTCGTATTGTTGAGTCCGACAAAGAAGCGCGAGTCGATAAAACCCGGTTGCGCCAACTAGAAATCAACAAATACTAGCCATGTACCGTTTTGACTCAAATTCCGAACATGACTCATATTCCGAACTTTAGCTTTTAAATGCCCATTTTAACTTTATTCGTGTAATTTAGGGTATTTGTGCTATTTGATTACAATCTAAATCCCACTATCTGGCAGTGGCATTATGGATAATATACTCGTGTAACCATATTATTAATATAATTGCAAGAATCTTAGATCCGGGAGCCGGAAAGTAATAGTTCTATTGTAACCTATAGCCCGTTTCAATAAAGTATGCGTTCCGAAGCTATAGCCGTTCACAATAAGCCCCGCATGATTGTACCCACAGAGTATCTGAAGTGCATTCAAACTTCCTCAATTAAAATTGAATTCTTTTGATTTTGGCGCATATTTAATAATAAAAATATAATTAACAATTTGCAGTTTATCATAAAATGGCTCACCATTTTCCTAAGTTATCTTTGAATCGAAAATGTTTGTTCATTTGCATTGCGATTATCGCATTATGACATTGCATTGCCGTTGCTAACAATCGATCATCCTATCCTTGCACAAACATGCGCTTGTATGTATATCGCCGACTGCAGTCACTGCTGTGGCCCTACTTTTTGTGGCAAACTGGTGCGAAGCACCGCACAAAAAGAAGAGCCCAAAAACCAACTACACTGAACGACGGCCGAATGAGACTCACGTTGCGAACGGGAAAAAGAGGTGCTGCCAAAATGGTCCAATACCCTACTTTAACGTTGATAATCAAATGTTTCAATATAACTGGAAAATTCGTGGAGAGTTTCCGAGTCGATTGATATATAAATCTCAAAAATCCATCGAAAGATGAATGCGCTATTAACGTTCAAAATCTTACATGATTTCGTGACGGTCTCGGATTTGGAAATTTTCATTTGTCACCCTGTATCCGAGTCTTCCCCTTAGACGTAGTTTACGTCAAAAAACGCTCTATATACATAATTGCACTCTACCTCCCGCTCAACTCTAGTCCTGATTTTTATTCTGCCCACGTCGATGCGGTACAAAGTATTATCGAGAAATCTTCTAATTCCAAAGTTATCTTGTAAATTGGGGATTTTAATCTACCAAACTTGCACTGGCAGCTGGACCACGACATCAACGGATACGTCCCCTCAAACATGTCCACCAATCCCGAGAGCAGCCTTATCGAAACTTTGTTTGCCACTAGCGTGCGCCATATAAACGGTTTCACCAACATGAACGGAAGACTTCTAGATCTCGCTTTCGTTGACCTACCTGAATACTTCGATCTTCTCTTGTCATCTTCCCCGATGATGCCGTAAGACACGCACCACATACACTTTCACTTGCTTCTTGATGATCCTGGGCTGGGGTCCGCCAATCCAGACGATCGCGATCCTGACTTCACATTCGATTTCAAAACATGCGACTTCAACGTTGTGAACAGAAGATTTGCCGATGTACACTGGGACATACTGCTGGCCTACAAAACAATCAACGAGATAGTCCAAATCTTCAACGAAAAGATTAACCATCAATGATTGTGTTCGAAAAAAGGCGCGCAGTTCTAACTCGGACTTCAACAAGCCATGGTGGACTTTTGAGTTGCGAAACCTTCGCAATAATCTCAGGAAATCTCGTTGGCGCTCAAAATCCGTTTACGACAGAGACATCGCTCGTGAACTGGAAATGTCAAACAAGTCGCTTCTCTCCTCCTCATACAACGACTACATCACGCAGATCAAATCGAAAATTAAAAACGACCCTTCCTGCTTCTGGGATTTTGTCAAGGAACGAACATCTACCAATAGAATTCCACCAAGTGTGAACTACGAAGACAACATCGCCCCCCCAACATCATTAAGATTTGTGCCACAACCCTGAATAAGACGATTTTAAATAATTTTAACGAAAAGACGGTCCCGGCGGTATGGAAAATGTTTCGAATCACACCGATCTACAAATCAGGCCCATTGGTTTTCCAGAATTGTTTGCGGAATGGATTTTATCGTATCTTACTGTCCGCCAAGCGTTTGTGGCTGTCTACAACACACATTCTCCGATTATAAACATATATTCTGGAGTACCTCAAGGGAGCGTTCTGGGTCCACTTCTTTTCAATATCTTTATTAACGACCTGAACACACTGATTTTATCGTCTAAACAGCCATTCGCCGATGACCTCGAATTTTACCGTGTTTTTTACTCCCAAATGGTTTTTCAGAGGTGAACCAGCCAAGAGCAGAAAGCCTCTTTAATAAAGAAGAAAAAAAGGCTCCCAAACGGACTCGTCAACAAAAAGAAGTGTAATGTCATTTCATTCACACGATTGGAAAGCCCTGTGAATCACCAGTACGCAATGGGAACAACTCCATTGAACAGAGTGCACTCAGTCTGCGACCTTGGAGTGACTGTTGATTTTAAACTCAGATTCAATGAACATATTGGAATCATGACGACAACAGCATTTGCCACATTAGTATTCATCCGTCGTCATGCCTCCTGTTTCACCGACATCTATTATTTAAAAACACTATACTGTTCACTAGTACGCAGCACTCTCAAATATGCGGCACCGGTTTGGACCCCATATCAGCTGACATACATTCTTTCTATCGAACTATCGTTCAGAGGAAGTTTAAAAGGTTTACACTGCGGGAACTACCATGGAGGACCCTACCAATCTAACCCATTTCAGCTGATTAATCTTCATTAATCTTCGAATATTTATCATTGACCTGCTCAATGGTATCATTGATTGTCCAGAGCTTCTACAACAGATCCCAATTAACGTTCCTACACGACGACTTCGCCATTCACCGTTCTTAACCCTTCCGCACCACAGAACTAACTATGGCTTTTACAACTCATTCGATTCATGTTTGCGTTCGTTCCATAATGAGTCTGATGTGTTTGATTTTAATATGTCGAAACCATGTTTGTAAATAGAATTGAGGAATTAGATTAGATTTTAATATAAGATTAACAGTTTGTTCGAATTATTCGAAGATGGGGTTAAATAAATACATAATCGACGAAATTGTTACATTATTCTTTTCTTTCGAGAAGAGAGGAATTTGTGACAGTAAAATGTTACTTGAATAAAAATTAGGTATGAATTTATGCTAAATTATTGCCACAAACTGCAACAACGAGTTATCAACTGGCCTTGAAAAGACAGCATGATAATAACCTTGTTTTCCAATACCCGACAACAACACGTCATGTTCGCCGCAGCAACGACAATCACGTATCGCGGACAGATTCGATGCCGCTGCCGCGGTCACCACACCACGGCCTCCATCGTATCACTGCCAAGGCAACAAAGTCAGTCAGATACGGCTTTCCCAGAAACCGCTCCAACCAAGACTTGTTTCTGCCATCCTAACCCATATACGTCCCCTAGGAAGTATACTGGATTGTTGCACAGCGGCTCGAAAGAACACTTTGGATGGATTCAACAAGTTTCAAGACAACAAAAGTTTAAAATAAGATCGCTATATGAAAATTTAGTACTATTCAAGTATGATTTGGAGAAAAAAAATATACGAGAAATGCAAAACAAGAATCGAAAAAGTTTACGAATACTTGCAACCTTTGCAAAAACTTTTAAAAAAATGTGTTACAGGGTGTCAGGTTCATGATGTGAAATTTTATTTTATAAACTTTTGAATTCTGAATGCAAATTTAGATTTTCTAGAAATTATTGCTCGCAGCTCGGCCTCTGTGCGATGGTTCGACTGACGCTCAGTTGTCCCATTATCCTTGGCGTTAGCGAACGTTCATTGAATTTCTATATTCTCTGAAAGCTTAACATCTTCTCCCATTTGGATTTTCTTTTTCACTACGTTGAAACGACCTGTTGTTGCTAGCCGGATAGTCGGCAGAGAAAGTTGCATGCAGTACCTGTTCCTCCAGTCCAGCATCACTTCCGGAAAGAAATTCTACTTGGGGGGAGGGGTGTAGCACGCCAACACGTGCTCCAACTTTATCCCATTGCCATCTTATTCTTATGAATCGTTGATGCTGCGGTTATCATCGTGTCCCCGTTGTCGTCTTTATCGTGATCCAAACCAACTCAAGGCCGTTATGATGAATTGTGTGGCAAGAATGGAAAAGTAATTCAATTACGGGTTCAGCGAAAGCCGCCCTCCCCTTGGCTGACTCGGCTTGGCGGCTGTTCGTGATGTCCGCTCGTTGTGTTTATGTAGGAGATGAAGTGGGGTTTGGATCTCGAAGAGCACAATGATGCAACAAAACAAGCTCCGTGGAAAGGGGAAAAGTTGCTGAAGTGACATTGGCAAGATTTATGACGGATTTGTGGTAAGTTCTTGACTTTTCTAGACGAAGGATGTTTGTTCCAGCACTGCTATGATGTTCGGTGCGACACGAGTTAGTTTTCAGTTGGTTGTAAAGTGGAGGAAAATTGGCTTCGTGTGCGATTTTGCGAGTACAACTATTTCGCTGTCCGGGATTGAAAACGATTCTCTAAACAATTGTCATGAGTTGCCTTTTGTTGCAATCTTTTTGGCAGCTCTATTTTCTCTGGGGGATGAAAGTGATGTCTGTTACAGTGATTGAAATTACTTTTACCACACTGTGAAAATGGAATTTCGTGGTTTTGGAAAAGATTGGTAGGTATGCATCATATAATTTATACAGGTGTTATGATCAATAGAATAGGCTCACTGTTAAAATGAACCCAAAACCTTCGTTTTTTAAAGAGAAAAAACAAGATAGTTGAGATCTATAATGTTTTGAACAACTAATCTGGTATGATTAGTCTAGTCTTCATTCAGTCTTCATTCCTACTTGAAATATTTCATGAAACACACGTGATTTTTGTCGTTAAATGAAAGTACGGTATCAGTTTTCTATCATTGAAAAAAAGGTTCCTTACATAAAGCACAACTCATCCTTCTATTTCTATAGTTGCACACTGTCAACCACTTAGTGACCTCTATATCAAAAGGCTTTTCAAGAAATGCAATGCATTTAAACTTCTTTGGACGGAGCAGAACGGGAAAGGCATGGCGTCTCCCAAATTCTGAAAACACTGGGGACCAAGGGTTGGGTCGTGTCACTCGCACTTGATGGCTAACTTTCGGCCTTCCCGACTGTGCCTCTGCCGTTTCTGTACCTACAATGAAAGAAAAGCAAAACCAACCGACACGGAACTGACGAGAGAGAAAAATACGAAACTAAAAGATATCATGGCATGAAAGGAAAAAGTTTTCCTTTTCGGTTTGCCCACCCCCCAGAACGTTTCGCATGCCCGGGTCAGTGGGCTGCTCGCTTACAGATTTTCCGGAAGTATGACTGTCGCCGAAGAGACACCCGGCGGGACTTGCCAGAGAAAAGAATCGGTTTATTTGATTGCTCTTCATTTGTCATGTAATATAATAAATAGTCAGCATGCGAGGAAGTGAACCGGAACGGCTTGGAATGACTGCACCCGCAGGACGAGCTCCGTTCGTAAATCATGAGAATGCAACACAAGTAAGACAGTCTCTTTGGCACCAGCCGGAAAGCGGTGAACAGATTACCATGCAAGTAGCGACAGAAGAAAGAGCAACATCAACAGTAAGCAATGTAAAAATCAAACAAGTTGCTATGCTCTTCGCCGTCGACCGCGGATTGACTGTGGAAAAGTTCAAACATGGGGAAATGCATCAAACATTACGAACAAGTCTCCCGGAATCCAAAACTAAATGCACTCGAGTTTTCAAGGGCACACCATTCAAAATGGGAGCTATGCACAACTATCATTAAATGTGATAATTTCTCTTATTCCAGCATGAGTCGAAAAATAAAAATGTCAGTTGTGTGTAGATTCCATATTTTGAATGCAGTTCTCTTGAAAACGCGAGTGTATTTAGTTTTGGATTCCGTGAGACTTGTCTTTAAATGCTCAAACCTATAACACATTAAATGTGTTGAATGTGTTAAAAATTTTAACATTTCATCTAAGCTGACGTGCATTGTAATCGCTTCTGAAATCAACAGATAATTACTTCAAAAATTTGGCATCAGACTCACATGATCAATGTTATTTTTTTAGTTTTATTAAAACCACTCAAACATCAAAATAATGCTACCATATAGTTTGCTCTACTTTTGCCTTTCATGGTAGATACGGTCTTTTCGGTAAGCTTCTTTATCAAAGACACGATACCTACGTCGTTCTGAAGAGATTGCCTTCTAGATTTTGACACGATGCACTATTGTCCGATTCAGTATTTGCTTATGCTGACCATACGTACCGTATTTAACGGAAAAGTCCCATTTTTAGACCTTATTGTCCTGTCCCGTCGTAATCTAAAAAATCCTCAATTTGTTTTTTTTTTTCATTGATTCCTCCAAAGTATCTTAAAACAATTTCAATATTTTAGGCAGGAATCTAAATTCAAATACCCGACTAGGAGAGCATAACTGAAACTGAACACAATATTAACATATTGTGATATTTATAACTTATTTTGATAAAATTTTGTTCTTAGTAGCCATTATCTTTCAAATGTTGTAACAGGATTTTATCATAATATGATTTAAAAATGCTTAACACCGAATTGCCCAACAGTAGGCAATTAAAATAGATGTAGCAAAGTCTTCCAGCCATATGGATATCACAACGCAAATATAATTTGCAAAGGTTGCCTTATTTGTAATGTTGTTTATTTCATGTTCTCAAAAAATATTCTTATTCATTCAAAAACAAAAATTTCTGATTGTTGATCACAATCTGGAGACCTAATTGTTTTATTTCTCATTTTTGTGATTTTTTTCAGCAGTGAGCACGCCGGAAAACTACAAAACACGACACAAATTGAGCCAAAATTGCCTGTTTTGCGAATGTAACGTCAAAAACCAAAAACCAAAAAAACAGCCTACTTTCATCGATCTATGTAATGTTTCTTTCCATTCGAATATCGGTTTTCTTTGAATATATTTTTATATATTGGTTTTCGAGGAATACTTTGTATGGGTCACATTTAGAACTTTTAAATGCACATCTTTCTGTTAAAGACCCATCGACCTATCTCGTTTATTTACCAAGTTATAGCCGTTTTTCGATTAAAAACATATTTTTTTCAAAATCAAAATGAACGCTTTACACACAAAACGCTCTCTCAGTATTCCAACCATAAACAAGTGCGAGCTTTCGAATAGAATAAAAAGATTGAAGATCGGTTTGCTCCATTTTGAAATATTCGCATATGAAAAAACCCAACTTAATCCACCGAGTGCTGATACTGCCTTTCTCGCATTTAGCCAAGACACCAACCTTATATAGCTCGATTTCATTTTCTTACTAACTTTTGAACGAAATGGTCGATCGTCATCAAATTCAATAGTGATCAACAAGGCTTTATCCCCTGTCGAATGCAACTTGTTGCGAGGAAATCGGTTAAGAGTTACTCTATGAAAAAGTGGCCAATGTTTTTCGGTTTTCGTTAGCACTCACACACATACACACTCACACATACACACGGACAGACAGACATTTGTTCAGTTCGACGAGCTGAGTTGATTAGTATATAACATCATGGGTCTCCAAAGTTCAATTTTGGAGTGAAATGATAGCCTTTCGGTGCAACTTTGTTGTACGAGAAAGGCAAAACATGCTTTTCATAGAAAAACTCAAATAACTTTTTTATTATAAGAGATATATTCATGGTTCTTTAACAAAAATGTGCGTCTACAAAAGTTCTGAAAGTGCTCAGAACTAAGTTTTTGCGAAAAATGAATGTATAAAAAGTTATTGGAAGAAAACCGATTTCTAGGGACCGCCCTAACATATTTATTGAAAAAGCTCATAACTTGTGAATCATACGTGATAGAAAAATGGTTTCTTCGGCAAAATTGCTCAAAACTAATTGATCTACAACTTGGTGGAACATTGCACAAGTCTATACCGAGAAATTAAAAAGTTAATATTATATTTTTCTGAAATATAGGTACCACCCTAATTTCACTACATGGAAAAAAATCGCCAAAAAATATGATTTTTTTTCCCAAAGACACTATATATCTAAAACTAACAGTTAAGGCGCAAATATTTGTGTCCTGCTAGATTCGAGTCAGGGACCATTGTGCAGTGGCACCACCAACGAGCTGGGAACCGACTTCATAGTTTTGGATGAGATGCGCCAACGCGTGATTGGGTGGCAGCCAATCAACGCAAGAATGTGCAAGCTGAGGATTAAAGGCCGTTTCTTCAACTATAGCATCATCAACGTGCACTGCCCACACGAAAAGAGACCCGACGACGAGAAAGAAGCGTTCTACGCACAGATGGAGCTGACATACGACGGATGTCCACTGCAGGACGTTAAAATCGTCATTGGCGACATGAACGCACATGGTGAAGGGCGGAAATGTATAGACCGCAGCTTTCCGCAGAATGGTAGTCCGAAGCACTTTCTTCTCCCGGAATAATATCCACAAGGCCACATGGTGAACACCTAACCAAGAAACGTAAAACCAAATCGACCACGTTCTAATCGACTGTAAATTATTCTCCGATATCACGAGTGTACGCACTTACCGCAGTGCGAATATTGAATCCGACCACTACCTCGTTGCAGTATGCCTGCGCTCAAAACGTGCAACGGTGTACAACATGAGTCGGAGTTGTCGCGGCTAAACATTGGGCGGTTACAAGACGGTAGACTATCCCAAGGCTACGCGCAGTAGCTGGAATTGGAACTCACAATGGAAGAGCAGCTAGGCGCGCAGTGTCTCTTGAAGATGGCTGGAGAGATATTCGATCCACCATTGGAAGCACCGCAACCGCTACACTAGGCACGGTGCCCCCGGATCAGAGAAACGACGGAGAAGAATGCAGCATGGGCGAGATTGCTGCAACACCGCACGAGGGCGAACGAGGCACGATATAAACGGGCGCGGAACAGACAAAACTCGATTTTTCAGAAGAAGATCGAGACCATGAAGAGACGGTGCAACTATACCGCGCTTATAACGCAAGAAAGTTCTATGAGAAGTTAAACCGTTCACGTAAGGGAACCTTCTTACAAACGAGCGTGAGGTTATCCAAAGGTGGCGGCAGTACTACGAAGAGCACCTGAATGGCGATGTGGCAGACAACGGTGGTGATATCGTTATGAACCTAGGAGCACGCGCGCAGGACATACAACTTCCTGCTTCGAATCTCCGGGAAATCCAGGAGGAGATCAGCCGGCTGAAAAACAACAAAGACCCTGGAGTTCATCAACTACAAGGAGATCTGTTCAAGCACGGTGGTGAGGCACTGGCTAGAGCGTTACACTGGATAATTACCATGGTTTGGGTGGATGAGGTTCGGCCACAGGAGTGAAAGGTGTCGTGTGTACCATCTACAAAAGGGCGATAAGCTGGATTGTAGCAACTACCCGGTAGTACCCGGCAGAACATGGAACGTTATAGACGGTAGCGGAGACAGCAGGCCCGCCTTTTTCAGAAGAAGAGAGGCCGCCTGGCACGGCAAATGCTGGGTAAAGCGTACCATTGGTACTTCGCCTACCTGAAGGAGTAAAATAGACCTCATCTCGCGGTCCTTAGCCTCTTACCCAGCAACTCCTATGCCTACCTCCCCACGGTTAGGGAAGATCGGGTAACCAACCCCGGTGGGAACTATGGTCGTATGCTGACAGGTAGGGGGGGGGGGGTTTGCTCCGGAGGGGCAAATATTATTGAGCGTCTGTTCTCCATGTCAGGATCGGCTCACAACAGCGTCTGTTCTCCATGTGGGGGGCGGCTGATCATCGTCCGAGTGCCAGCGAGGGACTCCAAGTGAAACTGTGCACCATGGTACACCGGAAATAAGGAGGAATGGTCCTCCGGAAATTTAGGGGGTTTGGTGTCAGCCAACCAAAAAAAACTCACGCAACGAACAATCAACAAGAGAGTACGGACCGAAACCATCGGCGAAGACCACTGCGACGAAAAGGGACTAGCGATTGGAAACTCGGTTCGTGGAACTGAAAATCTCTCAACTTCATCGGAAGCACACGCATACTCGCCGATGTGCTCAAGGACCGTGGATTCGGCATCGTAGCGCTGCAGGAGGTTTGTTGGAAGGGATCAATGGTGCGAACGTTTAGAGGTAATCATACCATCTACCAGAGCTGGGAACAGCTTTCCTTAGTGATGGGCGACATGCAAAGGCGCGTGATCGGGTGGTGGCCGATCAACGCAAGAATGTGCAAGTTGAGGATCAAAGACCGGTTCTTCTACTTTAGCATAACCAACGTTCGTAGCCCACACTCCGGAAGCGCTGATGATGATGAAGACGCTTTCTACACGCAGCTGGAACGTCAGTACGACAGCTACCTAAGCCACGATGTCAAAATCATTATAGGAGACTTGAACTCGCAGGTTGGCGACTATTGGAAAGTTCAGCACACACCGGCTGACGAACGAAAACGGCCTACGACTAATTGATTTCGCTGCCTCTAAGAATATGGCCATTCGCAGCACCTACTTCCAACACAGCCTTCCGTATCGGTACACCTGGAGATCACCACTGCAGACAGAATCACAAATCGACCACGGTCTGATTGATGGACGGCACTTCTCCGACATTATCGACGTCAGGACATATCGTGGCGCTAACATCGACTCTGACCACTATCTGGTGATGGTTAAACTGCGCCCAATAATAATCCGTCAT
The DNA here is from genome assembly GCF_024139115.2 of Armigeres subalbatus. Taxonomy (NCBI): domain Eukaryota; kingdom Metazoa; phylum Arthropoda; class Insecta; order Diptera; family Culicidae; genus Armigeres; species Armigeres subalbatus. The sequence goes on from NC_085139.1 coordinate 184,011,241, forward strand.
CAACAATTTTGGTACCGACGGCCGCCGCGGTGCGACCTAGAGCACTGAATCAACCTGAAGTCGCCACTGCATACGCGCAGAATCTCGAGGCAGCGTTGCCGGAAGAGGGTGAGCTCGATTGGGCCCCTCTTGAGGACTGCTGGAATACAGTTAAAGCAGCTATTAACGACGCAGCGGAGAACAACGTTGGGTATGTGGGACGAAGTCGACGGAACGATTGGTTCGACGAAGAGTGCAGACAGATTCTGGAGGAGAAGGACGCAGCGCGGGCGGTCGCGCTGCAGCAAGGTACCCGGCAGAACGTGGAACGTTATAGACGGAAGCGGAGACAGCAGACCCGCCTTTTTCAGGAGAAGAAACGCCGCCTGGAAGAAGCGGAGTGCGAGGAGATGGAACAGCTGTGCCGTTCTCAAGAAACACGCAAGTTCTACCAGAAGCTCAACGCATCCCGCAAAGGCTTCGTGCCGCGAGCCCAAATGTGCCGGGATAAGGATGGGAGCATCTTGACGGACGAACGTGTGGTGATCGAAAGGTGGAAGCAGCACTACGAGGAACACTTGAATGGCGCTGAGAGTACAGGCAGTGAAAGTCAAGGCAGCAGAGGAGATGACTACGTCAGTTCAGCGGAGGATGGAAGCCTAACAACCCCCACCTTGAGGGAAGTTAAAGATGTCATCCAACAGCTAAAGACAAATTAAGCAGCTGGTAAGGATGGTATCGGAGCGGAGCTCATCAAGATGGGCTCGGAAAAGCAAGCCACTTGCCTGCACAAACTGATGGGGGCCATCCAGAAACCACGTGGTCATATTTTTTAAGATTTTCAACCCCCCCTCCCCCCATGTGGCTTATCGTGGTCATTTGGCAGACCCCCCTCCCCCCCTTTGACCACGTGGTTTTTCCTCAAGTACAAAAATTAAAAAAAAACCTTATGTAACTAAAACATATGGTTAAACCGATCAATTTTGAAGATGGACAATTTCAACCGATTTAAAATCAAACTAAACCCAGCATGGAAATTATAAATTTTCATGAATTCGAACATTTTGATGATGTTATCATGTTGTAATGTGTATCGTGTATTAGGATATCTAGAACTCGTACACCTTCGATGCATCAGGAGGATACAAACAAATCTGGACTCGCGAACATGTTAAAAAAAATTCGAGGAAAAATTGTAATGGTTTAGAAATTTTCCAAAATATCCCTATATTATAATTGATTTTTTTTATTTTTTTATCAGTGATTTTTTTTAAAATAATTATAAAGTTCATCACTGAATATCCCTATAGATTCCTAAGAGTATTTGGAACCTTCCGTAGCTCTGGAGGTACTGGAAATTCTTAAGATATATAAACCTCAGCGAAGCATCTGAACTGAACTCTTACAACAAAAAGTTTGTCAGAGAATCACAAAGTTAATATGTAATCAGAGAGATGCAAATAAAACCTCGTACTGTTGTTTATTATGAGTAGAAACCCTGTAGAATTCACAGTTTTGATTTCAGAATAATCCAAATAGTTTACATTCCAAAATAACAGGTATTATCAGGTTTAAGTATAAATTAGAAAAAAAAAATCCAGCTTACTTTTTTTTTACAGAATCTCTAAAGCTTTTTTTCAAAATCCTGGGCAACTTTAATGAATCTTCAAAGGAAATTCTTTTAAATTTCCAATGGATTTTTTTCGTTTTCCAAAAGAAATTCTTAGACATTTTCAGCAGTTTTTTTTTTTAATTTCCAAAACAAATTATTCGGAATATGCCAAAATATTTCCGATGGAGATTCCTAAGATTTTCCAGTAGAAAATCGAAAAAAGTTCATCTGAAACACCAATAATGAATTTCCCGAGGAAATTCCGATGTTTTTACAAGTGGAAATAACGAAAAAAATGTACTTTGGTAGTACTTGTGAAGGTTGTACTTTTGAAGCGTTTAAAGTAGGAATTCCTTGAAAAATTAAATCAAAATTTTTAAGATTTTCTTATGTGAAAATTCCTTAAAATTTCTAAATCATTTCCTGTGCATCTTTGCATGGTAAAGATGGATAAAGATTAAAGATGGTAAAGAAGCAATGTTCAGCTGAACCTACAAAGAAATCAAAATGACTTCCCAAAGAAGAATGAATTCCCGATGAAATTTTTGGAAGAATTTATGGTACAAATAAAAAAAACAAGAATCTCGAGAATTTTAAAGATTTATTTTTTGAAAATCCAAAGAATTTTTTGAAGATAGTCCATAGACTCTTCCGTGGAAATTCTAAACAATGCCTCGAATAAAAAAAAATACTTGGAAAATTTTGAAAATGTGATAGAATTCACAAAGAGCGTAAAAAAGTATTCCGAAAAATTTTCAACAAAATATCAACGGAAATATCAAAGTGTTTCATGTGGCATTGGTTGTTTAATATCTTTCGGAAATTCAGAAGAGTTTGTATTTAAAAATTTAGAAGTTTTCTCTTCTTCTATGGCTCCATATTCCAACTGGAAGTTGGTCTGCTTTTCAACTTAGTTTATTCTATTAGCATTTCCTAAGTTATAAATTGAAAGCTTTTATATGCCAGCCATTGCACGATTATATATCTTGTTTAGCTAGTACGATGGATACACTATACCTAGGATGTCGAGAATGTTTCCCACCCGAACACATCCTAGACAGGAACGAGAATCGAACTCGTCATCTCCGGGTTGGCAACCCTACGCCTTTTCTCGCAAAGCTAACTGGAGACTGAACATTTTGAAGTGCACTCCTTTAAATGTTCGAAAAACTTCTTTTGGAAATAAAGAAGAATTTCTGGTGAAGATTCGAAAGAACTTGTCGTAGAAAATTTCATTAGAATGTAAAAAAAATATATGAAAATATGAACAAAAAAAATATATGTATTTCCCACGGGACTGTTTTGAATTTTCAGACAGAATTCACATGGAATTTTTTTCGGAGTTTTAAGGATTTTTTTTCGCAATTTACACTGGAGATGTTTTGTTTTTTTTCATTAACAATTTGTAGCAAAATTTCCAAGCAAAATTTTTCAGAGAGAATTGTTCAAAAATCATTCTGAATGCCAGCACTTTATCAGGATGATATGAAGTAATGTCAAAGTTTTTACAGGAAATTTCTTTACTGGATTTTTCCTGAATATCCACAAGAAATTCTTTTGAAGTTTTTTTCTTGGATTATTGTAAAAACATGAATATTTTTCAAATTTGTAGCTGCAGTCCGCCGATGCAACAGTGTCGGCGGCGTTATGCTAAAAACCATCTGCGGCGGTGACGTGGCGCGGCGGAATTTTTTTATATTTTCCCATTTTTCCTTTCCTTTTCCTTTTCCTTTTTGAGACTGAATCGCAACCTGTTCTTTCCTTTATTTTTTTATGGAAAAAGGATCTAAGGCTAAGATGGTCAAATAGCGCAGATATGCATCGGCGTTACGACCGACGCTGCGTTACCGGTTTTTCTCGATGCACACCTGCGTCTTTTCAACGCTGAGTTGAAAAGACGCTACGTGGGCATCGGCCCTAAGATGCGCTTTGCGTTTAATGATTAAATCATTAAATTTTAATGATTTGTATTTTTACACCGCTATTGTTATTCACCAAAATTTTTTCGTGTAAAAAAAACCACGTGGTTCAAGAGCAACACTTATCGTGGTGATTTTCCAAACCCCCCCTCCCCAAATATATGACCACGTGGTTTCTGGACGGCCCCATGGTCAGAATCTGGGAAACTGAACAGCTACCGGAGGAGTGGAAGGAAGGGGTTATAAGTCCCATCTACATGAAAGGCGACAAGCTGGAGTGTGAGAACTTTCGAGCGATCACCATCCTTAATGCCGCCTACAAAGTGATATCCCAGATCATCTTCCATCGTCTGTCACCATTAGTGAACGAGTTCGTGGGGAAGTTATCAAGCCGCCTTCATTGATGGCCGCTCAACAACGGACCAGATCTTTGTTGTACGACAAATCCTTCAACAATGCCGTGAATACCAGGTCCCAACGCATTATCTGTTCGTTGATTTCAAGGCAGCATACTACACTATAGACCGCGTAGAGCTATGGAAAATTATGGACGAGAACAGTTTCCCTGGGATGCTTACCAGACTGCTCAAAGCAACGGTGGATGGTGTGTAAAACTGTGTGAAGATTTCGCGCAAACACTCCAGTTCGTTCGAATCTCATCGGGGACTATGACATGGTGATGGACTTTTGTGCCTGTTGTTCAACATTGCGCTAGAAAGTGTCATGCGCAGAGCCGGGTGTAACAGCCGGGGTACGATTTTCAACAGATCCAGTCAATTTATTTTGTTTCGCGGATGACAAAGACAAAGTACATGCTTGTTGGCGGAACCAAGCGTGATAGGGCCCGCCTGGGAAGCAGTGTTACGATGGACGGGGATACCTTCGAGGTGTTAGATGAATTCGTCTACTTTGGATCCTTGCTAACGGCTGATAACAATGTTAGTCGTGTAATACGTAGCTAAATCCGGTAGGGTACGATGGGCAGGGCATGTTGCAAGAATGCCGCACAGCAACTCTGCAAAGGTGGTGTATGCTTCTGATCCGGCAGAGACAAGAAGGCGTGGAGCACAGCGAGCAAGGTGGGAAGACCAGGTGCAAAACGACTTGGCGGGCGAGGGCACATTCGGCCTCGAACCGTGTAGTGTGGCGTAAAGTTGTTGATTCAGTTTTATCTGTTGTAAACTACATAAATGAAAATGAAAACAATCGATCGGGCTCACCAATGGTAGCTAATACACGGAAACAGATGTCCGGATAAACTGATATGGTTGATCAAGCCGACGATAGATCGGGTGATGTGCGTTGCTTGAGTTTCAGGGGCATTCTCGAGTCCCTTCGAAACGCGCAGAGCGTTACAGCAAGGTGGTCTTTCGTGTCTGTTATTCAACATCGTTTTGGAGGGATTTATACGAAGGGTAGAGATTGACACGAGTGGTGCAATTTTCACGAAGTCCGTCCAGTTTTTTGGTTTTGCCGACGGCATTGATATTATGGTACATAACTTTGAGAGGATGGAGGAAGCCTACATCAGACTGAAAAGCGAAGCTAAACGGATTGGACTATTCATCAACACGTCGAAGACGAAGTACATAATAGGAAGAGGCTCAAGAGAGGACAACGTAAGTAATTCTCTACGGACACGAGACCTGGACTATGCTCGTGGAGGACCAACGCGCACTGGGAGTTTTCACGCCGCGAAAATCTGTAGACAGCGGTGGGCCGGGCACGTAGCCAGAATTCGGAAAGTAATCCTGTGAAAATGGTTCTTGACAACGATCCGAAGATTTGCGGACGCTCCGCAGACTGCGTGGTTGGCGACGTGCAGCCATGAACCGAGCTGAATGAAGAAGAGTTGTGTGTACTGGACAGGCCACTCCGGCCTTAGTCTGGTAATAAATAAATCACCTTGTTAGCCACTACACTTTACTTGTGAAACTGGAAATTCCTTTTCTGAGGTTGTAATGGCTCACCGAAACTTAGTTTTGGTTCTGTCACAGATATCGAACCAGATTCCTGCTACAGGTCTTGTCATTGGATCGGGGGACCAACACCTGTAATACCTTTTTTGACCTTATTGTATCATTGTCTCCGTGTCCCCTTGGCACTTAATCGGCAAAAAGCAACACTGTGCGCTGTTTCCATGTAGGACCATAAAAGCCATGCGTATGGTTTACGTATCCTTCTGGAGTTTAGGCCAATTTATCTACCAGATCAATTTGGCTTGGATCCAACCGATATCAGGCTTCGATGTTATAAGATCAATTGGTAGGAACTCTAGAATTGTTTAATTGAATTTAAATAAAGTTTTTAGACTCATCTTGATCGTTTATCATGATATATCTAAAAGCATGAGATATCTAAAAGCATGTTGTATCTAAAAACAGGGTTGCTATCGATGTTGTACCCAGTTGTCCTAGTCTTAATTGTGAATCAAGTGAGATGTGGTAGTTTGTTTAGAATCGGTGCCGATCGATAGTTTTAAAAAGGACCTGGCCACAAATTTATTTGAATCAAGCTTTTTGGCCGATCTTTCATTATGATTACATTCCAGAAGTCTTCTGATACGTCAAGCATGAAAAACCAACCAAAAAGTAGGTTCCTGAAGTCGCTGGGGTGCCCCGGGGGAACTTGTGGAAGGGGTCATTCCAGTTTTAGCACCAAAGCTAGTCATTCGACGGCTCGTTCCTCATGCTTTTCGATCAGGAAGCGAGGCATGAATATAAAATTGGCAATTGAGGACTCTGACGGTTCCGGGACCTATGGATTACCCACAAGGGAACCTGCAGATGGGGTCGTTTCTGTTTCAGCGCCCAAACTAGTCTTTTATCACGGTTTTCTATCAGGAAGCGATGTATGAATATAAAATGGGTCATTGAAGACTTTGCCCGCTTCCGGGACCTACCAATTGCCCAAGAGGAACATGTAGAAGGGTGCATTTCAGTTTTTGCGCCAAAAGCAGTCATTCGACGACCCTTTTTTCAAGGTTTTTGATCATGAAGCGAAGAATGAACAACATGAAATGTATTATTAGCGATTCTGACAACTTCCGGAACCTATGGATTGATCCAGGTGAACTTGTAGAAGGGTACATTTCAATTTTGACGCCAAAACTAGTCATTCAACGTTTTTTTCATGGTATTTTATCAAGAAGATTTGAGTATAAAATGGACCATTGACGACTCTGACCGTTTCCGTGATTGCACCAGAAGAACCTGTATAAAAGGATATTTTAGTTTTAGCAGCAAAAGCAGTCATGCGACGGCACGTTTCTCATGGTATTCGATTAGGGAGCCAATCATGCATATAGAAAATGTATCATTGAGGTCGTAGTAAAGCCGGGCAAAATAGGAATAATTAATTATATATTTGATTAAGATAACAGTTCTATTTGATAATCTATACCGCACTCCACCGTTAGAAATGAAACTCAAGTTAGTTATATTTTTCTGTGGGGAGCCGTGAAAAAGAGTCGTCTTATAACTTGTTTTGGCACTAAATTTGATATATTCACTTCTACAGATTTTCATTTTCTGGTTTGCCGAAGGTCATGGAAATGGTCTGAGCCATCAATGGTGCATCTTAAATTTATGATTAGCTTCCTGACCCAAAACCACGAAAAATGTGCTATCAAAGGAATGGTTTTGGAACTGAAACTGAAATGTACCTTTTGCGTGCTCCTCTAAAATAATTTGAAAGTCATTGAAACGGTTAGCATCGTCAATGGCAAATTTCATGTTCATGATTGGCTAACTGATGGAAAGCTAATAAAAAAAAGCCGTCGATTGACTGAGTAGTTGATATTGACTTTTAAACTGTAAAAAAAAATCCTTCTATCCTGGAAGTGGTTGGAGTCGTCAATGGGCCATTTTATATTCATACTTCCCTTCCTGAACGAAAACCATGAAAACATGTAGTCAAATGACTTCTTTTGGCGCTAAAACTTAAATATCCCTTCCTACATGTTTCTCTTGAGCAATAACCTAGTCTCGAAAGCAGTCAGAACCGTCAATGGTCCATTTTATATTCATACCTCGCTTCCTGATCGGAAACCGTGGAAAAAGTATCGTAAAATGACTAGCTTTGGTGTTAAAACTAGTCAAAGGGTCCCCGTTCTACAAGTTCCCCGGGGGCACCCCAGCGATCCGTCTTTTTGGTCGGTTTTTCATTTTTGACACATCAGAAGACTTCTGGAATTCATAATGAAAGATCGGTCAAAAAGTTTGATTTAAATGAATTTGTGACCTGGTCCGAGCCGATAGATAGCGGCTCCGATTCTAAACAAATGGCCATGTCTCACTTGATTCTGGTCCGATTTCGAATCAACATATGGTTCCAATCAGAAAGAGCCCTACTTTATTTGTGGTTACTAATTTTATTCTGTTTTTAACCACAGCTCATCCTAATATTCATCACAACTTTACGGCTGTGAAACTAGCTTCGAAAATCACGGAATATCTCCGGTATCGGATGGCCATGGTTGGTTCCATGAACATATCGTACATTAACCTTCTATTTCAGGCATCCCTGAATTGTCACAATCGGATAATAATTGATATAGTCACAACACATCTAATTATACCCCAAATTTCCCTATCGCAGTTATTTTGGACATCCCCTGTATATGTCTAAGCTACTGCTTTTTTTATTCTTGTATATGAGTGATTTTTTGAGTGACTTAAGAGTTCATCGCTATGAGCCCCAGAACTATTTTCGTAGAACACAATGGGTCTAAACTCAGGAATGATTTGGAGAAGTAAGAACATCCAATTTAGTCATATCTAAAACGTAAATCATACGCATGACCCGGGCCTGAAAACTGTCGGCCCGGGGCCTCTCTCCGGCAAAATCCATCTTTGACTACGTCCTATGCGGACAATCGCTCACTCGAGTTCAGCACATCATGGATCTTGACGTTATCCTGGATAGCCAAGTCGAGCCAACTCGGTTAATCAGCCGGCGCTTCAACGAGTTTTCAACCTGTTTGACTTCAACGAACCTGTCGACGTGTTTCGTCATCTGATACTCGACTCTTTCCATACTGTTGTCCATAACCGATTAGTAAGTTTTATTCATTTAGATATTTTATTGACAGTTGAATTTTAATACATAGGCGAATAAACAATTTACCAATTTTGGTCTTGTCATAAGATAAGTTAGTATTATCCCATTTATACCACTTGATTGCAACTTCACGGATGCGTATTCAACAGTAAGACCGTCTCTGAGGAAAAAAACAACATCCATTCCCCAAGGCTTCCAAGCGCAGCTCAGAAGCCTACATCTTCCAGTTCCAACATCGGGTGCTGCTTGTTGCAACAAAAAGGCTCATCGTCGCAAGTAGCTACAAACGAGACAGTGTGAGATGGTATCGTTCTCATTCGGTCTTACTGAATCACTCCGAGTTATCAAAACTGTACTCTTGCCGCGCCGGCATACGCTCGTCCCCTCCGGGTGAACAAAACCCGATAAGATAAGCTACGGTATTTGAACACTACGAACGGGTGAAACGTGGCCGTGAGGCGAAGGCGAAGGTGGATGAATGAGATATTTACATATCCTTACAACACCAACTAGAGTAATATACTCACTCAGGGAGCCAGTTGGCAAGAGCTTCACTGTAGCACTAGCAGCAGTGTTTCGCTAAGCTGATTAACAAAATTTTCAGAGTCTTTATCAACGGAGTGGAAGCCGGCAGAGGCGGCGAGGCCGAAAGTTTTACCCATAACGAATACTGGATCATTTTCCAGTCTACAAGCTACTTTGACTGTGGAGACGAGCTCAAGAAGCTGCAAATTTGTTTTTGGAAGTTTTCTGCCAGTGGATATGCATTGCCTGGCTCCCGATGCACTCCTGGCAGATAGATGTTTGTATTTCCGTACTGGTAAAGTAGAGCGTGAGTAATGGATTACATTCAAGGAGCAATTTATGAACTTGAGTTTATGAGTCAAGTAGGAGGGGATTACTGATTATGTATTTGCTAAATTAAATAAGTGACAAAGAATGGTATCGCATTTTAAATTTTATTTGTAGAATGTTTCAAAACGTTCCAATTCTTCAGAGAAGTATGAAATTGGTATTCAGAACTTTTGTTCCATACGTCATCTTAAACCATAGATGAGTAACTTACTTTTAGTTAAGTTCTGCGCCCATTATGGTCAAAAGGATTACAAAATTTCATCTGTTGTCAAAAAACCACGAGAAAGTAGAATTCTCATCTCATAACATATCAATTAAAATATATGAGTTACATCCTTCATGTACATACCACAAATCACCTGTCACATTCACTCTCTAGTACTAGTGCAATTCTTTTTTACTATATCGCCAAATAACTGGAAAAAATCATCCTCTACAAACTAAATGAAAAGCAACATCAAACATGATTTTTTCTCCCTATTTTCCATTATCAACCAAATCAACCAAAACCCAAACACGGTCCATTTCCTTTGTACTGGTTACCATCAGAAACTACAAAAAGCTTGCCTCGTGGAGATAATTCCCCTGACCTCTTGTACGAATCTTCCCTCCAAATAAAAAAGAGCAATGCACCACAACTGGAACACTTCATAAAAAGTTATGTAGTCCGGCCAGATTTTCCAAGTTCACTTCTTCCTCGTGCCGGGTGGGTTCCCCTCCTCGGTGGCTTGAAACAGAAAGGGTGAACATTTTGCGGTTCCAGCAGCGGTGGCGCCCCTCCTTGTTGACTGGGATCATCGTCGGCGACTCCTCGTCGGGTACATGACCGTGCAAAATAACTGTGGTGGAAAATTACTCGCAGGAAGTAACAACAAGCAGCCAAGAGCATCGTTCTGGCGCGGCGTTCGACACAGAACCATGAAGCGGTTTCCGCTTCTGCCGCGTTCGCTGCTGCAGTTTAACGAGTGCATTGTTGTTCACATTCAGCACGGACTCGGGATTCTGTTTCCAAATCGATGGAAGAAGGAAATTAAAAAGCCATACAGCCGCATGAATACCTATACCGTGCAGGCAACCAACCAAACTGGTCATCGTCGAGTCGGCTGTGTTCGACAGTCACGGTCGCCGTCACCGCCAACGAAGCAATCGATATGATGCAGAGTATTTTCCACGGTTTTAGGTTCGGTTGTTACTTGCCTTCGGGCAGATCATACGTATACCGGGTTCGAGATTACAGAGATAGATTTTTTTTTAATTTTGCCTGGTGGCAGATTAGTTAACACGATGATGGACTTACCTTGATGAGTCTAGTTGATGGTCTCCATTGCCGTTCAAACTGTCACTATTAGTAGAAACTGTATTCTGAAATAGAAGAAATATGAGAGTTAGTCCTTGGTGAAGAAGAGAGTAATGTCAATATTATGAATTCAATGATAAGAATCCCTAGAAGATATTGAGTTCTTTGAGATATTCACTGTAAACAATCGCCCATGGTCTAGAAGTGCCGAGTTGTTAAAGATGAAAAACATGTTCAAAAGCAATATCCTCCATCCACTCGGATATGTCATTGTAACAGTTTAAGGTACTGATGCGGAAACCAAAGACATATCATCGTCGTAGTGGAAACACATTTTTACTATGATTAATGAGATGATTCGTGAAGTTAAATGTTTTTTACAATGATATGGAAATGCCAATATCATCTGCCAACCTTAGACGTACATGTTCATGATGTAATTAGCGGTGAAAGTACGAATTTGATAGTTCCGTTAGGGTACGGAAGGCGGAGGGTAATATTTGTGATGATATAAATTTAGCGTCCTTCCTTTTGCCGAACTCCCGTATGAAGAGGGAGGGAAGAGTTTCAATGTGGAAGCTGATAGGGGAACTAGGTTTAAAATGCGCCATTCAGCTAATACGAGCCATTGCATTTTCTGCGTTAATAGGCTAAATTAAGTTACAAAAGCCTAAACATGTTTTTAGATCAACAAATTAAGTAACAAATAGTCAAGACATCTACAATAATTTTTTTAAAAAATTTTGATAAAATTTAAGCTTCCGTTCCCTTAAGGATTTTTCACTAGATAAAAACATTTTTTCAATAGTCTCTGCACATGTCTGGAAAAACAAATTAGTAAAGATTGTGCCAAGTTCAAGTAACTTTACTACATTTTTCATAGAAAAACACACATTTTATTAAAACATTTGCATGCAGGATAAAACGCGCCTATCTGATGTGCTTGACTATGGATGTCATAGTTTGAGAAGGGCGTGTGCCAATAATAATTTATTTTTAAATAATTATCAATTAAAAAGTAAAAAAGTAAGAATTGAAAAGTGAGAAAATAAAAATGAACAGTGATGAGTGAGAAGTTATGAGTGATGAGAAGTGAGAAACAACAAGTGAGAAGAAGGAATTGAGAATTCCACTAAAAAGCCCTCAATAGTTTTATAATCAATCGTGAATTGTAAGCTGAGATGTGGGATATGAGAACCAAAGCTTAAAGTATTCATCTTTATGAAGCAACTTCAGTCCGAATATTGACAAACATCGCATGATTATTCAAAACATAGAATGACATAGTCAGATGACTACTCCACAAACTCATTCATTCGACTGTCACTGAGTGTGCTTACTGTGTGCAGAAAAAACATAATTAGCATTGTTTATATTGATGTTTACCGTAGAAAGTGCCTCGCGGATGCAAATCGGATTCAGTTCTATGTGATAAATTACTTTACTCATTTAAAACGTGTTCAGATTCCAGATAATTTATCAATTTGTAGAAAATGCATAAATATTCAATGACTAATATTCAACCGAATATTGACAGTCCAGAGCCGACTATGAATGTGTCTGGAAGTGAGCTGACAAATGAACGGCGGACTTCACCAAAAAAATCGATTATTTTACGATCTGAGATGGAGTGAGATGGGAGAAGCAAGAAAAAAGAATGAGAATTGAGAAGTGAGAAGCGATAGGCAAGCAGTAAAAAGTGCGAAATAAGATGTGATCAGTGAAAAGCGAGAAGCAAGTAGTAGAAGGTGAGAAGTAATCAGCGGGATACTTTGAGTGAGAAATGAGCAGTAGAAAAGCATGAATAGGAATATGATAATTGATAAATGGGGTGTGAGAAGTGAGAAACGAGACGTGCAAGGTACAAGGAGTGAAATTGCAGAATAGAGAAATAAAAAGCGAGAATAGAGGCGAAGCGAGAGAAGTAAATAGTGTGGAGACTACTCAGAATAGAGTTTTTTCAGCATATATTTTAGGGCATTTAAGAAATTCCTGGAGTAAGGGCTAAAGATCTACAAGCGTAGCTAAAGATCAATCGGACTGTTTCAATTATGGCACATGTCCTTCTGGATGTGTAGAATAGAATGAGCCAACGTAAAAGATTCTGGTCCATTCAAGAAATCCCTGGAGCTGGGCCTTAAGATCTACACGCGCTACTGAAGATGTATCAGACTGTTTTAAATGTGGTACATGCCTTTTTGGATGTGTAGAATAGAATAAGTCGGCGAGAGAGGTTCTCGGTCATCCACGAAATCCCTAGAGTTAGGTCCTTAGATCTACACGCGTAACTAAAGTTCAGTCGGACTGTTTAAATTATGGCACATGTCCTTTTGGATCATTAGAATAGAATGAGCCATCGTAAGAGATTCTCGGTCATTCAGTAAGTTGGGGAGTTGGGCCTTAAGATCTACACGCGTCACTAAAGATTTCTCGTAATGTTTGAAATGTGGTACATGCCCTTTTGGATGTTGTTACCGGCGGGTAACATTTGTTACTTTTGTTAATTCGAGCGTAAAGATGTAGAGTTCCATTGTGCGTAGGAAAGATTTGTAAACGGTGATTTCAAATCTTGCGGTGGGTGGCTGAAACGCAAGCCGCAGAATGAGCTACATCGCCCAGTGAGCGATGATATAGATAAAAGAAGAAAGGCGGACACATAAAACGCGTGTTTTCTGTGGAGAGATGAGTGCCCTAGCAAGAGGCTGGAGGGACAGCGTAAAAAACAAATGACGGTAGTCAGCGTTGTGGAATCAAAGAGGGGAGTTTTCTCCTTCTCGGAAAATTGGAAGAAGTTTCAGAGTGAGTTGGTGCAAAGGTTTACAGTAATAAGGACGCCGGAGATTTTCGAGGCACGCTAATCGCACTCGTGATAAGCAGTTCAATCGCCGGAAGGATTCCAAGCTAGAATTCCAACGCGCTACCTGGACGCAAAATCCAGACGTTATTCTTCTGGAGAAGCAGTGCCCATGATGATGATCTGCAGTCAGCTGCCATCGTTGGGTATTGAGACTTCCTCATCATGTCCACGGAGACGTATTCGAATTCAGCGCATGGTTTTAAAGACGGGATGTCCACTCGAGAGATGTGTCTTGATTCAGATGGCTGAATAACACAATTTGGCAGTTCTTCCGAAGCTGCTAACAAAGAAAAGATAAATTACATTGGTGAAACAGTTCTAATCATTCTATTTTAGGGTAATAAGGTATGAAACACCCTCCTAATCACCCGTGGGAGTGAATTACTCCATCTTGCCCTATTATGTTCTTGATGCTTCATAAATCATATCATTGACTACTAAATAAGCACAGGGCATCGTTTGCTACTATTGCCGCGGATACTGTGGATATCTGGTTCACGCTTTGTTAGCAACGGTGGCTCTTCTCGACCTTCTAGTCCCTGAGTAGTTAGTGCGAATAAGGGCGTCCTTGTGATGCCGGAAGCCTCCTTTCAAGAGGCCCGGAAGCCTCCATTCAAGAGGCCCGGAAGCCTCCTTTCAAGAGGCCCGGAAGCCTCCTTTCAAGAGGCCCGGAAGCCTCCTTTCAAGAGGCCCGGAAGCCTCCTTTCAAGAGGCCCGGAAGCCTCCTTTCAAGAGGCCCAAGCCTCCTTTCAAGAGGCCCAGAAGCCTCCTTTCAAGAGGCCCGAAGCCTCCTTTCAAGAGGGCCCGGAAGCCTCCTTTCAAGAGGCCCAAGCCTCCTTTCAAGAGGCCCGGAAGCCTCCTTTCAAGAGGGCCTGAAGCTTCCTTGCAAGAGGCCCGGAAGCCTCCTTTCAAGAGGCCCGGAAGCCTCCTTCCAAGAGGCCCGGAAGCCTCCTTCCAAGAGGCCCGGAAGCCTCCTTTCAAGAGGCCCGGAAGCCTCCTTCCAAGAGGCCTTTCAAGAGGCCCGGAAGCCTCCTTTCAAGAGGCCCGGAAGCCTCCTTTCAAGAGGCCCGGAAGCCTCCTTTCAAGAGGCCCGGAAGCCTCCTTTCAACAGCCCCGGAAGCCTCCTTTCAAGAGGCCTGGAAGCCGCCTTCCAAGAGGCCCGGAAGCCTCCTCCCAAGAGGCCCGGAAGCCCCCTCTCACGAGAAACCCGGAAGCCTTCTTTCAAGAGGCCCGGAAGCCTCCTTTCAAAAGGCCGGAAGCCTTCTTTCAAGAGGCCCAGGCCTCCTTTCAAGAGGCCTGGAAGCCTCCTTTCAAGAGGCCCGAAGCCTCCTTTCAAGAGGCCCGGAAGCCTCCTTTCAAGAGGCCCAGGAAGCCTCCTTTCAAGAGGCCCGGAAGCCTCCTTCAAGAGGCCCGGAAGCCTCCTTTCAAGAGGCCCAGAAGCCTCCTTTCAAGAGGCCCGGAAGCCTCCTTTCAAGAGGCCCGGAAGCCTCCTTTCAAGAGGCCCAGGCCTCCTTTCAAGAGGCCTGGAAGCCTCCTTTCAAGAGGCCTGGAAGCCTCCTTTCAAGAGGCCTGGAAGCCTCCTTTAAGGGGCCCGGAAGGCCTCCTTTCAAGAGGCCCGAAGCCTCCTTTCAAGAGGCCCAGGAAGCCTCCTTTCAAGAGGCCCGAAGCCTCCTTTCAAGAGGCCCAGGCCTCCTTTCAAGAGGCCCGGAAGCCTCCTTTCAACAAGCCCGGAAGCCTCCTTTCAAGAGGCCCCGAAGCCCCCTTTCAAGAGGCTCGGAAGCCTCCTCTAAAGAGGCCCGGAAGCCCCCTTTCAAGAGGCCTGGAAGCCTCCTTTTAAGAGGCCCGGAAGCCTCCTTTCAAGAGGCCTGAAGCCTCCTTTCAAGAGGCCCGGAAGCCTCCTTTCAAGAGGCCAGAAGCCTCCTTTCAAGAGGCCCAAGCCTCCTTTCAAGAGGCCCAGGCCTCCTTTCAAGAGGCCCGGAAGCCTCCTTTCAACAAGCAAGCCCAGGCCTCCTTTCAAGAGGCCCGGAAGCCTCCTTTCAAGAGGCCCAGGCCTCCTTTCAAGAGGCCCAGGCCTCCTTTCAAGAGGCCCAGGCCTCCTTTCAAGAGGCCCGGAAGCCTCCTTTCAAGAGGCCCGGAAGCCTCCTTTCAAGAGGCCCGGAAGCCTCCTTTCAAGAGGCCAGGCCTCCCTTTCAAGAGGGCCGGAAGCCTCTTTCCAAGAGGCCAGGAAGCCTCCTTTCAAGAAGCCCGGAAGCCTCCTTTCAAGAGGCCCAGGCCTCCTTTCAAGAAGACCAGGAAGCCTCATTTCAAAGGCCCGGAAGCCTCCTTTCAAGAGGCCCGGAAGCCTCCTATCAAGAGGCCCGGAAGCCTCCTTTCAAGAGGCCCAGGCCTCCTTTCAAGAGGCCCGGAAGCCTCCTTTAAGAGGCCCGGAAGCCTCCTTTCAAGAGGCCCGGAACCCTACTTTCAAAAGGTCCGGAAGCCTCTTTTCATGAGGCCCAGAAGCCTCCTTTCATGAGGCCCGGAACCCTCCTTTCAAGAGTCCCGGAAGCCTCCTCTCAAAAGGCCCGGAAGCCTCCTTTTAAAAGCCCCGGAAGCCTCCTTTCAAGAGGCCCGGCAGCCTCCTTTCAAGCGGCCCGGAAGCCTCCTTTCAAGCGGCCCGGCAGCCTCCTTTCAAGAGGCCAGGCCTCCTCCAAGAGGCCCGGAAGCCTCTTTCCAAGAGGCCAGGAAGCCTCCTTTCAAGAAGCCAGGAAGCCTCCTTTCAAGAGGCCCGGAAGCCTCCTTTCAAGAAGGCCGGAAGCCTCATTTCAAAAGGCCCGGAAGCCTCCTTTCAAGAGGCCCAGGAAGCCTCCTTTCAAGAGGCCAGGCCTCCTATCAAGAGGCCCGGAAGCCTCCTTTCAAGAGGCCAGAAGCCTCCTATCAGAGGCCAGGCCTCCTTTCAAGAGGCCCAGAAGCCTCCTTTCAAGAGGCCCGGAAGCCTCCTTTCAAGAGGGCCCGGAAGCCTCCTTTCAAGAGGCCAGGAAGCCTCCTTTCAAGAGGCCCCGAAGCCTCCTTTCAAGAGGCCCAGAAGCCTCCTTTCAAGAGGCCCGGAAGCCTCCTTTCAAGAGGCCCGGAAGCCTCCTTTCAAGAGGCCCGGAAGCCTCCTTTCAAGAGGCCCGGAAGTCTCCTTTCAGCCACTTTTCCATCCGGCCGTCTGGCCATACGCCCGCCTATTAGTCCGGCTTCCAACCGACCACCTTTGACTGAACCGTCTTGCCGTCATTGAACGACACCGAAGTCCGCTTCCCTACGCGGCCTGCAGGGGTCATAACCGTCTGACCTACCGTCAACTGCATCATTGGCCGGATTCCTTCTGGTATTATTTTCGTTCGGCAGCCCGCCGACTACCTCACCGCGTGCTCTATGGTGGGCACAATCGCTCGACCAACCTAGTCGTCACCATATCGCCACCAAAGATGTTATCGATCATTTAGTAATTCGCGTTCGATCATTTAGTAGTTTGTCAATAACTCATTCCAAAAGCTGAATTTCGAAATGTGTTGTATGGTGGACTTCTAGTGCGAAGGTTTTTCTACAACTCTGCCTAATGGTTCGTTGTTTGAATACCACTAGTAACGGAGTTATAGCTAAAGTTTCAGTAACTTAGACTAAATGATTACAAAATTACAATCATTTAGTTTAAGCTACTGAGACCCGGAACAAAAAAGGCCTTTTGTTTCCACCCTAGACGGCTGCCGTGGCTAGGCCAGCAGCTAGGGGTTTAGGCCAGATCCCTTCTGGAACTGAGCGGTTCTGGGGCCACAAAATAGGAGTCTTACAATGTGTTGAATAGAATAAGTCAGCGATAGAGGTTCTCGGTCATCCAAGAAATCCCAGGAGTTAGGTCCTCAGATCTACACGCGTAACTAAAGATCAATCGTACTGTTTTTAATGTGGTACATGCCCTTTTGGATGTGAAGAGTAGAATTACTCAACGACAGAGGTTTTCGGTCATCCAAGAAATTCCTGGAGTTAGGTCCTCAGATCTACACGCGTAACTAAAGTTCAGTCGGACTGTTTAAATTATGGCACATGTCCTTTTGGATGGTTAGAATAGAATGAGCCATTGTAAGAGATTCTGGGTCATTCAAGAAATCCCTGGAGTTGGGCCTAAAGATCTACACGCGTTACTAAAGATGTATCGGACTGTTTTAAATGTGGTACATGCCCTTTTGGATGTGTAGAATAGAATAAGTCAACAGCAGAGGTTTTCGGTTATCCAAGAAATCCATGGAGTTAGGTCCTCAGATCTACACGCGTAACTAAAAATCAATCGGACTGTTTTAAATGTGGTACGTGACCTTTTGGATTCATAGAATAGAAAAATTCAACGGCAGAGGTTTTCGGTTATCCAAGAAATCCCTGGAGTTAGGTCCTCAGATTTACACGCGTAACTAAAGTTCAGATGTGTTGTTTATATTATGGCACATGTTCTTTTGGATGGTTAGAATAGAATGAGCCATCGTTAGAGATTCTGGGTCATTCAAGAAATCCCTGGATGTAGGCCTTAAGATCTGCACGCGTCACTTTAAGATTTATCGGACTATTTTAAATCTGGTACATGCCCTTTTGGTTGTGTAGAAGAGAATAAGTCAGCGGCAGAGGCTCTTGATCATCCAAGAAATCCCTTCAGATTGGCAAACAGGTCTGCACGAGTAACCGAAGATAAATCGATCGATTTTGAATGTGGTACATGCCCATTTTTGATAATAAAATATGATGTATCTATGGCATAGTTTGTCGGTTATCCAAGACATACCTAGAGCAAGGCTTAAAGATCCACTACAAAACAAAAGAGAATTTCCCATTAAATTCTTTGCATCACAAAGGGCAAGTGTCATATTCAAAACAACCCAAGTAACCTTTGGTTACGCATATAGACCTAAGGGCTTATTCCAGGAATTTCTTGGACGACCAAGAACCTATGCTTCGAACGCGTTCTATTCTATGCATCACAAAGGGCATGCTTCATATTTGAAACAATCCAAGTAACCTTTGGTTACGCATGTAGACTTAAGGCCTTGGATTTCTTGGTCGACCAAAAACTTATGCTGGGTACGCATTCTATTCTATGTGTCATAAAAGGCATGTGCCAGTTTTGAATCAATCCAATTGATCTATGGTTACCAGTCTTCAAGGTGCAGCCCCGCGCAAATGTTTATCCGTGCTGCCGCACTCGAATGAACATTCGCTTCGGGCTCGAACGTGCACTCGTAAAAATGAGCATGAACCCGAGCGTAGGCTGGATGCTCATGTTTTGCACCGCGCTCACAGCGGCGCTCGAACATTGATGTTTTCAGCGCGGCTGTGAGCGCCGCTTTGAGCACGGTACAAAACATCGGTTACAATCAACAGACATTGCTTGGTTGGCTTGGCTTAGCATTTTGGTGTTGAAACTCTAGTTTTAATATAATTGAATTTCAATGGTTCGATGATACTTTGTTCGTAAAGGTAAAAAGGAACTTATTTATCATCTTATTATGCGCGTAGATATTTGAAATATCCTCAATGACAGAGTATAAGGACATTCTACGAAAAACATAAGCATAAGGAAAGTCAAACCTCGTACTTCTAGCCATTTGTAATTGAATAGCCTTTAGACTTGTTGAGAAGAGTTTCAAAAATTCTTTCGGTTGCTTTCCTGTGCAATTTTTTAATACATATTGTCTTTACATTTCTTCTTCAACTTTGAAAAAGGTGGAAACTTTAAGTTTTATTTAATTTCCTTTAAAAGTCGCACTACTTACACTGACTTATCTTTACATAAGTGAAAAATTGTGTTATGAATGTGTATACTGGGGTCGCTTTTTAAGCGGATTTCATAAATCACGCGATTTTTTAAGCGAATTTCGACATTTACGCCGTTTTTGTACGCGATTGTTTTTACAAAGTTGTTCTACGTGGTTGTACGTGGAACGTATTCCCCTCGCAAAGACCGACCTCATTGTATTAGATTCAAGCGAGTAGGAACGCGGTTATATTTTAAAATGCCGCTAAAATTTACGATATTGGAGGACGGCTTTGTAATCCGTGATTTTGTTTACCTTCAGTTATTATAAAGGTACATCATCGGAAAACATGTTCAAATAATCAATTATGGATCGTATATTTTGTGTATGCAGGGTACCAGTCGCAGAACCCGAATTTTATAGAATTTTACGTAATGTGACTAAGTTGTCCGGCACTGAGGGATTTCTCTCTACTTGAGATGGAAATGTGTGTACATATTTTGGCAATTTGATAATGCAATAATCAGCAATCAGGAGTATTCATCATATAAGCCTCCATGTGCAACTAATGCATAAATTTTAACTCACGTACTTTACTATTTATCTACCTACCAAATAAAAAAAAATTCTATATGTTCAACTAAATGTTTTGAGGGTTTGTGGAAAACAAAGTAAGTTGACACACAGTCTACAATATCGGAACATTTTTTTTCTTCAATGGGTCTACATTTCAACTGCAACTTGACCTGTTTTCAACTAAGGGTTCCCTATTAGCATTTAAAGGAGCCGTTATAATTGAGGCTTTTCTTTGCCTGCCATTGTATACATGTGTTTTGTGTATCTTATGTAGCAAACACAATGAATATACTATGCCCAGAATGTCGAAAATGTTTCCCTCACGAAAACTCTGGACCCAAACATGCTAGTGGCAATCAATTAACTAATCCGTTTATTGTACACTTGCTTTTGTTTTTTTAGGGAGATTCTATATTTCATTTGTTTCCCCAATTGAGTTTCATTCTTTCAATGAAGCTGGATAGAAACAATAATGTTATGTACCATCTTTGCCTATAAATTAAATTTTCATGTTAAAGTTAGTTTGCTTCACGTTTTGGATTATTTTCAACAATAAAACATAACACGCTTGCTTTCAACATACTAAAGGGCCACGCAGAATGGGTACTTTTGCGAACGTTTTGATTGTTTTCCCGTTTTGACGCACGCAAATGCAAATGCTGAAACCATAACTTGTTTTCATCTACGAGCTCCGATTCGTATTTTTTTGCTATGCCGTTCAACTATGGCGAATACGAAACGTGCCGCATAATCGTAAAGCATCGCGCTCGGCCCAAAATCTATTCTCACAGCCTCAGTTCTCAGCCTAAGCACACAGTCTGAGCACACAGCATGCTGGATGAGCACACAGCCTGAACACACAGCCCAAGTTTTGAACTTGAGCTCGAGCCTGAGCTGAGCCGCACCGCGTTCATTTTTCGCACCCATGTTCGATGCTGATGGTAAACACGAGCGTGAAGGAGAACGCGCGCTCGGGATGAACATGAACTTGCAAAAACTGCACTCAAACTCAGCGCCGCTCATGTTTTCGTGAAGACTGATGGTTACACATGTAGATCGAAAGGCCTTATCCCATAGATTTCTTGGACGACCAAGAACCCATACTGTGAACACATTCCATTCTATGCATCACAAAGGGCATGTGCCAGGCGTGTATAACACTTCACAGAGCCATGGTTCTTTCTGATAAATACAATCAATATAATTTTATAATACAGTTAGTAAGAGAGGGGTAGAAGCCACCGTACTCGTGGTGACTCGATGTTGGTTTACAATGTTTAAGGTCACCCCTCACGGAATCCAAGTTTCAAAGGGCTCGCGTTTTCGGAGGACACCACTCGATACGGAAGCAACGCAGAACTGTCATTTTTATTATTCCACGCATGCTGCGACGCAGCAAAGCTAAATCAACAAAAATGACAGTTGTGCGCCGCCTCCGTATCGAGTGGTGTGTCCCCGAAAACGCGAGCACTTTGAAACTTGGATTCCGTGAGGAGTGTCCTTAAGGGTGGACGGTGCTTAGGATTTAGGATTAGGGAATTTCAGCTTCTCGTCATTTTTACGTTTTAAGAAAAGGGAAGTAATGATCCCTTCGTGTGAAGGATGCATTTGCTCAGTAGAAACTAGAGAGGCTACGACTCTTTTTTTTCAATTCAAATATTTGCTCGATCCAATGTAAGTAGAGATATGATCCCTTCTTTGAAAGGAAGCATTTGCTACGTTTAAAACAAGCGAAAATATGAATTTCATTTTATAAAATGAATCCTTTTTAAAAATCATGCATTTTTCCTTTCCTTGATTCTTTATTTTAAAGCATACGTTAGTCCTGTCTACGAAGAGAACATATGACCTGATAGAAGGCCTGGAGCTCTATAATGCCATATTCCAAAAGACAAATTAAAGTAATGTCCGCATGTATGAGTGTTTTGGGAGAGCACAAAAATATGATTTCTTTAAAACAAATACTTTTCATAACGCATGAGAGAATACGAATTCCCTTCCTAATAAAAGGGAGAAATGGGAAAGTTTTCTAGGATACTCTTACACGAAAATCAAAACTAGCCAACAATATATTATCTGGTAATGGCTAACAGATGCCCCGGATGTGAGTTTTCGTATTGAAGAATACCATTGAGTGCTATTTCTTCATCGGTTAGATGAAGGGAGCAATTGTAGGGTAATCTACGTCGACTGCCGCCAGAGGCTCATCGAGCGGTTCCGGAACAGGGTTGACGTGGAGAGCCTCGCGCTTAACGAATCAGTTGTTCCAGCAACGATTGTTTTCTTCGGTGACGGTTGAATTTGAAACTGTTTGGTTATGGCGTATAGTAGTCCCATTGGTCTTAAAAATAAGTTGTCTACGCTGACTGCCCCCAGAGGCTCATCGAGCAAGCTCGGAATATCCCTGCTGGTCAGAGTCGACTTAAAGAGCAAACTGTTAAATGATGTACCCTTTGTAGATAGTGTAGCTCGTCATAAATAGTTGAATCCGTTTGAGCGGCAATTGGTAGAGATTTCCTTGGGATGTCGACACAACGATATAATGAGATATCGAGATAGGGAGGTTATCGAGATGAAGTAAGCCCAAATGCATGTAGACTGAAGAGACCAAGAAAACAATCGACATAGGAAGAGATATCGAGATATTTTTTAGTATTTTACTTCTTATGCACACCAATTTCATAACAGTGTAAAGGTATCAATAACAGAATTAGGTATTTGAGTTATTTTCTTCTGCTGGGAATTATTTTATGATAGACAAGCGACTTATGATGATGACTTGATGTTAAACGTACAAGTTACTCATCTATCTTCAACAAACTACTACAGTGGCGCATCGAAATCCATACACCTAATCACTCCAGCATATGAAAAGTCTCTAATACAAATCGAATGCAAATAGAACGTTTATTGTTGATACATATGCAAGTGAACCTTTTTTTATGGACTCCGATGTATTGCATTGATCGCAACGAATAATATGATAAAATTATAAACAAAATCAACACTCTCTGAATCGAAATATTTCCACCGTGTTAAGATTTCGAATCACAAAATCATAATCCTAAGTAAATATTATAGCAGACCGATTGATTACATTATTAGAACACTTAATTAAAGCAGACTGATTCCATTATAAATAGTTCAATAAGCGATCCTTTTGGTGTTTATTCTGCTAATCTTATTCTATTAATTGTGATTTGCAACTTAAACACAGTCATTTTTGGTACAACACAGCAAAAAAAATTGTAATATCATATCGGATTTGATGCACATCGTAGCCGTCGTAAATATGATGTGTTATTACATCCGTTTCGTGTGACAAAAAAGTGACGTAATTGACATTTTCTAGCCAAAACCAAGCGTTGTAAGATATTTGTGACGTAATATGTTCGACGTAACGACAAAAAGGACGTAATAATCAGCCAAAAGAAATCTCGCTTTCGGCAGCTGGGTTAGGGGTATTGGGGAATTTTCTTTCATTTTCTTTTTTGATTTTGAAAAATGTTATACATTAATTTATTTTTCTTGATTTCCGACAGTACACTATATAAAAGCAAATTATTGATTTTTATTTTAACATGATTTAACATGATTTTAAAACATCGAGTTTTGCCACTGAAAATTTAATAAAAATATTGGCAATTCTTAGATTTTTAGTTTTTCAGAGTTACTTAACTTTAACTTAGAAGAATTTGTGATATTCTAGTGATGTTGAGAGCAGATAACAATATGGTAGGCAGTGGCGTAATCGATGTGACGACGTCATTTCGATTACAATCAGAGACGGCGGCGTTGATAGACGTGTACTAATTATATACATTGGACTTTTTTTGTTTACATTTAATTTACTGAACTTTACCAAAAATTCATCCGAAATTTTTTCAAGGTATTCTTCGACAAGTTCTCTAGGAATTTTGTCGGAAATTCCTCCAAAAAAGTTTTTGGAAATTCCTCCGCAAATTCTTTCTGGGACTCTTCCAGAAATTCCTTCCAGGACTTTCTCCGGAAAATGATCCAAGAGTTCTTAATTTTCTCCGGAAATACCTGCAGGAGCCTCTCCAGAAATTGCTCCAGGAGTTTCTTTAAAAATTCCTCCCAAAACTCCTTCGTAAATTTCTCCAGGAGTTCATTTGGAAGTTCTTCCAGCAGCTCCTCCGAAAACTCCTCCAAGAGTCGCCTCAGAATTTACTCCAGGAGTTCCTCCGAAAATTCCTCCATGAGTTTTTTTTGGAAAACCCTCCAAAAATCCCTTTGGAAATTCCTAAAGAAGTTTCTCCAGAAATTCCTTCCAAAGTCCCTCCAGAATTTCCTTCCAAAATTCTTTTAGGAGATGCTTCTGGAGGAATTTTCGAAAAAACTTATGGAAGAATATTTTTTTTTTTCGAAAATTCCTCCAGAATTTCCTTCGGAAAGTTATCCAAAATTTTCGTTGCAGTTTGCTCAAGAAGCTTCTTTGGAAAGTCCTCCAGAATTTCCTGAATAAGTTTCTTCGAAAATTCCTTCAAAAGTTTCTTCAGAAACTTCTGCCGAAGTTCTTTTGGACATTTCTTCAGGAGTTCCCCCAGAAATTCCTGCAGAAGTTCATCAAGATATTCCTCCAGGAACTCAGGAAATTCTTCCAGGAATTCTTTCGGAAATTCCTTAAAGAGATTCGTAAGAGATTCCTCCACGAGTTCCATCAGAAATTCCTCCAGGAGTTCCTGCAGAAGGTTCTGCAGAAGTTCGTTTGAAAATATTTCCAGATATTACCTCAAGAAATCCTCAAAAAATCCCTACAGAGCGTTCTATTGCTGTTTCACAAGAAATTCTTCAAGGTCCTTGAGTCAAGGAGTTGCTGCCACAATTGTTCCTGAAGTTCCTTCAAAATTTATACCAGAAGCTCCTCCAGAAATTCCTCCACAAGTTTATCAAGAAAAAAATTGATCCAGAAGTTCCTTCGAAACTTCCTTATAAAAAAATCCTCTAAGAGTTACTTTTGAATTTTATTTGGAATTACCTCTAGGAGTATAAGAAAACTCCTCCAGCAGTTCCTTTGGAAATTACTCCAGAACATCCTCTGATTTTTTCCTAGAAGTTCAGGAATTCTTTCAAAAGTTCAAAATTTCTCCGGAAATACTTCCAGAAGCTTCCCGGAAGTTCTTTCTGGATTCTGGATCGCAAATTCCCCCAGGAGGTTTTGGAAATTGTTCCAGGAATTCTTAAAGCAATTCGTCCAGGACTTTCTTCAAAAAGTCTTTAAGGGATTTCATCAAAGACTCATTCGGATTTTTCTTTCACAAACTCCTTCGGATATTCCTCCAAAAGTTCCTTTTAATATTCCTCTATAAGTTTCTGTAGAACTTCCTAGGCAATACCTCCCAAAGTCCATCCAGAACTTCCTCCGAAAATTTCTCCATAAGTTCTTCCAGAAATTCCTCCAGGAGTTCCTCCACTTCTTCGGAAATTGCTCCGTGAATTATTTCACGTGTTCCTTTAGAAAATTCTCCAGAGATTACTCCAATAATTCATCCAAAAATTCCTTCAGAACGTTCTAAAATAGTTTCTCAATATATTCTTCCAGGAGTTCCTGAGGAAAGTTCTGAGGAGTTCCTTCTTGACATTCCTCCAAAAACCCACCGAGAAGATCCTCCAGAAAATCCTCCAACAAATTCTTTAGATAACACATTCAGGACCTCCTTCGGAAAATGTTCCGGAAATTCCTCCACGAATCATTTGAAAATTCCTGAATCCTCCGAAATTGCTCCAATAATTCCCCCAGAATATCCTCTGGGAGCTCCTCAAGAAACCTCCTCGAAGAATCCCTCCAAACTCATCTTCGGAAATTCTTCCGGTAATTCCTTCTGAAACTCTTCCAGGTTTTCTCAAGATATTTCTTTAAGAGTTCCTCCAGAAATTCCTCTGGAAATACATCGAAGGGTTCCTTAGGAAATTTATCTGGAAATTGCTCCAAGAGATCCAGAAATCCTTCAACAGATCCAGAAATCCTTCAAGTCCCTCCGGATATTCCGTCAGGAATACCTTCATAAATTCCTCCAGGAGTTTTATGAAAATTTCTCCAGAAGTTCATTAACTAATTATCCAGGACCTCAAAAGCCTCTTCAATTCACTAGGAAATTCCTCCGCAAATTCATTTTAAAACTCCTGCAGGAATTCCCCACAAATTTCTTGCAATATTCCTCCATATATTCACAGAACGTTCCCGGGAAATTCCTACAACAATTTCTTTGGAAATCCTTTAAGTGCTTCCCCGGATATACCTCTAGAAGTTCCTTCTAGAATTCCTTCCAAAGTCCCTCCAGAGTTTCCTCCGCAAATTGCTCCAGAAGAAACACCACAGACAATCATCTTAGAAAAGGTACGTAACGCGAAAATTGGCCAATATTTTAACCTAATTTTTCCAGGATTTCCATTGAAAATTCCTTCAGAAAAGAAATTTTCCTCAGGAAATTTCTCCACGAGTTCCTCCAAAAGAATCTCCAGAAAAAAAAAATGAAAGCCTTCAAAACTTAAAAATTAGAGAAATTAAACAAACATTTTTTAAGAAATTCAATATGTAAAATTAAGAAAAGGGGGATGGTTGGGGGAATCCCGTGGCGAACTACCGGAGGAGCTCCTAGACGATTTCCGGCGGAATTCCTGGAGAAATTCAAAGGAGCTTTTGGAAGACCCCCTGGGGGACTTTCAGGAAAAAAAATTAAAATTTTGAAATTTTAAAATTTTAAGATTTTAAAATTTTGAAATTTTGAAACTTAGAGATTTTAAAATTTTAAAATTTTAAAATTTTGAAATTTTGAAGTTTTGAAATTTTGAAATTTTGAAATTTTGAAATTTTGAAATTTTGAAATTTTGAAACTTTGAAACTTTGAAATTTTGAAATTTTGAAATTTTGAAATTTTGAAATTTTGAAATTTTAAAATTTTGAAATTTTGAAATTTTGAAATTTTGAAATTTTGAAATTTTGAAATTTTGAAATTTTGAAATTTTGAAATTTTGAAATTTTGAAATTTTGAAATTTTGAAATTTTGAAATTTCAAATTGGAGATTGGAATTGGACTGGAGATTCTTTTGGAGGAACTCGTGGAGGAATTTCTTGAGGAACTCCTGAAGGAATTTTCAATGGAAATCCTGGAGAAATTAGGTTAAAATATTGGCCAATTTTCGCGTTACGTACCTTTTCTAAAATGATAGTCTGTGGTGCTTCTTCTGGAGGAATTTGCGTAGGAAACTCTGGAGGGACTTTAGGAGGAATTCCAGAAAGAACTTCTAGAGGTATATCCGGGGGAGCTGTTGAAGGATTTTCCAAAGAAACTTTTGGAGGAATTTCCTGGGAACGTTCTCAGCGAACATATGGAGGAATATTGCAAGAAAATTGTGGAGGAATTCCTGCAGGAGTTTTAAAATGAATTTGCGGAGGAATTTCCTAGTGAATTGAGAGGCTTTTGAGGTCCTGGACGAATTAGTTAAGGAACTCCTGGAGAAATTTTCAAAAAACTCCTGGAGGAATTTGCGAAGGTATTCCTGACGGAATATCCGGAGGGACTTGAAGGATTTCTGGATCTGTTGAAGGATTTCTGGATCTCCTTGAGCAATTTCCAGATAAATTTCCAAAGGAACCCTGGAATATATTCCAGAGGAATTTCTGGAGGAACTCTTAAAGAAATATCTTGAGAAAACCTGGAAGAGTTTCAGAAGAAATTACCGGAAGAATTTCCGAAGATGATTTTGGAGGGATTCTTCGAGGAGGTTTCTTGAGGAGTTCCTAGAGGATGTTCTGGGGGAATTGGAGCAATTTCGGGGACTCAGGAATTTTCAAATGATTCTTGGAGGAATTTCCGGAACATTTTCCGAAGGAGCTCCTGAATGTGTTATCTAAAGAAACTGCTGGAGGATTTTCTGGAGGATCTTCTTGGTGGATTTTTGGAGGAACGTCAAGAAGAATTTCCTCAGGAACTCCTGAAAGAATATATTGAGAAACTATTTTAGAACGTTCTGAAGGAATTTTTGGATGAATTATTGGAGTAATTTCTGGAGAATTTTCTAAAGGAACACGTGAAGTAATTCACGGAGGAATTTCCGAAGAAGTGGAGGAACTCCTGGAGGAATTTCTTGAGAAACTCCTGGTGGAATTTCTGGAAGAACTTATGGAGAAATTTTCGGAGGAAGTTCTGGATGGACTTTGGGAGGTATTTCCTAGGAAGTTCTAGAGAAACTTATAGAGGAATATTAAAAGGAACTTTTGGAGGAATATCCGAAGGAGTTTGTGAAAGAAAAATCCGAATGAGTCTTTGAAGAAATCCCTTAAAGACTTTTTGAAGAAAGTCCTGGACGAATTGCTTTAAGAACTCCTGGAAGAATTTCCAAAACCTCCTGGGGGCATTTGCGAAGGTAATCCAGAAAGAACTTCCGGGAAGCTTCTGGAAGTATTTCCGGAGAATATTTGAAAAAAAAAACTTTTGAAGGAATTCCTGAAGGAGTTTGTTGAAGAACTCCTAGGAAAAAATCAGAGGATGTTCTGGAGTAATTTCCAAAGGAACTGCTGGAGGACTTTTCTTATACTCCTAGAGGTATTTCCAAATAAATTTCAAAAGTAACTCTTAGAGGATTTTTTTTTATAAGGAAGTTTTGAAGGAACTTCTGGATCAGTTTTTTCTTGATAAACTTGTGGAGGAATTTCTGGAGGAGCTTCTGGTATAAATTTTGAAGGAACTTCAGGAACAATTGTGGCAGCAACTCCTTGACTCAAGGACCTTGAAGAATTTCTTGTGAAACAACAATAGAACGCTCTGTAGGGATTTTTTGAGGATTGAGGTAATATCTGGAAATATTTTCATACGAACTTTTGCAGAATCTTGAAATTTTGAAATTTTGAAATTTTGAAATTTTGAAATTTTGAAATTTTGAAATTTTGAAACTTTGAAATTATGAAATTTTGAAATTTTTGAAATTTTGAAATTTTAAAATTTTGAAATTTTCAAATTTTCAAATTTTCAAATTTTCAAATTTTGAAATTTTGAAATTTTGAAATTTTGAAATTTTGAAATTTTGAAATTTTGAAATTTTAGAGCTAATTTTGAAATTTTGAAATTTTGAAATTTTGAAATTTTGAAATTTGAAATTTTGAAATTTTGAAATTTTGAAATTTTGAAATTTGAAATTTTGAAATTTTGATACAAAATTTTGAAATTTTGAAATTTTGAAATTTTGAAATTTTGAAATTTTAATTTTGAAATTTTGAAATTTTGAAATTTTGAAATTTTGAAATTTTGAAATTTTGAAATTTTGAAATTTTGAAAATTTGAAATTTTGAAATTTTGAAATTTTGAAATTTTGAAAATTTGAAATTTTGAAATTTTGAAATTTTGAAATTTTGAAATTTTGAAATTTTGAAATTTTGAAATTTTGAAATTTTGAAATTTTGAAATTTTAATTTTGAAATTTTGAAATTTGAAATTTTGAAATTTTGAAATTTTGAAGTACGAAATTTGAAATTTTGAAATTTTGAAATTTTGAAATTACCGAAATTTTGAAATTTTGAAATTTAGAAATTTTAAAATTTTGAAATTTTGAAATTTAGAAATTTTAAAATTTGAAATTTTGAAATTTTGAAATTTTGAAATTTTGAACCTTAAAATTTTGAAACTTGAAATTTTGAAATTTTGAAATTTTGAAGTACAATTTGAAATTTTGAAATTTTGAAATTTTGAAATTTTGAAATTTTAAATTTTGAAAATTTTGAAATTTTACAAGAAATTTTGAAATTTGAAATTTTGAAATTTTGAAATTTTGAAATTTTGAAATTTTGAAATTTTGAAATTTACAGAAATTTTGAAATTTTGAAATTTTGAAATTTTGAAATTTTGAAATTTTGGAAATTTTGAAGTACAAATTTTGAAATTTTGAAATTTTGAAATTTTGAAATTTTGAAATTTTGAAATTTTGAAATTTTGAAATTTTGAAATTTTGAAATTTTGAAATTTTGAAATTTTGAAATTTTGGAATTTTGAAATTTTGAAATTTTGAAATTTTGAAATTTTGAAATTTTGAAATTTTGAAATTTTGAAATTTTGAAATTTTGAAATTTTGAAATTTTGAAATTTTGAAATTTTGAAATTTTGAAATTTTGAAGTTTCAAAATACCTTCGCAAATTCCTCCAGGAGTTCCTTAACTAATTTGTTCAGGACCTCAAAAGCTCCTCAATTCACTAGGAAATTCCTCCGCCAATTCCTTTTGAAACTCCTCCAGGAATTCCTTCACAATTTTTATGCAATATTCCTCTATATGTTCGCTGAGAACGTTCCCAGGAAATTTCTCCAAAAGTTTCTTTGAAAAATCCTTCAAGCGCTCCCCGGATATACCTCTAGAAGTTTCTCTGGAATTCCTCCTAAAGTCCCTCCAGAGTTTCCTACGCAAATTCCTCCAGAAGAAACACCACAGACTATAATTTTAGAAAGGGTACGTAACGCGAAAATTGGCCAATATTTTAACCTAATTCCTCCTGGATTTCTAATGAAAATTTTTCAGGAGTTCCTCAAGAAATTTCTCCACCAGTTCCTCCAAAAGAATCTCCAGAAAAAAATTAACTTAAACTAAAAATTAAGAATTAGAAAAATTAAACAAACATTTGTTTAGAAATTCAATATGTATCTTAAAATTAAAAAAGGGGAGATGTTTGGTGGAATCCCGTGGCGAACTACCGGACGATTTCCGGCGGAATTCCTGGAGAAATTCAAAGGAGCTTTTGGAAGACCCCCTGGGGGACTTTCAGGAAAAAAAAATTAAAATTTTGAAATTTTAAAATTTTGAAATTTTGAAACTTTGAGATTTTGAAATTTTGAAATTTTAAAATTTTGAACTTTTGAAACTTTGAAACTTTGAAACTTTGAAATTTTGAAATTTTGAAATTTAAAAATTTAGAAATTTAAAAATTTTGAAACTTTGAAATTTTGAAATTTTGAAATTTTGAAATTTTGAAATTTTGAAATTTTGAAATTTTGAAATTTTGAAATTTAAAAATTTAAAAATTTAAATTTGAAATTTTGAAATTTTGAAATTTTGAAATTTTGAAATTTTAAGTGAAATTTTGAAATTTTGAAATTTTGAAATTTTGAAATTTTGAAATTTTGAAATTTTGAAATTTTGAAATTTTGAAATTTTGAAATTTTGAAATTTTGAATGAAATTTTGAATGAAATTTTGAAATTTTGAAATTTTGAAATTTTGAAATTTTGAAATTTTGAAATTTTGAAATTTTGAAATTTTGAAATTTTGAAATTTTGAAATTTTGAAATTTTAAAATTTTAAAATTTTGAAATTTTAAAATTTTAAAATTTTGAAATTTTGAAATTTTGAATTTTTGAGTTTTTGAAAATTCGAAATTTTGAAATTTAGAAATTTTGAGAGTGTACTGAGTGTACGGAATCTTCTCTCGTTGCTTCAGTTTTGCATGTTTGATTTATCTGCAACAACCAAAGTTCTCCTCAATATGATCCACGATTACATCCCGACATATTCGTTGATCGGAATTTCCTCTTACCTGATAGATTTAATATTGTTTTCCTCTTCCAATTTCTGCATCCCGTCCTTTGATAGTATCTGCCCATTTTTTTGCTGCGATTTATTTCTATCACTCCATGGAATAAACATATTTTTCAGAAAAATCACCAAAATCAAATCACACAAATTTGATTTAACAAAATGTCGGCCAACTGCGGCTTGGATTTGTTTGCCTTTCACTGGTGATTTCGGAAGGCGATTTTACATTGATTGATGTAAATGTGCATTAGTTTTGAGCTAATATTACGCTTTATTTTGTGCAAGCATGATGTGCAGCATTTTAATGCAATTGAATACCACAGACAGTATGTAATTTTATGTATGGTTAACGTGAACAAGAAAATATTTTCATCGATCTGATCTTACGACGAGTGATGTGGTGGATATGATGTGAAAATACACAAAATCAGTTTTTACGTAGAATTTTCGGGTACGTGTAGCAAAGTTCCGTCACGGCATATTAATATATTTTTTGCTGTGTAATAATGTCCAAGTCCAACACGCGAGCAAATGACACCTGAAACTTTGCGCTTGCTGGGCACTTGCCTTCTTTCCATTTTAATACCCCGAAATCTCACCGTCAAGTATAAGATCAGAGTAATATAAATGATTTATAAATAATTATTAATCCTCTTTCCCTTAAACCCCTCTAATTGATTGATAACTCACGAAGTGGGCGGATTTCGAGGCCGTACGGATTTCGATCTCCCACGGTATTATGGCCTCCATTTCAAAATACTATTCGCTTATCCAAGCGGTTTTTAATTGCTACATAAATGATCAATGTCTTTGGCGAAGACAAACAGTTAACCTCAGACCTCAAGGAATGACTAATCAACACCACCAAAGAAAGCAGGACCTTATCATATGAACAAAGTTGAAGAAAAATTTCTCAAGCACAAATGCAACTGTTACAACAATCCACAGAGTAAATCAGATTTAAAACCAATGGAACCATGTTCATAAATCCGTGAATAACTTCGGCTTCAGCCGATTAAAAGGTATCGAATTTGTCACCGAAAAATCACCATCCGCAAACCGAAGCCAGGCGGACTTTTATTTTACTGCGAGTAAATAATCCACCGATTCGTTAAATATTGATTCAGATGCCGCTCTGCCGACCGCAGAACGCGGGCCAGGGACTTTCCAACAGGCGCGGAGATTGTTGGCGGATGGCAATCGATTCGATTCGGAGGCGGCAAACTGCGTGCCCACCCGTGTAAGTAAGTGTATATGTCGCCCTGAGCATGTACATGTGCTTGTGTGTGCGAGCTCGCGTTCATCACAGCCGATGCCGAATCGGGTTAATTCGAACGCGGTTTTCCAGCGTGGACACATTCACACGGGGAGAAAACCACAATCGGCATCCCCGTGGTCATTGGTGCGATTCCGGATCGCAGTATGTTCGCTATCCGACTGGCCCCATTGCGGAGTGGGTACCAAGAGGGCAACCCTATTTAAGTGCAGTAGGGGTTGAAGTCAGGAGCTGTCAAAAATTGAGTCGGTGTATTTATTTTAAATATTTAACATTTCACGCGGTCGGTGGCGCTCTATCATTAATGTTGATAGCTTTTTCAGCTCCAACTGACTGTTGTTTGGTCACTTAACTGTCCGGTATCGGAATGGAGAGTTAACAACGAACGGCTGGCGAAAAAAAATGAAACGCTGTTGACCGACCCACCCTTTTCGAAGGGAAAGCATTATTGAGGATTAACGCCAAATGACCGAATGCAATGCAAGCGTTGTGTTTACAGCAAAATTGATATTCCCTATCACAGAGCACTACTCTTTTTTATAATTTGTTAACCCCACAGGCGCTCTGTGTTTACATAATTATCAAAATAGCACAAATAATAATGTCTCATTAATTCGCTATTAATAGTTGATTACCTGAAGTTGGGCTGAGGCAGCGGGATGTACTTGGTAGGATAGACGAAGCATTGGCTCTGGCTGAACAGACTATGGGAAGCCCCACAACGAGGGGACCAAAATAAATTTGAATACGATTTTTTGTAATATTTCAACTTACCACTGCTTTGCAGATGCAATAAAAAACAGTCAGGAAAAATATGGTAGCATTATGTATTATGTGCTAATGGAATGCATAGGAAAGAATTTATATCAAATTCAAAAACTGACATTACTCATGAGATTCATTAGCCTAAACATGATCCAATCCAGAATTTTAGCTCAATCAGAGATGATTTAGAGTTGTTTAAATTTTTATCGATGCGACATTTTCAGTGGTCCTCCATATTAACCATTGCTTTAAAAAAATCAACCAGACTTACAAATAGGTGTCAAATAGAATCTTTTCCATAACGTAGTAAAGACTTCGCTTTCAAGAGACATATTTGAAAAATAAAAATCAAAACAATGAATGGGGTAGTGAACTCAGTAGCTAAGGATTTCAGGAAGAGTGTAGGAATTTCATCAGGTCCAGGACTTTTGGACGCATCTAAACCTTTCAATGAATCAAAAATGTCATTTACATGGATTTGGCGAACAGTTATATCACTGGGAAAATCAGTGCTTTGCCGAATGCCATTTGACCGAAAGGGTCATTTGGCCGAATGTTGTTTTTCCTAATAGTGGTAATATGTTTCCTTATTAAATGTGTGAAGTGAGCAGTGGAATGTTCGAAGCAAGAAGTGATTAGTGTGAAGTGAGAAATGAGATGCTCGAAGTAAGAAAAGTAGCGACAGATGAGAAATGAATAATTTGAAGTTATTGGTGAGAAATGAAATGTGATAGGTGAGAAGTGGTAAGTGAGAAGCAAGTAGTACGATATACGAAGCGAGAAGTTAGAATGAAAAATGAACTAAGAAGAAGGAAGAAGGAAAAGGAAGAAGAAAAAGGGTGAAAGGAAAAAAGAAGAAGGAGGAAGAACGAAGAAAGAAAGTAGAAGAAAGGAAGAAGAAAAATATGGGCACAGGAGAAAGAAAAAAGGAAGAAGTAAGTGGAACGAAGGAATGAAGAAGAGAAACATGAAAAGAAAAGGAAGTAGTAAGAGGAACAAAGAAGAAGGAATAAGAATTTCACATCGCACTTCTCAGTTATCAATTCTTACATATCGGTTTTTATTTCTTGCTTCTTGGCCGAAAGAATCATTTGTCCGAAAGGGTCGTTTGGCCGAAAAGGTCATGTGGCCGAAAGGGTCATTAGGCCGAAAGGGTCATTTGGCCGAAAGGGTCATTTGGCCGAAAGGGTCATTAGGTCGAGAGGTAATTTGGCTGAAAGGGTTGTTTGGCCGAAAAGGGCCGTTTTAGCGGAAAGGGTCATTTAGCCGAAATGGTCATTTGGCCGAAAGGGTCATTTGGTCGAAAGGGTCGTTAGACCGAAAATGTCATTTGGTTGAAAGGTTGTGGTTGGTTGTGAAAAGTGAGTATTGCGAAGTGGATAGCGAGACGTCTTACTTTTCATTTCGCGCTTCTCACTTTTTACAGTGAGAAGAGAAAAATCAAAAGTGAGAAGTGAGACGTCTCTCTTCTCATTCCTAATTTCTCACTTTTCAAATGACCTATTCGGCCAAATGTCCTATTCAGCCAAACAACTCTTTCGGCCAAATGACCCTTTTTGGCCAAATGATTCTTTCGCCTTATGGCCCTTTCAGCCAAATGACCCTTTCGACCAAATGACCCTTTAGGGCAAATGACTCTTTCGGCCTAATGGCCCTTTCGGCAAAATGACCCTTTCGGAAAAATTATCCTTTCGGCCAAATGACCCTTTCAGCTAAATGACCCTTTCGTCCTAATGACCCTTCCGGCCAAACGACCCTTTCGGCCAAATAACCCTCTCGGCCAAATGACCCTTTCGACCAAATGACTCTTTCGGCCAAACGACCCTTTCGGCCAAATGACGCTTTCGGCCAAATGACTTTCGGCCTAATGGTTTATTTTGGCCAAATGGGTTACGGCCAAACGACCCTTCCCCGAAATTTACATATAGGGGATCATTAAACTCTTTTGGCTGTAATGATTTGAAAAACATAAACAATGAAAGAAATTTTGTTTCCATAAATCTTCATTCCATAAAAGAGCATCAAAGAACTGTAAACTAAGCCGTCTCTTCATCAACAGTGCTAATGGTAGTAATTGCAATATGTTTTTTTTTTCTCGGGAGCCAAGAGAGTTTAATGATCCCCTATATGTAAATTTCACGTAACTTCTTCTAATGGAAATAAAAATGTCAATACAGTTACAATAGATCTAACAGCTGGTGACAGTGATGAATCCAGACAGAAATAAAAAAGAACAGCCCCTAGAGATTTAGATTGCGCAATCTACTAAAGGTTATTTTTAGTGTCAAAACAAAATAATCAAAGTAAAGCTTATATCACGATTGGGGCACAAAATGGAAATAATTATCTACTAATTTACTTCACACACAGGTGAAATAATTTCAGCTTCCCTTATCTAAAGCATCCCTCGTGCCACATAAATTCGATAAGTTAGAGATATCCGATTTTTTTTTCCAATTGATGACCACCGGCTTCCGCCGTTGTGCGATCACCTCTCTCCTTGACCCAGTTGGAGGGACGCCAGGCCACACGCGCCGCAGCATGCCAATATCAAGAGACACGTGAAAGATGGTTTCCATAAATAAAAGCGGTAACCGCGGTTTTTTATTTCTGCGCACCATATTCGCACACACAATCATTGCCTGATAGTGGTGTATGCTAATTAAAATGTGTGTTAAACATGACCTGCCGATAAATTGACGCGAATTAATAATGCATTACATAATTAAAAAGGTGACGAAGATGTGCGCAGCGGGGGTCGCAGATTGCAATTAGCACCTTTTTTTGAGACGTGAATCAGGTTTTTTATTTGGTTGAAGAAAACATTATCCAAAGTGCTTTTTGCGATTGTTATATGAATTGCTTATAATGAATTACGCGCTTACAGCGGCACACTAGTTTTAACACCGAAAGGCATCTAATGTTCTAAAAACTCATATGTGAATATGTACATTATGTGGAAGAATTTGATTTAAAAAAAATGTATTGGAGGTAACCACTTTTCTTCGATGGGACTCGAACCCACGACCACCAGTACGCTAGACTGGTGCTTTTACCCAACTTAACTACGAAGGACTTCGCAACTTGGCGGATATGTATTTTGATGATGAATTTTGGAATAATGCCGGTTTTCCCAAAATTAGTAACTTTTCACGAAAAAACTATTTGGTACCAGTTATGCATGAAGGTATCAGCTACTACGCCTACAACATATTTTTTCGATAAAGGTGCCTGATTAGGAGAAATCGAACCTTAGATGCCTTACGACATACTGTAACGCACGCTTAAAGTGAATAATTCATTGTTCATGCACTGATTTGACGCAATCATTTGCAACAGTTACTTCCGTCATTTAACTTTCAACTCTCGAATGAACCACAATCCAGTTCTCAGCCGTCAATCTTTAATTTACGTCATCCACCGCAATGACAGAGACAGGCCGGGAATGTCTCCGGCTGGGTAAAACTGGCCTGCAAAGTACAATGAATAAATTTTACATCACGATGACCGCGACGACAGCGACGACGACGACGACTGCAAACGCGCTCAAACCAACCAACGAAGCTAGCTTAGAAGGGAAGACAGAATACCGACGGAATTGGAAATGACTGGCGGACACCGGAACGCTGCTGCGGGAAAAAATCTCAATCGAGATGGAAAATTTATGGTTGGGAATTTATCGCTTCAGCGATTCAGGTGCGGTGCAAACCGGCACGACAACTCAACATCGGCATAGCCAACAGCCGCTCTGTAGTCTGTAGAATACCTATAGATATCGGTGCTTCCCTTCGTTCGCCTTGTCTTGTTACTGTCTCACGGTTACGAAAATTGGAAATAACACCCCGTTTGCGTTGTGTCCTTGGTCCTGGTTGAGATATTCTGCTTCGCTGTAGTACCCCCTTCTCCATTGGGTCGCTAATCAACCTTTACAGCAGCGCGAGACGATTCGAAACCGATTCCCGATGCAAAGCTGGGCCAATCGGGAAGGATTTGTGCCCGGAGGCGCCATCACTTTAGTCGAAATATTTGTCTTACATCAGTTCTCGCTTTTTTTTAGCACTAAGGCGCGCTCGGAAGGTGGATCGAATTTCCATTTCAATTTCCCTTGCTGGTTTTACTTCCTGTTTTTCTTCGAACTCTTTTTGCGATGGTTATCCCTACAGTAATGAACTCAGAACGGAAGTAGGTCAGCTGAGCTGTGTGTTTATTGGTTCAAAGGATATTCTCAGGATTAAAAGAAATCATCTCAACTAGATGGATGTGGATAATCTCCTTCTACATAAATGAAACTACGAAGGTAAGTACTATCTCGTACGCAGTTAAATGCCAAATCCGTCACAGATGAACAATGGATAGATTAATTACTCGGCTGACCATATGCATAGAACATGTTTTCAAATTGGCTTGAATCATAGACAGTTCTTACCACCTTGTTAGGTGCGATAACATCTATGCTAATAAATCTATCTAAAGCCTATTTCCAAGATGATGTAAAAAACGTCATGTAGAAAAAATATTTCTTCAGTTGTTCAAGTTTCTCCAAATCATTCAGGATTTCAGACCCAAGTTGATTGCGCTGTGTACAAATTCGATGGCAACCCACAATGTTCATACAGGCCCCAGAGACCATGCAGATTAATTGGTCTGAGCTATCGAATGATTTGAAAAACTTAGAACGTTGAAATTAGTCATATCGCAATCGTTAACTATACAATTTTGTATTTGTACACCCAAAAAACAAATCTGACAATTATTTTATAAAATCTGGGCATATACAATTCTGTAAGCTTTTTATACAAATATTGTATTAAAATAATACAAATCTGCATCATTTTAATAGGAAATATGGCTTTGGCAGGTTTTTTTCTATTATTGGCAGGGGGTTTTTGTCGACAAAATTTTATGGAATTTGGCCACAATATTCTTTGAAATGCAAAGAATGTTAAGGCCAAATTTGAGCCTAGTCAGTCATAAAAAAACCCCGGCCAATAATAGAACAAAACCTGCCAAAGCCGTTATTCCCCCTACAATAATTGTATTAGAATCTTCCGAAATTGTATATGCCCAATTATTATACAGTTTCTGTAAGGTTCTTATGCAGAACTGTAATAAAATCTGCTATCCGCTGGTTGGGATTTGTATTTGTTTTTTATTCATCGGACTGTGTTGTCTACATGAAATTCTTAAATCTAATGGTGGTCAAACAATAAAAACATTAAAGACGGCTCAGCAAGCGGCAGCGAAATCTGGATGTAGAGATGTTGAAATCGAATTCATCGGATACTTCGTTGAAGCGATGGATCATGGCGACAATGGAACTGTTTGCAGCATAGTTAGTAGCTTGTGGCTCCTCGTGTAGCAGCGCTCGCGCTCGAAGCGTCCGGACAGCGCGTATAAACTAATCCTCGACAGCAGCTCAGGAGCATCGTATTCAGTTGATAAAAGCTTGGCAATGAAAACACACTGAACGACATACCTCCGCTTGGCTAGAGTATCCAACCCGGGTAGACGACAGCGATCAGCGTAAGCAGGCAAGTTCAACGGGTCATTCCATGGAAGGTGGCGCAAAGCATATCTGACGAATCTTCTTTGGACAGCTTCGAACCGGTCACTACATACAGCCTGGTCGGGATTCCAAACAACAGATGCAAACTCTAGTATTGAGCGTACCAGAGAGCAGTACAGTGCTTTGAAACACAACGGATCTTGGAACTCATTGGAGATTTTAAACATGAACCCAAGCTGGCAATTGGCTCTATCGATGGTATTTGAGAAGTGGCGGCTATAGGTAAGCTTTTCATCCAAAACAACTCCTAGGTCTTTAACATGATCAACCCGTTGAAGTTGAGAACCAGCAATACTGTAGTCAAACTGGATGAAATTAGTCGTTCGTCGGAAACTTATGACACAGCACTTCGGAATGCTCAGAACCATCATATTCCGAGTACACCAGTCATGGAAGATTTCGAGAAGGTTCTGTAGCTCATAGCAGTCAGTGAGTTCTCGGACAACTACATACATTTTAAGGTCATCGGCAAACAACAGCAGCATACATTCACGTTGCAGTATAAGGGTTACATCGTTTATAAAAAGCAAGAATAGCAATGGTCCAAGGTTGCTACATTGTGGAACTCCAGAAAGGTTCGAGAAACAGTCGGACGAATTGTTTCCAATACTGACCGACATTTGGCGTCCAACCAGATATGATCTGAGCCAAGTACATAAAGCAAAAGAACAGCCCATTCAAGCAGCAAGTCATGATTAACTTTGTCGAAGGCAGAATTTAGATCGGTGTAAACGGCATCTAGGGACACGGCAGGTATTTCCGTCCATCGTCATAGGGGCTAAAACCAACGAAAGCAACGTACATTTGCTAGAACTCTACTATAGCAGAACGTTTCTCCTGAGCTTACGATTTGGTACGTAGGAGTTTTACAAAAAAGCGTCTCTTTTATTGGTTTTCGAGACTATGACGAATAGACGAAAATACCTGCCGTGTCCCTATTTGGAATTTTTTACACATGTTCTCCATGCAAAACGAAGTAAAACTGGTAAGATTCGTTTCCACAGAGCGGCCGGGAAAGAAACCATGCTGATAGGGGCTGATGTAATTTTTGCAGGAAGCGAACATTCTATCGTTCATCAGCGACTCGAACACTTTCGACTCCACTCCGAGTGATGTAATGCCACGGTAGTTTTTCACATCACGTTTGTCGCCTTTCTTGAAAACTGGGAACATAGTAGAGCATTTCCACTGCACAGGAAATTTACTCTGCTGGAGTGATAGGTTGAATAGTAAACAAAGTGGAACAGCTAGAATATCAGAGCATTTCTTCAGCACGGCCGATGGAAGAACGCTAGGTCCAGGAGAAAAGGATGATTTGGTCTGACGTATCGCTGACAGAACCATTTGAACGTCTATATCAAAGACATCCACATCCACTACATTACTAGGTACTCCACTCACAGCTCTATCAGTGTCATCCTGAGAAGGCGAATAGCTCGAGAATACACTTGAGAAGTGTTTAGCGAAAAGGCTGCATTTCTCCTCAGTATTCAGCGCAATGTCGTTATCGAGAAAAACACTTGATGGCAGTCCAGTTTCCTTCCTTTTAGAATTCACGAAAGACCAAAACTTCTTAGGGTGTCGTCGGAGATTTTGTTGCGTGAGAAGAAAATAATGTTTGTAACGAAGTTTATTATACCGCCAATAATCATTGCTGGCAATGTTGAATGTTCCGTTTAGTGAAGGCACACCGTCGATAGGTATAAGCGCGAAGAGCTCTAGCGCGCACTCTTTTCAGGTTGCGTAATAGAGCATTAGTCCACGGTGGTTGCCTCGGAGGCTTTCGCATCGGTACAGTGGCTGAAACGCAGTCACGTAGCAGACAGTTGAAGCGGTCTACAGCTGATTCGATGTCCAGGCGGTCTAAAACATTCCAGTCAATACGGGA
This sequence comes from Armigeres subalbatus, assembly GCF_024139115.2. NCBI lineage: Eukaryota > Metazoa > Arthropoda > Insecta > Diptera > Culicidae > Armigeres > Armigeres subalbatus. Next base: position 184,052,189 of record NC_085139.1, read on the forward strand.
CAAGCATTGTCGGAGCTGTTGAAAATCGGTTTTGCGAAAATTGAGTCGGTCGTCACTCATAGGTCCATCGAAACGTAGATTAAATCCGTTGTCAATTGATATATCCAACGCAGGATGATAGTTGTCAAGTGGCACAACGGCGTCCGGAGCCTCAAGGACAGTGCATTCATGCAGTGAATAATCATTGATAAACACCAAGTCGAGCATGTTTGATTGAAAGTTGGAAATCCTGTTGATTTGGCTGAGTCCAAGAAAAGCAATTCCATCGACTAGTTGGCGACTAGCAGGTGTAGTTGTAGACAAAAGCGGATCAGGAAACGTATATCCATGGTGAAAGAGAGACCAGACAAGTCCTGGTTGATTGAAGTCTCCAAGCAGAAGAACCACATCCGATGATAAGGCCAAAGCGGAGGCAAATTCTGTAGCACCAAGGTGAAGTTGTATTACATTGCAATCATGTCGTCGGTCGGGAGGAATGTATGAGATACCGATGAAAACGATGCGTCCAGAGACTTATTTTGGCCCAAACAGTCTCAATTGAATTGAATTGTCCGACGGCGATCTGACAGTAAACAAACTCATTGGAAACAACAACTAGAACACCGTCACCACGCACGCGAGAGCCATTAGATATACTGCGGTCCACTATATAAACGACGAAGTTGTCACCGAAAAGTTGAAGTGAGTTGATTCTCCCATCAAGCCAGGTTTCGGAGAACACATACACATCATACTCGCCATCAAGCACAGCCAAATAAACGTCGTCCAATTTGGTAGAAAGTCCTCTAGTATTTTGGCAATACACTCGTAGACTCCTAGTGGGAGCGGTGTCCATGACGGAAGTTGAAACAGAACTGAAAAGCGGCGAATTTTCAGGCAGCGACAGATTATATTCGCCTGGTGAAGCAGGTCGGAAGTCCCGTATACCATCACCGACCACAGGACCGGGACGACGACGATGGCGGGTGGCATTGGAAGGCACGACTGGGTCGGGAGGCTCAAAGACTTCCTTAGTACTTATTACAGGGTGTCCCGGATCCAAAGTTGCAGTAGTTGGCCTGCCAAATCCTGATCCCAAAAGGCTTGGATGAACACTTTGGGTTGCTATCGGTTTTGTATCGGTTTTGTATCGAGCCAAAATGGTTGACCAATTGGTCTGAACTCTGCAATGATTTGAAGAGAAGAACTTCGTATTTGGACTCACCCACACTTCACCCACTTTTTAAGGGACTTTTTTATACTTCACCTCGTTTAACGTCCTCTTTTTTTACGGCACGTGATTTATTTATCGGAGCCCTCCTTAGCCGTAAGACGCGCGGCTACAAAGCAAAACCATGCTGAGGGTGGCTGGGTTCGATTCCCGGTGCCGGTCTAGGAAATTTTCGGATTGGAAATTGTCTCGACTTCCCTGGGCATAAAAGTATCATCGTGCTAGCCTCATGATATACGAATGCAAAAATGGTAACCTGGCTTAGAAACCTTGCAGTTAATAACTGTGGAAGTGCTTAATGAACACTAAGGTGCGAGGCGGCTCTGTCCCAGTGTGGGGATGTAATGCCAATAAGAAGAAGAAGAAGAAGTTGTTTTGCATCTTCAATATTTGCCTTCCATTCTAGGTCATCCAAGATTTCCCTGGAGTCCCCGAGCAGGAGCGACGACCTCGATAACAGAAATTGGTATGATTTAGCCTTGCATAAGAGGTAAAATACCAAAAAATAATACCAAAAATTTATATGCAGAATACGTGAGGCATACCATGCTTAGGTATTTCAATACCAAACGAATAATAATTGGTTATGCATTTGGTATTGAAATTCAATTTAATAACTGAGTTTGTCATGGCTTAAGTATTGTACATATTAGTTTTTGGGGGTTAGGGACAAAGGTCGAAAGACAAAAGGTCGAAAAACAAAACGTCGAACGACAAAAGGTCGAAGGGACAAATGGTCGAAAAGGACAAAAGGTCGAAAGGGACAAAAGGTCGAAACGACAAAACGTCGAACGGGACAAGGTCGAAACAGACAGAACGTCGAACGGGACAAAAGGTCGAAAGAAACTAAAGATCAATAAGATCAAAAGGTCGAAATGGACAAGGAACTGAAACGGAGAGAGTCAATCTAGCATCAGAGTTGCCCTACACAGTTAACAAAACATCTGCTCTTTTATTTTTCACAATTTTTAACAAATAAATAAAATTCATTCAGTCAGTACAACTAATAGATGGATGTTGAGTTTTCTAAATATCACTTCGATCTGTCATAATGGTGCACGCCGCACATCAAACACACCGGCGTATATTACATGTATTTTAAATGCGTGCGCCTTTTGACAGATCGAAGCGACATTCAGAAAACCTAGATTTTCATCTATTATTTGCACACATTGAATGAATTTTATTTAATTGCTAAAAATAGTTTTAAATAAAAGAGCAACTTTTTTGCTTTATTCATTCCCTAAGTTTTATTCATTCCCTAAATCAAAAATCTTTTTATCTCTAACAGAACTATGTAGATATTCATAATATTGTTTCATAGTAATTACTCCTTCTTTGAAAATTGCTCATTCTTCAACTTTGAATGATGTGATGAGTGTGTTATTTCTACTTGAAGTTAAATGCATTTCATAAATTCTTTCGGAATACACCCAATTTGTTATCAACTTGTTCTTGATCGACCTTTTGTCCCTTTCGACCTTTTGTCCTTTCCGACCTTTTGTCCTTTTCGACCTTTTGTCCTTTTCGACTTTTTGTCCCTTTCGACCTTTTGTCCTTTTTGATCTTTTGTGCCTTCCGACCTTTTTCCTTCCGACCTTCTGTCCCTTTCGACGTTTTGTCTTTTCGACCTTTTGTTCTTTCGACCTTTTGTCTTTTCGACCTTTTGTCTTTCGACCTTTTGTCCTTTCGACCTTTCGTCTTTCGACCTTTTGTCATAGATTCAGTTTTTGGTATTATTCCTTTGGTATTTTACCTCTTATCCAGGGCTAGTTCATAACAGAGTAAGGTATCAATAGCAGAATGAAGTATTATTTAGCCAATTTCTCCTGCTCGGGTCTGCACGCGTAACCAAGGCCTTAAGAAAAATACGCGTTACCATAGGGCTGTTATCTCTTTTTTAAAAATGGTTTATATCCTATTTGATTCAATAAACCAAAATTTAAAAGCCTTCAAAAGCTGTTTTGTTCTCAGTTATCCAAGAATCCCTTGCAGAATAAGCCTTAAGGTCTACACGCGTAACCAAAGGGCTGGTACCTCTTCTTCAAAATAGTTCATGTCCTAATTGATCTATTATACCAAATTAGATACTCCTTCAATAGCTATTCCTTTCCAGGTCATCCAAGAATTCCATGGAATATAGGTTTTATGGTCTACACGCGTAACCAAATGTGTGTTATCTCTTTTAAAAATAGTTCATGCTCTTTTCAATCCGTGGGAAAAAAATGGATACGCCTTCAATAGCTGTTTGTTTCCAGGTTATCCAAGAATCCTAGGGATTATAGGCCTTATAGCAGGGTTGTCCAACGTACGGTCTACGGGCCGGATGCTGCTCTCGGTTTCATTTCTTGTGGCCCGAGGAGTGTAAGAAAAATAACCTCATAATTGGCCTGCCAACTATCTGGCTTGAGAAGCTCTTTTCTATTATTTATTATAAAATACGTAAGTTTCAAATTGTTGCTAGACCATTCAGTTGAATTCAAAACGAAAAAATATATTTTATTATGCTATCCGAGCTTTGGGGGTCGTTTAAAAATGATGACACTGGTTTTAGGGAGGGAGGTAGTCTAAGATTTTGTGACAGTACACTGACGCTAACCACAAGTCGAGCACAGCTACATCATCATCATCATACGGAAAAGCGTGACAGAGGGGGGAGGGGGGATCTAAAAAGTAGTGGACGTCATGTTTGAATCGCTCTTTAGCATTTAGTCGGAATGAAATTCGTAATTCTCGCTGAGACCGGGCCACTATTTGCACGAAGTTCCCAAAAATGTCTAAATTTGTATTCAATCGACAGATTTTGGCGAGCATATGGACGACGCTAGTCAAATTCTTCATAAAGATGGACGTCTGGTTAGTTATTCATAAAATCATGTTTATGGACCCCTCGATTTTCGTCAATTCTTGACTCACTAAAACTGCCATGTCTCTAACATTTCTCAACCGATCTTATATGTCAGCATATGGTTAGAAAGAGGGAGAATGTGGCCTCAATTTGCATATATAAATATTTCATATATTCAAGGCGGCCATATTGAATGTAGGCTCCATCCTAGATTTCTTGCCTACAATCATTTCTTCGCAAGGTTCGCAACCACCGATTTTAAAAGGTAATATGTAATTGAAAATCTTGGCCTATATTGAGTTTTGCGTCCAAAAATCTCAGGTAAATATTTTTTTAATTAAAAGGTATGTACAATTGACCAAAAGATTATGTTAGGGGCCATGTGCCCAACGAACATTATTTTTAAGGCTCATATGGTACTACGAAGTCAGTTTCATGATTTCATACACTGTTCTACATTATATATCATTATTACATTGTAGAGCATGCCTAAAACAGTATTTTGTTTTGAAGGCTCAAGATTTTTGAGCATTACTGAGCCGAATTCAAGTTATAGGATATAATAAATCATGAATCTTGGTATTGGCGATATAAAGGAAAAATAAAGAAAATTTCGATTATTTTGATCTTATTTTTTCCAACATGTCATCAATGAAAAAGGCGAGAATATTGAAAAGGAGTTTCTCTGACTCGATTGTATTAGCATAAAAGATTAAGGAATAATCTTTTCCATAGTTAAGGTTTTTATTTGTCGGGAGATGAAACATACAATAATGATTGAAAATTTCTATAATGAAGATAAATCCCAGGATATCATGAGTAAAAAGGCAATAATCGAAATGGTTCTTTCAGTCTTGTAGTTATATTAATAGAATATAAAAAAATTGTTAAATTGTTTGTTTGATTGTAGAACTTATTACTATATAATTTTAACTCTCATATTCAATCCAGAATAAAAAGCGAAAAATAGAACGCAAAACGCCTTTTAATTACATTTATCATAAGACTACAATCCAATACATCAATACCTTACAAAAGTATTATTAATTAGATTTTAAATGTGTTTAACATGAGTTAATTTATTATTATTTATTCAGACTAAGGCCGAAGTGGCCTGTGCGGTAAATAAGAGTCTTCTCTTATGCTCAAGCAAAATATGAATATAAAAACTGTTCCGGCAACACGTGTCTTCGTTTTCACCATAAAGAGAATATTATTTTGAATTCAACAAATATGTATCGAATTGAGAATTTAAACTGAAATTAAATAACTGACTGAAGTAAACAATTTAGCTTATTTTTAGTCGTTGTCAGTTTCATATCCCAGCGACAATGGAAAATATGTTTTTTGTTTCTTCATTTTTTATACCTATACAAACAAATAGTATTGTCCTAAACTTGGTACAAAAATGTCTACACTTTGATTTTTCAACGTCTAAATATACACGAGCGCAAACATTGACAATTCACTAGAGTATTTTCTCGCACAACGATAAAAGAGAGGCAAAAACTGTTCCGAATCATAACAAGCCATGATAACAGTTTATTAACAAATTTATCAAACTTGTATACAAGTGTATACAAAATAGGCAGCCCCCATAGAAAAATGATAATTCTCGCTTTGTTTTCGCTCATTTCGTGTTGGTTACTGCGCAGTTGTGTAAAACAAGTTCAAATGCATCATCAAAGCCAGTGCTCCCCGCGTTTGGAGCTTTCTGAAAGAAATTTATCATGGGGTATAGCCTCAAGGACCACAAGGCAGCATTTTTTTTAGGTTTGGCCTCTGAGATGAGTTATTGACGGACTGCTGAATGATTAAGCCCTTACTGAGTTTGACAAAAGTCGACAACATACACACTCACTTTGAGGTTTCACTCATCTCTTGTTAGTAGAGGGACTACTCAAATTTTGAGTGGTTCCGCTTTTAAAGGAGAATGAGTAAAATTTCCATTGGAAGAAAATGTTTGGTAATACAATACTACTTACTATTGAGTAATAAGATTAAAGGTGTAAGGTTGTTTCATGCTGCGGATTATTTACCATGGATGTGAATAAGGCTTAAAACTTGTCTTAAAACTGTCAAACCTAAACGAGCGCTAAAAGTTTTAGTTAATGCAAGTGTTACTATTTCAGAGCGAAAGTTTTGATAACATTTTATAAAAATGTTAAAAATAATCTATGCAACTTCATTCATTCATTTATTTAGTTAACATCTAAACAGATAACACTGAATCAACAATTTGATGCCACAATGCACGGTTCGAGGCCGCATCTCTCCATCCTCGGATACGCCCCACGCTCGCCAAGTCGTTCTGCACCTGGTCTGCCCATCTCGCTCGCTGCGCTCCACGCCGTCTCGTACCTGCCGGATCGGAAGCGAACACCATCTTTGCAGGGTTGCTGTCCGGCATTCTTGCAACATGTCCTGCCCATCGTACCCTTCCGGCTTTAGCTACCTTCTGGATACTGGGTTCGCCGTAGAGTTGGGCGAGCTCATGGTTCATTCTTCGCCGCCACACACCGTCTTCTTGCACACCGCCAAAGATGGTCCTAAGCACCCGTCTCTCGAATACTCCGAGTGCTTGCAAATCCTCCTCGAGCATTGTCCATGTTTCATGTCCGTAGAGGACAACCGGTCTTATTAACGTCTTGTACATGACACATTTGGTGCGGTGGCGAATCTTTTTCGACCGCAGTTTCTTCTGGAGCCCGTAGTAGGCCCGACTTCCACAGATGATGCGCCTTCGTATTTCACGACTAACGTTGTTGTCAGCCGTTAGCAAGGATCCGAGGTAGACGAATTCCTCGACCACCTCGAAGGTATCCCCGTCTATCGTAACACTGCTTCCCAGGCGGGCCCTGTCGCGCTCGGTTCCGCCCACAAGCATGTACTTTGTCTTTGACGCATTCACCACCAGTCCAACTTTTGTTGCTTCACGTTTCAGGCGGGTGTACAGTTCTGCCACCTTTGCAAATGTTCGGCCGACAATGTCCATGTCATCCGCGAAGCAAATAAATTGGCTGGATCTGTTGAAAATCGTACCCCGGCTGTTACACCCGGCTCTCCGCATGACACCTTCTAGCGCAATGTTGAACAACAGGCACGAAAGTCCATCACCTTGTCTTAGTCCCCGGCGCGATTCGAATGAACTGGAGTGTTCGCCCGAAATCTTCACACAGTTTTGCACACCATCCACCGTTGCTTTGTTCAGTTTGGTGAGCTTCCTAGGTAAGCTGTTTTCGTCCATAATTTCCCATAGCTCTACGTGGTCTATACTGTCGTACGCCGCCTTGGAATCAACGAACAGATGGTGCGTGGGGACCTGGTATTCACGGTATTTTTAGGATTTGCCGTACAGTAAAGATCTGGTCCGTTGTCGAGCGGCCGTCAACGAAGCCGGCTTGATAACTTCCCACGAACTCGTTCACTAATGGTGACAGACGACGGAAGATGATCTGGGATATCACTTTGTAGGCGGCATTAAGGATGGTGATCGCTCGAAAGTTCTCACACTCCAGTTTGTCGCCTTTCTTGTAGATGGGGCATATAACCCCTTCCTTCCACTCCTCCGGTAGCTGTTCGGTTTCCCAGATTCTGACTATCAGTTTGTGCAGGCAAGTGGCCAGCTTTTCCGGGCCCATCTTGATGAGCTCAGCTCCGATACCATCCTTACCAGCTGCTTTATTGGTCTTTAGCTGTTGAATGGCATCCTTAACTTCCCTCAAGGTGGGGGCTGGTTGGCTTCCATCGTCCGCTGAACTGACGTAGTCATCTCCTCCGCTGCCTTGACTTTCACTGCCTGTACTCTCAGCGCCATTCAGATGTTCCTCGTAGTGCTGCTTCCACCTTTCGATCACCACACGTTCGTCCGTCAAGATGCTCCCATCCTTATCCCGGCACATTTCGGCTCGCGGCACGAAGCCTTTGCGGGATGCGTTGAGCTTCTGATAGAACTTGCGTGTATCTTGAGAACGGCACAGCTGTTCCATCTCCTCGCACTCCGCTTCTTCCAGGCGGCGTTTCTTCTCCTGAAAAAGGCGGGTCTGCTGTCTCCGCTTCCGTCTATAACGTTCCACGTTCTGCCGGGTACCTTGCTGCAGCGCGACCGCCCGCGCTGCGTCCTTCTCCTCCAGAATCTGTCTGCACTCTTCGTCGAACCAATCGTTCCGTCGACTTCGACCCATATACCCGACGTTGTTCTCCGCTGCGTCGTTAATGGCTGCTTTAACTGTACTCCAGCAGTCCTCAAGAGGGGCCCCATCGAGCTCACCCTCTTCCGGCAACGCTGCCTCGAGATGCTGCGCGTATGCAGTGGCGACATCAGGTTGCTTCAGTCGCTCTAGGTCGTACCGCGGCGGTCGTCGGTACCGAACATTGTTGATGACGGATAGTTTTGGGCGCAGTTTAACCATCACCAGATAGTGGTCCGAGTCGATGTTAGCGCCACGATATGTCCTGACGTCGATAATGTCGGAGAAGTGCCGTCCATCAATCAGAACGTGGTCGATTTGTGATTCTGTCTGCAGTGGTGATCTCCAGGTGTACCGATACGGGAGGCTGTGTTGGAAGTAGGTGCTACGAATGGCCATATTCTTGGAGGCGGCGAAATCAATTAGTCGTAGGCCGTTTTCGTTCGTCAGCCGGTGAGCGCTGAACTTTCCAATAGTCGGTCTAAACTCCTCCTCTTGGCCAACCTGAGCGTTCAAATCTCCTATGATGATTTTGACGTCGTGGCTTAGGCAGCTGTCGTACTCACGTTCCAGCTGCGCGTAGAATGCGTCCTTTTCATCATCAATGCTTCTGGAGTGTGGGCTATGGACGTTTATTATGCTGAAGTTGATGAACCGGACTTTGATCCTCAACCTGCACATTCTTTCATTGATCGGCCACCACCCGATCACGCGCATTTGCATATCGCCCATCACTATGAAAGCTGTTCCCAGCTCGTGTGTGTTGCCGCAGCTCTGGTAGATGGTATGATTACCTCTAAACGTTCGCACCATTGATCCCTTCCAACAAACCTCCTGCAGCGCTACGATGCCGAATCCACGGTCTTTGAGCACATCGGCGAGTATGCGTGTGCTCCCGATGAAGTTGAGAGATTTGCAGTTCCACGAACCGAGTTTCCAATCGCTAGTCCCTTTTCGTCGCAGTGGTCTTCGCCGATGGTTTCGGTCCGTACTCTCTTGTTGATTGTTCGTTGCTTATGTTTTTTGAAGGCTGGCTTGCAGGGCCTGACACCAAACCCCTAAATTTCCGGAGGACCATTCTTCCTTCTTTCCCGTGGACCATGGTGCACAGTTTCACTTAGAGTCCCTCGCTGGCACTCGGACGATGGTCAGCCGCCCTAACATGGATAAGATTTGCACCTCCGGAGAGGAGCAACCCCCCCCTTCCCTGTCAGCATACGACCATAGTTCCCACCGGGGTTGGTTACCCGATCTTCCCTAAGGTTGCTCGTATCCCGGCCAGCACCGCGGGGAGGTAGGGATAGGAGTTGCTGGGTAAGAGGCTAAGGACCGCGAGATGGGTCTATTTTATTCCTTCAGGTACGCGAAGTACCAATGGTACGCTTTACCCAGCATTTGCCGTGCCAACTTGCAACTTGTTTAGTTAAAAATTAGTTTCGTATAAACATGTTCTCGAGGAAAAATATATGAGAACTGGACTTTTTATTGTGGCTTAACAGAAGGGCTGTTTTTAATTTTTTTTGCGATTGATTCACTTGAAATCGCTCGTTTATTTAACTGGCAACGGTCTTAAGTGAGGTTTTAAACTACCCAAAAGTGGGTTGTTTGCACTCAAAACCGTAGTTTGGCCAATAACCCAAAATTGAGTAAAATGAATTTTCTGGCACTAGGTAGTTTGCATTTAATCCCATGTAAACAATTTACTCAAAGCTGAGTTTAATTTATCCAAAGCGGACCTTGATTAACCCAAAATAGAGAATATTGAATTTACTCAAATTTGGGTTATTGGGCTGAAACAACCTCGGTGAGGTGTTTGCATCTTGCTCTAGTTTTGGTAGCAATCATGGAAAGAAAGGAAAACTACTCAAAATTGGGTATTTTTTTCTGCGATATTCTCATCAGTGCGTATATTGAACTCAAAGTTTGGGTTGATTTATCTGTCCGTGTAGTTAGGAGTGAGTTCTGCAACATATCGACAGTTTCATGCAATGTAGGCGTGACTCAAAATTTGCAAATTTTCAGAATCGACGTTTTAAATTTTTGACTAAAAAAAAGAAACTTCTATATTTTAGTGATTGTTTTGAATTATAAGGCTCTCTCTGCATGTGTTCATACAAATCACGAATGTATTAGTTTTATGTGTTTCAGCAAGAAATCTCAAAAAAAACAGCAAATTGTTGGATTTACAACTTTGGATTTTGAATTTTGACATGGATTTTGTCAGGTGACATGGATTTTGTCAGGTGCGCCAGTATTGTATGAAAATCTGTAATGATTTTTTTTTGTAATGATTGCATTAAGCGACCCCAAGACACAAAAGGTTGGTATGGAACATCGCTTTTTCAATAAAGATTAGCCATCAGAGTACTTTATGTTCACGCTGAAAAGGGAAGGCCGTTTTGCTTATTTGTTCGGAAAGGATTAAAATCTGAATCCAAGCACTCTATGAAATATGATATTTTAATGGGCCCAGGAAGGAAACAGAAGTGGATAGAGCTTCAAAGGGTCGATAAGGCGTAGCAGCGGACACCTTTCTACATAACCGGTACCGAAAAGTTTTTCATGAAAAGTTCCTAATTTTGAGAAAACTCGCATTAGATGTCTTTCGCCATACAAATTTCTTGCGGTTAACTCATGCTGGCTATTTGCGCATAAACGATAGCCACGGGTAGAAAATCAGCCACTGCCAATAATTCTCGCTTAACTTTTCAAAAGGACCTAAGTAACATTTTTTTCATGAATTAATTTGAATATCGCAATCAACAGACCAATATGAAAGCTTTTGATTGCAGTACTCAAATTAACTCATGAGAAAAATGTCAACGAGAATTCATTAAAATGAATTTAGAGTACAATTCCTTCAGTGTATAGATGTTAACGAAAAGCTGTATGCATTTTTATTCAGTTTACAACTTAGAGCATTCAAGAAGAATGAAAGCTCAAACGTCGGTGAGCAGATTGAAGAACATGCGCATATAAGAATGAAAGATTGGGTGCATAAAAGTTTGAAAAACATAGATGGTATCTGAGGTTTGAGTGGACCGAAATTTGAGGGAAGGCGAAACTTGTATGAGTGAATCAGTTTATTGACGAAGTAATAAGCGAACGGTTGTGCTTTTCATTTATTTGTGTATGTCCTTCATTCGGCTGCTCACGGGGTGAATACAACATGGCAAAGTCAGTAGAAAAAAACTACGTAGGGAAAAAAGTGCCGCGTAAGTTTACGGTACCCCGGGGCAAGTGGGACCTAAAAAAACGCTAGTTCAGCAAAATTTATATCGCATACTCAGAAATCAGGTCATTTCTGAACATAAACCACGTATACATCATTATATGCTTCCGTTATTGAAGTGTAGGCGTGTTGGAACCCATTTATTCAATTACAAAAATAGTAGTAAAGTAGTGAAAGAAATAATTTTACCGGTAGGACCCACTTACCCCTTGAAACGGGGCAAGTGGGACCTATTCTGTTTTATACTGTTGTCGAACGAAACATTTGAAGAATGTAGACATAATGTCCATATTATTCCTAAATCGTAGTATTTTCAGATCATGGATGGAGGTTGGTTGCTTGTCGGACTTTTGTTTTTGCAACAAGAAAGGGTTTATAATGTTAGCTGATATGAAAACAAGACAACAACAAATTTACATTTTAAATTGTTTGTTGTCTTGCTTTCCATTCGCTTACTTTTGTACCAAATGTTTTAGGCAGAAAGGATAAGCAAATCTTTATTCACTTTTCGAATTTGAATTAATTGAGGTACCCCTCTGTTTGCTATGAATAAAAATAAGCGTAACTCATAAGATATATGGAAAATAGACCTGAAAACTAATGGGATATATGGCTCTATATGAAATTGGCATAAATTTGCTTCATTCTGTGAAAATTTCCAATTCAAATTAAGTTTACTCATCAAGCTTCGTACAGGACTTTTATGACTATTGTTGCCGCGTCTCTTGAAAAGAGAGCTTGCGAGCCTCTTTAAAGGCCACCACGCTTCTGAGCCTTTTGAAAGTAGGCTTCCAAGTCTCTCTAAAGAAGAATTCCGAGCCTTTTGAACGAGGCTTCCGAGTCTCTTGAAAGAAGGCTTCCGAGCCTCTTGAGGCTTCCAAGCCTCTTGAAAGCAGGCTTCCGAGCCTCTTGAAAAAAGGCTTCCGAGCCTCTTGAAAGGAGGCTTCCGAGCCTCTTGAAAGGAGGCTTCCGAGCCTCTTAAAAGGAGGCTTCCGAGCCTCTTAAAAGGAGGCTTCCGAGCCTCTTGAAAGGAGGCTTCAGAGCCTCTTGAATGATGGCTTCCGAGCCTCTTGAAAAAAGGCTCTAGAGCCTTTTGAAAGGAGGCTTCCAAGTCTATTCAAAGGAGGCTTCCGAGCCTCTTGAAAGGAGGCTTGAGCCTCTTGAAAGGAGGCTTCCAGGCCTCTTGAAAGGAGGCTCTGAGCCTCTTGAAGGAGGCCTGAGCCTCTTGAAAGGAGGCTTCCGAGCCTCTTGAAAGGAGGCTTCCAGGCCTCTTGAAAGGAGGCTTCCTGAGCCTCTTGAAAGGAGGCTCTGAGCCTCTTGAAAGGAGGTTTCTGAGCCTCTTGAAGGAGGCTTCCTGAGCCTCTTGAAAGGAGGCTTCCTGAGCCTCTTGAAAGGAGGCTTCTGAGCCTCTTGAAAGGAGGCTTCCTGAGCCTCTTGAAAGGAGGCTGAGCCTCTTGAAAGGAGGCTTCCTGAGCCTCTTGAAAGGAGGCCTGAGGCCTCTTGAAAGGAGGCTTCCTGAGCCTCTTGAAAGGAGGCTTCCAGAGCCTCTTGAAAGGAGGCTTCCGGGCCTCTTGAAAGGAGGGCTCTGAGCCTCTTGAAAGGCAGGCTTCTGAGCCTCTTGAAAGGAGGCTTCCGAGCCTCTTGAAAGGAGGCTTGAGCCTCTTGAAAGGAGGCTGAGCCTCTTGAAAGGAGGCTTCTGAGCCTCTTGAAAGGAGGCTTCCGAGGCCTCTTGAAAGGAGGCTTCCGGGCCTCTTGAAAGGAGGCTTGAGCCTCTTGAAAGGAGGCTTCCGGGCCTCTTGAAAGGAGGCTTCTGAGCCTCTTGAAAGGAGGCTTCCAGGCCTCTTGAAAGGAGGCTTCCGAGCCTCTTGAAAGGAGGCTCTGAGCCTCTTGAAAGGAGGCTTCCAGCCTCTTGGAAAGGAGGCTTGAGCCTCTTGAAAGGAGGCTTCCTGAGCCTCTTGAAAGGAGGCTTCCGGAGCCTCTTGAAAGGAGGCTTCCTGAGCCTCTTGAAGGGAGGCTTCTGAGCCTCTTGAAAGGAGGCTTCTGAGGCCTCTTGAAAGGAGGCTTCTGAGCCTCTTGAAAGGAGGCTCTGAGCCCTCTTGAAAGGAGGCTTCCAGAGCCTCTTGAAAGGAGGCTTCCAGGCCTCTTGAAAGGAGGCTTCCTGAGCCTCTTGAAGGGAGGCTTCCAGGCCTCTTGAAAGGAGGCTGAGCCTCTTGAAAGGAGGCTTCCGAGCCTCTTGAAGAGGCTTCCGAGCCTCTTGAAAGGAGGCCTGAGCCTCTTGAAAGGAGGCTTCCGAGCCTCTTGAAAGGAGGCTTCCGAGCCTCTTGAAAGGAGGCTTCCGAGCCCTGCATACACTGTGCTGGTTATGGATGGCAGGATTCAATTGGCTTTGACTTACTGATCGCCACAAACACTTTTTTTTTCGCCGATTTTGTTTATTTTCCCGAGATGGAGAGACACAGACACAGACGAGACACAGTGAAAGTGACAAAGGTGATGCCTTTTACATTGCGGAATTGCGTGTTGGTCTTGGTAGATATTCTCCATTTGCGTTTTTAATCTTCCCACAATACCTTTTTTATCCAGGTAGGGGGACCAGGTAAGAGGGACGGATGTTGATCGAGAACGAAATGCGTCAGAACGTCGAAGCATTTTATTAATTTCCGGTCCGGAGAATCATAATTTCGACACATCGTTGAAATGAGATTTAACACATCTAATTGTTACTTGGATATTGAAATAAAAAATTGCCTGTAATACTAAATAAAGTTTTTCTTTTTTTGTTAACGCTTTGCGTCAAAACATCGTGACAACGTTTATTCATACCCATATTCCGGTCGAAATAACTTGGGTCAAAATTGAAGTGAACCGATGTTTACGCTTTCACTCAACTCGATGGCACGAAAGCAAGCAAGGAACGAATCAATTTATCATTCAACATTTTGTCAGTTACTCTAAATCCATCTAGAAAAGTTCGAATTAATAGTACGCAAGCAAAGAAATTTAAAAAAAACAATGACGCCATGATGTTAAGAGAATTTTGCACACGAAAAAGCAATTTCTGCTTTTTTTATCACTGCCTTGAAATTGAAATTGAAGATGGAATCGTACCAAATGACTTTCTGGGCTAATGTTCGTCAACACGAGACAAACGCTTAATCATCATTAGATGGAATTAAATCTTCGATTCGAAGACGAAGTTGTTTTAATGGATAATTGCACTATCGTTGAGCGCTGATATATTGATTGGTGATAAGTACTTGATACTAAGTACATTAAAAGAGAACCAGGAAATGTCTCAATTCTTTCTTTATTTCAGTTCACAGCACATTTTCTCTAATTTATTTGTCATCACAATAATTAAAATTCGTGAATAAAATCAAGTGAAATTGTGCATTTACAGTCTGCCCTTGCACTGTCGGAGATTTACGACAACTGCAACGGTCAAAACACATAAATCTTTCCGTGTCCAATAGTTTGACGAATACGAGCCACACTAATATGCATTGAACCGTGTACAGATGTAACCATACCGGAACCTTGCCATTAACCGATAGCGACGAAATGATCTTTGCTCGTCTTTTTCTATTACCGCCGCAGAAACTCAACCTCCACAAAACTAATGGGGAACACTTCGGGTGCAACCATTACTAAGGTACTGGCTTTCGCTTGCATCGCTCGCTCGTCCAGTCAAGGCTGACCGGTTCCGAACCTCTGCGGCGGAAATTTTCGTCCATGGACGACAAATTGCTCGTGTCGTAAAAGTCCCATTAAGAGACTGGACCGTATCCCAACGGTGCCCGGTGACGGCCAACTAGGAGAGTGCTTCCACAGTCGTTCGATGGGGGTGGGTGGTATGTGGAAGCGAACGAGCGTGCAAGGATTGCAACCAAACAGCAAGCGCCAAATTTAAAAAGCATTAAATGAACGTCCCCCTGCGCCAAAGTTTAGTGGAGCGCAGCAACGGCTTTTGTTGCAGCGTTATTTCCCTTGTTGCCCTTGGCCATATTTAACGTGCCCACCCCCAAAACGCATCATCATCGCTGATAGTAGGAAGTAGTTTTACACAGGCGGATGCAGCATGACAAATCGGGGAAGAATGTTTTGTAGAGAGAATTCTGAAACTTTCACGGAAAATAAATCATTTTCAACTTTTTACGAAATACTACCACAGTAATATTGAAAGTTTGAGTAGGGTTTTATGACTGTTCTCTTTAGCAAAACTTTTTCAAGCAGCCATAAAATCAAAAATGTTGTCAACTCTGGAACGTGAATCGCTTTCGTCCCAATGATACTCAAGATCATTGACAATCTCACCCACTGTGGCTCCATTAATTGTGCAAATGATTGCCAGATCAGTTGGGTAATAATAGGATTACAACCAAACGAAAATCAATCAAGCTAAAGCTAAGGCTTATACATCCAGTCATACTTTTACTCCCAAATATAGTAGCTCTCACGAGCAAGCAACATCTATATTCCCCCAGTAACAAGTTCTCGATGAGGCGACAGAAAAGTTAAAATTTCACCACTTCTAAAGTGCAACTCCATCGAAATTCTTTGTGATACGAGCAAAGAAAACTTTTTTTTTTCAAAAGATACTGATTGGAAATTTGAGAGAAAAAAAACGAAGAAAGCTTTACTTGGCGCTGGCGATTCTTGGGCTTTCCTGGCTGTAAAGTGGAACCGCTTGAATTGGTAGCAGGATACTGGTTTATCGTCTCCCATCTGCTTCCACCCAGTCTCGGTGTTTATATAAACTGGCTGGCAGTTGGCCAAAATATACATTTATTAGTTCTACTATATTGCTATCGCCGTCCTCATCGTCGTCGTCGTTGTTGGTCTGGATGGCCTTCCTCGCGCTGGGATGGACTCCGAATGGGATCAATTTTTTTATTACAGGGACAGCACACACGCTTTCACATGGCCTTCAAATACATAAGCGTATAGACACTTACACAGATGGTTGGAGCAGCGGGAACCATTATCAAGTTACGAAATTTCACTCGCTTTTTACGACAAAATAACAGTAGCTTTGCACAATGCGCGTCACATTCGCGCTGGCTGGTGCTGCACTTCGTTTGTGCCTTCGGGACTATCCCAAATCCTTGGTCTTAACTTCCGGTTGATGTGATTGTTAGTGCCATGCCACCCCCACTTATGGGATAAAGAATCAACGCCAGTATGAAAATAAAACAAATTCGCGTGGAATAATTTGGTTTTTAGTTGATGGGGAAATCGAAACTTTGACACAAATTTTCGGCGGGTATCATAAAACCGCCTATGACATAAAGTACACAGAATTATATCAAACGTCCATTATGTCTCACTTATGCCAAACGCGGCTGAAAATTGTTGCTTTTTGTCGATTTGGCCGAAACCTATCTGATCGAAAGTATTTTGGCCGAACAGGTGATTTGACCATTTGGCCAAATGAGTCGTTAGGCAAAATTGGTTATGGCCGAATATGTCATTTGGCCGAAAAGTCATTTGACCGAATATGTCATTCAGCCGGATATGTTATTTTGTCAAATAAGTCATTTGACTTCTCGATTCTCACTTATCAATCATAATTTCACACTTCTCACTGCGAATAGTGAGTAATGAGAAGCTAGAAATGATGAGAGAGAAAAGAGGCGTCTCCCTTCTTACTTCATTCTTCCCACTTTTCACAGTGAGAAGTTACAAGTGAGTTGTCTCACTTCTCATTTCTCATTTCTCACTTCTCACTTCTCACTGTAAAAAGTGAGAAGACGTCTCACTACTCACTTCGCACTACTCACTTTTTACAGTGAGAAATGAAGAGTGAGAAATAAAAAAAATAAACATCTCTCTGCTTACTTCACATTACTCACATTCCATAGCGTAAAGTGAGAAGTGAGACGTCTCACTTCTCACTAATAATTTCTCACTTCCTTTTGTGAAAAGTTAGTACGAAGTAAGACGACTCACTACCCACTTCGCATTTCTCAGTTTTCATAGAGTAATGAAGAGAATAGTGTGAGACACCTCATTTCATGTTTTGCTCATTTCTCACTGTAGAAAGAAGTGAAAAGTGAGACGTCTCTCTACTCAATTCGCACTTCTTACTTTTCACAGTTAAAAGTGATAAATGGATAATGTGAAGTGAGAAAAGAGACATCTTACACACTTATTTTTTTTATCGGGATCTCGTCAAAATGTTGAACTTTTACCGAGTTTCACCCAGCCGTGCCCCAGCAAACATGTTTTTTGCCGAGATTTCTTTCAAATTTGCAGGAAATCAGCAAAAAATTTGCTGAAAATCACCTAACAAACGTAATTTTTGCTAGAATGCCAGTTTTTTATTTTGCTGGCGCACGGCTGTGCGGATTTTTGCCAAGCTGCAAAAATAAAAACTAAGTGTGTACCTTTTTCTTCTCACTTCACATTTCTCACTGTGAAAAGTGAGAAGTGCGAAGTGTGTAGTAAGATGTCTCACTTCTCATTTCACTCTATTCATTTTTTGCAGTGAGAAGTGATAAGTGAGACGTCTCACTTCTCGCCTCTCCCTCCTTATTTCTCACTTATCATTTCTCACTGTGAAAAGTAGGAAGAGCGAAGTAAGAAGGGAGACGCCTCAATTCAAAAATAAATTCCAATTACTCATTTCTCGAATTCATGGAATTAAAAATATGGAAGAATACCCAGAATTCCCCCCCCCCACCAAAATTCTTGGACAAGGATTTCACAAAAAAAAATTGTAGAAGGAGCTTTTTAGAAGTCCTGTCAAATAAATTTCCTATTATTTATAGGAGAAGATTTCCTCATAATTCGTGAGGGAGAAATTCATTAGAGTTACCAGAGAGAAAAAATATCTAGAATATCTGGGCTGCGGTGAGTAATTTGC
Source organism: Armigeres subalbatus (assembly GCF_024139115.2). NCBI lineage: Eukaryota > Metazoa > Arthropoda > Insecta > Diptera > Culicidae > Armigeres > Armigeres subalbatus. Next base: position 184,070,534 of record NC_085139.1, read on the forward strand.
CAGGATCATCGAAGGATAAAGTTATTCAAATTCCTGAAGGAGGATTTTTTCTAAATTTCTGGAGGATGGATTTATCCCGATCTTTTCTTGATTTGAACTTTCCTGATTTTCCTAAAAAAAATTGAATGAGTATTCCGGAGAATTTCTGTAGAAAGAATTCTTGCAGGAGGAATTTCACAGAGTTTCTGAAGGAGAAATTCTGCAAAAAATCCAAAAGCAAAAATATTCAACAATTCTCGAGAAGAGAATTCCTGAAGAAACATTGCTCGTAGCGGAGTTTCCAGAATCCCAGAAATGAATTTAAGATTTCCGGAGAAAGATTTTTTTTATTCTTCATTTATTTGGTGGGCACTCTGTGTTACTTAACCGCTACTGTGCCGAGATCTACTGTAGTATTCTGCAGCCAGAATCCACATAGAATTTATTTTTAGATTTTTTCATTGTTCATTGTTGTTGTCGTTGCTGGTCCATCTCGTCGTGAGTCCATTGTGTTCGTTTTGTCCATGTCGTGTATCCAATGATCGTTGCATTGTCCGGTTGCCATTTTTATCCGGGTGACGTTGGAGGAATGCCTCCGAGAAGAACAAGTTGTTAGTCGTCATCAGGCAGCCGTGACGGTGAGGCGTGCACCCCAATACGCCACCGCATAGGCTGCGTATCCGGCGACTGACGAGGGTTCTGGTGGAGGGGCTGGGAATCGAGCCCACGACCATTCGCTTGAAAAGCGAACGAGTAGCCAACTACGCTACGGGACCCCCCCCCCTTAAAAAAAATGTCTGGGAGGGTTTTCCTAGAAATTGTTTGGGATATTCTGGTTTGGTACCAGTTATTTAAACAGCAGTTCGCTATTATTTCAAGCTCTTTTGTGTGAAAATACAATGATCCTGCATCTTTTCGTTTTTTGGGCTTCTTTCGTGCAAGCAAATTAATAAACACAACGGATCGTTCTCTAATTTTCACCAATAATTAGAAAATACTCGTCCTTACCGACATAGAAAAAATGGATATTTCTTCAACATTTATTGCATCCCAGTGCATACGAGAATTCCCTGGAGTATAGGTCTTCACTTCCTTGAGAGCTACTAGCTTTTTGTAATCGTTTATACTGATTGTTCTCCATAGAACTGATTTGGATGAGCGTTTAACAATTCTCCTTTTCAGTTTATCCAAGAATTCCCTAGAGTTTCTCTTTATCAAAATTGATAATGCCTTTTGTAAGGATAGAACCAAATTGTTTATGCCCTTAAAAATAATGTTTTTCCTGAACTTCGAGAATTTCCATGAGTATACCTATACCCTATGGGCTGCTAGATCTTCCCAAAAATCGTTCGTGCTCTATGTGATCCATATAACCCATTTGGATAATCAATAAACAAGAAGTCACATGCTATTTGATTCAAATGATCACAAACAGCGTGGTCTTCCTTAGTCGTGCGGTAAGATGCGTGGCTACAAAGCAAGACCATGCTGAAGGTGGTTGGAATTTATTTCCGGTCGGGGCTAGGAAATTTTTGGGTTGGAAAAACTTCCCCGGGCATGAAAGTACCATCGTGTTAGCCTCGTGATATACTAATGCAAAAATGATAACTAGGCTCAGAAACCACCCAGTTAACAAGTGGAAGTACCAGATGATCACTAATCAAAAAACTTGCGAGGGTCGCGGAGCGGCGATGAACAGCTCCACTCCTGGGTTTGATTGTAATAAAATGTTGTGTACGACGGCTTCAGCATGAGTTATTATAATATCCAGAAACACCTCAACAAACTACACCTTAAGAAAAGATGGTAGTAAGTTATCTTATTTTGTGTCAATGAATCCTAAGTCACTGGATCTGCGGCTCCAAAGATACGGGGCTAGAATAAAAATTAGAGCTTTGAAGGCATCCAAAATTTTGCATTATGGAACATAAAATGCTGTATTGGTCTCGCGCGATAACATTTTTTATTGGCTAATAATAATAACGTCAACATTTTTAATTCTTTGACTAATTTCAGGTCAGCTTTCCGAAAACCCCATCTGTTCATCTGTTTTGTCACTTCTTTAGATGAAATACAAAACCAAAAAAATCAAAAAGTGCTGAAATATAGAATATATTTTGGACTGATATTCGCCAAATTCTGGGAGACCATCAATCTCATTGTTCAGGTCGGTTTACACTGTTTTTGTTAGAGGCGCTTAAAAATATGGCGTCTCTGGCAAAGTTGACATTAATTAAGTCAAATATTCGACTGCGATAATAAAACGAGTTGATTTGCTTGTTGGGAAAGATTTAAAGCGGGAAAATGTTGGTTTAGGACTTGTACAAAATCTTATGAATTTATTTGAGAAAAAGTTTCAGCATTTAGATGTATTAACGAATTAAAGTGAAAATCATGCCACGGTGTGTCTATGGGGAAATATTATTTTTCAAAAATCAGTATCTCTGAAACACCCACCACGTGAAAGTAGATGCTCTCCTCTTTCATATAGTGGGTAAACTAAAATGTTCTATCGGGGGATCTAGAACAATTTTTATTTTTTTCACTATTTTTGGTGCAAACTGCATAGAAATCTCAAATGATAGTCGATTAAACCCCCTCAAAAATGTATGGAAAAATGACCCCCGATAGAACATTTTAAAAATACACCTACGTGAAAGAGGAAAACCTATACTTTCGTGTAGTGAGTGTTTTAGAGATACTGATTTTTTGAAAATAAGCCTCTTCGAACAAACACACCGTGCATGCATATATCAAGCTTACATATTATATTTCAGTCCCTTAAAATTTCATGACAATCTGTTAATAGATTTATTTTTGGCAAGTAATTCTAAGTGACACAATTTGATAACACACACCCTTATTCGGCCAAATAAACTATTCGGCTAAATCGGCCAAAGGACCTATTCGGCCAAATAACCTGTTCGGCCAAATGACCTTTTTCGAAAAATTGTAACAAGTACGTTTTCTTATTTAATTGAATCCCATGGAAAATCTAAAATAGAATTTCATAAGTTAGAAACTATTGCATGAATGTTCGTTTTGCTGAATAAGATCCCTAAAGTTAGTCTCCACACAATCGCACACCTCACGATTTCGAAAATGGTTGCACCTGGCATGCAAGCTAATCAAGTGAGTTCCCATTACCAGTTACACACGCTAAACATGAGACCCAGGGGTGGGGCAGCAGGGACCATGTCCAAGGGCTTGACGACCCCTCCCCAGCTGTCTGCGAGTCAGGGAGAACTGCCTAGGGCGTGGTGGGATTTAGCAGTGGGCTCTGCTAAAATCCCTCCCAAAAAACCACAAGTGCCCGTAAGCGGACTCTATCAAAGCGACTGTGTGCCGCTTCAAAAGCACAAGCCCAGGGAGGGAGTGCCAACTGGCATGTGGAGTGTCCCTACTTCGGTAGGGTAGTGCGTGAGCTGCTTCGGCAGGGAGTGAGTGATCTGTTTGTGCTGAGGCAGGAGTGTCATAGCGAGTCGCCGCCGCTATGGCAGCCTCGAAGCGCAGCAGAAGTCTGAGTATGGACTGCACATGCTAAGGTAAGAGTGTCGTAGCGTTGCTACCGCTATCGACACCTCGAGGCATGGCAGTGGAGTGTTAGAATAAGTTGTGGAGTGTACCTACTTCGGTAGGGTAGCGCGTGAGCTGCTTCGGCAGGGAGTGAGTGATCTGGTTGTGCTGAGGCAGGAGTGTCATAGCGTGTCTCCGCCGCTATTGTCACCTCAAAGCGCAGCAGAAGTCTGAGTATGGACTGCACATGCTGAGGCAGGAGTCGAGGTATCCCATCGACACCTCGAGGCATTGCAGTGGAGTGTTAGAGTGAGCACCTGAAAAGGGTCACATGGAGCGAATGGTCTTTGGAGAAGCTGCTTCGGCGGCAGGGTAGCAGTGGGTTGTACCCACACACCTACAGTTGTGCACATGTGGTGCATGGGGAGTGTCCCTGCTTCGGCAGGGTAGCGTATGGTCTGCTTCGGCAGTGGTGTGATTGATCTGCTCGTGCTGAGGCAGAGTGTCGTAGCGCAATATCTGTAGGCCCAGGCAGTTACCGCTATTGACACCTCGAGGCATGGCAGCGGAGCGTCCGGGAGAGCATCCAAGTAAGACTCAAATGGAGTGAATGGGGTGCGAGTCAGTCTCGCGTGGGACGAGTGCCTGTGTGAGCGATAATGAGTGAGTACGCTTAGTACTGCCGTCCCCCCAGAAGTAGTACTGCGAGGTAGTTCCTGGGGGAAACGATGGTGGAGCCCAAGGGAGTTTAGTCGGTATTACCGGTATGGTCGGTATTACCGGTATGGACACTCCAGTACACTTCCGTGTGGTAGTTTGGCAACTACAATGCACGTGTACTGGGTTAGTGTGTAAATGCATTCTCCCTTGTAAAAAAAAAAAAAAAAACATGAGACCCAAGTCAACCGCGCGTCATTTCGCTATTCAAATTAGCTTGAATGGAGGGACAACGACCTGCAAATGCGCCATTCAAAATGCATTGACCTTCCCTATTCGACTTTGGACTCTACTTCCAAGGTCGTAGAGGATTTGACTTGATGTTTAAAAGCCGTCAGAAAGAGATGTCGCGATGCCCGCTAAATCTGTTATGTCCAATTGCGAGAACTAGCATTCGTGATATAATCTGTGGGTAATATCGCGGCAACCGGGGATTATTTTACAGATTCACAGTTGATCTGAGGCATTGTACAACTCTGATCGATCACTTCGATTCGATTAGTGGAAGAGGAAAAAGTGGTCCGTATTTGTTTCCCGTCGTGGCGTAATTTAAAATGTTAGTTTGTGACATGGTAGCTTTTTGTATGATGTGTTAACTTTTCCCCCTTTGTTCCCCTAGTTGATCGTCAATCAGTAATTTGTTCGATCTAAGTTGCGGCAGTGCGTGTTACTAGTATAGAAAAGGTAAAAGTGCGATATAATAGCAACCTAGTTAGGTCCCCAACCAAAAGTGCGTGTGCGTTTCTTTTAATTAGGTGCGAGGCAGCGAAGCCATTTGCCGTTACACCACCATCCCATTAGAGACCGCTTTTGACCCCACTCGTCGGCGTCGAGGTAATCCCGGGGCACACGTGGCCGGAAGAGGGCCGCGTCACGTTCCTTTTACGCGCCCTAGACAGGCTCATCAAATCATCAGCGTCCAACCGACAGCAGCGAGAACTATTGTTCGACGAACGGACACATGTTCCCCGATTTCGGGAAACATTGACCCTATCCTCTGGATAGTCTCAGGCCGGGCAAACCTTAAACTGGTGGGTGGTCTCCTTCACGGAGTGGCGCTTAAGCCACCCATTTAACCGGGGAACGTGACGGGTTGGCGGGTTATAAAATGACATATATGGTCAAATAGCCTGTTGGTGCAAATGACCTATTCGATCAAATGACTTCCGGCCAAATGGTAGCTTCAGCCATATTTTCGGCCTAGTGACCTTCGGCCAAATGGCATTCTTGCAGAATGGTTTTCAGCCAAACGGCCTTTTCCTTTCAGTTATAGTCTTTGCATTACCCAGGGTCTCGCGTAGATCATCCAAACTCTTCTTGAGTCCGGAACTTGCGATCTACCGAAAAGAGCTTCTAAGCAGCTGTAGATCTCAACTCCCAAACTCAATGGCAGTTTGGATTGCCCAGAATATCTCAAAGTAATCCTACCATATACGTTGACCTCCCGGGAGGTGTAATGGATATATTATTATTATTATTATTTATTCAGACTAAGGCCGAAGTGGCCTGTGCGGTATATAAGAGTCTTCTCCATTCGGCTCGATCCATGGCTAACACGTCGCCAACCACGCAGTCTACGAAGGGTCCGCAAGTCATCTTCCACCTGATCGATCCACCGTGGCCACTGCGCACCTCGCCTTCTTGTGTCCGTCGGAAAGTTGTCGAGAATCATTTTCACCGGGTTACTGTCCGACATTCAGACTACGTGCCCGGCCCACCGCAGCCGTTCGATCTTCGCGGTGTGAACGATGGATGGTTCTCCCAGCAGCTCATGCAACTCGTGGTTCATTCGCCTCCTCCACGTACGATCCGCCATCTGCACCCCACCATAGATGGTACGCAGCATTTCGTAAACTCCAAGTGCGCGTTGGTCCTCCACGAGCATCGTCCAGGTCTCGGTTCATAGAGGGCTACCGGTCTAATGAGCGTTTTGTAGATTGTCAGTTTGGTACGGCGGCGAACTCTATTCAATCGGAGCGTCTTGCGGAGTACAAAATACGTACGATTTCCAGCCACTATACGTCTCCGAATTTCTCTGCTGGTATCACTTTCGGAAGTCACCATTGAGACCAAGTTCACAAAGTCTTCTACCACCTCGATTTCATTACCACCGATACAAACTCGCGGTGGGTGGCTCACATTGTCTTCTCTTGAGCCTCTCCTATCATGTACTTCATCTTCAACGTGTTGATGGCTAGTCCGATCTGCTTGGCTTCCCTCTTCAGTCTGATGTATGCTTCCTCCATCCTCTCAAAGTTACGTGACATAATATCTATGTCGTCGGCAAAGCCAAATAGCTGGACGGAAATTATTGAAAATTGTACCACTCGTGTTAATCCCTGCTCTTCGTATTACCCCTTCCAAAGCGATGTTGAATAACAGACACGAAAGTGCATCAACTTGCCGTAACCCTCCGCGCGTTTCGAAGGGACTCGAGAGTGCCCCTGAAACTCGAACTACGCACATCACCCGATCCATCGTCGCTTTGATCAACCGTGTCAGTTTATCCGGAAATCCGTGTTCGTGCATTAGCTGCCATAGCTGGTCCCGATCGATTGTATCATATGCGGCTTTGAAGTCGATGAATAGATGATGGGTGGGCACGTTGTATTCGCGGCATTTTTGCAGTACTTGACGAATGGCGTACACCTGGTCCATGGTGGAGCGTTCGCCTGGTACTGCCCGACGAATTCCCTTGCAATTGATGCTAGTCGACGGCATAAAATTTGGGAGAGTACCTTGTAGGCGGCGTTCAGCAATGGGATTGCGCGGTAGTTGCTACAATCCAGCTTATCGCCTTTTTGTAGATAGGACACTCGACACCTTCCATCCACTCCTGCGGCAAAACTTCCTCCTCCCAAATCTTGGTAATGACCCAGTGCAGCGCTCTAGCCAGTGCCTCACCACCGTGTTTAAATAGCTCTCCTGGTAGTTGGTCAACCCCAGGGGCTTTGTTGTTCTTCAGCCGGCCAATCTCCTCCTGGATTTCCTGGAAATCCGGAGCCGGTAGAATTATGTCCTGCGCGCGTTCCCCCAGGTCCATCACCATACCGCCATCTTCGTCTGCCACATCGCCATTCAGGTGCTCTTCGTAGTGCTGCTGCCACCTTTCGATCACCTCACGCTCGTTCGTAAGGAGGTTCCTGTTTATGTCCTTACACATATCAGGCTGTGGCACGTGGCCCTTACGTGAACGGTTCAACTTCTCAAAAAATTTTCGTGTGTTATTAGTGCGGTAGAGTTGCTCCGTCTCTTCACGGTCTCGATCTTCCTGCTGACGCTTTTTCCTCCGGAAAATCGAGTTTTGTCTGTTCCGCGCCAGTGTAACCGTCAAGCGTTACAAATAAACAAATATATATGCGAGAATAATTTTGACTGCGATTTTCATAAAACTTGCTAACTGCCAAAAGTGAAGAGGGTCGGTTCAGAACACTGTTTGCTCTCAGGGTGCAATTTTGCTTGGTAGCAAAATGTATACATACGTGGGAGCTGGGATGCCAGAAATGTGGCTAGGGGAACGGATGGGAATGGGGAGGGTGCCAAACCGAAGTAGCGGGAACGAAGAATGTGATGAGGTCTTGCTCTTGGTTTTCGGCAGTCAAAGTGGCTAGTTCGAGGTAGATTTCCTCCGAGAAGAAAAAGTACAAGTGAAAAGTTTTGTGGGCTGGAGAGCCGGCACGTTTTCCAAAACCGGTTGCTAAATTGGAGTTTTTTGCCGTCCGTTGGACAAGTGCGCGCATCGTCGGCCATTCCGGCGAATCACGCCATCAGTCGGGCGAACCGTACATCGGCAACTCGAAGTGTTTTTTTCGGAGATTCGTCCACAAGTCGTGCAAAGACAACGCCATTCCAACCGGCCACGCCGTCCGTCGGCCGATCCATTCATCGGCAAACCTGCGAGTTCCGCATCGTTCCATCCGTCGGCCATTCCGACGAGTCACGCCATCCGTCGGCCGAACCGTCCGCCGGCAATTCGGCGTGTTGCGCCATCTGTCGACCTCCGCTCCGCCGACAAATCGTGTGAGGGTTACCCGTCGGCCATAGCTACCGAGTACAACGCCATCCGTTATCCGGCGACCGAACCATCGGCAATCCAGCGAGTTCCACCATCCGTCGACCCATCTTGGGCATCCGGCAGCACATCGAGAAAACGTTACCCGTCACCCATTCCGACGGCCACGCCGTCCGGCGGCCGAATCAGCAAGCCAAGCCAAGCGATCAAACCTAGCGACGTTTGCGGTGGAGAATCCTGCGACCATCGTCATCTACCAGCCCGCGCTGTCCTGTCATCAGTCAACCGAACCACGCCCCGTCGGCTAATCTAGCGAGTCGAGACCCACATCGTCATCGGCGATTCGTACACGCCGTCGAGCAGCAAGTTGGCCTTGTATGCAGTCTGCCATTGTCACCCCATACTTACCGTGAGTAAACTGTTTGTAACCTAACCTCCAAGCTTCCGATTTTAGCTAGTCCGAAAACCTCCCATAACCTCCATCGACCCTGGGACTCGAGGACTAAAGGCGGCCTCGCGTGCCAACCCTGTTGACTACCGTTGGCTATAGACCAGTAGTCTGGGGTTTAGGACGGTTCCTCTTCTAGGACCTGTCGGCAGTTCCTCGAGGGCAAGAGGCCGTACCAGAAACGGTATCACCTGTTTATATCATGCCTTGTTCGCCCTCGTGCGGTGTTGCAGGAATCTCGCCCATGCGGCACATTCGCCGTCATACCTGTCGTTCTCTGATCCGGGGCCACCGTGCCAACTGCAGCGGTTGCGGTGCTACCAATGGCGGATCGAATATCTCTCCAGACATCTTCAAGAGACGCTGCGCCTAGCTGCTCTTCCGTTGGGAGAGCCACTTCCAGCTGCTGTGCGTATTCTTGGGATAGTCTACCGTCTTGTAGCCGCCCAATATTAAGCCGCGGCGTCCGACTTCGACGCGTGTTGTACACCGTCGAGAGTTTTGAGCGCAGGCATACTGCAACGAGGTAGTGGTCGGATTCAATATTCGCACTGCGGTAAGTGCGTACGTTCGTGATGTCGGAGAAGAATTTACCGTCGATTAGAACGTGGTCGATTTGATTTTCCGTTTCTTGGTTAGGTGATCTCCATGTGGCCTTGTGGATATTTTTGCGGGGAAAGAAGGTGCTTCGGACTACCATTCCGCGGGAGGCTGCGAAGTTTATGCATCGTTGGCCGTTGTCATTCGATACGGTGTGCAGACTATCCGGTCCGATGACCGATGACGATCAACATTTTCCTATGGACACGGCCGGCGCCAGTATTGCTTAATTTTTGGTCACCCATTGAGGATGATTTTAGTCATAGATATCATCTGTCGGTTCCCGAGCAGCACTAGTCAGACAAAAATGGTTGCAGCAACTTGAGTGTGGCTAAACATGGTCATATATCATGTGTAAGATGTGTGCTGCTAGGGTTCACAGCTGGTCTGGCAATAACGGAGTAGCAACCGTGGGCGGTCAATCATGCTCGTGCTCAGATTCATATGAATCGGTTCCTTGGGACGGAAAATCTTTTTTTTTTGTCGAGACTGCGCAAGGTGGTAACCATACCTGACGGTGTGTCGGAACGTGAATGATCGTTTCAGTTGAGTTTATTCATGATCAATCGACCTGTAAGTGTTATAAAAATTCTGGCATTATGTATTTTGACGTTATACGTAACTTCATCATTGGACGCTCCTCTCAAGTCTTCATCAGAAACCAAGCCTCATTTCCTCCTGGTCTGTTCTTAGAGATGCACCCCAAGGGATGGCCGTGGCAGTTTCCCAATATTCACATTTGTTATATATATCGACAAAAAACTAAAAAAATACAGGGTTTTATGCTGAAAACCGCGAGATGATTAGAGTTTATCCGGCAAAGTTATTAGCATTTTACTGCAAAGTGTTGTATGATGGGATGTTTCTCCACATATTTTTCCATATAAACATCCAATGAGTTTAGCACCGCCCAAAAGTTGACCCATTTGGCTGAAATTTTGTCCATAGTGTCAGGGCATAAATAGAACGGAATAAGAGGGATCTCATAAAAAAATAGAAACAAGTTTTTGACGTTAGACAACCTCTTACCCGAAGGTACTGGGTGTCAAATCAGAAACTAAAATTGGGAACTGGATATTGAAGATAAATATTGTAATTTGTCAATTTAATTAAAACTCAAGATTGTTGGAATTTTAATTCTTGTCAAGCTCAGTTAAAAATTTCATATCCAACCAATCCCGTTCGTGCATTCCCAAAATGGACATCAGGGAACTTTTGGTCCACCGCAGGGTTTTCCTTATGTATAAAAGAAGCCGTGCCTGCCGTGCTCGCACGTTGAACCGAACGGCCCGCACCGGACTGGAACAAAGCGTGGCAAACCGGAGGCATGGCATCAAAGATGGCGGCGATAAGGCAGCGAGAAGAAGACGCCGACGATTATGGCTGCAGCAACAACAACGGTACCGGGGGCCAGCATCGTCAATCCCGTCAACAGCTGGAGCGGATCAAGCTGGTCAAGCATGCCCGTCTGAGGGAATCGAAGCTGTCATCAAGATCACCAGCTCCAGCTGAACACGTACATTAACGAAAAGTACACCAAAACGGCTCTTTTCAGGGTCACAGCCACACTTGCAAAAGAAATGGTTTTCGTACACGTATCACATTTTTTTAAATACTTTATTAGAGTGATTTTTAAGTTTTAACATACACGTATCACAAGCCAGATATGATATGCGGACATTATAGTAATTTGGGTGATGATGATTTTGTGACACCAAGTTCGACGGAGACGTTGCATCTTCTATGAATGCTACCTTTGGTTTTGTTACTGTTATTGATTCGAAAGGTGCAAATTAATCGGTTCTTTTCAGGACCACTACAAGAGAGCGTTAAGCCGGGTAGGATTCTCTTCAAAGTGTAAAACAATCGATTGGTGGCGACAGGAAGTTGTCATTTTTAACAGAATCACGAGTGGGTCCTCTGACGCCCTGACGGAGCTGAAAAAAATTATTCAAAGAGATATCATCCGTAGCAGCAGTAGTAGGTAGTAACAGCATCTTCTCAAGATTGTGATTTTGGTTTTGTTGCTGTTAGAGATTGGAAAGACACATTTTGGAAAATAAATCGGCTCTTTTCAGAACCACATGTTTATAGAAGGGAAAGTTGAGTAGAGACAATTTTTCCCTAAAACGCAAATCATGATCGCTTAGCGACAGCAGAAAGTTGCCTTCGGCAGCAGAATCACAAGTGCACGCCAAAAAGAGACCCTTTAAAATGTATTCGCATGGATGGCGTCAGTGGCAGCCATGTGAAATTTTCTCTCAAGATTCTGATTTTGGGTTCGTCGCTGGCAAGCCTTAAACGCAATTCAGCGGAAACGGTAAGATTTGACAGAAAATATATGGGTTAACTGTCGAATCTTGTCGTTTTCGTCGACCTGCTGCATTGCGTAGGGCCTTACACGCAAAAAAGGCGTTCATGAATTCGTGAACTAACGGTGTATTTTTTCGGGAACAACAGTCACGGATTCGGGAATACAGTCACGTTTTCTGTAACGTTCTGGAAAACGTGACTGGTGTTCCCGAATCCATGAATTAAATCACGGTTTATTTTTGCTGGTTCACGAATTCGGGAACGCTTTTTTTTGCGTGTAGAGATTGGACAGTGCAATAATGAAAACACATCCATTCTATACAAAATATAGCTGATCCGAGTAGATATTTCTGCAAAGTACATAACACAATCGCTTGGCAACAGCAGCAAGATCAATCGAACAAAATCCTTACGTTGTCCAACGACTACCTTGCGGTCGTGTCTTGAACAGAACCCTTCTGATTTATTTTATACTAATTTGAGCCACCCTACCCCATATACATAATTCTTTGGGCCTTGGTTTGATTCCCGGTGCCGGTTCAGGCAATTTTCGGTTTGGAAATTATCTCGACTTCCCTGATCATAAAGTAGCATCGTGTTGTCCTCATGATATACGAATGCAAAAATGGTAACTGGCTTAGAAACCACGCAGTTAATATCTGTGCAAGTGCCTAATTAACATTAAGCTGCAAGGCAGCATTTTCCCAGTAGGGGATGTAATGGTTCTTAGATATTCGGTGCAAATTGATAACATATTAATCAAGTTAATATACCAGCTGACTCCAAAATGTCTCGTAACCAAGCTTCCTGTCCAACGAAAAAATGCTTGCGGAGACCGCCGAACCAAAATTAATGATAAAATATGCTCTGAATTCAGTGTCCTCTACCCTCCGATGCATATAACCAACCGGATCGAGACTCGCACCACTATGCAAAGTGGACTCTGAGCGTCTCTTACTCTTGAGATTCTGGTAGAAAACCACATACCTACCACGCGCACGACGACGACTCCATACATATGACCGGCAGCAGCGACGATGGCTGGGTTGGCATTCAACGAGCCAGGTTAGCCGTGCCAGCAAGAACAACCCACAGCCTAAAGGGCCAAACCATCCTATCCGCACTGCCCGACTGTTTCTCGATTTTCCGAACGCTAGAACCACCGACCAACTGGCCGCCTGCCCAGGCAACCCCCAACAACCAACGATGCTTATAATGTGTAAACTAAATTATCATAATAAATAGACGAGGCCAGCCGCACCATTGCTCTATTAATTTTTTCCACACATGCCATCTTCCACGTCTTCTTCTGCAAGTTCTAGGTCGTGGGAAAAGATTGAACTTTGGCTCGACACAACGTGCACAGGGTTACCGAGAAGCAGCCCCATTGCATGGCTAATAGGGCCATCCTTCCTGGACGGGAGGTGCTCCAACAGATGTGCCCCATTATTTCTCGTGACCGCAGATTTATATAAATAGGGAATATTTAAAGCCTATTTTCAACCCGATGGCACCTCGGAGGCAGAGCGAGCAAATGCGTGCAAACTGACCTCCTTAGTCCAGTCAGTCCATCCGTTGGTGGTTACAACACCGATAACGAGGATAGAACTTCTAGCTCGAGGTGGGCGCCCGGTTGATGATTCATTGCACACTTGCGGCGATGGTAGATCATCATAATGGTTTGAGTATATTCCATGTCGGATCGAGAAAAAAAAACACAATTCCAGAGAACGAAAATCTGTTCACACGCAGCGGAAAACAACACTCACCGAAGACTAACTTTCCCGAACAAGCGGTGGACGGAAATCAATTGCTGCAATCGCAAACGTTTCAAACTGAAACTTCATCGTTTCAGTTCGAAATCCCTACAGCGTTGATCCTGATCGATTGTGACCGCTTTCAGGAGTATATTTGTATTTTTTTCATTTGCCGGTTTATACTCCTACAAGCATTGTTCCAGCATTTCCTGGAATGTGCCGCAGAAGGAAGGCGATAATTCTTCATCCTTATGGCGATTTCTTTCACTGCACAATCATCGTGTGCACGTTGTTGGAGAACGACGGCGGCGTCTTGGACGATAGTAGGTCCCAATGATTGAACCACGGTTCAATGGCAATCTGTTTCAGCATGCTACGTAATTGTTTTGCATTAAAAAGATCTAATATCGACATAGAGTGCAATGTACCAGGGCGTAACCGGAAAAAGATATAATTATGCTTTGAAGAGTTCTGGTTTTGGATGTATTTCTATTATTTTTTGGAGGAATAAGGCTGATTTGAACATAGATCAAAAAAAAATATCTATACAATCACTAGAAGCTAAACTACTTTGACTGTCACAAAGCTTCGTAGTAACACACTTGGGAAAGTCTATGTCCACCATCCGCAGCAACAACGATGGTCGGATGGCGCCAACACTGCACTGGCATGGACGACAGACGACCAACTTCGGCGCGGGGTTTCCTCCGCAGGAAAGAAAAATGATTCTGTAATATTTGCACTCGGGAAGCGGCTCTCCGCTTGCTTCGTTTTTATAGCCCGTTTTGCCATTTTCTCTGTCAAATTGTGTTTGTGTAAAAGACGGAAGTCTTTTTTCCCTCCTCGTCACCCTGAACCACAAAATCAGAACATCGAACGCCAAACAGTCAGTGCGGCGTGGAAGAGATCCCCTTTCGCCGGAATGTATGCAGCAATTGCAGTGCAAAAATACACCTTGAACTTTATCGTTTTGTTTGTGTATGAATGTATTCCTCCTCCACGTGGTCATATCCTTACACTCTTCAGCACAGGCTAGCCGCTACTGCTAGGTTTTAAGTTGGTTTTTACAACTTTAGCTGCCACCAACGACAGTTGGACGACGAAGAGAGAGGAATAAAATTTAACTTACTTCCCAGACGAGTCGAACAATAGAACTGCACTAGCATTTGGTATACCACTGCAAACGAGAACGGACGCGGGTACTTTCGCTGCCAATTGACATATATTTTGAGCGTTGATTTTTATACGGCATTTTTTTAGATTTAATTCCAACGGAGATCTATAAGGAGAAAACAAAAAACACTGCACTGATTGATTCATCTAGCGGTATTGAAGCATTTTTCGTCCATGTAGAAATATCACGCTTAGCACGATAAGCATTGCGGATCTCTTCAAAATTTTCCATGTTGAAGATTCCGCAAAGTTATCAAGCCGCTGCTGTCACAGTTCTACACAAGCCTAGAAAATCTTCAAGACACTGAAAAAAAACATGATACATATTTGGCGTTGTCATCGTAGAATGCTGTGACAGTGACAGTGACAGCTGCGGTAGTTTAAAAATTGAACCGGAAAGAGGAAAGATTGCTGTGGAACAGCAATACCATTTCCATAGAAAAATCCAATAAAATTTGCAAACAAAAATCAGAAGGATTGTGTACAAGCCACGATTGCAGTATGTAAACTACTTAAAACTCCTTTGTGCACTGAGGAATGCATAAAGATTATAAGATAGGATAATGTTAGCCTCATGATATACGAATGCAGGAATGATAACTCGGCTTAGAAACCTCGCAGTTAACAACTGTGGAAATGCTTAACCCTAGGATACATTAACTAAAAAAAGCTTACGGGAATACATTAGTGCAGAAAATCGTTGTTACTAAATTTTCAAATGGCTGTATCTCAGTGGTTTTTCAACCGATTTTCTTAGATTTTTCACCAACTTCTTAGCAATCACTTCTTGTTGCTGAAAGAACATTGTGTCTTAGAATATTTAATTTTTCGCTAGAGTGATAATTACACAGCTATATCAACCCAATTATCTCTTCCGAGTATTTGTCTATAATTTGCGTCTCAAATCCAGGCGCACGAGATGTTGTCAGAATTCCAAATTGTGCTGGAGTGCTGGAGTCAAAGGGTCTACAGAATCAATCACGACTATCATGATGTCCCAAGCCGTGGAGTTAACCCAATTTTGTCCTTCGAGCTTTTATCTATTACTAGCTGACCCATCGAACTTCGTCTCGCCCAAAATTAATTGACCCGATGAAGTATTCAGAAGGGGAAAATGTAATCGCAGAACAAACGTCAAAATGCTATATTATGTAGGTTCCATTTTCTTGATTAGTTCTCGAGATATGCAGAAATTTATGTTATATTTGTATGGATGCACCCCCACCCCCCCCCCCCTTTTGGAGCGGTGAGAGGTCTCCAACCAGAGGCGCCGTCACGTTCCGAGACGTGGGTAGGACAAAAACTGGATTATCAAATCTATTGAATACTTTTCGGGACTTTCCGGAGATCCTCTTGAATTTCAGGAGATTTTTTCGGACATCCTCAGATAAATGAAGACAGTCTTTAAATTTTATAAAATATTTGTCTATAACTAGCTTCTAGGAATTCGAACCTTTAGAAATCTTCAGAAATAGCTACCCGAGCAGCACAAGTTAGACAAAAATGATTGCAGCAACTTGATTGTGACTGAATCCGGTCACATATAAGTTGCAATAACCTATGTGGATCATGTGTGCTGCTAGGGTACGATCTATCAGTAAAGTTTATAATCGTGCAAAAATCTTTAAGGGAGTTCAGTACTATTTACGGATTTCCAGAAATCTCAAGAATTTCAGACTTTTTTCTTCTTAACTTCTAAGATTTAATGCAAACGTAGGTACATTTGAACCGTTTGTTTGAGAAACTGCATATGTCAATTTGTCAAAATTTTGTTCAGGAATGTATTTAAAAAAAACATAAGGGTTGTGTACCTACAAGACACGACCGCCCGACGTAAACTACGTGAAACAGTTTGGTGAAATGAAGAATCTAGTGCCATTATCCATGAGTATTACAAAATTACTCTTTGGATTTCTTATGAAATTTACATTTTAAAAGGCACTAATATATTTATGTAATTAAAACAAATTTATTGAATTCTCGAGTTTTATATAATATGAGTACTTTAGTTTTGTTTGTTTAAATTCAATTCATTGTTTTTTTTTCGAATTTTTCGAAAAATATTCTAAATGAGCTTAACTAAACTTGGGTATTTCTAAATTTTCAATTTATCAGGTTTAATTGCACTTTTTACTGTATTTAACCATTAAAACTTTAGAAATGAGGATAACTACCGTCAAATCACTGAAGACGCACACACGTTTTTGCAAAGACCACGCGTCAAAGCGCACTCGTGATTTCGCTACTGACGGCATCATTTCGATTGTACTGTCTCTATCTCCATTTTTCGATTGATTGTTAATTGATTGATTGTTCCCAATCACAAGCTGCAACAAAACCAAATAAGATCTTGAGAAAATTTCATCTGGCTGCCACTGATGCCATCCAATTCATATTTGTAGCATCTTCTCTCGGGACGCACTCGTGATTCTGCTACGGACGGCAACACTATGGCGTCGCCAAGTGGTTAATTTGCTTTTTGAACAATATTCGCCTCACCTCTTCCTTTGTATAGGATGGTGGCCCTGAGAAGAACCGATTGATTCGTTCAGCAACTCCGCCGATGCTGGGACCGCTGCCCGCGACATTTCTTATGAAATGCCACGCGCGCGGGGGAGAGCAGTTTTCTAATCATCAATAAAGATGGCTCATTAGTCCCGCCTCTTTGTTGTCCGGTATGGCTGCAAATATTGTGTAACCGTCAAACACTCATCAAAAGGGCGTGGCTACAGATTCAACTTTATTGATTACAAGAAAGCAGCTCTCCCGCGCGCGTGAGACATTTCGTTCGAGATGTTGCGGAGAGCAGACCGTGGTACCACCTTCGGCATCGGCGGAGCTCCCACCAGAAATTTTATTCCCTGCGATGGTGTGGATCGCACGGTCGTCGTCATTAACATTAGCAGCGCTCAGTTTAAATTTTCTTGTATGAAAGTAGGGGGAATGACGGCATCGGCAGATTTTGTTCTATTATTGTCAGGGGGCTTTTGATGAACAAATTATATGAAATTTGGCCACAATATTTTTAGATATGCAAAGAATGTTTAGGTCAAATTTCAACACAATAAGTCATAGAAAACCCATCTGACAATAATAGAACAAAACTTCCCGAAGCCGTAATTTTCCCTACTAGCGATTGGCGATCATCAATGAAATTAGCTCTTAAGTCACAACTTGAGGCGAGATGAATTTTGATCAAGGTAAGACTTGATTGCTTGGTGATGCCAGATTGTTTTCCGTCGGTAGTAGAATCACGAGATCACGATTCAGAGAAAGACTTATAATTTTAGTAGATAGTCATCCATGCGAATACATTTTTGCAGCTTCTCCGTTTGACGTACGCTCGTGATTCTACATACATACAGAAAACATACGATGATTCAACTCATCCATGAGTTTTTAGGTGCTGAGTTGGGCTTGATTTGAATCGTCCATGAGTTTTTACCACAACAGACCAAACCACAGGCGTTATCGTTAGAACCGCGCTGATCCGTTCTCCGTGACATCCAGAATGAAAATGACGCGCGCACGCGAAACACGGGGCTTTTTATACACAGGGAAAACGAAGCAGTGGATCAAAAGGCCCGTACCTTACTGCAATCTGATGTCCGTGTTGGAGATTTATGAACGGAATTGAATTTTTCACCCGGTTTGGAAAGAAATAACATTTTCAATAGTTTAACGTTGATAATCAATAGTATCAATAGAATTGGCAAATTGCTGGTGAATTTCCGTATCTATTGATAAGCAAATCTCGAAAATCCATCGAAAGATAAAGACGCTATTAGCGTTTGAAATCTATCCTAATTTCGTGACGGTCTCGAATTTGGAAATTTCGGTTTTACACCCTGTATCTTAGACGTAGTTTACGTCAAAATTTGTTTGTTTGAGAAGCTACATATGTCCACGTACTTCGAAGAGCAATTGTGAAGTACTCCTTACATTTTTTGCACTGAGAGTGCCCCAGGGTGTTGAGTTTTGCCAAAAATCATTGATCTGTATCGAAGAAATCGAAAGATTCGGTGCAAATTTGCTCAAAAACAGTTGTTTGTTGTTTTCTCGAAATAGTGTAAACTGCCCAGTTCGAACGAATCATGTACATTTACATCAAATATCATGCACATAATTGGAGCATGATAAACAATAGAAATTTACATTTCATTTTATTTTTACATCTTTTAACATCCCAAATTTTTTGTGTTGTTTTAAATTTACATGTTCTATTTTATGCTATATAAATATAAAATGGTTAACATGAGAAACGAACTCAGGTCCGCAGAGTGATAGCCCGTTCTGATACCACTCTACCATCTTCACTTCTTGAATCCAATGTTGCCCAAAGAGTAACAGGTTCTGAGTTATGGCGATTCAAATATACCAGTATCGAACCCGTCGTGATCGGGTGCTGTCTAGGTAATGTAAATTTACATGTTCTGAGTTAACGCATGCGCATAGTCAGGGGGGAAAATCTGACTGGATGAAGTGCAAGAATTCGAAGTTTTCCCAAGGATTTTAGTAAACGCCTGATGAAGTACACCGATGAAATGCAGCATAATGGATGTTGCTTTGTAGTCGTGAATGAAAATGTTCACTTTAGGGTCTGTCTCATTTGGAGAATTAAACTTAAAAGTGACAGTTCGAAAATTAAAAATCACCCTGTTATAAGAATGGCTGGTGCTACCCAGCAATTCCAATAGGACATCGATGGAAAATGATTCGATATCTGTTCAAAGTAATCTTGCTCTGCGAGCAGGGTTATTTGATAATTATTGAAATGTCACTTTTAAGTTTAATTTCAGTTTAATTATCCAATTGAGACAGACCCTTAGTATATGACTGTGGTCGAAAACTAAGGTTTCCCGCTGCATTTACAGCTGCTGTGATGGAATTGTTTGTTTTGTTTACATTCTACCGAGATCGTTGCAAGCGTGGCTATCTTTTGTTTCGGTTCACATAATATCATGTAAACTAAATGGTTTATAAATGAATTTCCATGGTGAATAAAGTATTGTTGTCAACAGAGTGTAGTAATAATGGTAAGGTAATGTATTTATACGGTTTAAATCATGCTCTTTTTATGTGCATGATTTTCAACGCATAATTACATTGAGAAAACGATTACATGATCTGCATTTACATTTGTTTCATTGATTACATTACCAGTAGAAGTCAAATTTTTTTGCAGTGTGGACTTTGCAGTTTCTCAAACAAATGATTCGTTTGTGATCCCTACAGATTTGGAACTGAGGCTTTCAAAAAATTTCTTCTCATAAGCTTGTTACCAAACATCCGCATTTGCAACAATCGTCATAAACTGCTTCATATTCGCATTGTTTTCTTATATCCTTGTTTCATTTCTTAACTTTTGGAGACGAGCTCGGCAGACTAGTAACTTAGTCGGCAGCCTAGTAAGTTAAGCTAAGCGTATCCTTGTTTGGATATTCATCTTTTGATTACTACACCTGTCAGTCTGTCAATTCTTATGGAATTTCGAAAATTCTCTGAGCCTCTATGAACTAGCAGAAATAATTACGTACTTCCTGAAAATGTTCAGCAATTTTATGAACCAGCAGAAACTATTAGAAACTTCAACACTTTTTGAAAAATCTCAATACATCATTATAAACTTTTTGAAACGAAAAGAATTCCTCATAGACTCTAAGAAGCCTTTCGGAATAGATTATCAGTTTAACCTCTGATTAACTGTGAAACATTTTGATGATATTTTGAGGTAGGACTTACGTCTTTCTTTACTATACTGGGTGTCATTTAGATTTTTGGAAATCGAGAGCGTTACTAGCGCCTTTATCTTTCGATGGATTTTCAAGATTTATATATCATTCGACTCAGACACTCTCCACCATTTTGCGTATTTCATTGAAACTTAAGATAATTAACGATAAGCTATTGAAAATTTCAATTCTTGTCTGTTGGCGCGCGGGAAACGGATACGGTTTCGGACACTTCTAAAAACTGTTTTTGAACACTTAACTGACTGAACTAAAACACTTTATTCAGTGTAAGAAACTACTTAATTTTATTGCGGTCGAGCGACGTATATTTCCCGGCGGTCTGATATAAACTGAATTATTCACCTAATCAGCTGACTGGTAAGAGATTTCAAAATTTTACTCTACAGATAAACTCTCTTATCTTTTATCTACGCGAGTGAAACAAGTATAAATCTGACGTGTGTCGAAAAGGGATCAATAGTATTGCTCATTGTGGAACATGTGATCATCTCTCATATTCTTCCGATTAACCCTTGCGTGACCATAACCGGCCGCCTTGAAATCTCGATATAACCCATACTACTTGCTACCTACTCTATATTGTTTTGTGTAATTCACTTCTTATGTACATATTGCAAAGTGTCGGTCATCGGCTGACCGCAGATTTTACTATTGTACTGCTGCTTCTAGACTCATTGTTTGTCCGCTACCGACTCTGATGGAAGCTGACCTAGTTTTAGCATCTGATGTTTTCAATTTTTCTGAAGATGAGATGTTCTGTTGATTGATGCTGCTGATGACGACGTAGAAGATGACAACGACGATCCAAGTGTGTTGTTTACGCTCGATTCGAACGTGTTTTCGACTGCTTCGTTTAGGCTGAGATTTCATCTATCCGCTGCTATGGTGATTTGATGAACCTTTACATTTTGCTTGTTTTTTCTAGGACGATGAACTTGCTTTCTGTGGTGATACTTCTCCGTGAACATGACACGATTTCTTGATCTTGAGGCGACGGGGCACAGGATATTCTAGATGGACGGCTTTGATAATGCTGATGCTAACGTTGTCCTGAATGACGACTTCGACGCGACGGCCTCCTGGCCGCCGTTAGACTTTCTATGAATCATATGAACGAATGCTTTTTAAACTGAATTACTGTATACAATAGAGACTTGCCTGAAACGGAGGCCAGTTGGCCTCCGTGGCGCCCTTAGCGCTAGCGATGCCCTCAACATCCCTATGGTGATCCAAGATACTTGCTGACGATTGACGTAGTGCTTATGGAACTTCTATCGCTTCGAGATCGTTGCCCAAGTTGGCCATACTCGTTGGCGACCTCGTTGTAGTTCTGAAGGTTGAATAGCGCTCTTCCTCCTCCGGCGTGCAATCGCGAAATTGTACCTCGAATAACCAAGCGTGGTGCTGTGTTTAGTAGGGCTTCATACTAAGCAGTATAAGACTGCGTTGGCAGTAAATGCCACAGAAAGAATTTTGCAATAGTTGACTGGAGTTTAACTGAATGACTTATGCACCGTTCATGCAAACCGTACCACCACCAGAACAAAACGGATTACCTCAACAATTGGAGAAACTGCATCGGGATAGTGACTTCCAGCGTTTCTTGGACTTGAAACGATGCCGGAAAGTGGCTATGAATAAAAATGAGCCGATTAACTTTTTGAAATTCAAAACATTACATAACTTATCTGGTCTGCGGAGGTCTCTCGACCTCCGCCGGTGGAGGAGTCCTAGTTCTCCTCTGATGATTCGACATTGTCACGGATTGGAAGGATGCAGATCTTTGAAATTGCACGTTTGTAGCTGCCATCCTTCGTTCTAACTGTCACTACCCGAATGTTTCCGTCTGCTCCGGTATGAACTTCTGTGATCCGACCCAAAAGCCAATTTAGTGGTGGTTGATTTTCATCCTTCAGCACCACCATTGTTCCGACTCTCACGTTGTTCCGCTTCTTGGTCCACTTTGTACGGTTTTGAAGGTTGGATAAGTATTGCGTTGACCATTTCCTCCACAAGTATTGAACGAAATGCTGCACAGTTTGCCATGCCGCCAATCGATTCTCCGGAAGATCATCCAGATTTGGCTCCGGAATTGCTGTGAGTGGACGTTGGACAAGGAAATGTCCTGGCGTTAACGCTTCATAATCGCTGGGATCATTGCTGACTGGTGTAAGCGGACGAGAGTTCAAAACTGCCTCGATTTGCGTGAGTAGTGTCTGGAACTCGTCATACACCAGGCTTCTACTTCCTATCGTTCTCTTCAGCAACGTTTTGAACGACTTTACTGCACTTTCCCACAATCCTCCGAAATTTGGGGATCGCGCTGGTATGAAACGGAATTCTATACTTTCGTTCGTTGCTTCTCCAATCACGGTGTCTTGGAAGTGTTGATCGATGAAAAGCTTCCGCAATTCAGCTAATTCCCGGTTTGCTCCGACGAAGTTTCTGCCGTTGTCGCACATGATGATCCCCGGTTTTCCCCGTCGAGATGTGAATCGTCGGAGGGATGCCAAAAAGCTTGCGACGATTGATCAGCTACTAATTCTAAATGGGCTGCCTTGGTGACTAGGCAAACAAAGACGACGACGAAACATTTCACCGGACGAGACTTCCGCTGGGGTACGTGACTAGGAACGGACCACATAGATCTATGCCGACGCGTTGGAAGGGACTGCATGGCGTAACTCTCTCCGCAGGAAGATCTGCCATCAACTGCTCGTGAACTTTCGGCTTGACACGGAAACAGCGAACGCAGTTGTGGATAACCTTCCGAGCTAGGTTACGAACATTCGTCGGCCAGTATCTGCCTCGTACAGAAGAAACTAATAGTTGCTGCCCAGCATGAAACAGCTTCTGATGATACTCAGTCATGACCAGCATAGTGAATGGATGGCGGTGGTCCAAAATGTACGGATGCTTCCGACTTGTAGGGATTCTAGCGTTTCGTAACCGGCCGCCAACGCAAATAATGCCATCCACCATTTCTGGGTTCAGTGCAGCAATTCGAGAGGATGCTTGTACATCACGACCACGTAATAGCTCGGAGTATTCTTGCGGAAACGATTCATTTTGAGCTAGACGCACTAGCAGATGAAGAGCATCATCACGTTCAGTGAGCGTTAGTAATCCGTGCTTTCGATGTTCGCGGTTGTGCACTCTTGCGTTGAAGCCGAAACGTTGTGCGTATGCTACCAGCTTTACGAGCTCTGTCAATGACGACCGTAGGCTAAAGATATCACCAGGCTTAATGCTTGGCAACAATGCAACGACAGCTCCCTTCTCCTCCAGTATCGACGGGTGTAACTCGTTAGCGCTTGGCTCAAAGATCGGCCAATTTATCGGCTCTTGAAGAAGCCAAGGAGGCCCATGCCACCAGAGAGGTTCGTACTGCAACTGTGGGGTGCCATTCCCTTGAAATTATGTCGGCCGGGTTCTCCATTCCGGCAACATGGTTCCACAAACCGCCCTTGGTGACATGCTGAATTTCTGACACGCGGTTGCTCACAAACTCTTTCCATCTGGAGGGTACAGACGCTAGCCAAAACTTTACTATCGTAGAATCAGTCCAAAAATATGATTCTACGGTCAGGTGGATGCTTTCGACAACCTTCTCGTAGAGATGCGCGAGCAATAGTGCTGAAGAAAGCTCAAGACGAGGAGTGGAGAGACATTTCTTCTTCTTTTGAGATTCTCGAGAGGAGCAACTCGAGACTTAGCTGTGAACAATCGTACGTCAACTTCGTCATCCTCCGTCACGTTTCTAACGTAAATACATGCACCGTACGCCTTTTTGAGGCATCGCAGAAGCCGTGTAGCTGAACAGATTTCATTGATTTTGTGACTCCGACCCAGCGTGGAACCGTGAAACCGTCCAATCCTATCATATTTCTGCGATACTCTAGCCATTTCTCTGTCATGTCTTCACTTAATGGTGCATCCCAGCTGCATTCACGCTCCCAAAGTTCCTGGACGATCAGCTTAGCCTGAACGATGACTGGACCGATTATGCCCAACGGATCAAACAGTCGAGAGATGTCCGATAATATAATGCGCTTGGTAATCGCACCAGATTCTGTCCACTTTGGAGTACTGAAGCGATAAACATCCCTTCGTGGTTCCCACTGCAAACCTAGTGTTTTAACAGTCGAGTCTGCTGAATCAAGGGTGAGAATAGACCGATCGTCTCGTAGATGCTCTGGAACCTGACGCAAAATCTCGCCACAATTGGAATTCCACTTTCTTAGCGTGAAACCTCCGGACTGCATTAAGTCTACCATTTCTTCGACAAACTGCTTACCCTCTTCTATGTCATCTACGCCTGACAACATATCATCGACGTAGAAGTTTTGTTTCAGAACGGCGGCGGCCGTTGCGGGTTTCTTTTCCTCTTCTGCTAGCTGCTTCAAACACCTGGTAGCTAGATACGGAGCAGACGCGGTTCCGTAGGTTACGGTAGTCAACTGGAAAGTACGAATGTCTTGATCTGTGTTGCCTGTCCACACGATTCTCTGGAGCTTCTGATCTGGGCCGGAGACTGCTACCATGCGATACATCTTCGCTACGTCCGCAACGACAGCGTAACGATGGAGGCGGAACCGGAGATTGATGTTGATCAATTCATCCTGTACGACGGGTCCGACCATAAGGGCATCGTTCAACGAGACTCCAGTTGATGTTTTGCAGGATGCATCAAATACCACTCGCAGCTTGGTGGTTGTACTCTCCGGCTTCAGTACTGCGTGATGAGGCAGGTAGTACGTAGTACCTTCACACCTTTCATCGAGAATCTCCACCATGTGCCCCATGTCCAGGTATTCTTGAATGAACTCGGAATACTGGGTCCGAAGTTCAGGACTCAATGAGAGTCTTCGCTGCAAACTACACAATCGTCGAACTGCAGTAGACCTCGATTCGCCAAGCTTCTCGATGAGGTAGTCCTTCTTCGGAAGAGTGACAACAAATCTTCCGGAATCGTCGCGTACTGTGGTCGTCTCGAAAATCTCTTCGCAAGTAGATTCTTCAACGGAGTGTGTGCTGGTTGTACGGCAAGTTTCAACTTCCCAGAACTTGGTTAGCTGATCCTGAAGCTCCGCACTAGAACACACATGGACCAAGGACCGAGGTATGGTGATTGAAGAATCCGGAACACGGCCTGACACGATCCATCCAAACACAGTATTCTGCAAAGTCGGTCCATCATCCATCACTTTCAGCTGTCCATGTGCCAATAAATCCAAATAATGTTCCGCTCCGATGATCACATCTACTGGTCCGGCTTCGTAGAAGTTTGGATCCGCCAAAAGAGCTGTTCTAGGAAGTTTCCATTCCGATGGATTGAAGCTGGAGGTTGGCAATGAGGAAGTCAGCTTCGGAAGGACGAAAAACTGCATCTCTTCTTCGAACGGAGAAATCTTCTGTGACCTCGGTGACACTCCTGCGCTAACTAGCTTTGTTGACACACACTGCCCAGAACCAATGCCATGAACTGAGAGATATGTGGGTGAGACTCGGAACTTGAGCTTGTTCGAGAACTCCTTAGTCATCAAACAATGTTGGGAACAGGAATCCAACAATGCTCGAGCTAGCATGACGTTTCCAAAACGGTCTTTAACTCGAATGAGTGCCGTTGACAAAAGAATGTTTTGTGTAGGTGTCTTGGGTATTGCAATGTACGTGTGGCTTGTGCTGGCTTGACTTGTGCTTGGTTGTGGCTGTGGTGGTCTTGTGCTATGTGAGTTGGCAGTGTTGGTGGGTGCATTGTTCGCTTGAGAGTGTGCTTGTTGGTTCGGTTGCTGTGGGTTGGAATATGGTTGCCGATTAAATTGACGTTGTGGCGGGCTAGCTTCTTGATTTCTACTCGACGCGGGTGGAACGGAGGATCTTACCGGAATGACATGCAGCATGCTATGGTGTTTTTGCTGGCAGTGATGGCATACCCCAGACAACCACACATCGCATAAGAATGCACGATCAAAATCGTTTACCGATCCAAGTTTCATCAGATTCGCATTGTTGTGCAAAGCTCATCAGTTTATTTATAAATTTTCCTGCACAGTAGGCTATTTTACGAGTTTATTCCAGCTTCATTTGTTGACATCGCATATTCCTGCAATCAAACTCACATGAAATCGGATTATCTGTCAAACAGAGTTTGTTATCACAAACTACATCGCAATGCATAACGAACAAACTCGCATAAAAATCGTGCACATCGCATACACTTCCGTGCAACGTCGGATAAGAAATACACTTATATCGCCTCCACTTTTGTACATAAAAGTGTTTTCGCGACTGGTAAGCGATGAAATTTAGTGCGCATAGGCATCGCATAACAGAAAACAATTCTATTATGCATGCATTCTGGTTGTCTGGGACACCTTTGTCACATGTTCTGGCGCTATGACCAGGGTGCAGGCAGTTGCGACACAGTTTGCCTCTCATAACCGCTTCGTTACGCTCCGCAATCTTCATTTTCTGGAACTTTAGGCAATGGAATGAGGTGTGCCAAGAATCCCCGCAAATGGGCATTTATTCGACGTCTTCACCACAGCATGACACATTGACGCCTTCGACTGACGTTGATCTGAGCTGCTCGCCTTCAATGGGGCTATTGACTGCAACACTGAACACTGGTTGCGGAGGAAATTCACCAGGTATTTATACTTCGGAACGTCCTTGGAATTGTGGTGAGCCTCCCATAAACGTAGTGTCGCTGTGTCCAACCGACCACAAAGCATGTATGCCAGTATAGTGCTCCACTGGGCTGTCTGTTCACCAATCTTTTCCAGCATCTGCAGGTTCTTTTCAAATTCGCTGACGAGCTGATTCAGTCCATCGTACGACTCTCTTCTGAGGCTCCATCGAAAAAAGTGCATCCAAGTACGCCTTGACGATCAGCTTTTTGTTCTCATAGCGCTCCTGGAGAACCTGCCACGCAACCTCGTAGTTGACGGACGAGAGTTCAATGGTGTTGATTTCCATCAGAGCATCTCCCTTGAGTGACGTCCTCAAGTATGTGAACTTGTCCATCGGGTTCAGCTCACCGTTCTGTTGGATGAGACTGCAGAAAGTATCCCGAAACATCACCCAATCTCCTAGTTTGCCGCTGAACGTTGGTAAACTGATTTCTGGCAATTTCACCTTGGAGTGTTGTGCGAATTGCCCACCAGAATTCCCATCAAGTAAAGTTTTGAACCGAAACTTTTGCCGGAAGCAGTTTCAGCAAAGATCCTTTCACCATGCAGTAGCGGTTTTCAAACTCCTCTACGACACGTAGATTTTCCTGTTCGCGGGAAATAGCATCCTTCTTCTCTTTCTCATCCTTTTTGGAATCGCTTCCGTCTTCGTCCGTACCTTTCGCATCCTCCACCAGTAGCTCGATTTTCTCACGCAGCAAAAAGAAATCTGAATACACTTCATCTAGATTTTTCAATCGCACTTCAATTTGACACTCGTCACGATCCCTGTCGAAAGCTTCGACGAACTTTGCCACCGTAGCCACTTTTTGCTGAAGCATGCGCTCACGCTTCATCAAAGCACGTAAATCACTCATCACTGCACTGCACCGGTCAAAGTAATTACAGCAATCAATCACAACCACCGATTCTTAATCTCACTGTGACAGATCTACTCGACGTTCCACGCACGCGATTCAAACAGACAGATTTAGAACTGTACAACCCAATCAACAGCAGCGAGGGGAGATCAACCACGGGAAAGCAACAACCAGCAGAACCAAGCGAAAATCCGAGACCAACAGAATAGCAAACACGATTCATGCACCTTGCCAAGAAATAGAGACTCACATGCATTTATAAATTTTATTGAACCTTTAATTGGCCTCATGCATCAAGCCACCGTTACATGCAATCACTTCCCCTTTGAATCGCCATTCCTCCGTCAAATTTTGATGGCGCCAACCTCCGATGGCGAATTGATTCTTTCAACAGGTCTTCAATGGCGCCTTTCCTTTGTGCCCTATTGTGGCAACTCAATTCCGCTTGCGATGGCGAATGATCGCGTCCACTGTTGCACAGGTTTTCCTCGACGGCCTTTGTCCACCGACGGCAAGCACTTATTTTTCGTGAAAGTTCACTTATTGAACGGCCAGCAAGACCCAGGTCAAAATACACTTTTCGCACCGAGATGTGCGATCAATTGGCACTCAACCGACACAGAAGTTCAAGTCCGCCCAAAATGTCCTCACTTAGTGTCCGTAAACCGATCCTGGCCGTCCTCAATCCGGCTCTAAGGACCAAAATGTTGGCGCGGGAAACGGATACGGTTTCGGACACTTCTAAAAACTGTTTTTGAACACTTAACTGACTGAACTAAAACACTTTATTCAGTGTAAGAAACTACTTAATTTTATTGCGGTCGAGCGACGTATATTTCCCGGCGGTCTGATATAAACTGAATTATTCACCTAATCAGCTGACTGGTAAGAGATTTCAAAATTTTACTCTACAGATAAACTCTCTTATCTTTTATCTACGCGAGTGAAACAAGTATAAATCTGACGTGTGTCGAAAAGGGATCAATAGTATTGCTCATTGTGGAACATGTGATCATCTCTCATATTCTTCCGAATAACCCTTGTGTGACCATTGTCAAAGCCAGCATTCCTAACACGGACATCAGAATGCGGTATGTCACGGGCCTTCGGGTCCACCGCAAGATTTTCTTTGTGTATAAAAGAAGCAGTGCTGGCCGTGTGCGAGTCATTACAATTTGTGACAGCAGCGCGTACTGACGTGCTTTCTCGTGCATTTTTCGTTTCGTTCGTTCGTTCGCTGTGTTTACCGACCATTGCAGGCTCCATCGGTAGAACTGTCAGTGGAGCTGCGAATATGTATGAAAGAGGTGGGCGCATTTTCTGCCATTCTGTGCTTGATGATGGACGGATACAGTGGTTATGGTTGCGATTGATGCGATCGCCCATCGCATCGCTTGGAGTTCACGGCTAGAGGCCGATGATGGCTGAGGCAGCGAGGGCAGCGATGGTGGATGAAGATAAATAAAATTAGAGAGTTTGATCTGCTCATCCTTAGTGATTGGTTACATAATCCACATGCTCCCGGGATGGGTACGAATCATAACATATGGTCAAGTTGTGCTTGATACAAAACGACACGTACATTAAAACATGGTTATACTATAACAGTTCTGATTCCCCAGCAAAAGCAAAATCAACTACACTGATGAAAATAAAAATTGATTAAAATAATTACTTTCATTTATTCGCAGAAGGCATTAGCAATTAAAGATGCACAATCAGCAATGGTGTTAATATTTATTTTAGATTAGAAAATTTCGCTGAAAATATTACATGTAAATGTCTTAAAAAAGTCCACAGAAAATAATTTCCAGAAGAATTATAAAAAAAAAACATTATCTTACTGGTTTTCATTTTCTGATAAATTATATTATTAAACTTAACGTAGACTTGGAGTTTGGAATCGAAACATTAAAAAATATTTTGTTGACGTATTAGCAGCACTTCCTCTATTTTAGTAGGGTTACTACTCCTTGACTTGCTTTTAATTGTTGTGATTTTTTCAGCAGCAAGCACGCATGTTAGCAAAAAGAAGCAACGAAATTGGTGCTGTATTTCTTTGTTTGGAAAACGGGGCAGTTCCCCTAAAATAGCATATTTTGCCCAAGCCTGAAAATTTGATCAATAGAGTTTTAAAACTTCAAATACTATCATCGATAAGAAATCTATAAATGCCCTACATTTGCTTGAGTTAAAAAAAGGCTTAATAGTTAGAAACAAAACAATTCTAATAATGTATTTAATTATTAGTTTTATTTCCAGAAGTTGCTAATTGCTAATAGTTGTACACAACATGGAAGTTGTCGTTTCAAATATCAATACCTATAATCAAACTCCATAGATCTAAAAGTTAGAAGTTAAATGTAAACACGTTTCGTTCATATGTACAAGTCTTACGTCAACTCGCAATTATTTTAAAAGCATTACCCATTGCTTATTTTTAAGTACTAAAAATTGAAACAGTATTGATAGTATTAGGGCCCTCCTTAGCCGTGCGGTAAGACGCACGGCTACAAAGCAAGACCATGCTGAGGGTGGGTGGGTTCGATTCCCGATGCCGGTCTAGGCAATTTTCGGATTGGAAATTGTCTCGACTTCCCTGGGCATAGAAGTATCATCGTGCTAGCCTCATGATATACGAATGCAAAAATGGTAACCTGGCTTAGAAACCTCGCAGTTAATAACTGTGGAAGTGCTAAATGAACACTAAGCTGCGAGGCGGCTCTGTCCCAGTGTGGGGATGTAATGCCAATAAGAAGAAGAAGAAGAAGAAGAAGATTGATAGTATTAGATATTTTTCTAGGTTTTCTTCTTATAATCATGCGTAGGACAATGCTTCGACTGTCCTACCCAGGTATTTCCATGCGTAGGACATGTCCTACTTGTCCTACCCACTCCCGGCGCCACTGTCTCCAACCATCATATAAACATTTCTCGTCATCAAAAACCTCCACATGCCACATTTGGTTCCATTTGCTTGATTAGTTCTCAAATTATGTGGAAATGTGTGTTTCATTTGTATGCGAGCTCCTCCTTCCAGAGGGAGGAGGGGTCTAGAACCATCACCCTGGCACAAAAAAAACCCTGTATATACAATTTCACGCCGATCGGTTCAATAGTTTCCGAGTCTATAAGGGTCAGACAGATAGATATTAATTTTTATGGGTATAGAAGCAGCAGATTTGCGTTTCAAATCCAGACATACGAGATGTTATCCGATCTCCAATTTGTCAAATTGTTTGAATTAAATAGTCAACCGAATCAACCACGACTACCATGACGTCCTGAGCAACGATATCAGCCCAAATGAGTCCATCAAGTATATAAATCTCAAATCCATGCATATGAGATGTTATGAGATCTCCAAATTGTCCTGGATTTTGGGTCAAATGGTCTACTCAATCAACCTAGACTTCCATGATGCTTCTAGCAACTGTCCATCTGCAATCCGTGATATCAAGCCAATTATATCCACTAGAAATATATATGATTTACTTGCAGTCCAAATCAATGCACATAAGGCCTTTTGAGATTTTCAAATTGTCCTGGTTTCCATAATACCTCAATCGACCTTCCACGTTCAATAGCGATTTCTCACACTGGTTGTCGTTCCGTGATACATTTTCGTACATGGTTCACTCCAATGCGGACATTTTAACAGTCGCCAAACTGCAATACCTTTTGCAGTCCATAGAGGGGAAAGCAAAGAAACCCTACAAGTCGGTCGATATCGGAGCCTTGTCTACGCGTACACTTGGGACACACTCCTCAAGCGATACGACAACCAACTTTTCCGGGCACTCTACGATTTGCCAGCAGTGAAGCAGGAGTCTGCTAATCGCATCCACAGTCTGATCGACGATTTCCAGCACCATGTGTGTCTACTGACCTGTTCAGACAATCACGTCCTACGCAACTGCCCTATCTTCCTTGGAAAGGATGTACGCCTTCGCCGAGAATTCGTCATGTTGAAGCGGTTGTGCTGGAACTGTCTGTGCAGTGAACAACAGTCAAAGAAGTGTACGTCTAAATTCTCATGCCGTACGTGCCACGAAAGACACCATTCGTTACTTTACGATCCTGCTTTATTCAAGTCGTCGTCGTCGAGTTCAACGGTGTCATCTACTGTTCCCATTCAACAACCGTCTCCGTCCACTAGAGTAGACACTCGGAGCTCCCAATAATATTGACATGGCAGTCCAAACTGCATGCAATACTGTTCTGTTGGAAACGGTTGTCCTCAAAGTCGCTGATGATCATCAGGCAAGAGCTTTACTGGACTCGGCTTCAATGTCCAAATTCATTTCAAAGCCACTAGCGAAGCTATTTTTCAACCCCCGGACGAATGTGGACATATCCATAGCAGGCATCGGCCTCACCACGCACAGATAGATGATCCATTAGAAGCCACGCTTCAGATGTTTTGGGAAATCGAGGACTCGCACTATCCGTTTAAGAAGTTCGTTGTGAGAAGCTTTTCGTAGCCATGATCCTTCTGGAAGGTATATCGTCAGTCTTCCCCGAACCGACAATCCCGACATTGTCCTAGGAAGCTCAAGGTATATCGTAGATCGCAGTCTTATGAGTGTCGAGCGGCGTCTCGACGGTGATCCTGCCACCAAAGACGCGTACCATCGTTTTATGGACGAATATAGCATAGCATAGCATAGTTACGGTGTACTTCGTAGATTGGACACTAGTGATACTCATGTTTTTCTTTTGAAATCCTTATTCAGATTGCTATCAGAAATCAAGGTGGGTGTGGTCCTAGATTTCAATCTAGGATAATGATCACAAAAGCATGAGGATTACTACTTCTGGACACGTCCATCTTCACCGTAACTTGGGAGAGGAAGGAAGTGTTGATGTAGTACTTACTCAACGAGAGGCTCCCGACTCAGCGACACCCTCATAAGTACCAAGGAGTTGGATATTGGGGAAGGTATTCGTTGAGTCAGGATTTTTGCCTGTAGCTGACAATGTGACCGTGGTAGGTGTCTCCCCAGCGTTAGGGGGCATCGTTTTATGGACGAATATCTCCAGTTAGGGCATATGAAGAAGCTTATCGATCCAGTAGACAATTGGGTTGATACCGTGGCAGGGCACATCATGTTAGTCGTGGCTGATACTGTAAAAGCCTTTTTTTGTACGGCTAGGATTTAGGTGATGATTAGCTGAGTCGAATTGGGGTTCCGTCCATTTTGTTGTGGGTCGTTTTCCGAATTAAGTGAAAACCACTTGCAAGGTAGTCAAAAGGAGAGGAGTGAAGTTTGTTAGATAGTGAATATGAGCATGAGCTTTATGACCGCTTAATTCGTAGTTGCTACTCCGTGATTGACGAGAACTTGCGAAATTGTACAGATTCGTACACTCACATGCTCAATGTACACGTTTCGGGAGCTCAAATAATAAATGTCAATAACGATGCCGGCCACGTCCTTACGGTCATATAGGAAAAGAAGGATTGTTTGTCCGACTCTCGTTGAAAGACCGAGTATACCCCTGCATATCTGTAACCGCAGGTTCCAATTATGTAGCTTGTTGGCTCCACCACAAGCCTTATCCCAATTAACCCACCTGCCAGTGAGCACCTAAAACCTAAGTCCGACCCTGTAAAATATTAACTGACAGCCTCACTAGTAGGGAACTCCTTGCTGTCGGTGAAATGTGCAGGCCATTTATTAATCAAAATACCACCTGGGAATAACCCAAGTATCCCAAAATAAACTATTTTTCCATGCGATGTGAAAATGGGATTTCAGGGGAACAGTAAGATACTTCCAATACGAGTATACGCAATTGAGACCCATGAGGGCGGAGGCAGTGCGAATCCGTACATGCGGGAGCGCAAAATATTGGCTTTGGGGAGTTGATAGTAACCAACAGTACGCAATTGAGACCCATGAGGGCGGAGGCAGTGTGAATCCGTACCTGCAGGAGCATTTTAAGAGACTGTAAAGGTGATCGGCCGTACGGCACACTATTTTTTTGTACAAACATACACGTTCACATGCACACATATAGCCTAGACAGACAAATATAATTTTTTTGATGTGTGCAAAGCTTCTTAGTTGTCGACCAAGTGTGACTAAGTAGGACGGGAGGGCTGCCTGGGACAGACACTCACACTTGTCAGTCATTGGTAGCAGTGAGAAATCCAAAAAATGTAATGCTTGTTGTAATAAAGTAATGATTGTGCACCATCCAGAAGGGATGTCAACTCCTCCGCTGAAACGTTTTTGTTTGGTTCTTTCGGAAAAAAGGGGGGGGTAGAGAAGGGGGGGTTAATGTCTTAGAATGTTTGTTTACCAAAGAAAGTAGTGCGCGTCGTGTCTCAGAGAGAGAGAGAGAGAGAGAGAGAGAGAGAGAGAGAGAGAGAGAGAGAGAGAGAGAGAGAGAGAGAGAGAGAGAGAGAGAGAGAGAGAGAGAGAGAGAGAGAGAGAGAGAGAGAGAGAGAGAGAGAGAGAGAGAGAGAGAGAGAGAGAGAGAGAGAGAGAGAGAGAGAGAGAGAGAGAGAGAGAGAGAGAGAGAGAGAGAGAGAGAGAGAGAGAGAGAGAGAGAGAGAGAGAGAGAGAGAGAGAGAGAGAGAGAGAGAGAGAGAGAGAGAGAGAGAGAGAGAGAGAGAGAGAGAGAGAGAGAGAGAGAGAGAGAGAGAGAGAGAGAGAGAGAGAGAGAGAGAGGAGAGAGAGAGAGAGAGAGAGAGAGAGAGAGAGAGAGAGAGAGAGAGAGAGAGAGAGAGAGAGAGAGAGAGAGAGAGAGAGAGAGAGAGAGAGAGAGAGAGAGAGAGAGAGAGAGAGAGAGAGAGAGAGAGAGAGAGAGAGAGAGAGAGAGAGAGAGAGAGAGAGAGAGAGAGAGAGAGAGAGAGAGAGAGAGAGAGAGAGAGAGAGAGAGAGAGAGAGAGAGAGAGAGAGAGAGAGAGAGAGAGAGAGAGAGAGAGAGAGAGAGAGAGAGAGAGAGAGAGAGAGAGAGAGAGAGAGAGAGAGAGAGAGAGAGAGAGAGAGAGAGAGAGAGAGAGAGAGAGAGAGAGAGAGAGAGAGAGAGAGAGAGAGAGAGAGAGAGAGAGAGAGAGAGAGAGAGAGAGAGAGAGAGAGAGAGAGAGAGAGAGAGAGAGAGAGAGAGAGAGAGAGAGAGAGAGAGAGAGAGAGAGAGAGAGAGAGAGAGAGAGAGAGAGAGAGAGAGAGAGAGAGAGAGAGAGAGAGAGAGAGAGAGAGAGAGAGAGAGAGAGAGAGAGAGAGAGAGAGAGAGAGAGAGAGAGAGAGAGAGGGAGAGAGAGAGACATAATATTTTCCTATATAAAAGTCACGACTTAAACTGAAAAAATATGAAAAATTCAAATTTGAATTTGTATGGGTATTTTGTATAGACAGATCACAACACGCATTCTAACTTACTGTGCGAGACAACGTCCATCTAGTTCATGATAATAGCACTTACGCCATGTTCATGATAATAGCACGCCAGACCTCTGTCTTGTCTTAAAGCCCAAATTTTGAAAATGATCGAATCGACGGATATTTTACAGAGAAATACCAATATATCGGGATATTGGTATTTCTAGAGAATTCTAAATGAAAAGAAAAAAAAATTTGGAACACTTTTCTGTTAACCTGTTTTCCAATATTGTGATAAACCGTCTAAGACGAGTTTAGTACTCTCCATTTAATTCCACTACGTTTTGTTATCTTTGTAGATATGTATTTCGACCTCAACTGTAGGCGAGAATGCGTGTTGTGATCTACCTTTTTAAAATTTCCACACAAATTTTAATTTCAATTTTTCATATTTTTTCCAATTTTAGTCAAGTTTTTCACATTAGAAAATATTGTGTAAATCCGTCGGCCATGTTGATAAACAAATTTGCTGAAGGAATAAAGAAAATCTATCCAGCCGTTTCTTAGTTATGCACAATACAGACATATTCATTTTTATATATAACAAGAAGAAGAAGAAGAAGAAGAAGAAGAAAAAGATGTTCATAAGGCACTTATGTCAAGCTATGTCAGATATAGGTTGCAATGCAACCATTAGTGCATGAGTTATACTTTCCATTGCCTAAATAAAATTCTGCCCCATTTTGCCCCAAAATTGAACAAAAAATCATCAATAACTTCGTCAATATTGAAAATGAAATGAAACTGTCTTCGAAAGGTTCATGTTTTTCATCGCCACGGACATCTTTGTAGAACAAAATGCTAAAAAATATATTGACGAAAGTATCGTGAATAACCAGATTTTTGGTGGTCGTTCATAAATAACGACCCATAT
This sequence comes from Armigeres subalbatus, assembly GCF_024139115.2. Classification (NCBI taxonomy): domain Eukaryota; kingdom Metazoa; phylum Arthropoda; class Insecta; order Diptera; family Culicidae; genus Armigeres; species Armigeres subalbatus. The sequence goes on from NC_085139.1 coordinate 184,106,622, forward strand.
CTCGATTTCTATAGCAGATAGAAATAAAGTTTATATAGCAAAATTTTTCGTAGAAGCTTTTTCTACAACTTTCTCTAAGATACCAATGATGTATCTTCATAATTGGAAGAAGGAGAATTTCCATCTCTTTTGTAAGTGATGCGATCTATGGGATGGGAAATAACACTAATTCGCTGTCTCGCCTCGAGAGAAAGTTTAACCATGCATGCCCGGTGGCATATAAAACTGAGGAGAATCGGATTTTGGACGACCGAGCGGACGCGCAACACTCTGTACTTACTTGCCCGATAGCTACTGCAGTATATAGAAGATCGCATTTCTCTCGACCGGACCAAAGCGCATAATCCACCGATTATCAAACAGATATTCCTTCTTCTGTTCCCAATGAATAATACACGCACTGTACTATAGCTACTCATTTCGCGACGACTAAAACACGCACTGTATTTACTTGCTCGATGGCTACTGCAAACTATTGAAGATCACGCTTTTTTCGACCGGAGCAAAGCGCAATACATGCATCAGTACATACATCACTCATCAGTTATTGAGAACTACGAATTTAATTCGGCTCAACAAATCTGAAGGATATTCGACTGGAGTTGCTTTTCTTGATATAGAGTTAGCATTTGACAGTGTTTGGCATGAAGTTTGATTGTATAATTGATGAATTTTAATTTTCCCCTGTGTTGCGACGGATTTTTCCTGGCTTGATAGAAACGATTTTGACAGCAGTGTCCATTTCACACAGCTTCAAAGCTGTAATTTATTATCTAATTATTATTAAATTCATTATATGTATAAAGTAACTTACAAACTAGTTTCAATTTAAATTTACAAGCAACAGGCTCCATCGCCGCTCTAAACCAATCTAATTGAATCCTATTGCCTCAGTATGGAAGCATATACATGCATTTAATTGCCAGTATTGCCAGTTTCACAACCATCTTAGAACTCCACTTAACACTCCCACCCGTGAAACTAGTAACAAACTGGTATATTACGTATTTCACTTTCTCAAAAACTGTTCTCGACTAAATTCCACCTGGATCGTTTTCACAAAACGATCAACAATTTCTCTAATATTTTTTTTCTTTACACCAAACAAATCGCTTTGCTTCGCATTGCACACGAAATCGGTCTTTGCTCCTGTGTGAATGGATTCCTTTCTGCCCTTATTCTGTGCGACGGTGCACAAACTGATGAATTCATCCGAGCTTGTTCGATGATCAGGACGGTGCACGATTGTCGTCGCTGCAATAGTATTGCTTTGCAGCACTTGACCTACCGGTTCAAATTCAATTTTTTCTTCCACGCACAATAACAAAACGGTTTGTGTTTGGTGGGTAGCAGTTTCAAATACATCACTAACGTTATATGCGGCGCACGAAGGCTCGGGTGGTAACTTGATTGATGAGTTACTTTTGGTATTGCTATGAGAAACAGCGGCACCCAAACACAATGCACCATCGAATTCTTCGCGTGATTTCGTTTTGCCACTGTTAGAAATTTGTTCATTCTTCACCGATTTTTCAGAGATGTTTTTCCTGCTATATTTAAGTATTATTACTTCTCTTCTGGCACTAAATTCTGAATCGATTTCCTTTGCAGCCGCCTCGAAATCTTCATCCACTTTCTTCAACTTGCGTTCGTAATCCAGCTGGATTCTTTTCAAGCTCGTGCTGTTGAGCCCGCCATACTTTGTTTCGCTCCTCTAGCAGCTCGAGCTTTCTTCTCAGTTCGTCCCTGGCGACTCCTTCCGACTTCAGAGATAGTTTCTTTGAAGAATGTTGCGACGGATTTTTCCTGGCTTGATAGAAACAATTTTAACAGCAGTGTCCATTTCACACAACTACAAAGCTGGAATTTATTATCCAATTATTATTATTAAATTCATTATATGTATAAAGTAACTTACAAACTAGTTTCACTTCAATTCACAAGCAAAAAGCTGCATCGCCTTTCTAAACCATTCTAATCGAACACTATTGCCTCAGTATGGAAGCATATACATGCATTTAATTGCCAGTATTGCCAGTTTCACAACCATCTTAGAACTCCACTTAACACCCTGTACATCATTAAACTGATCCAAAATTATTTATCGGATCGCTCACTGCAGGTAAACTAGAAAGTAGTGCGCGTCGTGTCTCAGAGAGAGAGAGAGAGAGAGAGAGAGAGAGAGAGAGAGAGAGAGAGAGAGAGAGAGAGAGAGAGAGAGAGAGAGAGAGAGAGAGAGAGAGAGAGAGAGACATATTTTCCTATATAAAAGTCACGACTTAAACTGAAAAAATATGAAAAATTCAAATTTGAATTTGTATGGGTATTTTGTATAGACAGATCACAACACGCATTCTAACTTACTGTGCGAGACAACGTCCATCTAGTTCATGATAATAGCACTTACGCCATGTTCATGATAATAGCACGCCAGACCTATGTCTTGTCTTAAAGTCCAAATTTTGAACATGATTATCGAATCGACGGATATGTTACAGAGAAATACCAATATATCGCGATATTGGTATTTCTAGAGAATTCTAAATGAAAAGAAATAAACTTAAATTTTTGGAACACTTTTCTGTTAACCTGTTTTGCAATATCGTGATCAATCGTCTAGGACGATTTTAGTACTCGCCATTAAATTCCACTACGTTTTGTTATCTTTGCAGATACGTATTTCGACCTCAACTATAGGCGAGAATGCGTGTTGTGATCCACCTTTTTAAAATTTCCATACAAATTTTAATGGCAATTTTTCATATTTTTTACAATTTTAGTCGAGATTTTTACATTAGAAAATATTTTGTGCATCCGTCGGACATGTTGATAAACAAATTTGCTGAAGGAATGAAGAAAATCTATCAAGCCGTTTCTTAGTTATGCACAATACAGACCAATTCATTTTTATATATAACAAGAAGAAGAAGAAAAAGATGTTCATAAGGCACTTATGTCAAGCTATGTCAGATATAGGTTGCAATGCAACCATTAGTGCATGAGTTATACTTTCCATTGCTTAAATAAAATTCTGCTCTATTTTGCCCCTACATGTATGCAGTTAATGTCAAAATGCTCATTCTGAAACAAAAAATCATCAATAACTTCGTCAATATTGAAAATAAAATGAAACTGTCTTCGAAAGGTTTATGTTTTTCATCCCGACGGACATCTTTGTAGAACATTTGGAAAATCCAAAAAAATATATTAACGAAAGCATCGTGAAAAACCTGATTTGTGGGGGTAAAATAACGACCCATATCTCGACTTCTATAGCAGATAGAGCTAAAGTTTATATAGCAAAATTTTTCGTAGAAGCTTTTTCTACAACTTTCTCTAAGATACCAATGATGTATCTTCATAATTGGAAGAAGGAGAATTTCCATCTCTTTTGTAAGTGATGCGATCTATGGGATGGGAAATAACACTAATTCGCTGTCTCGCCTCGAGAGAAAGTTTAACCATGCATGCCCGGTGGCATATAAAACTGAGGAGAATCGGATTTTGGACGACCGAGCGGACGCGCAACACTCTGTACTTACTTGCCCGATAGCTACTGCACACTATGGAACATCGCATTTGTCTCGACCAGAGTAGCGCATAGTCCACCAAATAGCAAACAGATATTCCTTCTTCTGTCCCCAACGAATAATACACGCACTGTACTTACTTTCCCGATGGCTACTCATTTCGCGACGACTAAAACACGCACTGTATTTACTTGCTCGATGGCTACTGCAAACTATCGAAGATCGCGCTTTTTTCGACCGGAGCAAGCGCAATACATGCATCAGTACATACATCACTCATCAGTTATTGAGAACTACGAAATTAATTCGACTCAACAAATCTGAAGGATATTCGACTGGAGTTGCTTTTCTTGATATAGAGTTAGCATTTGACAGTGTTTGGCATGAAGTTTGATTGTATAATTGATGAATTTTAATTTTCCCCTGTGTTGCGACGGATTTTTCCTGGCTTGATAGAAACGATTTTGACAGCAGTGTCCATTTCACACAGCTTCAAAGCTGTAATTTATTATCTAATTATTATTAAATTCATTATATGTATAAAGTAACTTACAAACTAGTTTCACCTAAATTTACAAGCAACAGGCTCCATCGCCGCTCTAAACCAATCTAATTGAATCCTATTGCCTCAGTATGGAAGCATATACATGCATTTAATTGCCAGTGTTGCCAGTTTCACAACCATCTTAGAACTCCACTTAACACTCCCACCCGTGAAACTAGTAACAAACTGGTATATTACGTATTTCACTTTCTCAAAAACTGTTCCCCGACTAAACCCACCTGGATCGTTTTCACAAAACGATCAACAATTTCTCTAATATTTTTTTTCTTTACACCAAACAAATCGCTTTGCTTCGCATTGCACACGAAATCGGTCTTTGCTCCTGTGTGAATGGATTCCTTTCTGCCCTTATTCTGTGCGACGGTGCACAAACTGATGAATTCATCCGAGCTTGTTCGATGATCAGGATGGTGCACGATTGTCGTCGCTGCAATAGTATTGCTTTGCAGCACTTGACCTACCGGTTCAAATTCAATTTTCCTTCCGATACGCACAATAACAAAACGGTTTGTGTTTGGTGGGTAGCAGTTTCAAATACATCACTAACGTTATATGCGGCGCACGAAGGCTCGGGTGGTAACTTGATTGATGAGTTACTTTTGGTATTGCTATGAGAAATAGCGGCACCCAAACACAATGCACCATCGAATTCTTCGCGTTTTCGTGATTTCGTTTTGCCACTGTTAGAAATTTGTTCATTCTTCACCGATTTTTCAGAGATGTTTTTCCTGCTATATTTAAGTATTATTACTTCTCTTCTGGCACTAAATTCTGAATCGATTTCTTTTGCAGCCGCCTCGAAATCTTCATCCACTTTCTTTAACTTGCGTTCGTAATCCAGCTGGATTCTCTTTTCAAGCTCGTGCTGTTGAGCCCGCCATACTTTGTTTCGCTCCTCTAGCAGCTCGAGCTTTCTTCTCAATTCGTCCATGGCGACTCCTTCCGACTTCAGAGATAGTTTCTTTGAAGAATGTTGCGACGGATTTTTCCTGGCTTGATAGAAACGATTTTGACAGCAGTGTCCATTTCACACAGCTTCAAAGCTGTAATTTATTATCTAATTATTATTAAATTCATTATATGTATAAAGTAACTTACAAACTAGTTTCACCTAAATTTACAAGCAACAGGCTCCATCGCCGCTCTAAACCAATCTAATTGAATCCTATTGCCTCAGTATGGAAGCATATACATGCATTTAATTGCCAGTGTTGCCAGTTTCACAACCATCTTAGAACTCCACTTAACACCCTGTACATCATTAAACTGATCCAAAATTATTTATCGGATCGCTCACTGCAGGTAAACTATACGAATTCTAAATCTGATAGATTACCTGTAAAAGCTGGTGTTCCCCAAGGCAGTATACTGGGGCCCATATTGTCTAACATTTTTACTTCTGACTTACCTGATTTACCACCAGGGTGTCAAAAATCTTTGTTTGCAGATGGCACGGGCCTTTCAGCCAAAGGGCGAAGCCTTCGTGTCATTTGTAGTGGATTGCAAAAAAGTTTTGGATCTATTGCAAAAATGGAAAATTTACCCGAATGCTTCCAAAACTCAGCTTATAATTTTTCCACATAAGCCGAGAGCTTCTTATTTGAAACCTTCTAGCCAACATATTATCACTATGAATGGGGTTCCAATTAACTGGTCTAGCGCAGCGAAGTTAAATATTTAGGACTTCTGCTAGACCAAAAATTAACTTTTAAAAATCACATTGAAGGCATTCAAGCCAAAAGTAGTAAATATATTAAGTGTCTATATTCACTAATAAACAGAAAATCAAAACTTTGTCTTGAGAACAAATTTTTATTCTACAAAGAAATTTTTAGACCGGCCATGTTGTGCCAATATGGACTAGTTGCTGCAATACAAAAAAAAAGAAACTTCAGAGGATTCAAAATAAAATTTAAAAAAATGATTCTGAAGTTGCCTCCGTGGTGTAGTACCAATGAACTTCATAGAATTTTTAATATTGAGACATTGCAACAAATGTCCAATAAAATAATTTCCAATTTTAGACAAAAATCGTTGCAATCTTCTGTTGCAACGATTAGATCCTTGTACCCAGGGCCGGACCGTTAGTATAAATTAGGTTAAATTTAGTTTAAGTTTAAAAAACATTGTAATTATTTATTCTATACCAAATACATACAAATGCATAATATTCGTCACAATATTTTCCCTGTAGATTTTTTCTTTCATTTTGTGTTATACATAATTACTTCACTGTTTAAAATACTTTACTTACGTGCGAAAACTATCAGCAGTTCAAATATGTACTTAATTTACAGTACGTGCATTGGTAACTACCTGAAAAGAAAGAAAAACATTATTTGTAGCATGAGCTTGAGTCAATTAATCTCAAATGTAGTTTTGCAGTTTTCTTTAAGAACAACAACTTCGAAACACCCCCAAAAGACAAATCAACCAGAGCGAATCCGTTCGTCATGACATCTATCAATGTCGAAAATAAGTCGCAATCGAAGCTCGATGGCGCCACCAACTGTCACTCGCCCTTACGTCAATGTGTCGCTGTTGTTTCCGTTTTTGTTATCTGAAAGCATTCCTTGCACCATTAGCTTCGTCCATCGCCGTTCAGCGTCAACCAATCTTCGAACGCATCTACAGAAAACTTCGAACAAATCACTTCGAATAAACAAAATGGCATTTATTTGTCTTTTCGAAAGCAACTTCTCGGCGAACAATCAACCAACAAACGTGGAAGTCGTGATTTTTGTAATAGCGAAGAATAACGGAAAATAGGAAACCTTACCCGCCCCCCCCGCCACTTCTGGGTCAGCGAGAGAGTTGTAAAAGGCAAACAAAGAATCAACACAGCAAAACTACACAACAAAGCTAACTCGCATAGATGGCGCGCTTCGATCCTCTCGCAAGCGGTGAAGAGTCACAACTCCCTTCGTTGATTCTTGAGTTCCAATAGAATGGAAAAGTAAACCGCAATGAAAAATACTCTAAAACAAAGTTTTCTTTCTTTTAGGAAGCAATGAGTAATTCACCTTGCAGAAGTTATTGTTTTAGATTAATCTAGAAATGAAAAGCAGCATACACAGTAACGGAATTAGCAGCGGCATTAATTTTAATCCGGAAATAATATAAATGATGCCAAAATGTTGATGAGGATTCTGTTCACTCTTTCTTTGCTTATAGCTGATCCTGAGAATCTTTTTTACTTGTAGAGATCTCGTTTGATTTTTTGCTGAGTTTCGGGTATCAAAATTAGGAGTGTACAAATGTTGAACATTCAACGATAGCATCACAAAATGTATTACTATACGATATTGTATTACTATAACTGATTGCCGCAACATACATTTTAAATTTAAATCAAACACTTATGTGTCCTGTGAATAACGTGATATTAGAAACGTTCAGTCCATTTGACATAAGAAACTGCAAGCGAAACTCTCAGACTCAGCTTTGCCGCTCTTTGCCCTTCAATTTGTGATGTGTTACACACATACATATATGAAGATGTGTATGTGTGCTTGTGTGATCCATCGACCCGGATGCAAGGGAAGCGATATGGCCAAATATGTTTTTCTGCACGCTGCTGATGGCCTGCCCAAACGACTGCTGCTGGCTGGAACGGGCGTGCATCTACAAGACCTCACGCTACAGCATTACACGAACCGAACGGCATCAGGACGTGCTTGCTGCTGAGTTTCCTGCTGTCTGGTCCAAGTTGGTTCTATTCGGAACAGTTTAGAGTGGTGGCGGACCGTGTGATGCACATTTTCGTTAGTCGTTTTTGTTTTGGGTGAAGTTTTCCTATTCTGATTTCTCAGTATTCTCGACTTCACCTTCTTCAGTGAATTATTGGCTGGAAAGTGCAAGGCAGCTTCTTATGATACCTACTTCTTGACTTTACATGACTTTTGGCGAGTCTATAAGTTTAGGGGTAAAAATGAGCTTCCTCTCGGAAGTGGGTCACATTTTGCGTGACCTTCAAGGCTAATACAGTGGTGACCCAATTGAACCATGTCCGCTTTCATCAAGTGCATGAAGCAATTTGAACACCATACGAGTGTTTCAACCAGTATTGAATGCGTTGAGTTCAACATGACATACGGAAGGTAGAATACAGAAGTCTCAATAGTTTGGTTTGCATAACTATGCCAAGCCCATATTGAAGTAAAACATGCCTTTTCAATAAACATGCATACAAATAACAATCATTAATTGAAAATTAAGGTCATTTTAGGCTAGGATGCAAAATATGTCTAATCGCTAGAAATTGAGATATTGATCTTCAAACATGACCACTTTGTATATAAAACCAGCAATGGCGTTATATTTATTTCCGGGAGTGTAGATGTCCATGTATAATATAAGCTCGTCGATGACTGCATTTTTTAACACTTGGCATAGCTCGTTATTCAGCTGGTTGTGTCATTCACCGTTTTATACTACATCCCCGAGCAGCACACATGTTACACACAAATCACAGTAACTCAAATATGACTAGATTTATTCACAATTGAGTTGCTGCAACCAGATTCACATGACTTGTGTTGCTTGGGTCGTATAGCACGTATAGAGCGAATGGACGAATACACCATGCGTACAGAGTCAGTTCTGACTGTTTCTGTAAGCTACGAGACTTTGGCTAGCTACGCAAGCCGAAAAAAAGAATCTCACTTGCAGCCGCATCACGACTTGTTACTTCGCGACTAATATTATGATCTCTCAATCTCAAAATCTCAATCATATTGATAATATTCACATTTGAAAAAAGCGGTGATATTTCGTTGCCGGAAAACTCATGAGGCAAAACGCCTTCTAGCATGCAGCTCTTTGGGAACAAATCATCACGCGTCGGCGAATCAGCATTCTGGTATGGACAGTGCGTGGAGACGCGTAGTACCTCGTCGAAATGTTAGATGTTTAATCAAAATGTTGAAAATTCCAATTTTTTCAACCTTCCTTTTTTTATTTTGACAGGTTTTTGCCTAACCTACATGATTTTTGGTATAGTTTTATAACGGGCTTGCAAAATACGGTAAATATAAGGGAACATTCAAAAGGCGTTTTGTCCCGGGGGGCGTTTTGGGGCCTCTTCCCCTATCATTTGAATTTGCACAATAATGCAGCACTTAAAAATAAAATCGTTCTCATAATATAATTGGGTTTTCATACAAATTTTTATTCCATATTTAAAATGAAAAGTTAAATTATTGGTAAACACATCGGAAGTATATACTAATGAGCATGAGCATGTGCATTATGACCGCACAATTCGTAGTTGCTACTCCGTGATTGATTGAACTTGCGAAATTGTACAGAGAACACAATGAATGGGGCTTGGGATTAGCTACCCATTCTTAATGTACACGTTTCGGGAGCTCAAATATTTAAAGTCAATAACGGCGCCGGCCACGTCCTTACGATCATATAGGAATGGAAGGATTGTTAGTCCGACTCTCGTTGCTACTAGAGACCGAGTATCCCAAGTAGCACACGCAACATCTTCCTAAAAGCTCCTTGTTCCTATTCAGTTTCATTAAAGGCGTTGGAAAAACATCAAAGCACGAAAAAGTTGCATCAAGATGTCAAAACGTTCGAATTGTGATCAATGTTTCATTAAAATTGCAATGCAGTACGTGTTTGACATTTGAAAACAAACAAACAAATAATACTGCACTTCATGTTGCAAACACGAAACAAAATCATTAAGTTGCATATTTATCACCATGTAACATCAATGCGTCTTTCAAAATTTTATTGTTTGTTTAAATTGAGTTGCAGATAAGTTGAATGTGTCTTCATGTTTAATTTAGCATCGTTCAACGTTTTGACAACTCACATTTTTTTCCTGTGATGGTGCAATCAAGTAACAGGAAACCTGAGTACAAAACTTCATAATCCTATAGTTTTTATTGCGAGTCAACATGCAGTCCCTTCGAAGTGTTGAATGGTGCTGTGGTAGAGTGAAGGACTATCAATCACAAGATCCATAAATCGAATCCAGTTTTATAGTTTTATTTTATTTTTTTCCGCTGTAGTATTTTGCAACTTTATTGCAATTTTACTGTAATCGAAGGATGTTTCCGTAGGCTCCACCTCTTGCGCTTTTTAGCTTGCAAGATAGTTATATTTGATGGCACATACGCAAAGATTGTTTCTTTCCGAATAGTTTCAACACAGTGAAATTTTCAGAAGTGAAACAATTTGTGCTGCTTGGGATCCCTCTGCATCTCCACGATTGTCTTGGGATAGGATATCGTTTTAGTTACAAAGGATAATTTATCTGGATTCACTTTGGTAAGCAATACGATCTGTGGGATGGGAAATAACACTCGAGTTAAAAGTTAAAACATGCACGCCCGGTTGCATATGAAAACTGAGGAGATTCACGTTTTGGACGACCGAACGGAAGCGCAGCACTCTGTACTCACTTGCTCGATGGCTACAGCAAACTATTGAAGAGCGCGCTTCTTTCGACCGCGCGCGACATGCGCATAAGCCACCGAACACAAGATATAGGGTAACCGTACCCTTAGTGGAGGTAGCACCAATAGTGGAGGTAGTGGGGTTTTAATGAGATTTATCATATTTATACACTTTACGATGGTTTCAGTTGACGCGTCGTGCTTTAAATATCCTGTTAAATGCAACTTATCTTAAGGTTTCGCTTGAAAAACTATTGAAAACAATGATTTTTCTTAACAAAATTGACTCCCTTGCACCTATAGTGGTGCAACTGTACCAATAGTGGCGAGTCTCATAAGAACCAATGGATAGCACCACTATGGGAACCAAACATAATTTCTACCACCACTAAAGGAACAGTGCACCCATAGTGGTGCAAGTAATATTTAATAATTGTTGATGTTAAATGACATCTATCTCATTTTTGTTAGGAAATTTATTAGTTTATCTGTTGACTAAGATATTAAAACTGTAAATTTCCCATAATTATCAATTTTAAAAAAATATTTTCTTTTGTGGATCTACTAATACCTCCACTATTGATACCGTTACCCTATATTTTATTTCTTTCCCGACGACTAAAACACGCACTGCACTTACTTGTTCGATGGCTACTCTTATTACCGGCCGCGCAATGCAGAACACAATATTTTGGCCGATCGCGCGATAGTTCTGCTATTCACTCGCACAAAGCAGTACAAAATTTCGGTGACCAGACGATCATTTTGCTTTCCGCACAAAGCAAAACTTAATTTCGACGACCGGCCGATCACTCTGATTACTGGAGAATCTGAAACACGAGAAATCGCACACTGAACTGATTAACTTTATTACCGTCCGCGCAATGCAGAACACAATATTTCTGCCGATCGCGCGATCGTTCTGCTGTTCGAAACAAGAGAAATCACGCATTCACATCGGAAGTATATACTTATCACTGTTAAACTAGCAGATTTGCTTAGGAGCGCTGTTGGCTCAGGTTGGCTGCTGTATCCTAACATGATGCAATAGTGTCCGGTATACTAGGGGACACTTTTCTGAACCAAAATTCATCATCATTCATCACTTTTTCACCAAAATTCATCATCAAAATACATAGCCTTAACGTGTTCAAATGAGCATGAATCATGAATGATCATATTTTGTGTATTTGGTATACATGGAATCATACTCCGTATAGTTGGAGAGTATTTCAATAAATGGCTTATGTGTCCGACACTGGGGTTCACCCCCTGAATAAGTTTGAAAAGAGTTATCAGCAGATAAGTCCCATTACATCGAAATGACAATTCCCAACACCGCCTCTAGGGGAGAAAACACCTTGTGATAAAATTAAAGCTTCCGTACAAAATCCTAACGAAAATCGTCAATTTTTGCGTTACGTAGGTACTAGGCATGGATCTGCCCAAAAGTGGGGTAGTGAATTAATGCAAGGAGACGCATGGTATTTGGTACCGTAAAGTATTGAATAGTGTCGTAGAGGAAAAAGACTTGTGCGGTAAGTAAGCACGGAACCTTTCTATTAACAACCGAACGCGTTCTGGTGGGAGTTTGAGAGGATCCAAGGGGCAAGTAACTCTAAACTTTGCGATAATATTACTCATTATCTCGCAATAGTATTTCGTGATATTTCAAGTATCCACGATTTTCGTCAAACAAAGAAACGGTTGCTAGCTCGGTTGTTATGGCGATTGTCAGTTAGTTGATGAAACACAGTGTTCCTTCGTATAGGAAACACCTGATTTGTACCTTTTACAGATTCTAGAAAACTTTCAAACCGCATTTTATATTTCAAATGCCATCAAACCAAAACGTGGGCCCTAAAGATTGCTCAAAAAGTAATAGTAATAGAAATTCAGTGATTTTTTAAGTATTTAACCCTTAAATGCGCAATGTTGTTTTAAAACAACAAACCGAAAATACGTTAAATGTTAATAATTTCAATGGTTATTTACGTTAAAAATATTTCCGACGGATTCTAAAAAAATCGCCTTGCGCCTTCAAGGGTTAAAGGAGACTTAAATCATGTGATTCCTTAAACTGGGTGGACTGTATCGACTGGGTGGCGTTTAGTTTCATGCTTTCTAAATCAGGGTTCTTCGATCAATTAACCATTGATACGACGTAGTTTTTTGCTAATATTTGTAAGTATTTCTGGATACTGTCGAAATTTTAGAGTTAGTTGCCCCTTGGTTCACGTTTTGGTTTGATGGCATTCGAATTATAAACGCGCTTTGAAAGTTTTCTAGATTTTAGAAGCACTGTGTTTTATCAACTAACTGTCAAACGCCATAACAACCGAACTAGCAACCGTTTCTTTCATGGATACTAGACATATCACGAAATACTATTGCGAGACAATGAGTAATATTATCGCAAAGTTTAGAGTTACTTGCCCCTTGAGAGGATCGTAGTGTGCCACGCGTGATAGTGGACGTACATTTGTTCACTACTGTGGGGACGGAAATCCGTACAGCTAATGGGATATCAATAAATTTAAGTGAGATTAAGGTAATTTATTTATCAATAATTAATCTCATCCTTATACTGTTTTGGCTCGAATTCCGAACATTATTCATATTCCGAACACTGGCGTCTTGGCTCCCTAAAACTAAAAATTCCAGCGGTGTTCCATCACAGTGAGCAACGCGTTCAGTCGCATTTTTTTGTCGATCCGTCAGGTAAAGTGAAAGAAAATCTGTAAACTTTTAACTACAGTCGCCTCTCCACATCTTGATATTGAAGGGACCATCGAGATAGGGAGAGATCGAGGTATTTATGGAAGGAAAATTGAAATGGGTTCTAGATCCAAAAAAGATCGTTGCTATGAAAAACGACAACAAAACAAATGTCATTTCTTATTGTTGATGTGTTTGTTATTGTCCAAAGATGGTCTAGTAGCCTAAAAATTTAAACATATCGACATAAGGAGAGTGAATTCAGAACAAAATATCCTCAGAACACAGCGAGATAGAGAGATATCGAGATAGGGAGGTTATCGAGATGTAGAATGCCCGAATGTATGTAGTTTGAAGGGACCGAGCAAACCATCGACATAGGGAGAGATATCGAGATATAGAACATCGAGATGTAGAGAGTCGACTGTAATATGATGGATGATGGATAATTGTAAAGAATACTCTGTTCTAGTGCCCAGAAAAAGCATTGCTTGGGAACGAGCTTATTTTACCTAGTCTGAATAGCGAAAGCGTTGATAAGTTAAACAAGTCGAAAAAGCAGAAGAAATTTCCGCCAAGGCCAGTTTCTTTCAAGAGCTGTATGCATCTATAAGGATTCAACGACCGCGCATCACAGCACAACTTTTGCTAATTCATATTCGTTTTCTTTCTATTTACGATGAAACTGGAAAAATTTCGAAATCAAAATCCAATCTCTTCGATGAAATGGTTTTTCGAACATTTTGTATGGGAATTGCAAATCTTGATCATTTATATACATATAATACGAAGCGGGCATTATCAACCGATAATGGAAATATCGATATGGCTAGTTTTTGTTTGTGTATTTAACTAATAGGAAACATAAGAAAATTATTTTGAGATTTTTAGTGGAATGTCTTCACTTGTCATAAGACGAGTTTATACAATCTCATTGAACCTAAGTCGAGTCAAGTACGAGACACTGAAGACGGCCTTACTGTTGAGGTCGAAATACGTATCTGTCAAGATACAATTAAGTGGTGGAATTCAATGGGATTGTATAAACTCGTCTTATGACAAGCAATAGGAAACATGTTATTACACAACTGTAAAAAAATAAAATAATTCTGATGAACCAATTTGTTTTCTAGATAAATTATGTACGCCACAAATTGTATAAGAAAAATGGTGAATTTTTGGCGAGACAAAGTTTGCCGGGTCAGCTAGTAACAATATATATTATTGAGTGACATATTACAATTCATATTTAAAATTAATTGTTCATTCGAGGAACTAATACTCCGTTACAACGCAACGGGAACTAAAACTACAAGTTCCATCGGTTTTCAGTTCTGATGATCAAGATTACAAATAAATTCACGATCCTATGGAGAGAATGACACGAATAAAGCCAAAACAGGCATTTAAAAGCGAGTGTTCGGAATATGAGCCATGTTCGGAATTCGAGTCAAAACGGTATTTGACAGTAACCCAGTCAACACAAAATCGTATATCATGCAACTTAAGGTGCTAAAGTGGAGGCGATATACGTACATATTGTATGGGGAAGTACCTATATGGCCTCCACTTTAGCATATTTTGTGACATGATATACGATCTTGTGTTGACTGGGAAGCTTTTCGACCGTTGAAATGGAAAGTAGGCTTTGGAGTTAAAACAACACAAATCAAAAACAAATTGTTCAGGGGAACTAAGCTCAAAATGCGCCAGTCAGCTAATACGAGCCATTGCATTTTCCTGGTTAATAGGCTAAATTAAGCTACAAAACCGATGCAAGCTGTCGTCCAAATATGTTCTTAGATCGCCAAAATTAAAATAATGGCTAAGACATCTATGATAAAATTAAAAACCGTGATGAAATCACCTAGCGGTGATGGTGCCTTTCTCGTGCATTATAAAAATAGTATTTTGGCCATTACTCTTGAGCCCATAGTCCGATCTGGCCAATATTCAATAGGAAACAATGGTAAAGTATCGGAAAATGACGCCGCCAGAAAGCAATTATTGGATACCCTAGTGGCCCGAGGTAAACAACCCTTCATGGAAGTTCGAGGTGTTTTGGGAGATCGTGATGTGGTCTATATGCAGGCCATTTATAGTTCTCTTTGTGCTTCTGATATCAAAATCTAGTTTGTTTTTTTTCTTTCTTCAAAGTTTTTTTTTGTGTTTAGTCTCTGTTTTCAGTTCCGTAGAGCACCATCCGGAAGATGCTCCCAGTCGAACCATTCCCCGAGCACGACGACACGCCACATCGTCCCTGACGCCAAATACCCGGATGAGAAGCTGAAATTCCCTGATCCCAAATCTTTAGCCCCGTCCATCCTTAAACATTGTAAATTAACCTCAAGTCACCACGAGTACGCTGGCTTCTACCCCTCTCTTACTAACTGACAAATTAAATGATATTGATTGTATATATCATAAAGAACCATGGCTCCGTAAAGTGTTATACACGCCTGAGCCTACCAAATAAACGAACTTTAACCTTTAACGGAGCCTGTGGGGTACCTGGGCACCCTCCACAGTAATTGTCTCTTACCGCGTCATGCTGGGCTCTGGCGTGGTGGACCTCTTTTTCCGAGCAACTCGTGGGACCAAAATGGAAAACCAAGTCAATTCTTCAATTAGTGGCAGTAGTGTAGGCGACAACCCCTTCGCAAGAGGTGGGTTGTTCAGGTCTCCGCCTAGGAGGCCAGAGGCAATAGTCGGCAGCTCAGTGCGCAGCGCCAGCGTGGGTAACTTAATCATCTCCCAGACTCCGCCGGTAGAGGTTATAGACGGCCCATGGCTTGTGAAGGGGATGAACCGCAAACGTGATGGGCTTTCGGCCTTCGAGGTGGTGACGGAACAGCTGGACGCCATCATCGACTTTGCGTCATCGAAGCATAATATCAGTAAGGAACTCAAGAGAAGCTTGCTGAAACTTCGAAAGTCAATGCTGGACGCCAAGCTGGAGAGGGCGGTCGGGACGGCCAAGTGTAAACCCGTGAAATCCGTGGGGTCGAGGTCTACCCAGAATGAGGCCCAAGGATTCGCGACCGAGGGCGTGCCAGCGAAGACGGTGGTGCCAAAGTCTACCCAGACTGAGGCTCAAGTATTGCGGGCACGTCGGGGGTGACTGCTCCAACGAAGCAGACACAAAAACGAGGGAGACAGTCTCCAGGGGATGAGCTACTTGGGGGCCGCATAGAGGTGGATGACGCCTCCTGGCCCCTGGTCAAGAACAAGAGGAAACCGAAGACGTCAAGGGCCGAAAAGAAGGCCCTGGCGAATGAGGGTAGCAAGAAGTCTAGGGTAGGCGCCAATCGCTCCAGGGGCGATGCCCTAGTCATCAAGACGGACGAGGCTAAGTGCTCGGACGTCTTGAAGGCGATGATGAGTGACGTCAAACTCGGTGAACTCGGCGCCGACGTACGTCGAATAAGACGTACCCGGATGGGCGAGATGATTCTCGAGCTGAAGCGAGGCGTCTCGCAAAAGGGCGCCGCCTTCAAGAAGTTGGCGGAGGAAGTCATAGGCGAGACGGTCAAGGTGAGGGCACTCACGACGGAGGTGAGGGCACTCACAAGTCAGACAAAAATGGTTGCAGCAACTTGGTTGTGACTGAATCCGGTCACATATAAGTTGCAATAACCTATGTGGATCATGTGTGCTGCTAGGGAAGGGTTAAAGACCTGGACGAGATCACCGAAGTCGAAGAGCTCGTCACGGCACTGCGGCGACAGTGTGAAGTGCAGACGCCCACCGCAGCCGTTCGGCTACGGAAAGGTCCGGCAGGGACGCAAATAGCATTGGTTCGGCTATCTGCAGCGGACGCCTCCAAGGTAGTCAAGTTAGGAAGCGTCAAGGTGGGATGGTCGGTGTGCCCTGTGGGCATATACGAGCAACCCAAAGTTTGCTTCAAGTGCCTGGAACCGTAGCACAAGCAATGGGACTGCACAGGCCCTGACAGAAGCAATCTCTGCCAACGCTGTGGATTGGAGGGACATAAGGCACAATGCTGCACGAACCCTCCCAATTGTTTGATTTGTTCCAGCAAAGCTGTGAACAGCAAGCACCCCATGGGGGGTTCAATGTGCCCGGCGTTTAAGCGTGCTGAAAAATTACAATGCAGGTAACGCAGCTGGCTTGCTCGGCCTCGCCCGAGTGTTTGGTGTGCGCAGGTTTAGAGGAAACGGCGGAACACGTGTTCCCAGTCAACATTTTGGTACCTATAACTCTTGATATAGGTTATTATATAAGAACCAACTTAATCGTATATAATGCACAGATTGGCTATATACGTATCAAAGTGGAGGCGATATAGGTACATACGAGTTTTATTTTACGATTTTTCCCGACATTAAAAGAACATTATTACGATTAAACATTAAAATATAGAAAAAAAAAAACTGTCAGCAACAAGTTTCGAACACGCGATTTTTAGATTTGCAGGCGGATACTCTACCACTGCACCATACTGCACATCTTGAAGTGAGATGGATTTTTGTTCAACATAAACTACACAATTTATATCTTTACAACTGCTTGAAACGTCTACAAGTCATTTGGACTGAAGTGGTTTCGATTGTATTACGATTCACGTAGACATTCATTCGCACTGATATAGGATATTGCAAGGAATATAAGTCATTACGAGTTTTTATTTACACAATTACGATTGGTTTTCACTACGGTAAAAATTATCGTATACGATGCATTCAATACAACATTGTTCGATAATAATCTGACAAAGTTTGATGTGGAATGCGATTTAGATTTTTGATGGACGCAAATGCGACTTTATTTGCTGTTTGTTATACGATATGTGGTTTACTGGGTTGTTCAGTGCCCACGTTTTCGCGCAATTCGTGACCACATGCTTGCCACATGTGGTCTGGACACTACCCGGACAACCTAGTTCGGAGAATGTGTAAAGATGAAGTTGACTGGAACGCCGTTTTATCGGCTATCGCCCAAATCGTCTCGGAGCTACACAGAAGGTGGCGCGTGGACTCAAGGATGGCTAGTTCAGGCGCAAATAAGAGGTGGTCCAAGGGATCGGAGTCGGCTTCATGGGTCATACCGGTGGTCATGCTCTGTGGTCGAACTCGATCCTTTTATCGCACAAGTGGCCGCGCGAAGAACAACATGGTATCGTCGCTTTCGCGGCGTCGATTAACCGGGCGGGTTCCGAGCCCGAGGACGGAAAGGGGTCCTCGTCAAGGCTGGGGCAGGCGTAGGCACCGCGTCGGCAAGTCTGTCTGTGTGTTGGCGAATAGACCCTGTCGCCTCAGACCCTAAGCCTCAAAAGAGACCTTGAGCACCCACCCCAAAGACTGCCGTTGACTCTAGACTAGGGCTTCCATTCCCGGAAACGATTTCCCGGGAAATCATATTTCCCGGGATTCCCGATTCCCGGGATTTATGTATCAGTTTCCCGAATTTCCCGGGAAATGAACATACGGATTTTGGGGTATCAATAACATTTTTTTTACTAGCATCATCTCACTATTTATTTCACTTTTGAAGTCTAAGAATTCAAGTTATAACTGAAAATGTTACAGAATTTTACGGTGCATTCCAACACGTGTTGAAGAGAGGCGAGACAAAGAACCAGTTTGTATCTATCGTTTGTTTATTCAGTAGGTTCAAACGTCGGTAAGCGTTGTGAAGTCGAATTAAAAATTTAGTGTCTGTGGTGAAACAGCAGAGCTACCAATGTTCGCAGATATTCAGGCAATAGCAGTGACCGCTTTGGCAGTACCGCTTTGTCCTATTATTGTCAAAGGTTTTTTAAGACCTTCAATCCTTTTTGATTCAATTCCCGAACAGACTCATATTCCGAAGACTCGTTTGTATTTTGCGATATTTCTGAAATATTTCATTTGAATATTTTATAATATTGGTGGGCTAACAGATCTTGATGGAAAACAGATTTTAGGTCTTTAGTATGCGATCATTACAACTGTCTTACAACAAATACTCGCAAAACTTTTGCAATTTGATGCGTTTTAGGTGCTGTTCGGCATTTCAAGCAAAGTTTGACTGAAAAAAAAATGTTATAGTCAGGGTCATTAAAGTACGACAATCAAGCACTCGCCTGAAAGCTCTTTTTTATTTCGAATGGAAGAATTCTCATTTCAAATATTTCATTTATCTGCTTTAAATATAAAATGTGTTCAAGTGGACGTACATGAATAAAAATGGTTTATCCTTCAAAGTTGACCAGAAGATTCTATGCACTAAAAAAAGTCGTCGAGTATAAGAATAGTTCATGTTAGGAATATTTTGGCGATAATACAAGAGAATCTCTCGAAGCCGTCGTTGCCCAAAAACTGGATAAAAATGCGGATACAACCTGAAAAAGTTTTTGAAAATAATATGGAAAAGTAGCACATAGCGGAGCTCATCAGGACACTGCAGATCTTACTCTTGAGCCAGAGCAGATGTTGATACTTATGACATGGCGAACGTTTTGTAGGAGTTAACGGTTTTCGAACTGTACAAAAACTTTATCTGGCTTTCAACAACTCTTTCATCATTTGAGGACAAAATAGCAAGCCTCCCTGATGTCGAATGTATATTTTTAAAATCATATTTTACGACAAAATTCAAACTACGATTTTGAATTAGTTTCGAGATTTTTTTTTATTTAGGATCCTGGAAATCCTGGAAATTATTATTTCATTTCCCGTTTCCCGGGAAATTATTCCCGTTTCCCGGGAAATTATTCCCGTTTCCCGGGAAATTATTCCCGGGAAAAATGGAAGCCCTACTCTAGACCAGCAGTTTGGGGTTGGCTGTCGGTTTCACTCCGAAACCGAGCTTTGCGGTTCCGGGGTCAAAAGAACGTCTTACAAAGGGTCACCCCTACTTTTGGGTGGTACAAAGGTCTCATTATAGTTTCGAATTCCATCTTGAATCGGTTGCTCTGATCCACTATCGCGGGCCCTAGAGACAGCAACCACGCACCGATCTACTTGGTGCTTGACAGTACGCTTGACTGTTAAGCTATGAGCAAACCAACTGAAACATCTTTCAAGAGTTTTGGAATTAGTTAATTAGGTCTATCATTTAGAATGTATTTGTATAATGTTTAAGAGAAAGATGTGGAGATTCTACTCACATGCTTGAGAGAGAGCTCTACTCCAATGGGGTTTTCCCTGCTCCTAAGTAAAAATAAATAAAAAATGAGGATGGAGCGGAGAACTCTCCACTAACGGAGCGATACTTCAAAATGTGTAGTAGAAAAACGATGTAAAGCGCTGCTTCGTTGGGACATATTTTTGAGGACGCGAAGCCCTCCAGGGCCTAACATCGAACAAGAACTTCTGGTTTCCTACTGGACTGCTCAGTCCGGGCGCAACTCATAGCACACCAATCTAAGACCGTTAAACTCGAGTCCCCCCGGTATCAGTAATCGCATCAGTCACCATCTTCCTGGTGGAAATGGGAGACGCATTTGAAGGACTTCTTAAAGGCATCTTTATTCTTGTTTACAGTGATGGCATTTTGCATACGGTCTACGGCAAGCATACGCACCATTTGCTGCAAAACAGACGAGTTCCTTGAGCGACCAAAAGCCGCATGCTACCTGTTTGACAAAGCCAACCAAATCTTCCGCAATACCTGTCAAAAGTACCTTCCGAAGATAGCCCTTCCACCGCTTAGAACCGAAAAGCTGTTGGTGGGGCGGCCCCCAAATTTGAACTCCCTCTGAAGAGAAATCTTAAAAAAGACCGATGATAAGGATATGTCGTCCCGAAACGATCAAATTCATCACGCTTCCCTTTGGCAATATCAATTGTCCTTGTCTTTGATGCAAAAATGTGCTCTCTTTCTTTCGAGTTTTTCAGATTTGACCTTCACTCCACATACTTTGTGCGGCGTTCTTTTCCCCATTTATAGTCGGCTAGGTTGATTATTATCCGAAGTAAACTATTTGCCCAGCCTTGTTGATACAGATTGCAAGCACACGTTTCTACCAGCACTTTGCTCGCAACGCCAGCGCCAATTCCAGAGCCACTTCATCATCGTTGATCATATGCGCACCCAGGAGAAGCACCACTCTGGACCTCGCTCGAATCATTCAAAATTCCCTTCGCAACCGGCCCATATTCCTGCTCCCCCTCCCCGCCATCTAACAGTTGACTGGGATTTTCATTTGGTGCGAAGGAGCTCCATAGCATCCATATTACATCGCTAAACCAAAACCGCACAGTTTGCTGGTGCTATGCACCCTCCCAGCAGGATCGGGGCGCTTCCACACAGCCCGCTTCAATAATGCAGCAGCATGTGTGCCGATCCGATGATGATGATGATGATGATGGTGGTTGCAACTCGTTGAGACTGCTGTTGGTGGAGTTTACGTGAAAAACTTATTAAATTTAATTATCGCACTTTGAACTAATTTTACGCGTCCGCTCGAATTTAAGCCCTATGACTATCAACGAGCGTTACAGCGAGATGCGATTAACTGAGCCACGGTGGAGATTGGTGTAGTTAGGGGAGATTTCCCTATGAAATTAAACGACTGAGGGCGGGATCGTCTATTAAATTAACCCATCGAATGAACTTTTAACACAGCACACATGCAACAAACGATTTTCGAAAAGATAGCTGAGAATTGCTACTAAAATGTGGAGTAATATTGTAAAAACAAAACAGTTGGGATAGATGGTTTGATGCGGGAAGTATTAATGAATTCTTTTCGAAATTGATTTGCGATTTGTAATCCTGATTATTGTTTTTTTTAATCACAGAAGCCCCACGTTTAGCTTGGTAATCGAATTGAGCATCACAGTTTAAAATAGAAATAAATGATCAGGATAAATATAACGATGCGTATTAGACTTTCTTGGGAAAAAGGTTCCACTTGTATTCCTGGCGAAGTGTATTACTTTAGTGCAAAGTGGAATAAAATTGTGTCTTCAGTTTATAAAAGCTTAATAGCCGATCCATTTACAGCAAAGATACCCTATATTGGAATAGAAATATTGAACTACTTTCAAAAGCCATGAGCCATTGGGTTACCTTATTCTCAAGTCATATTTAAACGTGAGCCAGACTAGAACAAACAACAGATTCTTAAGGGACTAGTCACATCCAGCCCCAACCTCATATGTTTCCCATTTCCCCATGCAACCATGCATCACGGAAAAACTTTTCCAAGTAATCAAAATCACGCCTTCACCATCAGCCCTGCCGCTTAGCTTTGCGATGGACAGCGATGTGAGCGAGCACAGCAAAAGTCCCAAAAGCCGAGCTTGATCACGGATGGGTACCTTGAGTTATGAAACCCATGGAAGCTCCAAATGCATACTCATATACGAGATTGGCTTACCTCAAGAACCAGTTGATTTCCGTTACCACCCACTGAAGTGAGCAGCCAGCAGCGGTAGACTATTTTTCACAGCACTATGACTGATGTATGAGTGGCGCATGCATGGTGGGAGCAACTGGGAAAATAATCGTACAGCGTCTCGCCGCCCGGAAACCCGACGGGTCCATCCATGCGGATTAGCTGTCTGACTGCCCTGCCCGGAAGTGTGCCAAGAAGATGGATGAATGGTGGATTGCGCTTGGTTCTCTTCGGGAGAAAACCGGAAGTAGCCACAACAGCTATCATTTCCTATTGTTTAAGTGTCAATCTTTGCACTTGATGATCATAACACCTCTGTAAGAATTCCGCACGCATCATGGCACCATAATTATTGCCGGCGCACTCGTATCACAGACAAACAGAGTTAGAACATGTGGGGTACGCCAACCTGTTGGGTTTGTTATGTATTTATCGACGGAATTAGAATTCATCAGATTAGAAAATAATAATCTACATGATGGTCGAAAGCATCGTCAAACTTGCGAAACATCGAAAGTCGTGTAACGGAAACATTTAAATAGAAAATTCACGAGTACTATGTACATATGTCTGTTTCCTTCTGTTCCTGGTACGTTCGACTATTAGTACCAACACATATCGTCAGTTCCCTAGTTTAGTTGGACCTGCAGTCAAGTGATAAATTGCGTGCAGCACTTGAGGAGGTTGCTCGGTATGATGAATGAGCTGGGTTTGAACTGTACAGTGTACAGGGTGCGCAATATATCTCAGAATAAGGACAATGCACAGTTCAACCGGTCTCCGTTTCAACAATCGTAGATTATTATAATCTTTGAAGCACAACATTCATACGACAGCATAATTGTTCAATCAGCATCATATTCAATCAAAAACACAAGCCAGTTTGAAAGTATTAATGCCTTGCGCCTATCCTGTATAATTGGGGCGTTCTGGAATGAATGCAGGACCATCATCAGTGGATGACGTACGCTACACTC
Source organism: Armigeres subalbatus (assembly GCF_024139115.2). Taxonomy (NCBI): domain Eukaryota; kingdom Metazoa; phylum Arthropoda; class Insecta; order Diptera; family Culicidae; genus Armigeres; species Armigeres subalbatus. The sequence goes on from NC_085139.1 coordinate 184,130,174, forward strand.
AAAAACAATCTGCAAAAAATGATGATTTTGTGCCACCCTGTAGGTATATGCGTGGTTACCCAAACAGCTTGGGGTTGATACAACGAAGCGTCGCGAAAGCAAGTGTAAATAAGTTGGGCAATTATGAAGAATGGAAGCGGCATTGATGTGGTTCGCCACACGGTTGTGCGGCTTTGTAAGCTTGTAAGCTGCTTAAGAGCTTTCTTCAATTTAGTTTTTTTTTCGTCGTTGCAGCTCAAGTTCGTATTGATGTTGACGGGACTGCAGGGTAGCGGATAGTAAGCCGATTCAAAATGAAGCGGGGTATGTCTAGCAGGGATGTTGTTTGTTACCTGTTTGCGATATTTGCTTGGGGTACGATGAGGAAACTTCTATCGTCGATTCGATTTGGCATAACTTGTTTGTCCTTTTGATCTCTGTGATGTTGTTCTTTCAGGATTCAGGAGCAGTGTAATTTTGTAAAATGGTGTAAAGATAGAAAATTGTCGGTGGCTTGGACATTGTTTGCGATACTTGTTTTGCCCTATGGTTCTATTCCACTACCACAAAACAGAGAAGCAACTCCAAACAAATGGCATTTTTTTAAATGTGTATCTTCGGTATTAACAATCGACGAACGGGAGGGCCCGTATATCCATGCGAAGGGACACGACAGAAAAACATGCACTGCATTGCCTAAGACCGCATCTTAGTCCCATATGAAAAGTAGAAGGTTGTATCCAAGACATGACCGCCAAATGGACGAGGATTACTTAAACTGCCTATGATCGCATATTGGTCCCATCTTTGCTGAATTTCCAATTCATATGAGACAAATATGCAATTGTGGGCAGTAAAGTGTAAGATATGATTTTTTGAAACTATGAAAATGTTTACTGAAGCTGATCTTGGGCTACGGCGACCGCTATCGAATTCATGGTTACAATGATTTGCCGTTATAGACCCTGTCCATGGGAATACATTTTTACAGCGTCTCTCAATCTTGAATGAACATTTCACTTGACTGCTACTGACGCCAACGTCATCCATTTGATGATTTGCCGCTGAAACGCGGTAGACACCATCCATGCGAATCAATTTTTGCAGCATCTCCCTTCGACGAGCGCTTGTGATTCTGCTACCGGTGGCAACTTTCTGCCGTCGGCAAACAATTATGATTTGCACTTTGAAGAAAAATTCGTCTTAGCTTAACCTTCTCCCGCGTTAAATGGTGATTCTGAATTCTGAATTCACGAACAGAAAGAAACCAAAATCAGAATCTTGAACGAGAACTTCACATGACTGCCTCTGACGCCAAATGATGATTTGTTTTTGAAACACGATAGACATGTATGGGCAAATAAATTTTCGCAATGTTGCTCTACGATGAGCACTGTTTATGCATCACTAGAGTCACATGTTCCTGTTGGACGTACTTGTAAGTATCCAGCCGATGTAAATTCAGATATTCGGCGGATGTCCAAGGCATTCGTTTGGCCACAACACCTGGTTTTGCTTGGGAGCACTAGCATCGAACGAACGAAAGGCGTAGCCAGCGGACGCCAATGGTACCGGTCGCCGAAGGGGCGGGGCCTCGGTCTCCATTGCAATCGGATACTGATCTGATAAGCTGAGATCCGGTTCCCGCGACTGATCGGCAGAATGACCGGAACAAACCACCGAACAGCCAAACATCATGGCACCGAAAGCCGTCAACGGAAAGGCAGAGAAAAAGGCGGCAGTGACTATGGCTGCTACGGCGACTGTAAGCAGCGACAGCAAGACCCAGAAAAACATCGTCAAGGACAACAAGCAACCGAAGTGTCAAATATTTTATTTTTTGTGAGAATATCGCCGAGTGCTGCGTCTGGTTGGCTAGTCACCGGACAGACAAGCAGGGCTATTATATATAGTATTTTCAGCTCTTCAACTGATATCCCGGAACCACAGCCGACGCCAATTTTGCAATTAACCCTTCCTTCTCATAAAATATTGGTCCTGAAAAGAATCTAATTTCTTTTCACAATGTTTCTAATCACTAACAACAACCAAAAGATGGTCCGAACACTCCGTGGAAATTTCTATTGAGTGCTGCTGCTGTTGGCGACCGGCTCTCGATGATCCACATTCTGCATGGGCCTGTTGCCACAGGTGTCATCGTTGCGACAGTACTGTGTACTAATCTCCGTGAAATCTTAAGGATCAAATTACCGTCATTTAGTCATTGACGAGAAAGACAGCCAAGTGTTCGTACCACCCCCCGTAATAAAACCACCCACTGAGGAGAAAAAGCAGTCTCCAGCTGGATGGGGGAAGTATTTTTGTTTCAAAACTACATCATCCAATAGCGAAGACATAACTATATCCGGTGGATACTTTACTTGGTTGTATTTCGCTTTAGTTTTCATTTTTTTTTTCCAAGAGTGGAAATCGACGATTTACTCTCACGCTCTCTTATATACCAAAGAGCATGAAAGTAAATCGTCGATTTCTCCTCTTGGGAAAAAAATGTTGCAAAAGGCAGTTTTTTTGAAAAGACAACCAAATGAAGCATCCACCGGATGTACTTAGTTATGTCTTCACTATTGAATGATGTAGTTTTGAAACAAAAATACTTCCTTCATCCAGCTGGAGACTGCTTTTTCTCCTCGGTGAGTGGTTTTATTACTGAGGGGTGGTACGAACACGAACACGTGGCTGTCTTTCTCGTCAATGACTGGATGACGTTAATTTGAGCCTGAGAAATTTGAACCCAGCCCGTAAGTTGCAATGTCTGTGCTTGCGATACAATTTCAATTTTTCAATAGATTAGCGCTTTTAGATAGTTGGGGAACATCTTACAGAGTTCGTCGATCAATTGATACCAAAATCTCCAAACTCGATTGAAAGACTTCTAAGATATGAGCGGCCCGTTGCGCTGGGATATGAATGCTCATAAGTAGTGCGTAACGGTGTAAATCCGGTCATATTGTCCGGTCACGGACGGGTAGCGGTGGAACTGTTATATATATTATTAACCTCAACAGCGGAATATTAACCTCAACAGCGGCAACCTTCCCACTGAAGTGTTGCCTGGAGGAGCCACCTAGTTAGCTCGGTAGGGGATGTGGACTGTATCAATGCCCTTCGGCTGAAGGGCCTCCAAGTCCGTACGATAGCGACTTATGAAAAGTATTTATTAACTCTTGAAGCCTTGAGAAAGGCTGTTTGTTTCGGCTTGTCCAAGAAAAATAAAGCGGTTTAATCAAAACAACGATGTATTTCGCGGAATGGTTTACAAGGAATTGAATGCTCTTGAGCGAATGCACATTTCTTATAATACATGTGTTGAATCCTATGCATGATGTTGAATCCTACTGCCTCCTGATTGGTCGGCCTGTCAGCGTGTGGCATGTTGCCAAGTCGTCATTGCTGTCGGTACTCTCGTCGTAGGCTTCTTCTTCTTTTTCTTCCTCGCTGCTGGCGTCCAATTCGTAACGGTTCTTTTCGCTCGGCACTCACCAGCAAGCCAAGATAGCAAGTTCAGTTCTCATTCGAGTGGGTAATAGTGCGTGTTTATTGTTAAATGGTGTAATACATAAACTTATAATCCGAAATGCTCACTCATGTTCGCCTTGTGCGCGGACACATATCGCCAGGTTCGCTGACAATATGACGTCCCTAATTCCGAATCCCAAGATGTCAGGCGACGGGTCTTTATTGTCTATATGCAAAAGTATGTTTTGCCGTTTTTGGATGTTTCTGCATACATTTTTGCATATAAATTTCCAACAAGTTTAGCACCGCCCAAACGTTGACCGATTTGGTTGAAATTTTGTCCAGAGCATCAGGGCAACAAATAGAACCGAATAAGAAGACGACCCATAAAAAAATGAAAAAAGTGTTTTCCATACTAATTTGAGCCACCCTAATCTGCGTCAATACTTTGTTTTCTGTCCCGCCCCCTCGTTTTCCACCGAGGTGTCCACAAATAGGCAGATTGCGAACCCTGAGCATCTCAATTTAGAGAGTTAGTTTGAGACGTATGGACGTCCACAGCAGTTTAGTTCAAATTGTCATTTTGCAACGCGTTATTCGATTGTTAACAAAGCGAGGAAGAAAAAAAACAAAATCAATAAAATTTGAAAAAAGTTTATTTTTATGCCCCCTGCGAGCTTCACTCCAAATCCGGGATGCCAGATGATATTTTCATATGTCTTCACAGTCGTTTAAAAATGTCTTCAAATGTCTTCAATAATACAATTATGATTATCAGGGAGAAATTCAATCATGTCCTTGTTTTATTGATGTGCAATAATGTTTGTTTTTTAAACATTCAAATTGTTAGAATTCAAGAAAATATTCTATGAATTTTTCACGAGATAGTGTATAACGGATTTTTTACTGAGTCTGGTTAAAATTCCACCGAATTTTTCAGCTGAATTTCCATGTAGAATTCTTAAAAAATTTCTTTTTAAGAATACCCTGTAGGGATGCAAAATTTACCGTGAAATACTTGAAAAATATCCAGAGAATTTTTTGAAGGAACTTCCGGATAAATTCTTGATGGAGCTTCTTATTACTTATGCTAACTTCTTCTGGATGGAGCTTCTAATTACTTCTAAGACTCCTGAAGAAATTTCCCGAGAAATTCCTGCTGGAGTATCCAAAGGATTTATTGAAGCAACTTCCGAAGAAATTTCTGAAGGAACTTCCGGAGAAATTGCTGGAGGATTTTCAGGAGAAATTCTAGGAGAAACTTAAGAATGAATTAACCTTCCCCGTCAAAAATTGTATCTCGTTTTATTGTCTCAGTCGAATCTTTGCCTTATTTAGGGTCATCTTTCCCAAAGAACCTGTATTGGCATGCATCACTCGGTGATATAGCCGAACCCTCTGGAAGGGCTCTCAGTGTAGACTGAGCACAGAGAACAGACATGGATGCTCGAACAAAATTTCGTTAAAAACGTGTGTAAAGATTTAAATCACACCTCAGCGCCGTCAACGCAGGCTGCCCGACATAAAAACTCAATTTCACTAAGTGATGGCGTTGGCATACTCTTCATAAACAATGTAGTGCTGCCACCTAGGAGTGAGCCTAGGAGCAATTCGGAATGAACACTAGCGCTCAAAAGTAAAACACGGCAAATTTTAACATTATTTAACAGCACACTAGCACCGCGCAACGGGGGCATAACGACATACTTTAAAATGACCAGTACAAACTTTTACACAAGCACGCGACTGAAGATGAACGTCTGTTCTCTGTGGACTGAGTACATTGCGTAGGATATGGTCCAATGATGTACTGAGTGCTTAAATAAAGAGAGTTGATTTCTGACTCTGAACTAAAACAGTCGTTTTTATAATGTTGTTGAAAAGCCGGTTATTACAGTGGCGACGAAGATGAAATAGGAGTTTTGTCGTGCGGGCACTGCGCGCAATTGTTTGTTCTATCATTTATTAGTTTTTACCATTTTTTTGCTCCTGGTGCAATAAAATTTGTAAGACCATTCTGTCATACGGATAATCGTGATGCAGGAAAATATGAACGACCTTTTGCCAGTTGATGACCCATTCGCGTTGATGGAAACCATTTGCTGTTGCTGTTTACGTTTTGCTTTTGATCGTGCCTTTGGGAGGTTTTTGAGTGAATTTGTGCTGCAGTTTTTCGGACCGAAGTGGCTTAATTCGCGAATACGAAGCCGAATCATCTCGGCGGATAAACATCGATCGCCGCCTGCCTGCTAGTGGTTTTGTTTGAAAGGACACGGCATTTAACAGAACCATACAAAACCAAGAAACGATAGAGCAGATGAGTGCATGCCTAAGAAATCCGTTGCAGACTTTTTCGGTTTATTTTACTTTGTGGAAAATTCCTGGTTTGATAGGCCATTGTTTCAGAATGTTGCATCTAAGAATTAAAAATAATGTTCGATTAACATTGAGTGCTACAGTAAATAGGCATTTTAACAAAAAAACCCAGATTAATCCACCTAGCGGTGATGGCGCCTTTCTCGCGCAAAAAGGTAATAAATGTAGTTTTTACGCTTACACCTCGATGATGTACAAGTAAGGCAAAACAGTTAAACCGTCTAATGTTATGATAGAAACCCAGATTAACCAACCTAGCGGTGATGGCGCCTTTCTCGCGTAAAAAGGTAATAAATGTAGCCTTTACGCTTACACCTCGATGATGTACAAGAAAGGCAAAACAGTTACACCGTCTAATGTTATGATAGAAAATTTACACTAGTAGATTTATTGCAGATGGCGCTGCCAAAAGTTTCTCGAATTTCCTATGTTCGAATTTTGACTTTCGGGCAATTTCATGGTACTACGAAACTGAACGAAGAGCATACTTACGCCTAAATGCGTGCAACACGAGCATCTTTATAGAACGATGAAACTCTCAATGGGAGCAAGCCACGGATAAACTTCAAAAATATTCATAGATGCAAGGCATTTTTCATAACACATTATTGTTCTATGTGACTATGTCTCATCATTATTTTAATATTATCTATTTTTTGCAATTTGCAATTATTGTGAAATTCAATAGTGATCAACAGCGTTTTAGTCTCTGTCGGATGCAACTTGTTGCAAGAAAATCGGTTAAGATTTTCTATGTGAAAATTTGGCTAATGTTTTTTATGGCATTTTGTGCACACACACACGCACACACATACACACACACACACGCACACGGACAGACAGACATTTGTTCAGCTCATCGAGCTGAGTCGAATGGTATATAACACTATGGGTCTCCGGGACTTCTATCAAAAGTTCGAATTTGGAGTGAAATGATAGCCTTTCGGTACAACTTTGTTGTACGAGAAAGGCAAAAAGGGAAGCGATGATTACGTGTTATTGTTTAGATCTAAAAAAAACTGTTTACGTTTGTTAAGGTTTGAATTGTAAAAATGTTCTGTGTATTTTGATTATGAAATTTTGATTTTGTAAATTCGGAAATAATGATTTGCTTTCTGAAAATTATAAGTAGCAAATATGAATGAATATTAAGGTATGTATTTATGAAACTGTTGTAGAATGTTCACTAAGGGTGAAGGAGTTGTAGTGGCATGCACCACTCGGTGATATAGCCGAACCCTCTGGAGGGCTCTCAGTGTAGACTGAGTACATTGCTTAGGATAGGGTCCAATGATGTACTGAGTGCTTAAATAAAGAGTTGATTTCTGACTCTGAACTAGAACAGTCGTTTTTATAATGTTGTTGAAAAGCTGGTTATATCAGAGAACCCATATTTTTGAAGCCTCTAACTATTTTTAAAATCAAAAACAAAAACCGAAAAAGTGCTGCACGTGTGAACCGGTCTGAAAATTTCACCCAATGTTCATTTAAAAACGGGCTAATCTCAACAAACAGCACTTTTTTGGTTTTTGTTTTAAATTTTAAAAATACTTAGAGGCGTCAAAAAATATGGGTTCTTTGGGAAAGTTGACCTTAAATAAGCCAAAGAATCGATTGAGCGAATAAAAATGTTGACGGGAAAGATCAATTCCTGTAAGAACTTCAGGATGAATTCCGGAGAGATTTTATGGAAAAGTTTTTGAGAGATTTTCCTGATGAATTCCTGCAAGAACTGTTGGTGGAATCTCGGGTGGAATTCGTGAAGAAACTACCGGAGGTGTTCTGGAGGATCTTCCGAAGGAATTCTTGGATGTACTTTCGCTGGAATTCTTGGACGATCTTATGGAGGAGCTTCTTCAGGAAATTCTAAAGGAATTCCCGGGAGATTTTTCGGATAAATTCCTGAAACTTCTGGACAATTTTGTAGAGGAAATTCAGGAGCAATTTCAGGAAGAATACCACAACGATATTTTGATGGAATTCATAGAAGAATTCTCAGAGAAAAAACTGGAAGAATGTTTAAAGATATTTCTAGAAGAATTATCACAGGAACTCAAGAAAGATTTAAACGAAAGTGTGTAATAAGTTTCCTCTGGATTTCTTTTAAGAACATTTTCCTGTAGTAATTTACCATGGAAGTTCTGAGAAATATCCATTTAACATCAAAACAATTTCAATTTTCTATGGAAATTATTTGAGACAAATTTCTTATGGAAATTAAAAGGATTTTGTGGGAGTTCAGTAGAACTTGTGGAAATTAAGAAGAATTTCCTGTTTAATATTTGGAGGATTTCCTTTATTTCTTCTTTGGGTCTGTTCACAAATTACGTAACGCAAAATCCGGGTTTTTACCCTCCCTCCCCTTGTAACAAAAAGTAACATTTTATGTATCCCCCCTCTCCCCCATGTAACGCGTAACTGTTAAAAATTTTAAGCATTTGGGTTTTAGTATTTTTTTAACACTGATAGAATAGGGACGGCACATGATCAAAAATCAAGGATATCAAGAATGCAGCTAGTAGAAAGGAAAATAGAATTTGCGATCATAACCATTTACATAGTTTTGCGGAACTGTGGTGTCGAGAAATACAATTTTCGCTTGGTATTTTAAGCATATCAGTCCCGCTATGTCAGAATGCTTGATTTCGATAATGACTAATATACGATAACGATAAACAGCAATTACTTCAATCAGTGATTAAAAAAGACATTGAAATAAATTTTTATTCGCGTAATGCGTAACATTTGGTAGTAAACACCCCCTCCCCCACCTTTTAGTGTAACAAAGTATAACGCAAGTTGGACCCGTCCCCTTCCCCCAAAAGCGTTACGTAATTTGTGAACAGACCCTTTACGGAAATTATTATAAATTTCCACGGGAAAAAATAAACGGGATAAATCCACGGGAAATTACAAAAAATTCCCGACGTATATTTAGAGGAATGTGGAATGATGGAATGGAAATGCCGAAAAGATCAGATGAATCCAGAAGAAATTTAGAAAAAAAAATCTGGTTCAACGGTTGAATAGATTAAATCTTATTATAGAAGAATTCAGTCTATGTTTGCCACAAATTAGATTGGTCATTGCGTTCCGATGTAATGATCGAAATACCTTTTTACAGTCACGTCAAAAAAGCCGTCGCCGCCAAGGAAAATTCAGAAATGTTGCCTTCGGGATTTTTTTGCAGTTAACAACCGACTAGTATGAATGTATTTTTATGTTTGAGATTCTAAGCCCGAGATAAAGACTATTATAAATTTTGTAATATTTATATAGTTTACATATAAAGGTCGCAACATTTATAAGTAAGCAAGTAAGTAATAAAATTGTATTTTCTATTCGCTGGCTTATTGATTGTCTTCAAGTATATTCAAATAAGTAGATAAGTCTTCAAATATTTTGAAAAGTCTTCGAAATGTCTTCACGAAATAAATGTCTTCACTGAGATTCAAATGTCTTCAAATTGAAGACATGTCTTCAAATCTGGCATCTCTGCTCCAAATAATTCTGCACTTTAGGCATAGTTATAGAAATGTCAATAACTGTAGTAAAAATTTATGAAAAACGTCGATTTTGGTGGCGATGTTACGCGCCTTTACAAGGAGCTGAAGCTGTTGGATTTTCCTTCATCGAAAATTGTGCAAATAGCATTAGTCGCAAAGTTTAGTTGAGTTTAGTAAGCAAAGAACACCGGAATGCGATTTGAATTGCATTTGATTGTTGTGTAAACTTTTTATTATCTCATCCGCTGATTAGTTCGTTCATTTTAATTTTCATTCGCGAATAATTAGTGAATTAGAATTTGATATGACGGGAATTAGCGCCAGACGAATTAGCGCATGTCCATATTGGCCCGTTTACACATTCGCTAGTTCTAGCGGACAATTAGGGTCTCGCCGACATTTCTCACCAACACGAACGCACGGTTCGTGGTTGCAAACTATCCCATTTGATTTTGCCGTGACAGCTGCTCGTAGTTGCAAACAAACTGAGTAAAAGTGTGAGTGAAATGTGCGTGTGTGTACACGCTCGCAGAAAGCCTAATGCACTATCCGACAGTACTAGCGCAATATTAGCACAATGTGAACAGAAATTGTCTTCGCTAATAAGCGTTTACATTATGCTAATTTTGCGCTAGCATTGTCAGCTAGTGTATTGTCCGCCAGAACTAGCGTATATGTAAACGGGCCATATATGAAGCTGTACAAAGCACAAACTACGCTGCTAGCAGTTGCTTATGGCCCGTTTACATATGAGCTAGTTCTAGCGGACAATGCACTATCCGACAATACTAGCGCGATATTAGCATCATGTAAACAGGAATTGTCCTCGCTAATAAGCGTTTACATTATGCTAATTTCGTGCTAGTATTGTCGGATAGTACATTGTCCGCTAGAACTAGCTCATATGTAAACGGGCCATTAGCGAGGACAATTCCTGTTTACATGATGCTAATATAGTGCTAGTACTGTCGGACAGTGCATTGTTCGCTAGAACTAGCTCATATGTAAACGGGCCATTAGGGCAGGTTTGCTCTAATCTCAACAAAGATGCTGGGTCATTAGGCCGAAGGTCATAAGGCCGAAGGCCATTAGGCCGAATGGTCATTAGGCCGAACGGTCGTTAGGCCGAATGAGAACTGTCGAGTGAGAAATGAGTTGTGCGAAGTGAGGAAGAAGGAAGAAGGAAGATAGAAGAAAAAAGAAAGAATAAGAAGGAAGGAAGACGGGAGAAAAAAGAAAGAAAACGGAATTAAGAAGAAAGAAGAAAGAAGAAGGAAGAAGGAAGAAAGAAGAAGGAAGAACAAAGAAGAAGAGAGATGAAAGAAGGTGGAAGAAGAGGGAAGAAGAAAAAAAGGAAGAGGGAAGAAGAAAAAAGGAAGAAGGAAGAAGGAAGAAGGAAAAAGGAAGAAGGAAAAAGAAAAAAGGAAGAAGAAGAAAAAAAAAAAAAAGAATGAAGAAGGAAGAAGGAAGAAAGAAGAAGGAAGAAAGAAGGAGGAAGGAAGAGAAGGAAGAATGAAGGAAGAAAGAAGAAAGAGGAACGCAGAAAAAAGAAGAAAGAAAGGAGAAGAAATAAGTATCATAGAAGAAGGAAATAGGAAGGAGCAAAAAGGAAGAACGAAAAAAAGGAAGAAGAGGTAAGGTGAAAAAAGCACTTCTTATTTTTCAATTTTTGCTTCATTTTGCTAATTCGGCCTAATGACCTTCGGCCAAATGGCCTTCGGCCTATCGGCCTTCGGTCTAATGGCCTGATACCATCTGCAACACATTGAAAAAACACAGTGTCGAAAGAAAACAAGAGCACCAGAATACACTGAGGAGCAGATTTCAACGTTAAAAACCCGATGTCGCTGGATGGTCAAAATCTAAGCCGGAAAATGTTTTGTTTTGGATGACGAAAGGGGAGTCCCTCTTTCGAAGACGTACATTTCCGGAAACGATCGATACTATTCCAGGGATAGTTCTTCTTCATCTCCGAACATGAAATATAAGTTAAATATAAGGCTGAACATAAGTTTGAACAAAAAGTGATGCTAAACTGCTGCTGTTTCCGAGAGAGGTATTTCCAAACCCTCTGGTTTACCATTCCAAAACGAATGTTTGAAGAAAATTTTGATCCCGTTTCTGCAAAGAAAATATTCAGATGGACAATCCGTGTTTCTTCCGGATAAAGCGTCATCAAATTATGTCAACTAAACAATCTTTACTGAATACCCACTTGTTCCCATAACACACAATCCCACAAATCTGCCTCAGCGTAGAACAATCGAAGAATTCTTCCGTTTTTTTAGCTCCTTGGTGTACAAAATAACTGGAGAGCCATGAATGAATCGCCTGCTTTGAGCGTGCTTACAGCGGCACATTAAGAGTTAGCTTTCTGAAAGCAGTATGGCGAAAGGCATCTAAGGTTCGATTTCTCAAAATTAAGCACCGTCATCGAAAAAAATATTTGGTAGACGTAGTAGCGGACACCTTCCTACACAACTGGTACCAAATAATTTACAATGTTATGAAAACTCATATGTGAATATGTACGTTATGTGGAAGATATTGATTTGAAAAATGTATTGGAGGTAACCACTTTCCCTTCGATGGGACTCGAACCCATGACCCTACAGTACGCTAGACTGGTGCTTTAACCAACTAAGCTACGAAGGACCTCCGTCGGCCTTCGCAACCTAGCGGCTCTTGCCTACGCAATGCGGTCGGGTCTGAGCTTGACGACCGACTGGCAAATAGCTTACACAACCTCACTTGATCAGTACCGTTGCTGATGAAGAATGTGTATAGCCGCCAGACATTCTAAATACTCACGCTCCTCTAATGTGGACGTGTACAATACACATGTGGAAGTATTGGCTTGATAAATGGATTGCGAGTGATTTGACTATGCGTCCAATGTGGGAATCTCGAGCCCGTTCAGTAGCCGCTAGGTTGCGAAGGCCGACGGAGGTCCTTCGTAGCTTAGTTGGTTAAAGCACCAGTCTAGCGTACTGTAGAGTCATGGGTTCGAGTCCCATCGAAGGGAAAGTGGTTACCTCCAATACATTTTCCAAATCAATATCTTCCACATAACGTACATATTCACATATGAGTTTTCATAACATTGTAAATTAACGTCCAAGTCGGGTGGTTTAATCCCCGGAAATAGGCAATTACCTTTGATTGAACTGGTACCAAATAGTTTTTCATGAAAAGTTCCTACTTTTGAGAAATCACGCCTTAGATGCCTTTCGCCATACAAATTTCTGGTGGTTAACTCATGCTGGCTATTTTGCGCATATACGATAGCGCCTGGATATGACAGCGGCGGGTAGAAAATTAGCCACTGCCAATAATTCATTGCAAACAGTTGACTGGTATAATCAAGAGATCCAATCAAAAAGTTGACATGTCGGCTGTACAACGCTCCCGTTCCGAATCAAACGCATAACGGACAGTTTTTAAATTTTGCGTCGCAGCAAGCCTTCAATAAAAATCGTTACCGATTTGCGGGTTTTACCGTAACTTATTCTGTAAACAAACACTGTTTTGTTTATTCCGTAGAATGCAAGCGTTTTTCTCCATAACTAATTCCCTTACCTACTAGAGGAAAGCCTATTCTATCGGATACATACCGTGGTTTTCTCAGGAAATGCTTGCTGTAGCTGGAATTCGCCTTCCAATGTTTGTTTACAAAATAAGTTACGCCCAAATCGCAAATCAGTCCCGAAATATGACTGTTGTTGTTGCTGCTCGTTGCTTCAGTATTGGTAGTGGTGCCCTTGAAAACGGGAGGTGAAAAAATATTGGATTCCGAAAAGTTTGTCCCTAATTAGTGGAGCAAGTTACGCAACAGCTATTCACGGAAGCAGGTAATCGGTTTTGAGAGAAATCCTACAGCCGGGAATCTTTTGTCGGTGTCGAAAAGTTTACGAAATATATGGAGATCAAATCAGATTAGTTAATGCACGAAATTTCGAATATTCAACTCTAGCGTGAAATCTGTGTGATTTGGTGTGTGAGTGAGATTGGTGTGTATCAGCAGAGATCTTGCAGGAACTGAAAGTCTACGTGTTATAATTCGGGCCTGGTGGCTTCACAACTAGATCCCGAATGCTCCATCGCCGATGCCATCGAAAACCGAAAAATTTGAGAGCGTAGAAGGAGGTGGGTCAGCCACACATTACGAAAGAGCGGAGTTGAAATCAGTAAGCAAGCGCTGGACTGGAATCCGGCAGGACATTACAGCAGAGGCAGACCCAGGGGCTCGTGGCGACGTATCCTTAACAAACAAATAAAGGAAGTCGACAGGAATTTGACATGGGCCCAGGTCAAGGCTAAAACGAGCAGTCGCCCAGGACGGAGATCTTTTACGCTGGCCCTATGTACCCATACGGGTGCTCAGGATACATGAGTGAATGAGTGAGGAAAGATTCAAGCCGGGAGCTGGAAAGCTTAATACGGAAGCTGAGACACAACAGACACGTTTTCTGGAAAACGCGACTGAAATTCCTAAATCCATGACTCTAATCACGGTGTAATTTTGCATGTTCACGAATTCGGGAACGCATGCATGTAACTATTTGTAAGCACAAACATACTCAATTCCTAGAGCCCAATGGGTCTCCTATTAAAAATTTGATTATAGAGTGAAATGATAACTGCATCAAATTGTTGATTTTGTATTATCTTCTTTGGCTTTTCATGCTCTGGGACATTGCCACCTGGCAGCATCCATTTTAATTAAGATCTTCCACATTTATCTGCGAAGTTTCCATTTCTGCATTAGTATATCATGAAGCTATCATGATGAGACTTTAAGGACCAGCGAAGTCGAGAGAATTTCCTAGACCGGACCGGAAATTGAACCTAGTTACCCTCAGCATTGTCTTACTTTGTAATTGTGCATCTTACCACACGGCCAAGGAGACTCTAACGTAGACTCTATGATCATCAATTTTAGTTACCATTTGTGTATATGTAGATCAAATGTTAAAGTATATCACATGTACGAAAATTCGAAATAAACAATATCAATTTTTGACAACTGTGAATTATAAATATATGTGAATTTCTTGAATCGTTGAAGTAAATATTTGCGATTCTCTCCATCAGACTTCAACGATTTTCATAACACCTAATCCCGATAATCCCTCGTCATAGAACCACACTTGCAAGCAAATCCCAATATCTGGTATCAATTTCATCATCCTTGGAATGGACCCATGTCACCCACCACGATGTACTATTTTTTACATTACCGGTGAAAACCTGTGCAAAAATTGAGGCCACATGGCCCAAAGCGTTGACTGTTGTTGATCCCGATCCCTACAAGTCTCGCACCGCTCCTCCCTGCAGTACTCAAGCATCATCAAAGGCATTTCCAACATATTTTCAACACACAGAGGATGGTAGTTCCTTCCCTCCCTGATCGGTATCGATTCCATGTCATCCCATGCACCACTTCGGAGCTCTGACTGGCTCACATACCCATTCCACTGCACACCGGTGTGGCTCCCGTCGGAAATGGAGCCGTTTGCTGAGGGGCCGTCTGGAATCCTGAACGGCGGGCGACATGGAGATGGCACTCGAACGGCAAACGATTGCACATTGGCGCGATTTTTACCTCATCGTACTCGGCTGCTACTTTCCCGGAGGCACGTGTGTGCCCGTTCACGGTTATGAAAATATTCTGCTCGTTTTTACGTCGTTGGCGCACCGATCATCGTGTATCACAGCGAAGTGATTCAAAATTTGTACGTTTGTGGTGTCTGCTCGCAGCTCACAGCCGGCCGATATTTGTAACCATTTAGGTGATGATCGCACGAAAGGTTGTGGAATCATTAAAAAATCTAAATCAATAAATAGTTGACGTTATCTTATAAAAATGAGATAAGTACATCGAAATCAAACAAAACATAATCTACAAATAATTTCATTATCGACGGAAAGTCGTTATTTGGTAATTATGTCGAATATCTGGCATACTTTCAGATTGATTTTTCACTGGTTTAATCACGAAACTCAAGATGGATTTAGTCTACCTTAAAGTGAGTTATTCCATTTTTGTTCAATAGCTCACCTATAACAGTACCAAGCGGTAACTTAAAATCGCATTTGAATGTTTGAAATTTTTAAAATATTCGACAGGAAGCATGTAAAAAAGCCACCGACCGGTGTTTCCTCCGTCAGCCGCTCTCGTGACGAACACCAACTTTTGACAACTGCGATTTCACCAAAGGCTCTCCTACGTGGCACCAATGCCACTAGAGTATTCCTTTTTTGATTGTTTTCCGAAAAAAAATACACTCCGAATTATCCATCCGAGGGCGAACGATTTCGCGCAAAAGGGGAAGAAAATTTTACTTTAATGCATCCTCTGTCCCTCGTCATGTAGTTGGTCCCTCTATTGGAAGTTGGTGAAAAATTGATTTTCCGGTAATTTTCAACCCCTGGACCTGCGATGCACATGCAGCCATGCAATTTCGACGACGTCGTCGTCGTCGTCGCCACTGCATCGCTGCCACTGCAACGGAGGAAAGGGTTTAATGACATTTTCATAAAAATCACGTCACAGACGGATACAATTGACGCTTGATGGCTGCCAAGGTTCCGCAAATAATAAATAACATAACAGAGAAAAAAACAAATTTCTGAATAAAATTTCATAATAAAACCCTGCTTCATCCAGCTAGTAGTCATGCTACCTTTCTCATAATTAGGAAACACTTCTTCAACCCTTACGGTTTGATGCGCCAATTTTATCAAACGATTATAAATAAATTCATTACTTATTAAATCGATAGCTTTTCAAAATGCCCTTTTCAAAATGCCTGAAATCGAATAAATTCAATAATTACATGAAAACATAATGTAATTGCTACGTGCGTATAGAGAATCTTGTTGGAGGTGTAAAAATATAGCCTTTCAGTCACTTTTGGTTGCACGAAAGAAGAAAGATACACAATTAAGGGGCTCGAACAAAAAAAAATGACCATGAGATTCGGCCCAAATTCTGCGGCGGAGTATGTAACAACATTTCAATAAACGTCAATTTCGATGATCATCGTCTCCACGTTTTGTCATCAGCAGGATGCCAATGAGCAGGGAATGTGTTGGTCGAAGAACAATTCGCTTGCACTCCGATGCCAACAATAATGCGTCACCGCGTGAACGTCACGGAATGCTTCAATTTAATGATGCCACAAATTGAATAAAATTGGATCATATTCAGAAAAAAAATTGGACCTAATTGAATTTGTGGGAACCTACATGCGATGCGATATGAATGATGAACAATGCTTTGTAATGTGGTAGCACTGTAGTAGTGCTGTTCAGACCTGTTCGGATTGTGGATAAGTTTGAGGTTTCTGCTAAATCTAACACGGACTGTTCTAAACTGTTGACTGATAGACACCAAATGAATATATTTATTCATTCCTGGAAATTCTTGAACATTGTGAAGATATCCTTGGATGTCCTTATTTAAGTGATATTCTTACGTCACCCTGGAACTTGTTGGGGCAAATAATCTAAACGTTGTTTCCACCTGGATTTTCAGGTACATTTAACATGCACACGTAACTGCAAATGCTTCAGAAAATTCAGGTGAAACTTACGTGTCCGGTAAATTCTATCTAGAACTTACCTGATTTTCACGTAGAATGAAAGTTCTATTTCAGGTGGAAAAAATCTACGTACTTTTTCAGGTGGAAACAACGTGCTGATTTTTTTGGGAGTAGTCCCCAACTTAAGGTGGTAATACAACAAAGCCACAAATCGGCCATCTTGGAAACCACGTGTTTTTTTCTACTTGTTTTTCAAGAACACGAATTGAGAGAACCACAACGCCTATGGAGATGAAACATCCGTAGATCGTTTGCTTGCTAAGCAATCGACTTTAATTTCAGCGTTGTACGAAAGTTATTACGCTAGATTTTAACTTTTGATTATAGGAGTAGAAAACCGTGTGGTGGAATTCACCTTAAAATGAGCGCAAACAAAGTGTTTTATCAAACCCCCTCTGTGGGGGCCGCCTGTCTGAATTAGTTTTTTCTACTTGTATACAAATGCGAAAGACTTGTCATGGCTTGTTATGATTCGAAGAGGTTTTTGCATTTTTTTTATTCGTTATATCTATTGAAAGCGATTTCTGCAAACCGTGTCATCAGGATTGTAAAATGTCATCTGCATGTCATTTGACTAATTTGTTCGTAACTTTTTTCTGAAGTCAAATTTACTTCATATTTTTGAATGTACTCATAACGCTTGAGTAGGGCTATATTTTTGTCCAAGAGTACATTGCTCTCAATATAACATCTGATGCTGGAGAGTGAAAACTTTCCAAAATGTCACGTGTAATTTGACATAATGTCATTTGAATGACATTTTGCCTCCCACGCCCCAGATTTCATATTTACAGCAATGTCTCATTAGACAATGTTGTAGGCACATTTAAGGTCTATAAGTTTGACATACCTCAGGAGCCGATAGCCAATTCCTGAACAATTCTGGAAAAATTATACAAACGAATGCAAATGACATTTTACAACATTGCCTGTCATACAATTACCGTGGAAGGTCGTATGTTATGGGTGAAATACAATATAATACAATAGTCATAATAAAAACATACAGATAGTCAATTCAAGGCAACACACATTAATATAGCTAATTAGCTTGGTCATTAAAAAAACAACAATAAAATTTACGCCGGAGAACCTCTCGGAGCAAATGGAAATCGAACACTTGGGAAACTCGATTGAATATCCAAACCGCCTAAAGCTCCTTCCTGACCGTAATTCGTTCGATGGTGTCTTGGCCTCAACATTACATAGTTACGAAGAGCTCTCTGACGGGCGTTCAGGTTGATAAGCTCAAGAATTTATTGAACGAGATATTGTTGCGGTTATGATGGAGGTACCGACAATTCGTGGAAAAACGGAAATATTTGTCGCCTCAGCATACTTTCCGGGAGATGCTGACGATGTGCCTCCACCAGAAGTAGCTGCTTTTATTTCATATTGCAGGAAGCAAAATAAAGCTTTCATTATCGGTTGTGACGCAAACGCTCATCACACTATTTGGGCTAGTTCGGATATCAACAAAAGAGGTGAAAACCTGTTCGACTATATTGCAAAAAATGATGTAGATATATGTTACAGGGGGAACAAACCCACTTTTTCAAATGCCATCAGGCAAGAAGTTATTGATTTAACCTTGTGTAGTCATACACTTTCGGAAAAAATAAAAAATTGGCATGTATCAGAAGAAATATCTCTATCTGATCACATGCACATATTTGAATATGAGGCTGGAAATCAACTCATAGAAACCAAAAGAGATCCCAGGAAAACTAACTGGGAATATTATATCTCAAACTTGGCTAGTGAGGCGGAAAACTTACACACGTCATTAAATACTAGTCATGGACTTGAAAAAAGTTCTAAGCAACTTTCTTGCTTGATACTGAAAGCTTTTCAAGTCAGCTGCGCTGCTAAGAAACGTTCTTCAAATAGAGACGTATCTTGGTGGAATACCAATTTACAAAAGATGCGGAAAAAAAAAATCCGGAAACTCTTTAACCGGGCTAAACGTACACAACAGTGGGAACAATACAAAGAATCCCTCACTGCTTACAATAGAGAAATTCGAAGATCTAAAAGGATAAATTGGAGGCGCACTTGTGAAAACATTGAAAGTAGTCCAGTAGCTGCTATATTGCAGAAAGTCCTTGCTAAAGATCACACAAATGGTCTTGGGACTATTAAAAACGATGACGGGTCTTTTACCAAGACAACTTATGAACTTGGTACTTCGCGTACCTGAAGGAATAAAATAGACCCCATCTCGCGGTCCTTAGCCTCTTACCCAGCTACTCCTATCCCTACCTCCCCGCGGTGCTGGCCGGGATACGAGCAACCTTAGGGAAGATCGGGTAACCATCCCCGGTGGGAACTATGGTCGTATGCTGACAGGGAAGGTCTTCTCCGGAGGTGCAAATCTTATTAAGCGTCTGTTCTCCATGTTAGGGGCGGCTGATCATCGTCCGAGTGTCAGCGAGGGACTCTAAGTGAAACTGTGCACCATGGTCCACCGGAAATAAGGAGGAATGGTCCTCCGGAAATTGAGGGGGTCTGGTGTCAGGCCCTGCAAGCCAGCCTTTAAAAAATCATAAGCAACGAACAATCAACAAGAGAGTACGGACCGGAGACCACTGCGACGAAAAGGGACTAGCGATTGGAAACTCGGTTCGTGGAACTGCAAATCTCTCAACTTCATCGGGAGCACACGCATACTCGCCGATGTGCTCAAGGACCGTGGATCGTAGCGCTGCAGGAGGTTTGTTGGAAGGGATCAATGGTGCGAACGTTTAGAGGTAATCATACCATCTACCAGAGCTGCGGCAACACACACGAGCTGGAAACAGCTTTCATAGTGATGGGCGATATGCAAAGGCGCGTGATCCGGTGGTGGCCGATCAATGAAAGAATGTGCAGGTTGAGGATCAAAGGCCGGTTCTTCAACTTCAGCATAATCAACGTCCATAGCCCACACTCCGGAAGCACTGATGATGATAAGGACGTATTCTACGCGCAGCTGGAACGTGAGTACGACAGCTGCCCAAGCCACGACGTCAAAATCATCATAGGATATCTGAACGCTCAGGTTGGCCAAGAGGAGGAGTTTAGACCGACTATTGGGAGGTTCAGCGCACACCGGCTGACGAACGAAAACGGCCTACGACTAATTGATTTCGCTGCCTCCAAGAATATGGCCATTCGCAGCACCTACTTCCAACACAGCCTTCCGTATCGGTACACCTGGAGATCACCACTGCAGACAGAATCACAAATCGACCACGTTCTGATTGATGGACGGCACTTCTCTGACATTATCGACGTCAGGACACATCGTGGAGATAACATCGACTCTGACCACTATCTGGTACCGACGACCGCCGCGGTACGGCCTAGAGCGACTGAAGCACTGCATACTTGCAGCATCTCGAGGCAGCGTTGCCGGGTGAGCTTGATGGGACCCCTCTTGAGGACTGCTGGAATACAGTCAAAGCAGCCATTAACGACGCAGCGGAGAACAACGTCGGGTATATGGGTCGAAGTCGACGGAACGATTGGTTCGACGAAGAGTGCAGACAGATTCTGGTGGAGAAGGACGCAGCGCGGGCGGTCGCGCTGCAGCAAGGTACCCGGCAGAACGTGGAACGTTATAGACGGAAGCGGAGACAGCAGACCCGCCTTTTTCAGGAGAAGTAACGCCGCCTGGAAGAAGCGGAGTGCGAGGCGATGGAACAGCTGTGCCGTTCTCAAGATACACGCAAGTTCTATTAGAAGCTCAACGCATCCCGCAAAGACTTAGTGCCGCGAGCCGAAATGTGCCGGGATAAGGATGGGAGCATCTTGCCGGACGAACGTGTGATGATCGAAAGGTGGAAGCAGCACTACGAGGAACATCTGAATTGCGCTGAGAGTACAGGCAGTGAAAGTCAAGGCATCAGAGGAGATGACTACGTCAGTTCAGCGGACGATGGAAGCCAACCAGCCCCCACCTTGAGGGAAGTTAAGGATGCCATTCAACAGCTAAAGACCAATAAAAAAGCTGGTAAGGATGGTATCGGAGCTGAGCTCATCAAGATGGGCCTGGGAAACCGAACAGCTACCGGAGGAGTGGAAGGAAGGGGTTATATGCCCCATCTACAAGAAAGGCGACAAACTGGAGTGTGAGAACTTTCGAGCGATCACCATCCTTAATGCCGCCTACAAAGTGATATCCCAGATCATCTTCCGTCGTCTGTCACCATAAGTGAACGAGTTCGTGGGAAGTTATCAAGCCGGCTTCGTTGACGGCCGCTCGACAACGGACCAGATCTTTACTGTATGGCAAATCCTTCAAAAAAGCCGTGAATACCAGGTCCCAACGCACCATCTGTTCGTTGATTTCAAGGCGGCATACGACAGTATAGACCGTGTAGAACTATGAAAAATTATGGACGAGAACAGCTTCCCTGGGAAGCTTACCAGACCGATCAAAGCAACGGTGGATGGTGTGCAAAACTGTGTGAAGATTTCGGGCGAGCACTCCAGTTCGTTCGAATCGCGCCGGGGACTAAGACAAGGTGATGGACTTTCGTGCCTGTTGTTCAACATTGCGCTAGAAGGTGTCATGCGGAGATCCGGGTGTAACAGCCGGGGTACGATTTTCAACAGATCCGGTCAATTTATTTGCTTCGCGGATGACATGGACATTGTCGGCCGAACATTTGCAAAGGTGGCAGAACTGTACACCCGCCTGAAACGTGAAGCAACAAAAGTTGGACTGGTGGTGAATGCGTCAAAGACAAAGTACATGCTTAAGGGCGGAACCGAGCGCGACAGGGCCTGCCTGGGAAGCAGTGTTACGATAGACGAGGATACCTTCGAGGTGGCCGAGGAATTCGTCTACCTCGGATCATTGCTAACGGCTGACAACAACGTTAGTCGTGAAATACGAAGGCGCATCATCTGTGGAAGTCGGGCCTACTACCGGCTCCAGAAGAAACTGCGGTCGAAAAAGATTCGCCATCGCACCAAATGTGTCATGTACAAGACGCTTATAAGACCGGTTGTCCTCTACGGACATGAAACATGGACAATGCTCGAGGAGGACTTGCAAGCACTCGGAGTATTCGAGAGACGGGTGCTTAGGACCATCTTTGGCGGTGTGCAAGAGGACGGTGTGTGGCGGCGAAGAATGAACCATGAGCTCGCCCAACTCTACGGCGAACCCAGTATCCAGAAGGTAGCTAAAGCCGAAAGGGTACGATGGGCTGGACATGTTGCAAGAATGCCGGACAACAACCCTGCAAAGATGGTGTTCGCTTCCGATCCGGCAGGTACGAGACGGCGTGGAGCGCAGCGAGCGAGATGGGCAGACCAGGTGCAAAACGACTTGGCGAGCGTGGGGCGTATCCGATGATGGAGAGATGCGGCCTCGAACCGTGCATTGTGGCGTCAAATTGTTGATTCAGTGTTATCTGTTTAGATTTAAACTGAATAAAAGAAATGAATGATTTTAGGTGCTGAGTTGGGTGCGTTTCAAATCACGAGTGATTTGAATCGTTTATGAGTTTTGAGATTTTGAGTTTTTCCCAACACTGGTTGCTCGTAAATAAAGTTATCAATTTAATAGTTAAATCGGTTTCCCTAACATTCGAATCTCCAAACCATTCCGAATACCGCTACAATAAAATATAATAATTTCCCAAATGAGCGAGCCTTAGCAGATTAATAACTTTAATCTCCATTTCACACTTTGGAAACAATCAGCACCTTTCCGAAACTTTAGCTCTAAAAATAAATTGCAGCAAATATTAGGTTTGACACATGTTTGCAAAATTTTCCTCTCCCCTCGGCTCGGCTACTAAGACGACGGTGTCGACGTTGCGAAAATCGTTATTTTTCTTGGCGCTACCCGTGTACCTAGTGGTTGGTTACCTTCGCCGAATTCGCCAACGCGAACAAGTGCGTCCAGTTCCGGGAAAACACTTGGAAACTTTTGCACACTTCTCATGGCAACAGCCAGCTAACAACCAACCGGTCGGATGTCGGAAGAAGGTGAGATGCTCACCTTGAGTCAACAGAGTCTTGCTATCAGCGAGAGAAATGAGGGAGGGGGGGAATGTAAGGACGTGGAGGTAAATTATGAAATGAAATTTGTTACACAGACAAGCGAGCTTATGGCTCAAACGAGTAAAATTATCTCCAACTTCTTGGACTTTCACTTCGCTGGAGCCTAGTTACCCTCCTTTTGGTTATTGGTGCTCAGCTGCGAGAAGATCACTAGATAAGTAACGTGCAGTGTGAACAGTTAGCTCAATGATAGCTGCTACCGCTAGCCAAAGCCGCTTCTTGGAAAAGTTGAGTAGATATTTTGCTGCTCGGGAACGAATGCAACGATTATCACCAATTAGAGGATTGTTTACGGGCAGCAGTCAGTGGTCGCTTGGTCGATTTGTTGCTGAACTGTGTGCTCGAGGTAGGGGCGGAAAGCAACTGTTGTCGGCGGAGATTTTTCGCTAACTAATCATAATTAATCACTTTTAGAATGGCAATAGATGGCAATTAGTACACCCAACCAGCGGGTGGGAGATTTTAATACAGTTCTGCATAAGAACCGTATAAAAACTTTGTAACATTTTGGCTTATACAATTTCATAAGACTTGAATACAACCATAATTTTGTATTATCTGTAGCATCTGTATAAAATTCTTACATTTTTTGTACTAACACCTTGCATATTTGTATATGCCAAGATTTTATTCAAAAATTGTAGGATTTGTTTTTTTTTTAATGTAGCTATAAACTCAGCTCACCTTAAAGGTAGAAAAATAAGCACCAATGTCTGTTTACTGTTGAATGAAAAACCAAAACAAAAATTTCAACGGAAACGTGACTCAAGGCTATGAGGAGAATTAACGCTGGCAACGCAGTAAGAGTAGAGATTAAAATAATATACACAGCAAGATATAGAATGCGATTTTCAGTTTTATTTTAAAAACAAGCTCTATGTATCCGGTTTTTCCCGGGATTGTCAGTTTGATTTCGCAGTTGATGTTGGAATTGCCTGCATGATTTCGTTAAAACCAGTTGGGTGATCATATTTTGATATATTTCATCATTAGAATAAAAGAACATCCAATGATCAAAAGAAGGCAGATTTTACTTTTGAATGGTTCTATCACAAACGCCCGAATGACATAAACCCGAATTCCATTCACCCGAATAACAAACGCCCGAATATACCAGATGCCCGAAAAGACCAGACACCCGAAAAGACCAATTGCCCGAACCAATCGTTTAGTCAAGTTGTGTTGTTCTTGGCATCATGCAAACTTGGATAACTACTTATACAATCTTAATTCGCATTTGTCCGAAATAAAGCAAATGGGAATTTGGTTTCTTCTTTAATGGCACCACATACCTAGAAAATACAAAAAGAGTGTAATGCCTTTTTTCAACCATTTTTACCGTGATAGTTTTCCGCACAGCATAGAATCATATTGCAGAAGAAGAGTCTTGAACTTAATCTAGAATTAAAAAAAAACACTAAAATAAAGTTTGAAAAGAAACAAAATATTACAATTTGTGGACTACTTCGTGTTTTAGGGAGAGAGTTTATGGTATAAGCGTCGTTAGGCATAATAGAAGGCAGAATTATGCTCTCATGCCAATCGGAATTACACTGACCGGCATAATAGAGTTCCCACTTGCCGTTTTTCATACACAATGCCAACTTATGAGCTCCAGATCTCGATCGCTCGTAAAACTTTTTTTTCTGAAAATTTGGCCAGAGCTCAGTTGTTACTTGAATTTTAGCATACCTTAATTTCGACCATATTGATTCACAGGCTTCAAAGTTATTGCGGTGATACTAAAATAATTTTTTTGAAAAAAAAAACATTTGCAAATTAAAAAAAAACTACAGCTCTTAATGCAAGGTATCTTGAGCCTTTTTTTTGTATTGCCAGAATACACATTTTTGCTGAACGTGTCATCAGTCTAGAACCTATAGAACTCAAGATGATTGAAAAATTTATTTTTTGCCAAGAAATTCATTTTTGTATTACTGCAATAATTTTTTACCCTGTGAATCACTAAGATAGAAACTTAGGTATGGTAAATTTTAAGCAAAATCGATTCACGGGCAACCGAGATCTAGAGCTCCAACTTGCCAATTTGGATGAAAAAAGGCAGTGGGATTTGGGAACTTTATTATGCCTACCAGTGTATGCAGATAAAGATCTATGTACCTTGATCAAAAGGCCTTAGCTTAATATTAGCTTTTACTTTGAATACTCATTCTAAACCTTGCAGGTTAATAAGTAGAAGTTACAAAAAAGATAATTGGGACAAAAGTTCCAAAGCTTTAAAGTTGGAGGGTTTATTCTAAATTTTCATTATTTTAACTATGGGCTGTTCTTTCGAGTATTTAGCCGTCTTTTAAATATAGGCTGGTCTTTAGAGTTATTTATTCAAATCAACATTTTCATTCAGGTGATCATAGAATATATTATTTTTTCGTACTTTCGACCTTCGTCCCATTTTTTCTTGAAATTTGAATTTATTGCCCCTTCGACCTTTTGCCAATTTGTACTTTCGGCCTTTTATCCTATCGACCTTTTGACACAAGTTCGATATCTTTTACGCTAAGATAATATGATTCCTTCTTTACTAATCATTATGTTAAAATAAAGGAATGATTTTATCACTCTTGGTTTTTCTGTGATTTAAGAGAAGGGTCCAAATACTTTTGTTATTTGATCCAAACAAATGCAAAATATGGAGAGAGAAAAAAAGCGATCATATATTTTTTGATTATGCTTAGCAACTATATGGTTCATAAAACTCCAGTGGGAAATTATTCTTCTAAAAAATCTGTTCGGCTGTATAACCAATTCGGGTGTGGTCTTTTGGTCTTTTCGGGCGAATGGAATTTGGGCGAATGGAATTCGAGTCTATGTTATTTGGGCGTTTGTGGTAGAATGCTTTTGAATACATCTTCCACCAAATTGTTTTAGGGCAATTGTTATTTTCGAGGAAATTCTATTTTCGGGAAAATGGCATTTTCGGGGAAACGTCATATTCTGACGGAATGTCGTATTTGGGGAAGCATCATTATCTGGTTAATTTAATTTATGGGAATTGTCATTTTCGGAATAATATCATATTTGAAAAAATGTCGGATCGCAGCAAGCCATGCGCGCGGATGGTTGCTTTTAAATTTGCTGTCACGTTCGTTTCCGCAAGAAATAGATTCGGCTGATGTATATTTTTTGCATATGTACTAGAATAAAAAAGTTTAAGTTATCTGAAGATTGAGATTTACTAGCTTGGTGACATTTACTCAAGTGTATTCTTATTAGAGCGCGCGAAATCGCTTGTGTAGTTTGTACCGTCAAGTCGCCATTCACCGTGCATCTTAGGCAATTTAGCAAATATTAGAGCTCTCCAAATAATTTAAATTGAAAATTATAGTCTTGAACACCGTCACGAACCTTGAATAATTGTTTTAATTCGAATGAAAATCAAAAACTATCTGTTTTTGGCAAGCTAGTTGGATGTAGATAATTTATACGCGGATGTGTTTGGTGAAAATATGTTTGAATGTGTAATAATACCAGGAATATATGGATCATTAACGAATTGCTCGGATTAGCGCAGGAAGAGTAGTGATTTTTTCGTGGACACTAGTTGTGGTCTTTTCTTCTTCTGTTCATTTATACGGAATTTGATCAATTTGGTGAGATTGTTTCAATTTGTTTTTATATGATTCCAAAACTAAATACGCGCTGGATTTAAAAATCCGGAAGTTTGTTTATGGATCCATTATCCAATTGATAATGGTAGCATAAACATGCGGGGCTTATTGCAAGTGAAAGTGACCTCGGACTGGACGTGAGTTACCAGGCAGTCTGAAATGGGTTACTGGAGCTGCAGTAGAGCTAACACCTTCTAACTCCGGGGCTAAAGCTGACTTTATTAAAGACAGCTTTATTCCATAATACCACTGCCGGACAGTGGGGGTTAGATTGAAGATACACACACACAATATCATATTTGAAAAAATGTCATTCTCGAATAATGTCATAATCACGGAAATATGAATTCCGAGGAAATGTCACATATGGAGAAATGTTATTTTCAGGGAAAATTTATTATATTATTCGGATTGATGTCATATTCGAGGAAATGTAGCGGGCTTGGTAGTCATATGGCTACTGCTTCTGCCTTATACGCAGGAGGTCGTGGGTTCAATCCCAGGTCCGTTCCATTCTCCTACTTTGTATCTTTTTCTATATTTCTCATGTTTTAGCAATCGCTAGAACTGGAAATGGACTTCCATACCGTTTCCATTACTATTCCTATACCTTCAACTTGAGTATTCTAATAGTAATCTGCTAGAATAGGAAATGAACTATAGAGCTCGTTTCGTACAACCAATTAGAAATTCCATCAGTTGCCTTTTCCTATATGTCACATTGACAGCTCGTTAACCAAGACGGACCTCTCCCTCTCGAACCTAACCCAAAAATTCCAGCAAATTCCGCATGAACTCGTGGCAAGTGCAGAGGTATATTCGGCTTGCAGTGGGCGAGTGATTGCATCATGATTTCCTCCCCCTTCCCTACATTGACTTGCATTCTGACGTGGCAGGCGCCAGTATGACCTAACAAATGAGATCACCAGTACTTGAACATTGAAGATGTGTGCTAGTCCCAAGCAAACATCTGTTGGTTCCCTGTGCAAGAACAGCTGATCTGGTCATAATGGAGTAGCAACTACGAGCAGTCAATCAAGCTCAAGCTCAAGCTCAAGCTTGATGTCATATTCGAGGAAATGCCATTTTCAGGAAAACATCAAGTATGAAAAAAAATCATTATCGAGGAAATTTAATGTTGGTGGAATTGAAATATTCGGAGAAATGTCATATTTGGGAGAGTTCTATTTTCGTCGAAATGGCAAATTCGGAGAAACGTCATTTTAGGGAATTATCATTTTCGAGAGAATGTCATACAGCAGGGGTTGGACAGAATGATCGGGACAGGCTCAATTTCTAAATTCAAATGACCATAACTCTGATTGCTTTGGTTCTGCCAGGTTTCGACGAAAACTGGAATTTTGGAAAACTGGAAATTCATGTTCAGAGTAAATTCTTCTGAATACCCAAGAGAAATCCATTTTAAGAGACGACTCGGGTTGCAAGTACCTTCAAAAAATATTCAAGAAAATCGTTTGAATATCCACACTCTTTAGAAAACACCATGAAACTTGCTGAAAACCGCGAGAAGATTAGAGTTTATTAGGCAGAGATATTAGCATTTTACTGGAGTGTTGTAGAGGTGAATTTATTTCTTTTCAAAGGTAAAAGAAACGAAATTTGCTCAAACCCCACTTTAGAGATTGGATTCGATGAATTGCCGATAAAATTCATAAAGTTGGTTTTACCGCTTATTGCTCATCATGTGACACACATGTTTAACAGATTTATTGAATTGTCCTCCTTCCCGTTTCATTGGAAGCATGCTAAAGTCATACCGCTGCGTAAAAAAGCACACCTGAACGCAATTACAAACTTGAGGCCGATCAGCATATTGTGTGCCATATCTAAGGCCTTTGAAAAATTGCTGAAAAATCAAATGACTATGTTCGCCAATGAAAACCGACTTCTCTCGGATTATCAAGCCGGATTTAGAAAAGGTCAAGGAGTGAAAACAGCTATTCCACGCGTCAATGACGATCTTGGCTCTTCAATGGATAAACGTGGAACTAGCATATTGCTTCTTCTTGATTTTACTAAAGCTTTTAATACGGTGTCTCATCGAAAATTATGTATCAAATTAGGGAGACAGTTTAATTTCTTATCACCGGCGGTTCGAATGATTGAATCATACCTCAAGGAAAGAAACCAAACAGTTTGCTGCAGTGACCGATATTCCAGTAGTGAAGTGATAACTTCAGGAGTCCCGCAAGGATCAGTTCTAGGACCCATACTGTTTAGCTTTTACATCAATGATCTACCAACTGTATTGAAGTTCTGTACTATTCAAATGTATGCAGATGATGTGCAACTATATGTAGGACGAATCGGACCTTGTGTACGTGAACTGACTTCCATGATGAGCCAAGATCTGGTGTAAACGAAACGGTTTAATGGTGAATCACTCGAAAAGCGTAGCTTTACTGATACGAAACCAGAGAAGGTCTGTGATGACTGTTAATAGCTTACCGACAATGGTTATGGATGGACAACCGATAAAATGGGTGGAGTCTGCTAATGATTTGGGCTACATTATCCAGAACAATCTCCAATGGGACACTTTTGTCTCGAAGCAGTGTGGGAAAATCTACGCAAGCTTAAGATCGTTGAACCAGTGGGCGGATCATGTTCCAGTTGCTACTAGGCTGAAACTGTTCAAGTCGCTTATTCTCCCACACTTTCTCTTTGGGGACATATTCCTTTTAAATACAAGTGTCGATCTTATGAATCGTTTGCGTGTTGCGCTTAACAGCTGTGTTCGTTTTGTGTACAAGTTGAACAGATTTGCACATGTAAGCCATCTACAGAAAAATCTGCTGGGCTGTCCTTTTCAGAACTTTTATGCACATCGATCATGTATGTTTTTTCTATATCAAAAACTTGTACATTTCCGAGGCCAGCGCTCGCAAAATTTGATTATACCCGCGAACCGAACATTAACATATGCCAGCTCAATGTTTGTTAGAGGTGTAGTTAACTGGAATAGTTTACCTCACTCTGTGAAAAAGGAAGCATCTGAGTTTTGTTTTAAGAAACAATGTTCGAATTTTTGGAATCAAAAGTAATCTTGTAGTTTATAATCTATATTGTACTGAAACAATCAATGTAGTTATTTTAAATTGTAAAACTATGAGTCGCCGAATGTGGCAATTTGAAAGGATAAACCTTACGCCACTGGAAATAAACAAATAAATAAAATAAGAAATGCTAATAACTTAGCCGGGTAAACTCTAATCTTATCGCGATTTTCTGCATAACATTCTGTATTAAATTCTTCAAGATCTGAATGAGTATCATAGTTCTTCATCGTTTCTGCATACATTTTTGCATTTAAACTTCCAACGAGTTTAGCACCGCCCAAACGTTGACCGATTTGGCTGTAATTTTGTCCAGCGCATCAGGGCATCAAAAAGAATCGAATAAGAGGGCGGCCTATCAAAAAAAAATGAAAAAAGGTTTTCCCATAATAATTTGAGCCAGCCTAATGCATAGTCATGGCCAGTTCCGGGGAAGTGTCATATTCGATGCATCGGTTTCACGGATTTCATGGAAACGGCCATAATATCATCTGTTCGTCGACCGATCTCTGGCATCATTAACTCAATCAACCAAGGAAAAATGCTAGTATCTGTGAAAAATATAAAAAGAGAGAATTTTTCATTCATATGAAAGCAATGCAAGCGACAAAAAAATAGCGTCGAAAACTGGCAGCAGAAAAAAAACAATTGAGATTTAACAGAGTTATGGTCAATTGAATTTTGAGAACATTTGTCCCGATAATTCTGTGCAAACAATTTGGGTAAATGTAATTTTCGGAGAATATCGGGGTAAAATATTTCCGAGAAAATGGTATGGGGAAATTTCATATTCAGAGAGATGTAATTTTCGGGGAAGTGTCATATTCGGTGAAATGTCACATTCGGGTCAATGTTATATTCCGGGAAACAACTTTTTCGGGAGGAATGGTCCTCCGGAAAGCCAGCCTTGAAAAAAACATAAGCAACGAACAATCAACAAGATAGTACGGACCGGAACCATCGGCGAAGACCACTGCGACGAAAAGGGACTAGCGATTGGAAACTCGGATCGTGGAACTGCAGATTTCTCAACTTCATCGGGGGCACACGCATACTCGCCGATGTGCTCAAGGACCGTGGATTCGACATCGTAGCGCTGCAGGAGGTTTGTTGGAAAGGATCAATGGTGCGAACGTTTAGAGGTAATCATACCATCTACCAGAGCTGCAGCAACACACACGAGCTGGAAACAGCTTTCTTAGTGATGGGCGATATGCAAAGGCGCGTGATCGGGTGGTGGCCGATCAATGAAAGAATGTGCAGGTTGAGGAACAAAGGCCGGTTCTTCAACTTCAGCATAATCATCGTCTATAGCCCACACTCCGGAAGCACTGATGACGATAAGGACGCATTCTACGCGCAGCTGGAACGTGAGTACGATAGCTGCCAAAGCCACGACGTCAAAATCATCATAGGAGATTTGAACGCTCAGGTTGGCCAAGAGGAGGGGTTTAGACCAACTGTTGGGAAGTTCAACGCTCACCGGCTGACGAACGAAAACGGCCTACGACCAATTGATTTCGCCGCCTCCAAGAATATGGCCATTCGCAGCACCTACTTCCAACACAGCCTCCCGTATCGGTACACCTGGAGATCACCACTGCAGACAGAATCACAAATCGACCACGTTCTGATTGATGTACGGCACTTCTCCGACATTATCGACGTCATGACATATCGTGGCGCTAACATCGACTCTGACCAGTATCTTGTGATGGTTAAACTGCGCCTAAAACTATCCGTCATCAACAATGTTCGGTACTGACGACCACCACGGTACGACATAGAGCGACTGAAGCAACCTGATGTCGCCACTGCATACCCGCAGTATTTCGAGGCAGCGTTGCCGGAAGAGGGTGGGCTCCATTTGGCCCCTCTTGAGGATTGCTGGAATACAGTCAAAGCAGCCATTAACGACGCAGCGGAGAAAAACGCCAGGTTGGTTCGACGGAGAGTGCAGACAGATTCTGGAGGAGAAGGACGCAGCGCGGGCGGTCGCGCTGCAGCAAGTTACCCGGCAGAACATGAAACGTTATAGACATAAGCGAAGACAGCAGACCCGCCTTTTTCAGGAGAAGAAACGCCGCCTGGAAGAAGTGGAGGTCGAGGAGATGGAACAGCTGTGCCGTTCTCAAGAAACACGCAAGTTCTATCAGAACCTCAACGCATCCCGCAAAGGCTTCGTGCCGCGAGCCGAAAAGTGCCGGGATAAGGATGGGAGCATCTTGACGGACGAACGTGTGGTGATCGAAAGGTGGAATCAGCACTATGAGAATAATTAGAATGGCACTGAGAGTACAGGCAGTAAATGTCAAGACAGCGGAGGAAACAACTACGCCAGTTCAGCGAACGATGGAAGCCAACCAGCCCCTACCTTGAAAGACGTTAAGGATGCCATCCAACATCTAAAGACCAATAAAGCAGCTGGTAAGGATAGTATCGCGGCTGAGCTCATCAAGATGGGCCCGGAAAAGGTAGCCACTTGCCTGCACAAATTGATAGTCAGAATCTGGGAAACTGAACAGCTACCGGAGGAGTGGAAGGAAGGGTTTATATGCCCCATCTCTACAAGAAAGGCGTCAAGCTGGAGTGTGAGAACTTTCGAGCGATCACCACCCGGGTAGGCGATAATGGCTCATTAACAGTAAAAAGTAATATTGATAACAAAACATGATATTAACTTGTATGAAATAACAAGGTGGCAGAACTGTACACCCGCCTGAAACGTAAAGCAACAAAGGTTGGACTGGAATGCGTCGAAGACAAATTACATGCTTATGGGTGGAACTTAACACGACAGGGCCCGCCTGGGAAGCAGTGTTACGATAGACGGGGATACCTTCGGATACCTTGCTAACGGCTGATAACAATGTTAGTCGTGAAATACGAAAGCGCATCATCTATGGAAGTCGGGCCTACTACGGGCTCCAGAAGAAACTGCGGTCAAAAAAAATTCGCCTCCGAACCACATGTGTCATGTACAAGACGCTAATAAGACCGGTTGTCCTCTACGGGCATGAAACATGGACAATGCTCGAGGAGGACTTGCAAGCACTCGGAGTATTCGAGAGACGGGTGCTTAGGACCATCTTTGGCGGTGTGTGGCGGCGAAGAATGAACCACGAGCTCGCCCAGCTCTACGGCGAACCCAGTATCCAGAAGGAAGCTAAAGCCGGAAGGGTACGATGGGCAGGACATGTTGCAAGAATGCCGGACAGCAACCCTGCAAAGATGGTGTTCGCTTCCGATCCGGCAGATACGAGAGGACGTGGAGCGCAGCGAGCGAGATGGGCAGACCAGGTGCAAAACGACTTGGCGAGCGTGGGGCGTATTCGAGGGTGGAGAGATGCGGCCTCGAACCGTGTATTGTGGCGTCAAATTGTTGATTCAGTGTTATCTGTTTAGATGTAGACTAAATAAATGAAAATGAATGAATTAACTTTTTCGGAGATATGTCATATTCGATGAAACGTCATATTCGAGGGAATGTCATTATCGAGGAAATGTCATATTAAGTGAAATCACATATACGGGGGAATGCCATTTTCGGGGAAATGTCATTCTCGAATAAATGTCATTTTTGGAGAAATGTCATATTCGGGGAAATGTCAGTTTCGGAGAAATGTCATATTCGAGAAAATGTCATTTCCAGGAAAAAATAATATTTGAAAAAAATCATCAAAAAATCACAATTTTGGTGGAAATAAAATAATCAGTAGAATGTCATATTCGGCGAACTGTCATATTTGGGAGAATGTTATTTTCGTGGAAATGAAATATTTGGCAAATTCGGAGAAACGTCATTTTCGGGGAATTGACATTTTCGAGAGAATGTCAGATTTGGACATATGTCATTTTCGGGAAATTGTCACATTCAGTGAGATGTCACATTCGGGGAAATGTCATCAAATGTCATGTCATCAGGGAAATACTTTTTTTCGGGGAAGCGTTATTCTCGAGAAAATGTCATTCTCGGAGAAATGTCATTTTTTGAAGAAATGTGCATGCAACCGTATCCATTGTACTTGGTCCATAAGGCCGGAGTGGTCTAACTGTCAAATCTGCCGTTTCCGTCGCCGTTTTGCTGTATTGCGTGGTGGCATTAACAGTTTTCTTCATTCAGTCTGCAGTGATATAAAATCTTCAACCACCTAGATTTCGTCACCACCGATACAAATTCATTTGTAGTTGCGGTGCTACCAATAGCGGAACGAATATTTCTCCATGCATCTTCAAGAGAAGCTTCACCTAGCTTCACTTCGTTGGAAGTGCCACTTCCTGCTGCTACGCGTAGTCTTTGATTAGTCCACCGTCTTGTAATTGCCCAGTTGTTTGGTGGCGTTCGACTTCGACTCGTGTTGTACACGGTCGAGAGCTTTGAGCACAGGCATACTGCAACGAAATAGTATTTTTTTGTCTTTATTAGCGAGACTTTTAGCCCTAGGCTGGCTGGTCTCGGGAATAGTGGTCAAATTCTTTATTCGCACTGCAGTAAGTACAAAAGTTTGTAATGTCGGAGAAAAAAATACAGTCGGCTTGAACGTAGTCGATTTGGTTTTCCGTTTCTTAATTAGGTGATCTCCATTTGGATTCCTACCTGAACGTTCATATCACCGATGACGATTTTGACGTTCCGCAGGAGGCATCCATCGTAGGTCTCCTCCAGCTGTTCATAGAACGCTTTATTTCGTGAGCAGTGCACGTTGATGATGCTGTAGTTGAAGAAGCGATCCTTGCGTTAATTTGCTGTCGTCCAATTACACGTTGACGCATCTTCCCCGGCACTATGAAGACAGTCCAGCTATAGCCCGTGATGCCACAGCTTTGGTTGAAGGTATCCGCTCGACGTCCTCTTTCCCATACTTTCTGTCCTGATGTTCAGCAAACTACAACGTCGAAGCTGAGGGCATGTAATGCATCGTAGAATCATTACGACTTGCTGATCCATGTTCCAAGCTTTCAATCGTGATCCTTTACGCGTCGTCTAGGTTATTGCCGATTGTATGAAATCGTATTATCTCTTATATCGTTCGTAATGATTGCTTTTACAGGTGGCTTATTGGACCGCCTTCTTCTAAACCAATTAAACGTCCATTTCGAAACATATGCTGTGCATATGCACAGCCAAGATATTTAACATAAAAATGATTTTCGTACGGCCGAATTGCCGAATAATATGCAAGTAATTGCCATTCAAAATTTTTTTGTGAAATGTCCAACCAGATTCCATCTACGATTTGTGCAAGGGTTCTGTGCTATGCTATGTTATGCCAAACCCTCCGGATCTTGGACGATGTGAGATACTATTAGCTGGATACAATAAAAACAACATCGAAAGATTAATCAAAATTTCACATCTGAATTTTTGAGAGGTCACCCGCATTTTATGGGCTTTGTGGCATATAGAATAACATCATGTTTTACTGTACATAAAAACTTTAGACAGATAAGGTTGGATCTTTATTACTATGCTTCAATAACAATTGCACTCATTGGGCGTGAAGTCAAAAAAGTCGAAAGAACCTCGATCTGACCGACATGGAAAGATCCATCGCTTTTAGTCTATGTACATAAAAACAAATTGGAATGTATCCTAGTTCCGTTATTCCGTTTTCTTTTTAATTGGACTTCCGCCAAAAGCTTCTGTTACAGCGAGTTCAAAATTGTTTTACAATGTACACAATTGTTTGTGTCCTTCCCTAGCAGCACACATATTCCACATAGGTTATTGCACCTCATATGTGACCAGATTTAGTCGCAATTAAGTTGCTGCAACCAGATTTGCCTGGCTTGTGCTGCTTGGGTTGTTATTAATTACTAGCAGACCCGACGAACTTTGTTTCGCCAGCAATCGATTAGTTATCGAGTTATGTCGAAATTTCTGTTTCATTTGTATGGAAGCCACCCTTTCCAGAAGGGGGGGGGGGGGTTCGATTCATCACAAAAACATATCTTCCCTTCCAAAACCTCCACATGCCAGATTAGGTTCCATTTGCTTGATTAATTCTCAAGTTATGAAGAAATTGGTGTATCATTTGTATGGGAGCCCCCCTTTTCAAAAAAGGGAGGGACCTCGAACCATCTTAAGAACCTTCCCCGGCCCCAAAAACCTCTGCATACTAATTTTAACGCCGATCGGTTCAGTAGTTTCCGAGTCTATAAGGTTCAGACAGACAGAAATTCATTTTTATGTATGTAGAAGAAGATTGCCCGAAGAATTTGAAAAAATCGAACAGAAAAACAAAAGATCACAGATAAACCGACGAATTTATTTTTTCAATTTATTTCATTTAAATAAAGTTATGAAATGGAATGCTAATCAATTTGGCTAATAAAATTGAACGCAAATATCGTAACCAGAACTAAACTGATTAAGAAAATCGAAAAATCTTGCATGGCGGAAATTTCATAACATCTTCAGTAAACAGTCGCTTTATAGAATTTCTTTCATTCCTTCATTTCGCGAGGCCGAGGCTTAGCATCCACCGAACCAGAAGCAATACGTCGTGGGAACCCTCTTGCTCTTCACTGCGCCTTGTGCAATTTCAATAACAATCCGATTGAATAAAGTGCAATGAATGACGAATCCAACAAACAAAGGCAAAAATAGTCGCAAACGCATGGTCTTGGTAGCAGACAATTGCTCCATTGGATCCACGCAAGGAAAAGTTCTTGCCAGAAAAGAATGAATCCAACGAAGTCGAATGATTTTCCTCTCACCAGCAGCGCTAACCCAGAGGAAAATTACTTTCTGAAGGCCATTGCTGGTTGTCGCATCGCAAGCGATGCCATTGAAGGGAGCTCCCAGGGTACGTGTGGAAAATGTGGTTCCACATTTTTGGCGCAACTTGTAAGCGATCCATTTTTTTTCTTGGCAAGTGACTTGAAACAGACAAAAATGGTAGCGCTTTTTGGGTCTGACAAAGGGATCGGAGAAGAAAAAAGCCGGAAACGAGAACCGTTTATTTTGCGGGTGTATGATGGAACTAAATTTATTTCATTGTTTTTGTCGGGCCTTCCTGGTTTCTGGCTTCGTAGTCAACGGGAGCAAGCATTGTTGTAGATCATCGAAGCCTGCGCTGCATAGATGTCGAGCGTGGAGGTGTGTAATAGGAATGCTACACCCAGCTTGACTTCGTGTTCTATGTTTTTGTTTCTACGGAGCAGAATTACATTGTGGCCTTGTGCGACAGAATGCAGTAAAATGGCAATCGCGAAGAGTTATGAAATGCGGAAGGTTTACGCTCCATTAACTTCCGATATGATTAGTGCCGATTTCCGCTTCGGCCTGCGAGCGTAGTTGGTGCGGAAGGGTTTTACATTTTTGGAATCTGAAAGATGACATTTATTGGGGCTTCAAACAAGTTGAACAATTGCGTAGAAGTAGTTCTACTACAGAAAATATCGAGGCGAAGTATTTTTCGCTTAGATCAGGCCCTCAGAAGTGTTTAAATTTGGCATAATTTCAAAGCTTTTGTCGATATGTATGTCTGTACATGTTGAGTCTGAATTTGCAATATTTGAATCGCTCATATGGATAAAGGAGACTTCACTACACGTTTCGAACATATGAGTGTTCAGCAAACCAAAGCTGATACTACTTAAGTATTCCATCAAACTGTACTGAGCTGCATAAGATGATATGGTCTTAGCATATCTGCCGACAATTAAAAGAATGTATTTTAAACCGCAGTATACGACAACTAAGATAAAGCGGGAAAAAAGATGTAGATTGTTATAGGGAGAGAATGGAGGTAATAAAAGCGTCATTCAATTGAAAATAAGACATATAGGTATTTGTCATAAGACGAAGTTTAAATATCCCATTGATTACTTTATTCAGATTCTGGATTCAGTCAGTTTAGTCTTGTACTTGACCTGACTCGAGTCAAGTACAAGACACTGAAGACGGCCTTACTGTTGAGGTCGAAATACGTATCTGTCAGGATACAATTAAGTGGTGGAATTCAATGGGATTGTTTAAACTCGTCTTATGACAGGTGAAAACATTCCACTAAAAAGCTCAAAATAATTTTCTTAACATATAAAGTATTTTACGATCAACATTTTAAAACATGATATGCCGCCATAAATAATTCATTTGGAGCAACTTTAATCTGGAAACTACTGAAATGTTGTGACCATTGTGACAACTATTCAGCCTGAGACTGATAACAGTTTTTTTTATTTTCAGTTAAATACACAGAACAATATCCACCGTGTATTGATTGATTTACATGTACAAATAGAAAGCGTGGTACTTTGCCCGGATGATCAGCTGAAATTCCCCCAAAACCCTAACCTCGAGTCACAACGAGTATGTTGGCTTATGTCCCTCTTTTATTAACTTCTACATAGTAATAAGATGATGTCGATTGTACATATCATAGAGAAACGTGGCTCCGTAAAGTGTTATACACGCTTGAGCCTATCGAATAAACGAACTTGAAGAAAGAAAGCGCGGCACTTAATTTGTTGCTAACAACTTTATTGCCTGCAATGTGCAATATGCGATAAAACAATATCCATTGTTTCAATCGACAGTGCAGCGCCATCGAGCTGGGAATAGCATCTCGAAATAAAACTCATGTTTCATATCTGCCAACCAACGTTACGGGCAGCCAGTAATCATTGGGTTGTTCTTCGCCACATTGCATCATCGCCCAGTAACCAGAAGGCTCGAAGGTACCGACGACGAGGAAGACGCCACAGCAACCCAAAGGATGTGGTATAAATAAATAGAATTTATATTCATGTGCAATTTTACATCTCCTTTCGCCGGGGCCGAGTTGTAACACCTACACTTTTAGTAGGTAGCAATGATGGGAAGGATAGCGACATGTCGACATACCGTTGCGAACAGAGAGCCCACACCGGGTAGGTTGCTACATGAGGGAAATCTATGGAGCGTTGCGAAAATTTTCCACCACACCGTGAGGAAGTACTCTTCCGTCGGTGAGTTGTTGGTCACACAGCTCGGCGAAAGGTGAGCGCCGTCGTTGTCGCCGTCGGTGCTACCGCTGTCGTCGTAGGACGTAGGAGGGAATATATTCATATTATATGTTAATTTTTGCCAGCGAACCATATTGAACCAGGCAATCCAAGTATGAAGTACGAAGGTATTTGTGCGGAAACAGTTGTTCATGGCTGCTGTTGATTCCTACCTCTGCTCTCGAAAGCTATTGGTTTCATGCTCAATATGTTCGCTAGAGCTGGAAGGACCAGAAGTGTGTTGTAAAAAGTATGAGTGATGAAGTGCAGGTCGCGGGGTGGATGTTTAATCTTACAATAGGTTTAACGTGGTTTTATAGAAGGATGAAGGCTCGAACCAGAAATCACTTTGCAAGAAGTGTTATTACAAAGTTTCTGCATATAAACTTTACAAAAAATATTATGTTTGCACAAATCACTGCATATATAAAAGCGTATTCATCTCATTCAATAAATACAATCAAGAACTTTCGAAATCACAAGTAACTCTAACTGGAGCATCACGTGAATCTATTGATCCTGAGCTGTTCCAGCAGCTAAGTGTTGGGTGAAGCCTTTGAATAACACTTGGGCTGCCATTCAACTTAAACGGTTTTGGAACAGAAATTTGGAAATTTGTTGGAAATTTGTTCAAACATCTTGTGTGTCATAGTTAAAGCTTTGAAAGGTCCCTGCCGACTCAACTATCAAAAGAAAAATATTCAACAAATTTGATCATTTATATGTGACAGTTGTGAATCCGATTATAAAACTTCGTACTATCTGGAATGTAATTGCCCAGTTTATGCGCGCGAGATGAACCGATCTTGGGCCGGAAATCTCGTAAATAAAAATAATTCAAATCAATTCAGTTTATGCGCAACTGCGTTTTCAAATATCTGGTAAACCCCTAGGCCTTACTGAGTAAACTTGACTTCAGAAACTTGAACCTACAAAGTATTCTGCGAATCAAATCCCTACATGGTAAGGAGTTAGATTTTTTTGTTTTGTTTTTGTTTATCTTCCCGTCCACATTCGTTTTTGTTCCGTTGAAGCTGCGCGGCCTTTCGCTTTACAAATTTCTTCCTTAACTCCGCTAGTCACTCGCCCTGGGAGTTTGGTCAAACTTATTTACGCGTTCAGGAAATTAACGATTTAGAGTAATTAGAGCAATACAAGGATATAAATCATCTTTTCAAGGTAATTATTGTTCTAGTTCCTGAAATTCGTCCCGTTTGAGCTACATGCTCTTCGACTTATATATTTGATCTCTCTTTCGTTTCCGTCAATATCAACATTGTCCACGGAATGACGTATCAAGAACCTAAAGACGCACCTGAAGAGCCTTTTGACGTAATTCAAACTCACCATAACGTTCGTGGACGAATACCTGGAAGAACGAGATGCTCTCCAAGTAGCGGAAAGCCTGGAGCACCTTGTGGCACTCTGGAAAGACTCAAATGGAGCTTGAATGGAGCTCGAATTGCTGGACGAAGATGGATTGGACTGGATCGAGAACTGATTTTGAATTCAATTATTGCTGTTCCAGAGAAAACTTTCCTCTTTTCGGTTTAATTTTTTGACTATCGTTACTTCATACGTTTTCTTTGCTGTTTGGCATGGCATTCTACGATGACAACGCCAAATACAAAATATTTGTGTCAGTTTATTGAAGATTTCCAGGCTTGTGTTAAAATTTTGACAGCTGGGATGAACTTCGAGGGATCCGCAAAATGTTAAATCTTGAAAAAATCCGCAATATCGTCGTCATTGGTATTACGCATTGCAAGAAAAATTTGAATTACTTGAAAATCCAAACCGCATTGAGCAGATATTTCCCTGGTAAATGATCCACAGACAGCCTTGCTTAACTATGGTTACAAAGTGTACTTTTAACGTGTCATTTAGTGGAACAACTACACGAAGTTGACTTATTTTAGAATTTATCATGCATATGGCTTAGAAAACTCTTAACAATAACTCAAACGCTTCCCCTATTCACTTTACGTTAATATAATCGTTTAAGGTCATTCCTGACGGAATCCAAGTTCCAAAGTGCTCGCGTTTTCGGGGGCACACAACTCGATTCAGAGGCGGTGCACAACTGTCATTTTTGTTGATTTAGTTTTGCTGCGTCGCAGCATGCGTGAAATAATAAAAATGACAGTTGTGCGTTGCATCCGTATCGAGTGGTGTACCCCCGAAAACGCGAGCACTTTGGAACTTGGATTCCGGCAGGAGTGACCTTAATGTTTTACGTCCATTCGGTAGACATGTCCTATCGCCCTAGGAATAAAAATCACAAGCTGTGTGGAACGACAGGAGGGAAAGAAAGAAAATTTATGTCTCCCAACTATATTTTGCGAATTTTTCAACTTTGAAGAGGTTATTTGATGAAATAATTCTTTTATGATTACCTAATGAGAAAATTTACATTTGGATTACACATAATTACAATGCAACCAGTTGTAACCTATACCATACCACGTTGGTTAATCATTTTGATATTTGTGATACATCGGTAATCATCATGCAGAATCATAAACTCCAATTTCCCCATCATTTGATTATTTAGATTAGGTAAATTAGTAAATTAGGTATATATGTTTAAATATGTCCACATCGATATCAGCCATTAAAATGCCACAGTCTTGTCTTGTCGAGAAACTTGGATCTAACGTTCGGGCAGTTGGGAGTGCTAGAGAATGCTTATAATTCGAATGCTGAACAACAGATTCGGTATCTATTGAGAGCGATTTCTGCAAACCCTGCTCATTTAAAACATATTTTAAATGCGTTGGAAAGTCACAAAAGCTTTGTTGTTTTGAAAAGGGGATCAATGTGAAATGTAGCTGGTTTGGTTACACCTCAAATCCAACAATTAATCTTCGTTACAGAATTGACCTCCCTTCAACTAACGATACTCAACTTACGACGAGAATAGTACTGTCCCTAACAATATTCATTTAATCCACCGAGTTGAAAGTGGTAATAAAACAGATAATAATAGAATAGAGAATGAGAGAGATTTTGATTTACCAAATTCCTTATGAGTAAAATTGCCGATCAAGATGAACTTCAAAACGGAAACCTACCCAGCTTGTCCCTGAATCCCTTGCGTATTATGTGCAGTTCAAATTAGTTTGAAGCGAATGTTCTAGGTTACCCAAATTGTTCTGGAATTCAGATAATGTTGTCTGCAATCCAAAATGTCTTCAATCCAAAATCAACCCAGCATGTCCACACAAGGCCCTAGAAGCCTTGCGTATTATGTTATTTATTTATCATCAGACTAAGGCCGGAGTGGCCTGTGCTGCATAAAAGACTTCTCCATTCAGCTCGGTTCAAGGCTGCACTTCGCCAACCACGCAGTCTGCGGAGGGTCCGCAAGTCGTCCTCCACCTGATCGATCCACCTTGCCCGCTGTGCACCTCGCCTTCTTGTTCCCGTCGGATCGTTGTCGAGAACCATTTTTACCGGATTACTGTCCGACATTCTGGCTACGTGCCCGGCCCACCGCAGTCTTCCGATTTTTTGCTGTGTGAACGATAGATGGTTCTCCAACAGCTGATGCAACTCGTGGTTCATTCGCATCCTCCACGTACCGTCCGCCATCTGCAACCCACCATAGATGGTACGCGTATTATGTGCAGTTCACATAAGTTTGATGCAGATGTTCTAGAATCTCCAAATTGTTCTGGAATTCAGATAATTTGGTTTGCGGTCAGTTACGCCTAGTATAAAACCAAAATTAACCAAGCATGTCCGTAGAAGTCCAGAGAGCTTTTGCGTTCCATGTCCAAATTAGTTTGTTACAGATATTCTGGGTTCTCTAAATTGTTCTGGAATTCAGATCATTTAATCTTCAAGGTAAACTTTTCTATTACGCTCGACTGTAGTATTAAACTTATTTGGGAAATATTTAGCTTCGCAGTCTTGGAGGGAATTGAAAACTATGTTTTTAATCTTTTCCCGATGTTTCGGTCCATTTAGGGCCTTTTTCAAGGGGTCGATTTGTTAAAGTTTCTTCGTCAAATATGTTTCTGTGTAACGTGCAATGTCATGTGAATCAAATGGTTCAAATTTGGTCCGAATGAATTCTGCATCAGACAATTTGGACGATTTCTTGCTATCCGAAATTCGGTGTCTGAACTTGCTAATTTCCAGCATTGCTTGCAATTTATTAGTTAGTTTTATGCAGATGTTCTAGGTTCTCCAAATTGTTTTAGAGTACAGATTATTTGGTCTAACAGGTCAAATACGCCTGGTATGCAATTGGAATCAACCCAGCATATCCATACAAGTCCCTAGAACCCTTGCGTATTATGTGGAGTCAAAATTAGTTTGATGTAGATGTTATAGGTTTGTTTAATCCAGATGTTCTAGTGTCTCCAAATTGTCCTGAAGTTTAGATTGGATCTAGCAGGTAAACTTCGCATGGTGTCCAACCAAAATCAAACGCTGATATAAATCCAAAATCAGCGCTACAAACGAGCTGGTCAATGGAAGTTTATGCAAATACTGTGTGGTTGAACGACACGGCAACATAATAATAAGCAACAACAAACAAAAATTCTGCGTATGAAGAAAAACAAAGTTCCCGTACATTTTTTGGCAAACTGTCTTGATGTGTACGGTTTTATCGGATAAAATATGAATATTCGGACAATCGTTGTGTTCTACTGTACTTTTCCCAACACTGTTTGATAACTAAACTAATTGATATGAATTCCAGAGCAATTTGGAGAACCTAGAACGTCTGGATTAAACAAACTTAAATAGCATTTAATATGCAAGGGCTCTAGGAAATTATATGGATATGCTGAATTGATTTCAGCTTTATACCAAAGTTAGTTTAACAGGCTGCGGAGACGAGCCAGCCTCGGGCTGAAAGTCTTCCTAATAAAGACAATAAAAAAAATACAGGCAATCCAATTGATCAGAACTCCAGTACAATTATGAGAACCTAGAACATCTGCATGAATCTAATATGGTTTGCATATAATAGACAAGGGCTCTAGGGACTTTTATGGACA
The DNA here is from genome assembly GCF_024139115.2 of Armigeres subalbatus. Lineage (NCBI taxonomy): Eukaryota > Metazoa > Arthropoda > Insecta > Diptera > Culicidae > Armigeres > Armigeres subalbatus. The sequence goes on from NC_085139.1 coordinate 184,173,891, forward strand.
TACTGGGTTGCTTTCGATTGCATACCAGACGTAGTTGCCCTTGTAGACCAATTGATCTAGGCTCCAGAACAGTTTGGAGAGTCTAGAACATCTATTTTGACTGCACAAAATACGCAAGAACCCGAGGGGCTTGAATGGACATTGTTAATTTTGGGTCCAAGATCAGTGTAGCTGCGCGAAGTGCAGATCGCGGTTCGGACGGCCAAGTTACAATTATTACAGCTTACGGGTGGTGTGCCGTTGACTTTCAGACGGTCAGGAATGTGGTCAGTGGAATGTCTAAGCAGCACTCTTCGCTGTTTGCTTGATTAAAGGGGAGTTAAGTTACACACTTGATCGGAATTCCATACAGCCAGGCTGTACAGTCCTGTAGCTGGCAGTGGGAATCATGAACTAGTTAGGAATCTACTAGCTAAGTCATGCACTTAGTCCAAATTCCAGACGACCTGGTGGTGGGAAATTGATGTTTGCGATGACTTGGGTCTCACGAGAATTCAATACATGCGTTCTGTTTCCAGACCGGTGGGGTGTACAGTCCAGTACCTGACGGTGGGAAGCATTGTTAAGTGAAGATTTCGCCAAGTACTGTTATGCTGTTCGGGTGATCGTTTTATGGCAGCAAGGAAAGCATCCCGTTTGAATTCTACATACTCGAACTGACATCGATACGAGGTTCTAAGTAGTTTGTTCAAATGGCATTGGGTCACAAGTAAATCACAAGTTGGTTAATGAAAATCTTGAAGATAGATAATTTAAAATTTGTTCGCTATTTAAAAACCCCGAGAACCAGATTTCTTACATACTCGATTTTTCTAAACTGATTCTACAGAGAGGTTCTTAAATCCTACGCATACATACAAGCTTGAAGAACTCTCTGACAAATAGATGCAGAACCGAACAGAAATTACTAAAGTCTGCGGGTTGTTTAACTGAGTAATTGTTGAAAGAGTGATTGCTGAAGTAGTGATTTATTGTTTTCTGTTCATAAATGCAGCATCGCATTATTTATATATTACATTCGTTTCTCCCCGACTTCATCTTTGATGTGCAAAAAACCAACTCATAGTATTCGAATGCTACAGTAAGTTTCACATGTAATCCGGATTCAACGTGCTCCAAATGCACAACATTGAAAATGCAATCATGGATTGAACCAAAAAGCAGGTGGTAGACTAATCGTCAGTTATTTAATGTAAAGAAACATACTATAGCATATCAAACTTTCATGTTTATTATTTTTTTGACACATTTATAAGATGAAAAACACTGACTTAATGTCTGCTTCCAGCGTAACTAAATGTCAATTGTTTAGTCATCGTCCTCTAGATCGATTTCAGTTCGAACTAGAGTTCAAGCTTGATGGTTTTCTTCAGAACTCACGGATATGTAGTATCTTTACGAATGTTCAAATTTTCCAGTGATATGCTCTATATTTTCATATACATTAACACAGCTGATTCCAAGATGAACCGATTAGTGAGGAGATATTGAGTTATATTGCCTCCAATGTAAAGCAAACTCATTTATAGATACAGAGAAGATTTGCCACAAGGAATAACAAAATCGTTGTAAGGTAAACACAGACAGCTTTCAATCAATCCGGATTCAACGTTTTCTAAATGCAAAATATTGGGAATCCAATCATGTTTTGTGCCTAATTTCAGGTGTTAGACAATTCGTCTGTCAATTATTTCATAAAAACAGTTTACTACAGCAAACTCTTGTTAACATCGTATAATTACATTTTTATTCTTTTTTCCATTCATTGAAAAAAAAACTTTAAACATAACATTAATCCGTATAATAGTTTGCACTACACTTCTGCTTTTTCTTCAATGGCTCTACATTCCAACTGGAATTTGACCTGCTTTTCAACTATTCTTTTAGCATTTCCTCAGTTATTAATTGAAAGCTTTTCTATGTCCGCCATTGCATGACTATGTATCCAGTGGGGCAAGTACAATGGATACACTATGATTGAACTACACTGATCAAGTTTTGAGCTAAATTAAAACATGGTTTGAATTTTTGGCAGAAGCTCCTCAATTACATAATTGAATACCAGTTACGCGCATAAAATGCTGAGAAAACTAATAGAGACGCAAATTCAACTACTTATCCTTTATTAATTTAAGTTAGATTAATAACTCGAAACATGCAAAAAATACATGATTGCTCTATCAACATTCATAAGATAGAAAACACTGACTTAATCTCTGCTCCCAGCGTAACATCCTTCCCTTCCAGTGCTTGCATTACAACTGTCGGAGTCATGCAGCAAAAGACTCGTCGGTAACGACGACGCCGCGGTTTCTGACTACCGATGCCCGAAGTGGAAACCGTCTGTTGGCGAAAACAGGGGAAAAACTGAAGCAATTTTCCATCCTCGTCTTCGGTCGAGACTGGGATTCCGTTTTCAGCGTGGTAACTGGGTGGTGCACTGACTGACTGCACAACCGACTTCGTCGTAATCGTAATCGTCATGGTCGTCGCAGTCGATGGAAACTCGTCTACCACCGTACGTCGTCCGTCGCGTCGGCTGTCAAAACAGGACGATGATGACGTCGTCGTCGCCAGCCGTTTTTGGTGGTGGCTGAAGAATTTTTTTTTTCTCGTGGTTTGTTTTTGTTTTTACATCACACGGGGTGGCAGTGCATAACTCTTCCTGCAACTGCTTCAAAAGCCACCCAGCTGTTGAGGTCGTATTTTCTGTTCGCCCATTCACATCTCAATGATGGGTGGTATGTCATTGAGACCGCTTTTGAGCCCGATGGAATGGTGAAGTAATATCCCCCAGATGGAGGGAACGGGAACATCGCTGTCTCCTGCCTCCTGTTTGGCTTGTGACACGAAGAGTATGGGGCGAACAGGATGGAGCAACGGAAAAAATGATGAATGGGATTCGAACGAATTGCTTAAAGATGATCTTATAATTCTATGTAGCTGGAAGTTTGATGATCATAAGGTTAGCTAATGACACTGAGCTTTTTCTTCTCATTGGCATTACATCCCCTACTGGGACATTGCCGCTTCGCTGCTTAGTGTTCATTCAGCACTTCCACAGTTATTAACCGCGAGGTTTCTAAGCCAAGTTACCATTTTTTCATCCGTATATCATGAGGCTAACACGATGATAAATTGATGCCTAGGGAAGTCGAGACAATTTCTAAACAGAAAATTGCCTAGAACGGCATCGGGAAACAAACCCAGCCACCCTCAGCATGGTCTTGCTTTACAGCCGCGCATCTTACCGCTAGGCTAAGGAGGGCCCCTAAGCTGATTTTTACATAAATGTATAAACCAAGATGAATACAGTAGTGTATTCATCTTGGTATAACCAGTGACCTAAATGATTAATGAAACTAAAAGAAAATCATGGAAATGCAGGGAATTAGACCACAACCCTTAACACTCGAGTACGCGCGCTGTTGTATTTTGTACAACACTAAAGAAAAAACTTTCCTCACGGTATACAGCATGAGCGTTCCAGGACAGCGTGCGATTTATGCGGTTCACTTATTACAGAATATCAATCACCATGATTGAATTAGCATCACTGTCTTCCAGTATTGTTCAGAATGGGAAGCAAGCCGTTATTTACTGACAAATATGTATTGCAATAAGCAACAAGATATCACATTCGCAGAGCACCCGTAACCTGTTACAAATTGGCAGTGAATCTTACAGTCAGCAAAATGTATCTTTAATATAGATTCTATATTCATTGTCTTGGTTCCAGATGGTTCCGAAACCGGCCCCTTTCACAAAATGACAACAAATAGTGCAATTCCTTATAAAACATAAAGAATTCATTAGCTCAAAAGTATATAATAAGGGCTTGGAGATATTCGAAAAATTGTGCAAAGCGTGGATGTAAATTTTATTCTCTAACAACATTTTGCTATCGAAAATAAAGCCCCATGTAGGTAAACATAAACCTAAGTTAGCGTTTGATTCAGCATTTTATTTATTACATTTTAACCAAAAACAAAATCCACGCCAAATCCGCGCTGAATCCGCGAAAACGTGAAATCGCTCCGCAAAGGGCATCCTACACAAGACAGTTGAAGGGTCAATTCAACAAACTTAATTCCCGGAAGCAAATATTACGTAATCTCCTCCACAATACTACTTTATGGTATTATACAAATTTAATCTCGAAACAAAAATGTTTTAAATTTTCAAATAGGTGAGACAATGATAACACTCTGCTCATTGAATTGCATACGCTCCTGATGTCTGTAAAACCATTTCTATTTACATCAAGTCGTTGTTGTCGGTATCAATTTATTAACTAATTAACAAAATAAACCAATATGAGTGAGTTTAAAGCTTATCTGGTTACTATAAGATATATTGTAACACTAGAAATGTTTTGAGATAAACCAAATTAGACCCGATTAGATTTTTATGATTACAACATTTTGCCGGCGGGCAATGAGCAAACTTCCTTTTTCACCCAGAATATGCATTACATTCCTGATTCTAATAAAAAAAAACACAAATTATCAGATACTTTCTTGACACAAACCTTCAATTTCGACAGTCTTCTATAAAACGGCAACTGCCATTGAAACAGTTACTTTTTTGTCAGCAGTCTTATTAATTTGAAGATTTTTCAAGATCAACCTACTTTTGTGACTGTCGTTTGACACACAGTTCTTGATTTCATGTCGATTTTTGATTGATGATTGTAATTGAGAGTGTGTGTACCGTGGTGCATCAAAATCCGTACACCTGAGCACTTAATTTTGTTAAAAAGGCTCTAGAAAATACGAATCGAATTCAAATAGAACGTTCGTCATTGATATAGGTGCCCGAGAGCCTCTATTTTTTATGCGGTCTACTATATTGCATCGAAAACAATGAAAAATATGGTAAAATGATTAATAAAATTAATACATTCTGATTCGAAATTCGTCCACCGATTTCGAATCATAGGATAATCCGTACAACTATTTTCTAATTAAATATTGAATTTAAAGCAGACCAGGCTACCGCAGTAAATATTTCAATACGCATCTTGTGAAGCGATCACTTAAATTTTCATTCTGCTGATGTGACTCTGATATTAATTGCAATTTGCAATTCAAACACAGTCACTTTCCGTACAATTAAATCCGGCACGCGACAAAATGGCGCCGTAAACTTTGCGTTTTCTGAGTGGCAATTTGTTTTTCAATTGTGATATTTTATGTTCAGACCATATTTTCCATTTCAACGGCTAGAAAGCTTACTGTCAAGTATAAAATCAGGATAAGATAAATGATTTATAAACGTATTCCCTTAAATCCACTTTACCGTGGGGCATCGAAATCCGTACAACTAAGCACCTTAGTATATGAAAAGTCATTAGAAAATAGGAATCGAATGTAAATAAAACGTTTGTCATTGACACAGGCGCATGAAGGCTTTTATTTTTGAAGTGTTTCATATTTACTCATTAAAAACTACGAAAAATATTATAAAATAATAAATTAAATCAACAACTCCAGACTCCACCCTGGACGGATTTCGAATCAAAGGATCAAAATCCGTACAGCTATTTCTTAACTAAATATTTAAATTGAAGCAGTCTGATTGACTAAACTACCACTGTAAATAGATTTGTATTCCGCTTATCTTATGTAATGATTTGCAATTAGCAATTAAAACACAGTTACTTTTGGTGCAATTATGCTCTACCCGAAAACAAAATGGCGGCACAAACTCCGCGTTTGGTGGGTGGAGATTTGTTTTTGATTTGTGTTGCTTTAATTTCAAAACCTTCTTTCCAATTCTGTGCCCTAAAATTATTCCTACATTAATTACCTTTAACTACCTTTAATTTGGTGATATCTCATGAAGTGGACGGAATTTGGTGCTGTATGGATTTTGGTCCCCCAGGTACAAACTGTGTAAAGTTTTTAATCAATGAGGACTTTTAGTTAACTCATAAAATTTCAACATTTTCTGAAGATCCAAAACAAAACATTTTAAACATTTATGACTTAAGCTCTGGCATTAGTTGGATTAATAAAATTAATTCATAAAATGAGTTATTATATGGCCGGCAACGCCATCGGACCTTTTTGAGGCAATAAATTTCAACTCTGGAGTGGGTTGCTGAATTTGATAATTATTTCTGTAGGTATAGGGAACTAAATATATGAAAAAATATGTATATTGGAAATCATTTCTGTGTAGACCTTAGATAATAAAAAATATGAAAAAAACAAACTATTGGTCAAATTTAGTGGCAGTGTTACTAGAAATCCGAAATGATTACTGATAATTATTAAAGACATTTTGCGCCATACAAACAATTTTCGCTCAGCAAATGTACAACCTCGATTTAAACTTTTCAGCTTGTATAGGACGAAGTAAAAATATAAAATATTACTGATATAGGCTGGAGTCACGGTAATTGAACACGTTCATTGTTCATAAAAAGTGCATGATATTTGTGTTGTAACATCACGAAAAATTGATACAATAATTCAGGGGGACATTGTTCTTTTTCAATTATTTTTTTTATTTTAGCGATAAGAAGAATGCAAATTTGGGCGAAGAAGTGCGTAAAGGTGTAAATCCGGTCATATCGCCAGGCTCGGTACAACACTGAAGCTGACAATATGACGTCCCTAACCCCGCATCCCAAGGTGTCAGGCGACCAGTGCCAAGAGGATGAATGGCCCGGGGGTAAAACCATTAGCCAGACAGTTAGCGGAGCCTGTAACGCTGGTTAGACATCTTTTTGTTATGCATTACGGAGTTCGATCTACCACACTGTGCTCTAGTTCTTACTATTCTTGTTAATACTTATGAGTGATGGTCGAAAGAGTATGGAACGACTATAATTTGCTTTTAGATGACCCATCTTTTGCACCTTTTGGATGGAGTCAATGTCGAATTCGAAACTCATAAAAAGAAGCAAAAATATGTTTGAACTTCAATACCGATGCATGGTCAGAATCAGCACTTATTTTTGAAACCGTGGGCGCACCTTTTAAAGTTGGTATAAGCCATTTCTCGAAGGGTATAAATAGCGGTACCTCAATCTAAAGAGGCCTTGCTATTTTGTATTTTTTATGGAAATTTTCTTATTTTTTTATTGCTCTCTACTGATTATTCAGTGGAAAATTTTCAGTTTTTTATGGAAAAAAATATTTATTTTGTGGAAAATCTTGTTTAGGGGCTGTCCATAAACCACGTAGACTCTTTAGGGGGAGGGAGGGGTTTCGAAAAAGTCTACGATAGTCTACGAAGGGGGACGGGGGGGTATACCAATAGTCTACGTAGACCTTTTGTATTTATTTTTTCGAAAACGATATACAGCAGCTTTGAGCGGAGTTCACTAGTTTGATTTTGCATGACTTGACCGAAATAATCTCTTGCGTTTCTCCATAAAAAATGTTATGAATTCCACTGAAGTAAAAGTCTGAACTACGGCTTAAAACTATCAAGAATTTTACCAGGAAGTTCTTCTTTGTTGAGCAGAAAAAAGCCCAAGTATTCTATAAAAAATTCGAAATTTTTTCAACATTCTCACTTGGATTTCACTGCAGATTCTACTAGAATTTCTTTTGATTTTCGGGACTTCTTTGCAAACTATGGAAATTATGTCGTACTTGAAGTACTTCCACGGATTTTTTTAATTTACGCAGGAAGCATTTTGGAATATCCCAGAGAAAGTCTTTAGAATGCCCAAAAGATATTCTTTGGAGCTTGTGAAGGGAATTCTCCGAAATTTCCGCTAGAAACCCTCCAGAACATTCACTGGAGATGTTCTAGGAAGTCCTCGATTTTTTTTTCTTAATTTCGAAATTTTTCGGATTTTTCGCGAGGAATTCTTTGGACATATAAGCAAAATTATTCGAAATGCCCGTGGAAAATTCTTCGGCAGTTATAATGCAAATTCTTTGGAATTATCGATGGAAAATTTTCGAAATTTCTAAACAAATTTTTGAAAACTTCCACGACAAATTATTTTAATTTCCCACCAAAAACAATTTGATTTTCCACAAAAAAAATGCAATTTTTGTAAAAAAACAGAATTTTCATGGAAATTTATTCGAATTTCTTACGAGAAGTTCACAAAAATTTCAACTGAAAATTCTCCAGAATTTCCACCGAAATTATTCAGAAAATTCTTTGGAATGCCTATAAGATTTATTTAAATTTCCTAAAGAAATTGCTTCAAATTTGCAAGAGAAATTAAAAAATATCGTAGGAAACCATTCTAAATTTCCACGGGAAATATTTCGGAATGTCCGTTTAAACGTCCGTTTAAAGTTAGCTCGGGAAATAATTCTTAATTTTCACGGAAAATTACTCGGGGTTTTTTAACAAGGAAACTTTTGGAATTTAGGCTGTGAACCATTTGAGCAATTCGTTTAACTTTTAGTTAAAATTTGACAGTTCGATGGTTATTTTCCCATTGGGGTTAAAATTCTACCCCGAAGCCGACCCATTTGAGTTTTGACAGATTGATAGTTAGTTGGCACAAAATAGATTTGGCGCCAATTTTCTCGTGAAGAAAGTTTAACTATCGAACTGTCAAATCTAACCAAGCTCCGGAGCAGGGTTATTTTTAACCACAGAGAAAATAACCATCGATCTGTCAAACTTTAACTAAAAGTTAAACGAATCGCTGGAATGGTTCACAGCCTTAAAAGAAAAATCTTGGGATTTCAACAGATGATTATTCAGCGGGATATTGCATGGAATTTTCAAGAAAAGCATAGGAATTATCACGGAGAGTTCTTTGGGGTATTTCAAGGTTATCAATTGGGGAATTTTACGAAATTTCCACGCAAAACTTATTGGAATGTAGAATTGACATTGTCGGAATTTCAACTCGAAGTTTTCAAATTCTAATTTTGAACCGGCGTTGAGAATGATAGGTCAGATGCGTGACATATTTTATCAGTGGCGCGCCGATGCAAAAGTGTCGGCGATGGTGGCGCACACCAATAGGAGAAATTGAATTCAACAGTAATTAAATTAATTGGCTTTGAGATTTGATTTTAGAAGTTATGGACAGAGGATTAAATTTGATTTCGTTTCAATTTGATTTTCGTTTTGTTGGATTTTGTTCAGTTTGATTTTATTATGTTTGAAATACGAACTTTGTTGTAATATTTACATGGAAATAGAATTGAATAGCTGAATTGCTTAAAACGTGGTTGATTTCCATATTTTTCCAATCACATATGAGGTTTTGCAAAATTTGGAAAAGTCTACGTAGACTTCAAGGGGTGGGGTGAGGGGTTTCGGAAAAGTCTACGAAAGTCTACTAGGGGGGACGGGGGGGTTTGAAAAAGTGAAATTTCGGTCTACGTGGTTTGTGGACAGCCCCTTATTGCTTATTTATGTAAAATTTGTATTTTTTCTGTGGAACATTGATTTCTTTATGGAAAAATCTCCTTTTATAATTGCAATGTTTGCTTTTAAAAGTGCTAATTTATTTTTGTTTTGTGGATCATTCTTGATTGTTTAGGTAAATTTTGCTTCATTTGTGGAAATTTTATATTTATTTATTGCTCATATTTACCTTGATTTCATGATTGGAAATTGCTGCCAAATTGACCGAATTTCAGATCAGCTGTGAATTGAACAGATTTATTATACTGATAAATGAATATCAGAAGTGTTTCAGAAAAAGCAAACGCTTGACTTGAAAGCTAATTGAACGTGTAAACATCTTTCAATTGAATTGAACAAACAGAGGGTTGAAAATGTCTAACTTTAAAAAAAAGTCGATTGAATTCAACTGAGGTGATCCATTTACTTGCAGTGTTAAAATGTAGCATTAATGTGGCAAACCAGAAATGTAACGCGATACTCAATTGCAGCAATATACGAGAGAGGTTTACATATTTTATGATTATAATTTTAGAATCTTATCCCAAATTATATTATACATGAATTCTTTTTCATGCCCGTTTTGCTTAACATTCCAAATATTTGCTTCTAAACAGTCCTTTAGGATATTTTTTGCAATTCCTGATGTTAATACCTGGTTTACAGTTGGCGTTAAAAAAATGATAAGTGATAAAATGGCCTACTTTTCCATACCAATGCAATGCACAGTGTTGCTTTTGCCGATTTCGTGCGCTTTTTAATAGCATCGTTTCTGTTGATTTTTTCGCTGTAGTTTGTTTGGAGAAAACGTTTGATATTAAAAAGGCCTTCTTTTGAGAAAATTTGTGAAATGATTAATCCAACTAAAAGAGAAATAAAAATTTTACTTTTCACCTAAACCGTATATGCCTAGTGTCTTCGAGAAAGTTGTAGCGGATGGTATTTTAGGCCACTTTGCCAAAAATCATGTATCTGTGACTTATACTTTACTAGATATGTGACATTTACCGTGGAAGGCCCTAAAATCAGTTTTTGAGCATAACTTTTTTATATGTTTCAGGCACTTTTACACCCTTCTACAAAGTTGTTTGGCTAATAAAAATACACGTTTTTGTAGAACATTGCGAAGCTATATCTCTTAAAATTGATAAGTTATTTGAGAAAATATGTTTTTCTAGGGTATTTGAGAATCGTATAACTTGGTCCGGCGCAAAATGGCGCAGACAACTTTTTAGTTCTCTGAAGCTGCTGTATGTTGACTCTTGCCTAGCGATTGAAGCTTGTGTTTACACGAAATTACAAACGAGTTATATAGATTTTAAATTTTCTTGTTTTTGGCCTTACTCGTACACTAAGATTATGTATAGGCTATAGGATAGCACTAAAAACCAATATTTGATGGTGGCCCATAAGCCCATAGTTTTATATAGAAATTCGATAAACTGAGCTGATGTCTGTATGTGTGTATGTGTAGACATTTAAAAGACACCTTTTTTGCCTTTCTCGTACACTAAGTGCAATCTATATAACACACGTGTAATTTCGTGTAAACATAAGTTTCAATCACTAGAGAAAAGTAGAAGAACAGTAGTTTCTGAATCCTAAAAAGTTTTGTGGGCCATTTTGCGCCGGAACAGGCTATTTGATTTCTGAACACCCCTAGAAAAAACACCTTTTTCATTATAACTTTTAAGCTTTAAGAGATAGCGCTTCGCAATGTTCCACAAAAACGTGTAGTTTTGTTTGACAAATAACTTTGTAGAAGGTTGGAAAAGTCTTGGAAAAATGGAAAAAGTTATGATAAAAATGTGATTTTAGGGATCTTCCATTGAAAAAGTCACATATTTTTTAAAGTATAATAGTTAGACATGGGGTGTCTTTGGCAATATGGCTCAAAACACTATCCGCTACAGCTTTCCCTGAAGACACTATGTGTATATCTAGTCTTAATAAAAAGTCTTTTAGTTTTGCACTTAGTGTACGAGAAAGGCAAAAGATGTCTTTTAAATGTCTACACATACACACATACACTCATACACACATACAGACATCAGCTCAGTTTATCGAATTTCTATATAAAACTATGGGCTTATGGGCCACCATCAAATATTGGTTTTAGTGCGATCCTATAGCCTATACATAATCTTAGTGTACGAGTAAGGCCAAAAACAAGAAAATTTAAAATCTATATAACTCGTTTGTAATTTCGTGTAAACACAAGCTTCAATCGCTAGGCAAGAGTCAACATACAGCAGCTTCAGAGAACTAAAAGTTGTCTGCGCCATTTTGCGCCGGACCAAGTTATACGATTCTCAAATACCCCTAGAAAAACATATTTTCTCAAATAACTTATCAATTTTAAGAGATAGAGCTTCGCAATGTTCTACAAAAACGTGTATTTTATTAGCCAAACAACTTTGCAGAAGGGTGTAAAAGTGCCTGAAACATATAAAAAAGTTATGCTCAAAAACTGATTTTAGGGCCTTCCACGGTAAATGTCACATATCTAGTAAAGTATAAGTCACAGATACATGATTTTTGGCAAAGTGGCCTAAAATACCATCCGCTACAACTTTCTCGAAGACACTAGGCGCATATACGGTTTAGGTGAAAAAGTAAAATTTTTATCTCACTTTTAGGTGGATTAATCATTTCACAGATTTTCTCAAAAAGCCCTTTATGATATCTAACGTTTCCTCCAAACAAACTACAGCGAAAAATCAACAGAAACGATGCTATTAAAAAGCGCACGAAATCGACAAAAAGCAACACTGTGCAATGGGTGCTTTAAGAAAAATTATGCAACTCAATTGGGTGCAACTCATTTGGGTGCTATAATGGAAACCCAGCATTAGAACAGTAGTTACATGATCACGTTTAGCTCAATTTGTTTGGATGAGTGTTCAAATAGTGTATTCACCGTGTCACGTAATAAATAAAATAATTTAATGGGCATGACATCAAATTATCCGAAGACAGGTTTATACAGCATACAATGTGGCACGATAACATGGAATATATTTGTTTTCTGCAGCAGCATAATATTTTGGCAAGATTAATCATGTGAAGTAAACAAAATTGAACCATTTTGGTACAAATTTATCATATTAAAGCCCATTGTTCTTCATTGCAAGAAATAGCGTGTGCAATTCGTTACAAAACTAGATTTGTTTGCAACTAGTTGCATAAACTTCTGTTTTACAACTTTCTCCCATAAAGTCTTGAGTACGTGTACGAATAATAGCTCATTAACAGTAAAACGTGATATTGATTACAAAACATGATATGAACTTGTTTGAAATAAGAGTTAAAATAACAAAAAATTGCACTGGAATATCATAAAAACATCAGGTTTTGCCATTAACAAGAACTTGATATCTTGAGCTATTTATTTGTTATTGTGTATAACAAAACTTTTACTTCCTGATGAACATTCCGATAGGTCCCTGTTTTACTTTTCGGCTACCAGGGCTGTAGAACAAAGTTTTCATGTGATTCTTAAAACGTGTCACTAGATTATTTATACAATTACATTCTAAGCCTGACATGCTGAAGAAAACATGCATAAAAAGTAAAACGTTACAATCATTGTTTTGTGTTCGGCTTATATTCTTCGTTTGAAACCAAAGTTTTCGAAAACTTGAGAAACAAATTTTAGGCAATTCTCTTTTATAGCTGCCTACTTGCCTTTCCAGTGCAATGGCAGCAAAGGAATTTGATGAGAGCTGATCTTTAAATTCTAACTCGCAACAAATCCAAATTTTTCATAATTGGTGATTTCAATGCCAAACTCCGCTCTTGCAATAATGCACAAAGCAATTCCAATGGTAAATTTTTATTTGAAGATTGCTCTGCGGGATTCAATATCCCAATGGACCAACTTGTTTTTCTTCCAGTCGAAATCCTTCTACAATTGATTTTTGATTAACGGATGTGATGTTAATATTCCTTTGGATACCAAAAGTGATATTGACTATGCGCTCGTATCTTTGACAAATTTAATTGTCTAAGCCAGAGGCATTGTAATTCCTAAATGTGAAATTAAATTCAACTCCATTATTATTGACGACGATCTTCAGTTACTGATCCATCTTAAAAATGTGAGGCGAAGGCAATACCAAAGAACTCGCAATCCCGCGTTGAAAGTTATTTGGCGAGATTTGCAAAATGAAATTTAAAAACGTTTCGCTATTCTGATGATGGTTCATATTAAAAGAAAAGAAAGACAGGAACACCGTCTTCGACCAGAGGTCATACAGTCTTAACACCTAGGCAACGGACAGGACAACAAATAACACCCAGTGGACCGTTGGAGAATTTTTCGATCACGAAAAGTTTCCTCCTTATAGGGGCGGGAACCGAACCCACGCTACATAAGCCTATGCGTCTAGACGATTGACGTCGCTATCCGCACGGCCACGAAGCCCATTAATGACAATTATATTTTTGCTGATGAACAATTTGGTTTTCTTCATGTGCATTCAACCACTCATCAGTTATTAAGAGTTACGAATTTAATTCGGCTCAACAAATCTGAAGGATATTCGACTGAAGTTGCTCTTCTTGATATTGAGAAAGCATTTGACAGTGTTTGGCATGAAGGCTTAATTGTAAAATTGATGAATTTTAATTTTCCTCTGCACATTATTAAACTGATCAACTTACTTGCAAAAATGGAAAATTTCCCCGAATGCTTCCAAAAGTCAGCTTATAATTTTCCCACATAAGCCGAGAGCGTCTTATTTGAAACCTTCTGGCAGACATATTGTCACTATGAATGGGGTTCCAATTTATTGGTCTAGAGAAGCTAAATATTTAAGACTTTTGCTAGATCAAAAACTAACTTTTAAAAATCACATTGAAGGCATTCAAGCCAAATGTAACAAATATATTAAGTGTCTATATCCACTATAGAATTTCTAATATTGAGACATTGAAACAAATGCCCAACAAAATAATTTTCAATTTTAGACAAAAAATTGTTGCAATCTTCTATTGCAACGATTAGCTCCTTGTATACATTAGGTTAAGTTTATTTTAAGTTGAAAACATTGTAATTCCTACATGGTTCAATTCAACCAGAGGAAAAATTCTAACTGCCAGAGGCAATTGAAATGTATTAATAATAACTAAAAATGTAACATAGCAAACAAGGATGATAGTGGTAAGACAACACGGAACACCTAGTCTAAGAGATGAATGCATGTATTAGATAATCAGCAAATAAAATTAGATAAAAAAAAATGTTACATGTGATGAAACAGGAAAGTACAAGAATCTCAGAAAACTTCAATTTCACATCAGAGTTCCAGAAAGCAGCCGACAGATGTAGTGTTTTTAGTTTACCAAGGGCCAAGAATAAACGCATCCCATTCAATTTTGGATTGGATTTTGAAACAAGCCCTCGACGTTATGTGTACCAAGAGTTCCTTTTATTTGTATTAGAAGTAGAAGTAATATGATCTCAAACGACATTACGAAACCAATTATCCTACAAAAAACCCAACTTAATTCACCGAATGGTGACACAGCCTTTCTCGCATTTAGCCAAGACACCAACCTTATATGGAGCTTATATAGTAAGATCCCATTTTTTTAATAATGTTTAAACGCAATGATCGATCGTTATCAAATTCAATAGTGATCTACAAGGCTTTGTCCCCTGTCGAATGCAACTTGTTGCGAGAAAATCGGTTAAGAATTACTATGTGAAAAAATGGTAATTGTTTTTCGGTTTTAGTGTGCACACACACACATACATACGGACAGACAGACATTTGTTCAGCTCGACGAGCTGAGTCGATTGGTATATAATATCATGGGTCTCCGAGACTTCTATAAAAAGTTTGATTTTGGAGTGAAATGATAGCCTTCCGGTACAACTTTGTTGTACGAGACAGTATTTACACCGAGCTTGAAAGACAACAAATATTAAAGGAGGCTCAGAGATAAGGTGTTCATTCAATTTATATTTCTATATATTGATTCAAATTATTGGTGGAACGTGGATTAACAAAGAATCAAACTCTCTTCACTCTGACAAACACGATGCCGGAACATGCGTACGGGGCAGTTCTGCTATTAGTGAGACTTTGGAAAAACAAATGAAACTATTCTAGGACAGAGAACTTGCTAAGTGATGCACATCGGCTACTGTCGGTATCGTGTGCCTTAACCCTAAGGAAAAAGTTTCCTTCAGTAGCAATATAGTTTGCCTCGGAGCACGTTTAGTAAAAGTTCTTTCAGAAGATTCGAAAACTACGTTACGTGAAAAAGCCGCCTACCGTGGAAACTCATATTTCGGACGCCTTAAACTTCGGACACTTGCTTTTGTATGAAGGATATTTAAAATATTTCACCCGGAATCTGTTGAATTGAAAATTAACCTGATTGAATCACATATTAACAATGTTTCGTCATAGTTTGCCATGTAATTCCCAGAGAATAGTTTACTTTGAAAGTTTATCTAAGATTCAAATGAAAGTTAACTACAATAATTAACTTTGTCTAGATCTAGTTTCAACAATCTAAACCAACCTTTCTAGGCCTTTCTAAAAGTGTGACAGGGTGAGAGAAAACCTTTTCGAAGAGTGTTACGACTCAAGTGAAAATAGAATTAATTTGAGCAGCGATTGAAAATTCAGTTTAGGTAGCATTCATTAAGACTTCTGTCAGATGGATTAAAAATAAATACATATTGGGGCATATTACCAAGTGTCGGTTATTTTAGATGAAAACCCTATTTCAAATTTAATTCGTTTTCTTGTCACATCATTAAATTTTTTGGACCTTATAATAACTCATCAGATTAGTTTTTAGATACATTTGATGACTTGAAGCAACAAGATACCCGACTTCTATGATTTTACGGAGACACGATAAGCGCCGCAAATGAACAAAAACCGAACTAGTACACTGTTAATTTTAGTCGGTTATCTTTTGAAGAAAAATCAACAACATAAAACAATAAAAGCTGAGCCATTGCAGCATACAAACAACTCATACAAGCCGATGGCCATAAACAGTTTCTTTAAAACTAAACTGGCAAGCTGTACCCATCTTATTTTCATTTAACCCGTTTCGTACTGACCTAGAAATCAATGAAATTTTCAGGGAAGAAGTGTCATCATGTCTATTTTTTGGTACATGATTTGTCCATGGTGTCAATTTGACCGGATTTATTAAAGGGGGGTCCTGGGTCAGGTGCAGTCAAAAACGGGCATTTTTTTTAAAACCATCGATAAATGATCGAAAGTGCCCAGAATATTAATGCAAACGTGGTCAATCATTAATGACCAGTATCAGATGCTAGTACAACTGGATACCAGGGCAATTGGATCACCCGGACATGGTTCCAGATGTTCCGGATACCTGGTTCCCTCAGGGAAGTGGACCAATTTCGATATCCTAGATTTCGATTAGATCCAAAACCCATCTTGCGACATATAAAACTTTATGATTTTGAAAGACAAAATCAATAGATGAAGTTTTGAGAGATTTTAGATACATTGGCCACGTCCGGATGAATTCCCGGGAACTTAGTTCCCTCAGGGAAGTGGACAAATTTCGATTAGCTCCGAAACCCATCTTGCGACATATCAAGTGCGTATATTAAATTTTGTTTAGGGATGTGAGACCCTGGATCAAGTTTGTCAAAACCCGGGTATCAATAAAAACAGTCAAATCTCGAAGCATTTTGCCAATACTAGATAAGATAGGAAAAATAACACGGTGTGTAGTGCCTCCCCGAGTCATCTTAAAGCATTTCGCAGCTCCATCGCTTTTCCCGGCTAATCCAGCAGCAATAATATCAACTCCGATGGAAATAGATGTTTCATCGATCGAAGAAGCAACTCCAATGGATTTAGACCACGAATATGAGGATAACGAAATTGAACATGCTGGAGAAGTTGAATTGGGAAATGTCGACATCGATCAGCAAATACACACTAATTCTATTTTTCTGGAAACCAGCAAAGTTTTGCTGATTTTTTTTTTGTGCTGTTAATCCAGCAATTCATCCAGCAAAAAAAGGTCTACCAGTAAAATCATTTATCCCAAAAATGACAGATGAATTACTGTCCAGCAATTCGGTTTGCTGGTAATCAGTAAACAAGTAAACAATTGTTGCTGTATTTCGCATTTCTATTTGAAGCGTTGAAACTATTAAGATTGAAAACATAAAATGATGAAGTAATGCTGGCTTCATTTTTTAGACATTATCTCATAGCTCCGATATTCATCCCACGAAAAACAAAGCAATGAAAAGGAATTTGATTTGTTTCTCATTTTTAAGCTTTTTTACAGAGAAAAAAGAAGTGACGAAATCGGTACTTCTTTGTTTCGCGATACGATGTATTTATGCTCAGTGAGATGGAAAACGGAGCAATTCCCCTATTGCTTAATTATTGTTTGGGGAATATTTTTTCCAATGAAAAAATTTGATTTCTTAGCAGAAAACTATTTTTTTATAATTTCAATTTTCGCTTTTGAACGTGCTAATTTATTTTTGTTTTGTGGAAAACTCTTAATAGTTTATAGAAATGTTTGCATTATTCGAGGAACTTCTATGTTTATTTATAAATAACTTATACCCTGTTTTCTTTATTGGCTTATAATGTTTTGATGAGAATTTCTAATTTTTACGAGGATTCGATAAAGTTTTATGAATATTCAAACATTTTAACTTTTTCAAAAACTCAGTAAATGTCGTGATTTTCGTTTTGAAGCGGATATCAATGAACCATGCAAGTTTAGAAAACACTGAAAATGTTTATTAAGTATGTCAGTTTAAGTAATAGGATTATTTATACAATCGAACACCCCAATGAATAGATTAAACATAATATCGGAGAAGCGCCCCTTTCACGTTTTCGACAAGCACTCTCTGCTCCGATATTATAGATTCGATGAGCAACTACGGCATCACGCATCCTTGATCCCACACACTAAAATTAACACCAACATTTAACACTAATGAACACTCTAGGGATATGGAACGATTCTAAAAAAAATAATTTCAAAATATCGATTTCCACTACAACAAATTTAGTATGGGTATCATTATAACTATTACTACGGTGCTTAGTTTCATTCACAATTTACAGTTTTGATCCGATTTTGTCACGTCCCGATTTTGTCTCTTTCCGACTTTATCGCCATGTGAAATTTCTTAATTTTTAGTCATTTTTTCAATTCTTCTAAATAATACTGTAAACAACCAACGATTTTTCCCACTAAAAAGCTCGAAATAATTTTCTTAACAACGATTTTTATAAAATAACTAGCACTGTCTGTTATTTATTATGCATAACTTCTAAGTGTCTGCCAAGGCTTTTGTAAGCCCCTAGTTCAAACTATCCATAAAATGGCAATGTCACAAATTTGAGATAATGAATAAAATACTCATATCACAACATTGAGAACAGTGAAATTTAAGAAAAAATATTCAAAATTATTCATTAATTGAAAAGTCAAACTGCGTAGAAAGTTAGTATTGTGTGTTAGCTTGGCATTTAATTATTATGAAGAGCTGCCCAACTATCAAGCAACAATTTTAAAGTACACCATAAAACATTCCACATAATATAAACAGTTTGAATAGTAAGAAAACTATACAAGTTAATTAATTTCTTGCAACCACAATTTTTTTATTGTTTTGATACGCATTTTTTGGAATAGACTCAAAAAAATCCAAATGTTTCGAAAACGTTAACTATAATAATCAACAATTTTATGAAATGTGTCTTCAAATGTCCTAATCATTGTGCACATTGTTTCTAAATCTTACAATTAAGAATTCGTAGAGACGAGCCATCCTCGGACTGAAAGTCTGTTTTATAAAAACATTAAAAAAAGAATTCGTCTTCGAATCGCATTTTTCTCATACTATTTTATGTACACCACCTGTACCCACGTTGTATCCTGCGAATTGCGATGGAACTAGGAAATTACTTTTCCCCCTTCATATCGAAAGCCTAGCGCCCAACCCGGCAGTGGGTTGTGCTCCACAAAAAGAATACCGCCAAGTGGGGGCCTATGCAGTTACAGCAGTGCGATGCAGTGCATTCAAAGGCCACACTCGAGCCACGCTGGGTTTTTCGCATTTCTGTTTTCCATCCTTTCCAGCGCGAGAACTTGAATAAGGCTGGATGCATTTTCGATTTTCATCTACAGAAGAGGCACTTAGCCCCTCAGACTCACACGAGTGGATTTTCGTTCATCAACACGCTTTCTCGGACTTACCTTGGGCTCGGTGGCTGGGTCAGCGATTGACGACTGCGGCGGCGAAGACTCGTAGTGGCTGCTGCTGTTGAGGGCTTTCGGTGTCCCGATTTTCAATGGGATGCCCTTGCGGCGGCTCTTGCGGGACTTTATTTTTGTTTCGATTTTGATTCACTTCTCAGTACACAGTAGCACTCAACGGCTGTGGAAGCGTTTGCTATTCAATTCGAGGTTTGTTTGAGCCTGGATAACACTTTATTTGGGGTTGAGGTTTTACACAGATTACAACACTTGAGCACAGTTGCACTTCAGATGTTCAATAAACACGGACACAATTTGACACGAATCTTTCTTTCATTTAAGAGAAGTCACAATATTATATTTTCACAAGCAGGAACAACACGGTTAACGGTTCTGGAAGTTGCAGGGAATTCTATTTTATTTTCTTATGGAACAGCGATGACGACAACGACGACACCAATTATGTAACACGCATACACGACACACATCGAGAAGGGAAACGACGACTACGGCGGCGGAAACAGGACACTAATTAATACTGACCGGCTCTTACTACTAGGAGAGAACCCGGATGCAGCAAAGTGCTTTTAAAGATGGGCTAACTTGATTACAACACGTTCTCGCAGAGGACTGCTTACAACAATTGATCACCAGAAGTTGGACACTAGAACAAGTCAAAGTCTGCGATGGGCAACTACTTTCAACTTCAGCCCGAAATCACTCCACGGAGAGTGTCACGCGATTGCCTACTGCACCGGTTGGCGTCCAAACAGGAAATGCATCCATGAGAACGCTATCTGCCTGCACCGAGCTACTGCTGTGCTTTTGTATATCTTGATGGAAAACAAGCCATCCACAGCTTCGGCTCTGGTACGCTGATCTAAAACGGCAGCTTAGGACCCCGAACTATCAGTACAGTACCCAGAAATAAGGTAAAGGATTCGACCTTACGGCTTGGAATCTCGCGATGCACTAAATAATGACTTCGGCACAACATTACTTTAAATGTACTGTGAATTCTCCCATTTTACTAACGACACAGTCCGGGACTTGGCGCGATTGCATACAGTGCGGCGCTCTGCCGACAACCGACGCCTGGATGTATGTAAAAACACTGTAGTCGATGTTGCCAACTACTTCCTCGTTTCGCCCTCGGAGCGCACTCAGCATTGGAGCAGTGCTTATTGGGCGCTCTCACTCACTCGTGCACTGCACACTGTCCCCCAAAGTGGCAACAACAGCCGGTAAAAAACCAGTACTGCACATAAACATCGACAATCCCACGCGGAAGCGATCGGGAAAAGCGCACACAACAATTACAAAAGTTACCGGGACAGGATCAGGTGGTGCTGCGGACTGGCTTCCATCGTTTCTGCAACCCTATTTACTCACCAATACAACTATCCCGATCCAGCTACTGTGAGCTGGTCGGGTTCCAGTGCATATGGTGAAGGTGCAGGCTGCTCACTCCCTAACGCGCGCCCTCTTGTAGTCGGCACCAGCACTAGTGGCAGACCGCTCAACTGCCGGCCTGCCAGCAGGCGCTAAAGGAAAAAACAAACTTTCCACAACACTACATTCGGGACGACGATGCGATGGCAAACACGACCACGGTTACCGACGATGGCCACGAAGAGAAACAGGAAGCGATGTACCCATGTTGCATACCATCCATGCACAAGTGCAGCCCCTCCGTTAACCGATTACAGCCGAACCGACTGCATGCAACGACCAGGATGCTCCGATTGCACCCGAATGCCAGACGAAGTTGCACTTCCATGCATCCTCGGTCAAAGCTCGTTAAAATTATTGCCATTCATTTTACTTCCGTCCCGCATTCGCTCCCCATTCGGCACGCTCAACGCAAACAATATGCGCTGTCTATTAAAAGTACATATATTTTACTCCTCACGAGACCAAGGACCAAAGTACAACGCCGGCTGACGACGACGAACCTGCCGGGGGAGGGCGGAAGAGATCCTGTATTTACATGCGCACCAAGCGGCAATCACCCAACAGTACCAAAGGAACTCAAACCGTCTGCTGATGCCGTCGCTGAACCAGACCTACCTCAACGCTCAAACTGTAACCATCGTCCACCTCTCAGCACTCATTCTCCCCAAACATCACTCAAAAACTCACTCTCATCTCACTCAGCACTCTTGACTGAGCACCGCTGGGTGTCAACCAACACGGAAGTGGATTTTCCTTGCTGCTTCTGGCCTGCAATTTTTCTCCTATTTCATCGCCATTCACTGCAATCTTCCGACGGCAGTTGCGAAAAAAGTCGCCACTAATCACCAATCAACAACGCAAAACTCACCATTCGCTAGTCAAATCACAAATTTCGCCATTTCACCAGTGGACGACAAACGTCAAACCGACTGACCCTGAAAACGAACTACAGTGATGTGGCGCCTGCCTTCCTGCACTTTCGTAATAACTTCTTCTGGGTTGTTATCAGTAAATGTATGCACCACACGCGCGACCGACCGTCGGCTTCGAGAGAGCGAATCCTTTCGGGAAAATGCACTACACTGGCTCTGGAACCAGGATACTTGCAGCAGTTACACCAATACCAAAGTAACTGGCTTCCGCCGTGGAGTGGGTTACATGGCGATGATGATGATGACAATGACGATGACGGCTCTGTCACCCGTCGACGATGATTACACAACTCAGTTAACCCTTTTTACATGCATCCACCAGTCAGTCCACAATGCACCACTGCACTGTCACATGCACGCGTAGTCACAATCGTGGACCCGGAAGCGGCCCGTGTGGGAAGGGTTTTCCACACGACTGCTTACTGCATACTGCATGGCATGGGGGTGGTGGACGAAATGAGATTTCTGCTCGGTGCAAAATACCAATTGCAGCTGTTATGCCTTATAAATAGGCTTGTAACGTTCACTTGCTTATGCAGGTGAGCGCAAGCAGCCGGGCAATGGGGTTCGGTATGCGGAAAATGACACTGCAGCGAATCTATTTATGGTAGGAAAATTGATGGACGATAAATTGGACAAAATATTACACTTAAAAATCGGCCAGCTCCACGGGAAGTGGAATTAGAAACTAAAAACGGTAAGTAAAAGCTCTGAATAACACCAAAATTTGTTTAACTAACATGAGTATAGGATTGCACCCAAAGTTTGATCACCCTGTGCTAAAATCGATTCTAAAAACGGCTTTATATCAAATCCACATGTCCGAGAAATAACAAAAAAAATAAATTGGATCGCTTTGAAATAATTTCCTCTCCTTCGAAAAATGAACAATGTTTCTTCTGTTCAATGTGGGAGGATATAGACTGAACCCAACATGATAAATGTAAGCAAAGGACTGATTTTTCCAGCGTTGGCGTAAGCCACGAGGTTGTTAACCTTTGCGTTCCCAATCTCTTTATCGCAAAAAAAAAAATGATGACGTGTTTTCTCTAACTCATTAAATTTTCGACCGATTGGAAATAAATTTATATATTTTTTACATAAACCAAAAATTATCACAGTTTTAGAGGGCCGATCGATTGAATATGCCGATTGTCGGTTCGTCGGTTTCGGATTTATACTGAATCCTAATGGGGTCTACAGGACGGCCTTTTAGGACATTTTTGTCCTTCTTATTTTTACCTACCATAAGACAAGTTTAGAACTATTTCATTTTATTCCACATTATTGTAATCTTTACAGATACGTATTTCAACATCAACTGTTTTCAAGGTCTCATGCTTCACCCGACTTTTCTTTTTTTAACAGGGGAAAGACCTATGGTTGGAGACCTGAGACTTTTGTGAAATTGAAAAATAATAATAATTAATATTTACGCCACAACATAGCTTAACGGATAGACATTTGTTTGCACTTTCTTGATGATTTTTGTAAAAAAAATATCACAGCTTTTACCTTAAATTCAGTAATTTTATTATTAAAGTAACAGATCCACCTTTATTTTATTATCATAGCAATTTTTATTATTTGCAATGAACTTGTTCAATTTGCCAACCAGACATGAGAGTAGAAAACTGGTAATGTATTAGTACCAAATTCAGTTCATTTGTATCGTTCATTAGAAAAAGTCACTTATATCAGAGGGTCGTACGCTCATCTGGCTCTACACAATTTATGGTCAGTTATCCAAATAATTAGAACTGGCTTAAAAAAAAAAAATTGTAGCTGTACGATCCGAACAATCAGGTATAACCTTTCGAACACAACTCTTAAACTTCAGTCTACTTAGACGCGCGAGTACTTACGTCCGATTGCCGTCGGTACCTCCACTCAACCGCCAACCAGCAATTCCCGCGCAGTTCATTCGCTCATTCGTGCACCGATTCTCCCACTTACACGCTTAACGCTATTTCACCAGTTTGCATCATTTCATAATCAATATAGAAACCTAGAGTAACATGTGGAATGGCCCTACCACATCTCTACATCCCTCTCTTAGTCCAAATAAAAAAAAGAGGAAAAAATATTTTAGTTCAACTTTCAAATGTTTATTTCAAGTAAATTTCACAAAAAATATTTTAAACGTTTGGAAAGATATTATGAGTCGTACCGAGCTGGTAGTTTGATCACTCTGGAAGGGCGTTTTGTTGTAGGCTCTTCTGCTTCTGTAGCTTTTGCCACCCGCTTCTTTGGTTTTGCAACTGTTGTTGATTCAGCCGGCACACATTCTGGTACATCGTCGGGCTTCATCTCCTCAGAATCTGGAACCTCTAGGGATTCCTGCACTGCCTTTGGCCATTTTCTTAAATGAGTCACGCATCTACGATACTGCACACCCTCAGCATTCTCGACAATCACATCATTACCAGTCCGTTGGACAACTGTGAAACGCTCGAGTAAGAAATTTGGTTCTAACTTTCCGCAATCGTATTTCTTCAACATGACGGAGTCTCCTACCTCTATGGAAGATGGCTTTGCATGCCTACGCTCATCCGCGTAGAGCTTTCCTTTAAATTTCTTTATTGCATCGGTATCGCGTATGCTTTCATCACGATGCAATCCCGGTTCCGTTCTCAGTGATGGAAGTAGGCACTTTATTGGACGACCCATCAATAGCTCCATCGGACGCTTTTCTGTCACAGAATGTGGTGTAGTGTTGTGCATATGGACGTAATCCTGAACGGATTTTCGCCAGTCTGTGCCAGTTGCCTTGGCAATCCTTAATGCTCTCAAAATTCCTCTATTTTGGCGCTCCACCATCCCGTTCATTTGCGGCCAGTAGGGGATGGTGTGGATGAGCTGTATGTTCTTGCTCAAGCAATATTCAGAGAATTCTTCGCTCGCAAATGGCGGCCCATTGTCGCAACGAATCGTTTCTGGATAGGTTTGTTCCATAAATACGCCCTCGAGTGCCTCAATCGTCTTCGAAGCATTTGTCCCTTTCATTTCAATTACTTTAACGAAACGACTAAAATAGTCCACGATGACTAGGAATGTTGGAAACCCTTTTGCTGAAAAGAAATCAATAGCGATTCTCTGCCAGGCTCTTTCCGGCATTTCCGTTCGTAGCATAGGTTCTGGTGGGTTTTCTCTGCGTACTACTGCGCATCCATAACATTCTTCTATTTTACCTGTTACGTCACGATCCATACAAGGCCACCATAAATTTTCTCTGAGATTTCGGCGCATAGAAACTACGCCTGGATGACCTCGATGAGCAATGTCTAAGGCTCTCGCCCTTAGTTTCCGTGGTAGAACAATCCGTTCGTCTCGAACCACAATACCGCCAAGAACTCCTAATTCCTTACTGAAGGCCTGATAGCGGAACAACTCAGCTGGCCATTTATCGGATTCTAGTGCTTTGATGACCGCCGTCAGGATCTCATCGTTTTCGGTTTCACATTTGATCTCAGCCAATGTTATTGCTGACAAGTTTTCTCCCACAGCAAACAAAAAATGTTCAGCACTATTGTCAAATGCTGGGCCTTCCTGTGTAACAAGACGCGATAGAATGTCAGAAATGTTCGCGGACCCTGGGACATACTTCATCTCGAAATCGTACGGCTGAAGACGTAGAGCCCAGCCTTCTGCTCTGGAACAGGCTCGACGTCCTGTCTGATGTTTCCCTCCGTATATGTACTCTAAGGTCTTGTGATCGGTAAAGATCGTAAAGTGCAATCCAAACAAATAGAAATACAGTTTTTCAACTGCCCATACGACCGCAAGAGCTTCACGCTGGGTTTGAGGATAGATTCTCTCCGACGCGGTTAACCCTTTTGAGGCGAAACTAACAATTCGTGCCGTACCTTTTCCATCCCTTTGGACCAGCACAGCACCTAACCCGACAGGAGAGGCGTCCACATAGAGTTCGGTACTGTCTTCAGGGTCAAAGAATCCAAGCTTCCGTACATTGTTGGATAGCTCAGTCCGCAAATCATCGAAAGCATTTTCCTGGTCTGCTCCGAATGACTCGACCTCGCCTCGAATAAATTGTCTCAATGGTTCCGTTCTTGTCGATAGCCGTGGAATGAAATGCCCGACGAAATTAATCAGGCCAAGGAAGCTGCGAACCTCTTCCTTCGTTTCAGGCTTCCGAAAGTTTTTGATCGCATGGATCTTTTCATCCGAGGGACAAATACCTGCCGCACTGACCTTGAAGCCTAATATTTCAAGTTCCTCTACCTGGTAAACACATTTGTTCTGATTCAGCATAGCATTGTTCGAGTTCAACACCGACAGCACCTCTTGCAATCGTATGTCGTGCTCTTCCAAATTCCTGCCAGCTACTACGATATCATCGATATATATAATAACTCCCTCAATGCCAGCTAGCATTTCCGTCATGATCCGCTGAAAGATCTCGGGTGCGCACGTTATCCCAAACATGAGTCTAAAATATTGATAAAACTGAGTAAATGAATTACATTGTGCATTAGACATCAAACCTCTTAAATCGCATTAACCCTCTCGCTGTCATAAACGTAGTAACTCCTCTAGAATCCGGATATAGTTCCACATGGTGGAAAGCTGATGTTATGTCCAGTCTTGAAAAAATCTTCGATCCTCTTAGCTTATTAAGGAATGTATCAATTACTGGTAGCGGGTAGTGTTCACGCTGAATAGCTTCATTTGGATACCTCATGTTAATGCAAAGGCGAACATCGTCTTTGCCTTTAGGAACAACTACCATTGGGGATATCCATTCCGGTGGGCCTTCAACCTTCTCTATAACTCTATAAGTGGGCTTCGTGGCCGTGCGGTTAGCGACGTCAATCGTCTAGGCGCATGTGCTGTGGAGTGTGGGTTCGATTCCCGCCCCGGTAAGGAGAAAACTTTTCGTAAAGCGAAAAGTTCTCCACTGGTCCACTGGGTGTTGTGTGAATGTCTTGTCCGTTGTCTCATGCTAGATGTTAAGTGTTCAGTCTGTGCGACCTCTGGTCGAAGACGGTGATCCTGTCTTTTTTTATAACATCAGTGCGTAGTAGTTCCAATATTTTGGCGTCAACTTTTTGCTCCATAGCCACAGGGACCCTCAAATAGGAAATCAGCTTCGGTGTAACACTCTTATCGACAGACAATTTTATCTGGACATTAGGGAACTTGGGGAACGGCTCAATCTTTGTTTCGATATGGTCAACATCAAGCCCCACCTTCAGTAATCTAAGTTCTTCTGATGTTCTTTTGCTTAACAATGATTTGGTAGCTCCTTTAACCACAAAAAACTCTGCGTAACTTTGCGGCTTTGACGGGTTTACTGAGATGTAAGCCTCGAAAACAGTCAGAACACACAACGAGCTGCTGCTTGCATACGCTGTGAAACTACGCTCACAGTGAGACCTTCGGTTATAAATCTTTGCCTTCCCGTCAATAAACTTCTGCCAAACTTCTTCAGTAACTGTATTGATAGCTGATCCTGAATCTATAAGAAATTCGATCGGGAGTTTGTCGACAATGCATGTGATGAGACCGTCCTTCAACCCCGTGAAAATCTTATTCACCTGGTAAGCAACGGAAAAATAACTATCAGATCAATCGGTACTATTTTGCATCTTTTTTTTTATTTGAATTCAAGGGTACAAATCGTACATTTCAGATCAAAATAATACATCAATGAAATAGAAGTAAAAGTCACTCTACCTTCGAAACATCCTCCGGTTTTGGGCGGCGGGGAATTTCCTCCTTCCAACCATCTATGTCTGACAGAGCATTAGTTTCCATGGATGACTGCTTCCAAGTTGTTGGGCGATGTTCAACTTTACCACGTCGGCACTTCCGTGCGAAATGACCAGTTCCATCACAGTGTCGGGAAATGTACAGTAAAACACTGTGATTATGCGAATGTTTACATTTTATCCGGTCAAATTTCACGCACCGCACAAACCGAAACAGTTTTCCAAAAAAAATGTACGCCTCATTGTGACATTTTTTTTACCGATGAGGCAAACTTTTTGTATGTTCCTGCCTGCTGCTGCGTGAGAGTCGAGCCGTCGGTACAGTCAGCAGATTTTTTGTTTCGGTTCGTGCGCTCGCAAACAAAACAGAATCGAGTTTAATTGCCTGTGGCGCATAGCCTAGAAAGAATGCTAGCCGTTGGTACTAATTCATTAGTTCTAGTCTCTAAAATGAGCAAGGAGTAAAGAAATAATCATTTACCACAAAAAACGGTCATACGTCGTGAAATGAGCGTACACAAACATTAATTGTGGGGAGAGAAAATAATAAAATCATGTGCTGACTGTCGTCTGCCTGGTCGTGGCTGCTGCTGCGGCTGCCGTGTTTTTGTTTTTCTTTTACATCATGGCAGATTGAATGATAAAAAGAAATGTCAACCGTTCCCGTCCTTGGTTCCATTACACTGGTGACACCGTGATCCAAGAGCGGGACTCCTCCGAGGATAGTTAGCGTCGTGATTCCAGGACCCACAGCGATCGCACTCACCACGTGAACGAATGTTTGTCACTCGACCGCCAAATTTGGATCCCTTCGAAAAGCCTTTCTGATCCGCCGAACGACGGCGTCCACTGTTCCACTGCTGTCCTTCATCAAACATGGAGCCTTCAGGAAGTCGGTTACGAGATCCTGCTTGACGAGTCCTGTCTTGCTTCACCGTTGCTATAGTCTCCTCCTGTCTGAACGGTTTGGCCTTTTCTCGTTGCTGCATCAAAACTTCTCGGTTGATCGCGTAACTTGTCAAATCGTCCAGATCCATAACGCCCTCCAAGCCTTTGTCTCGGACCCGCTCATCGTGTGCTCCCATTGTGATTTGATGAAGTATTTCATTTTCTTCGCGTTCTCCAAAATCGCATCGAGCTGCTTGTGTCCGCAATTTCAACACAAACTTGTTAAAGGATTCGTTCCCCGCTTGCTTCAAGGAACGGAAAAGCTCGAGCTCCACACGGTCATTCCTCTTTCCAACAAAGAACTTGTTAAGCCTCTTGACGGCGTTGTCGTATTCTGGAATTTCCGGTGGCATCAAAGGTACTCTCACCGGTTCCGGAATTATTTCGTCTGATACTGGCTTTAAATTGTAGAAGATGGATTGCAATCCTCTACCACTGTATGCCAACATCGTCACCAACTTCTCGTGTTGTGACTCAATCTTTCTCATCTCAGCAATGAGCTCAAAAGATCTGTGCCATTCTTCCCATTCTCTTCTCATATCTTGAGAATCAACCGTGGCATTGAACGATGCCAGTGACCAGCGTTGTCCGCCGTCCTCAGTCATCTGAAATTGTCGCAAATCAGAAAAAAGTCCATAAGACAAAACTCCTCAAAATTAAATTTCACTTAATATTTATAGGTAATGGTTTTGCAAACTGCTAATTGTTTTCACTTTTGAGCCATCATTTTTTCGAGTTTTTCATTTCATCGTCATCATCATCAAAATCCCCATTGTCATTACTACTTCGGTTATCTAACATCATTTCGCTTTCTATTGACCTCTTCTTCAGTGCTTCGGTATTCTTTCGAGTCCACCATCTTGGTTCAGAGCACTTCGATTCAAGCGGACTCTCTTTCTTTTCCAACTGGGCGCTTCGGCTTCCAACCGGACCCGCCATCTTTTCACCTTGTAAAAAAAATTTCAAACCGTCAATCGGGAGGGCGCTTTGGCTTTCAACCAGCCCCGCCATCTTTTCATCATAATAGTTCCAGCTTCCAATGAACTCCACATCATATCAATTTCACTGGGTGCGCTTCGGCTTTCAACCGGACCCGCCATCTTTTCTTTTGATATTAAAACGCATTCCCACTTCGAAGTAATTCTATTTTCCATAGCACTACGACAATCAATCAGCCGTTTTTCCACAACACGATTAGCGATAAAACCACTTCCCACTATGTAAACGCGGAAAAAAAAATTGCATCGCGAAGAAAACTCACCATTAATCGTTCCGGCTGCGCCAATTTGTACGATCCGAACAATCAGGTATAACCTTTCGAACACAACTCTTAAACTTCAGTCTACTTAGACGCGCGAGTACTTACGTCCGATTGCCGTCGGTACCTCCACTCAACCGCCAACCAGCAATTCCCGCGCAGTTCATTCGCTCATTCGTGCACCGATTCTCCCACTTACACGCTAAACGCTATTTCACCAGTTTGCATCATTTCATAATCAATATAGAAACCTAGAGTAACATGTGGAATGGCCCTACCACATCTCTACATCTAGACATTAACTTTGAGTTACGAAGGCAAATAGGAAACAATATTTCTCGCAATTCCAGATCATAATATCTGATTTTGAAACAGTTCGGTTAGAATATTTACTTGCGGGCTCCTCCACAAGTCCTTTTTACCCTTTCTCCCTTCTGAATATGACCATTAAAAAGAAACAATAATGAATTATTCATCTCACTCTCATTGTGGACAAATAACAACATGAAGGTGTGTATTTTGAGGGTTTTTTCGGCTTCGCAGTATCTATGCAACTAAACAACTACTTATTATCCATTTACCGACGTTTCGGTGTTATGTTACATCTAAATCCCCGAAGAAGATGTAATATAACATCGAAACGTCGGTCGATGGATAATAAGTAATTTTTAAATTGTATAGAGATTGCGAAGCCGAAAAAAATCCCTGTGATTCAGTAACTCAGTCGATAGCTACTCCGTGGTGTATATTTTGTTCACTCATACCCACCCCCTGGCACGCAATACTACCATAAGGAGTTTGACAATAGTCACTATGTCCACGGACGGTAGCTCCAGGGATGTCAAACATACAGACATGTCTGTTTTTATACAGACATTTGGTCTTGCATACAGACATCATACAGATTACAGGCATTATACAGTCTTTTGATTGACGTTACAGACTTTTACAAATATTCAGTTTTTTAAAACTTTGGGGATCCAAACAGCATCCTGTTAAGCTTTCCAATTAACCCATTTTGGGTTTACAAACGGGGTTACGGGGATTTCGTACGGAATTCTATAAGGTTTCCAAACGGCATCATTTTGGAATTCCGAGCGGAGCCCTTTTGGGCTACTGAACGGGTCCCTTTTGGGTTTCAAACAGAATTCTTTTAGAATTTCAAACGGAAAGATTCTTCGTTTCTTTTAGGAAACCTAAAAAGATTCCATTCAGAAGGCCAAATTTATCCATTCTAAAGCCCAATATGATCCAGTTCAAAAGCCCAAAAGAATTCCATTAGGGTGCCCAAAAGATATCCGTTCGTACGGATTTCCGTACAGAATTATGTAAACTTCCGAACGTTATCCTTTTGAGTTTACTAACGGAATCCCTCCGATTTTCTGAACGATATTCTTTTGTGCTTTTGAAATAAATCACTCTCTCCCCAAAGAAATCCTTCTGGACTTCCGAACGGAATTCTGATGGAATTCTAAACAAAATCATTCTAGAAGTCTGAACGGAATACTTTTGGACCCTCGAAAGAAATACTTTTGAACTTTCGTTCTGGGCTTCTGAACGAAATCTTTTTCTGCTTCTGGACAAGAGATTCTGATTAGAATACTTATGGGATTTCCTAGTAAGCGCAAAAGGAATCGATTCGTAAACCCAGAAGAGTTCTTTCCGAAATCCAAAAAGCGATCCGTTCAGAAAACCGAAAAATATCGGTGCGTAAACCCAAAAAACAAGGCCATTCTTTGGGTTTTCGAACGAAATTATTCGGGATTCTGTAAGAAATTTCCGAACAAAATTCTTCAGAAACCATCTGTGCTTCTGAATGGATTTTTTTCTGTTTCTGTACAAGGGATATCCTTTTGGGATTCCAAAGCCTAAAAAGATTTCGTTCAAAAGTCAAAAGAATTCTATTGAAAAGGGCAAAAAGAGTTCCGTTCGGAAGCCCAAACAAGTTCGAAAGGCCAAAGGTTCTCGGTTTGTAAACCCAAAAGATTTCAATTCCGTTCTTTGGGTTTCCAAACGGATTTATTCCTTCTGTGCCTCTCTTCCGAACCGACCCTTTTTGGACTTTCCAACGGATTTTCAGATGCTAATTTGCGTAATTATTATCAATTTATGGTAATGTAACAACATACATATTGATAAGAACATTGTTCAGAGCTTTGTAGTGGAATATCTTTACTTGGCATAAGACGAGATAGTATTAGTGGTATTATCCCATTTAATTCCACCACTTGATTGTAACTTTACAATAAATATCAAAAAACGTATTTCTACCTAAACAGCAACCTCACTTGTCTTCAGTATCTCGTACTTGACTCGATTAGGTCTTACACCGACTTTTTGATTATTGAAAGCTCAATATTCTACGTAGTGCATGATTTTTAAATAGTTTTCTAATTCCTGTACGCTTTTAAACTCCATATAGACAAATGCAGAAATTTTGCTGAGAATGATACAGACCTTTAAAAATTGTATCTGACATCCCTGGGTAGCTCATTACCGTCCGCTGTCATTGTGCAAATACAAGCATTATGTTTTGTTTGCTGTTTGATTTGAATGAATCTGAAACTTTTATTCAATCTAATTCGCAAGATTTACATCTATGACCATGGGAACTATGTTATTTGGCGATGTGATGTAATGAACTTCCGAATTGGAATGACTCGGCAGGTAAAATTATGTCCTGCATGCTTTCTCCCAGGTCCATCACCATACCGCCATCTTCGTTTGCCACATCGCCATTCAGGTGTTCTTCGTAGTGCTGCCGCCAACATTGGATCATCTCACGCTCGTTCGTAAGAAGGTTCCCGTTTATGTCGTCACACATATTACGTGGTCCTTAAATGAACGGTTCAACTTCTCAAAGAACTTTCGTGTGTTATTAGCGCGGTACAGTTGCTCCGTTTCTTCACGATCTTGATCTTCCTGCTGGCGCTTTTTCCTCTGAAAAATCGAGTTTTGTCTGTTCCGAGACCATTTATATTGTGCCTCGTACGCCCTCGTGCGGTGTTGCAGCAAGCTCTCTTTTTTTTTTTTTTTTTTTTTTTTTTTTTTTAACTAATTTTATTTGCTAATTATCTAATACATGCATTCATCTCTTAGACTAGGTGTTCCGTGTTTTCTTAACACTATCATCCTTATTTGCTATGTTATATTTTTAGTTATTATTAATACATTTCAATTGCCTCTGGCAGTTAGAATTTTCCTCTGGTTGAATTGAACCATGTAGGAATTACAATGTTTTCAACTTAAACTAAACTTAACCTATTTTATACTAAGGGTACAAGGAGTTAATCGTTGCAATAGAAGATTGCAACGATTTTTTGTCTAAAATTGGAAATTATTTTTGATGGACATTTGTTTGCAATGTCTCAATATTAGAAATTCTATGAAGTTCATTGGTATTTATACCACGGAGGCAACTTCAGAATCATTTTCAGAATTTTATTTTGAAACCTCTGAAGTGCCTTCTTTTTGGTATTGCAGCAACTAGTCCATATGGGCACAGCATACAACATGGATGGTCTAAAATATGTTTGTAAATCAAAAATTTGTTCTTCAGACAAAGTTTTGATTTTCTGTTCTATAAGTGGATATAGACACTTAATATATTTGTTACATTTGGCTTGAAGGCCTTCAATGTGATTTTAAAAGTTAATTTTTGATCTGCAGAAGTCCTAAATATTTAGCTTCGCTAGACCAATTAATTGGAACCCCATTCATAGTGACAATATGTCTGCTAGAAGGTTTCAAATAAGAAGCTCTCATTTATGTGGGAAAATTATAAGCTGAGTTTTGGAAGCATTCGGGAAATTTTCCATTTTGCAAGTAAGTGGAGAAAATATCCAAACTTTTTTGCAATCTACTACAAATGACACGAAGACTTCGACCTTTGGCTGAGAGACCTGTGTCATCTGCAAACAAAGCTTTTTGACACCCTGGTGGTAAATCAGGTAAGTCAGAAGTGAAAATGTTATACAAAATGGGCCCCAGTATGCTGCCTTGGGGGACACCAGCTCTTACAGGTAATCTATCAGATTTAGAATTCTGATAGTTTACCTGCAGTGAGCGATCTGATAAATAATTTTGGATCAGTTTAATAATGTACAGAGGAAAATTAAAATTCATCAATTTTACAATCAAACCTTCATGCCAAACACTGTCAAATGCTTTCTCTATATCAAGAAGAGCAACTCCAGTCGAATATCCTTCAGATTTGTTGAGCCGAATTAAGTTCGTAACTCTTAATAACTGATGAGTGGTTGAATGCCCATGGCGAAAACCAAATTGCTCATCAGCAAAAATAGAATTGTCATTTATATGAACCATCATTCTATTTAAAATAATCTTTTCAAACAGTTTGCTTATTGAAGAAAGCAAACTGATTGGGCGATAACTAGAAGCCTCAGCTGGATTTTTAGCAAGCTCGCTCATGCTGCATTCTTCTCTTCCACTAACAGCTCACATTCGCCGTCATACCAGTCATTTCTTTGATCCGGGGGCTCCGTACCAAGTGCAGTGGTTGCGGTGCTTCCAATGGTGGATCGAACAATCTCTCCAGCCAGCTTCAAGAGACGCTGCGCCTAGCTGCTCTTCCGTTGGGAGTGCCTCTTCCAGCTGCTGCGGGCTGTTGCGGGTCTTGGGCTAGTCTACCGTCTTGTAGCCGCTTAATGTTTAGCCGCGGTGGACGACTCTGACGCGTGTTTTATACCGTCGAGAGTTTTGAGCGCAGACATACTGCAATGAGGTATTGGTCGGATTAAATATTCGCACTGCGGTAAACACGAGCATAAGTGATGTCGGAGAAGAATTAACCGCTGATTAGAACGTGGCCGTGGGGTCTCCAGTAGCCTTGCAAGCAAAGGTGTAGGATTGCCAATCCGGAGATAACGAGTTCGATTCTCGGTCCGGTCTAGGATGTTTTCGGGTTGGAAGCTTTCTCGACACCCTGGGCATAGTGTATTCATTGTACTTGCCACACAAGATACATTATCATGCAATGGCGGGCATAGAAAAGCTTTCAATTAATGACTGAGGAAATGCTAATAGAATACTAAGTTTAAAAGCAGACCAAGTTCCAGTTGGAATGTAGAGGCATAGATGAAGAAGAGAAGAACGTGGTCGATTTGGTTTTCCGCTACTTGATTACGTGATTTCCATGTGGCCTTGTGGATATTCTTACGGGGGAATAAAGTGCTTCGGACTACCATTCCGCGGGAGGCTGCAAAGTTTATGCATTGTTGGCCGTTGTCGTTCGATACGGTATGCAGACTATCCGGTCCGATGACCGGTCTATACATTTCCTCCCTTCTTACCTGAGCGTTCATGTCACCAATGACGATTTTGACGTCCCGCAGTGAGCATCCATCGCATGTCTGTTCCAGCTGTACATAGAACGCTTCTTTCTCGTCGTCGGGTCTCCCTTCATAAAGGCACGTTGATGTGCTATAGTTAAAGAAACGGCCTTTAATCCTCAGCTTGCACATCCTTGCGTTGATTGGCTGTCACCCAATCACGCGTTGGCGCATCTTTCCCAGCACTATGAAGCCGGTTCCCAGCTCGTTGGTGGTGCCACAGCTTTGGTAGAAGGTAGCTGCCCGATGTCTGCTTTTCCACATTTTCTGTCCTATCCAGCAGATTTCCTGCAGCGCTACGACGTCGAAGTTGCGGGAATGTAATTCATCGTAGATTATCCTGTCGCAACCTGCGAAACCCAGCGACTTGCAGTTCCATGTTCCAAGCTTCCAATCGAGATCCTTTATACGTCGTCTAGATCGTTGCCGATTGTATCGAGTCGTATTATCTTCTATGTCGTTCGTTATGGTTGTTTTATAGGCGGCTTATTGGGCCTGCACAAACTTCCTGTCTCGTCGAAGGGCCGTCGTGTTAGGTCTGATTAGCATCCCACGTAACACCAGGACTTGGGCTTGTGCGCTTTGAGGACACGCGGTCGCTTTGGCGAAGCCTACTTGCGGATACATGCAACTTTTTATAGAAGTTTAACAGAGCCTACTTTCAAACCCCACCACACCTAGGCAGACACCACAACTCGCAGATGTCCTGGGAAGGGATCGTCAAGCCCTTGGACATAGTCCTTGCTGCCCTTGAGCTCATACCATGTCCCCATATCAATACCATTCAAAAACAAAGAATTGATGCGCAAATTGTTTTATTTCTCATTCTTATATGTTTTCAGTACGCATTCTCGTGGAAACTTGGTTTCTCCGTTCGTCGAAGCTGAATTTCGGCTTTTCACTTTGGGATTAAAGTTTGCATTTCATAGAATAAGCCTCGCAGAATGTATATTATATGTATGTATAATGTATTTGGTATTGAAATTCAATTTAATAACTGAGTTTTTTATGGCTTAAGTATTGTGTATATTGGTTTTAGGTATTATTCCTGTGGTAGTAGTAGTAAAATTCTTCTTTATTCTATCATTTTTTGTTCTTCACCAAAGCGTTCATGTAAGGTCTTTATCCCGGCCAGACGGTGGACCTCGGATGTTCTTGTCCTGGGAGGGGTGTTGAGGATCATCCTCAGGAATTTGTTTTGGACCCGTTGAAGTTTGAGGTGGTGGGTTGTAGCGCAGCTCTCCCAGACCGGCATGCCGTATTCGATCACTGGGAGGATGATTTGCTTCTAGACAGCAAGCTTATTTTTCAGGGACAATGACGACCGAT
Source organism: Armigeres subalbatus (assembly GCF_024139115.2). NCBI lineage: Eukaryota > Metazoa > Arthropoda > Insecta > Diptera > Culicidae > Armigeres > Armigeres subalbatus. Next base: position 184,210,486 of record NC_085139.1, read on the forward strand.
GGTTGATCAAGGGGTACAGTAGTTTCAACAAGACGTTACACTTTGTCACCGTTTTGTCCACCTGTTGCCTGAAAATAAGCTTGCTGTCGAGGGTCAAGCCAAGGTAGTCGGCCTCATTGGCCCATTCCACAGTCGTGCCATTGAGGATGATTTTACAGTCCCCAGGCGGAACATGTTTAGGGGATTTGGAGTGGAGGAAAATGATGACCTGGGTCTTCGCCGCGTTGATACAGATCTTCCAACTGGTGAGGTACTCTGTCAGGGCATCCAGGCCTCGTTGGAGTTTTGCCACTAGCGCTCTGATCACTCTACCGTTGTAGACGATGGAGGTGTCATCTGCGAACAGAGACAGAATGCCGCCTTCTGGAGGTTCTGGCATGTCGGAGGTGAACAGATTGAAAAGCAGGGGCCTGATGATACTGCCCTGGGGAACGCCTGCGACGATGTTGTGCGCATTGGAACTCGCTCCGCTGATTGAGACCCGGAATGTCCTTGCCGACAGATAATTGTTGATGATTTTCACCAGGTAGCTGGGAAGATTGTAGCGTTGTAGTTTGTACACCAGGCCATCATGCCATACATTGTCAAATGCCTTCTCGACATCGAGTAAGGCCATGGCGGATGTTTTTGAGATAAACTTGTTCCGTCTGAGGACGTTGGTAACTCGGGTCAGTTGGTGTACAGTTGACCGACCGCATCGGAAACCAAACTGTTCCTCGAGCAAGATGTTGAGATTTCCGGCAGACTCAAGTAACCGATGATGAATAGCTTTTTCGAATAGCTTGGATAACCCTGAGAGAAGGCTGATGGGTCGATAACTTTTGGGGGAGGAAGGATCCTTCCCAGGCTTCCGGATGGGGATGACTTTCGCTGACTTCCAGGACGATGGGAAGTAGCTGAGCCGGAGACACTGATTAAAGATCAGCAAGTGGTGCTCAAAGAACGGAGCACTCATGTGTTTGAGCTCGAGATTCAGGATGCTGTCGAAGCCTGGGGCCTTCATGTTTTTCGATGATTTGATATAGGCCGTCAATTCGCCAGCTGAGATCTCCAACTCCTCCGAGAAGTCGTTGGGAATCAAATGGATGTGGTTCAGCGACCTTCTCTGCAGGAATTATCAAGCGATCCTTAGAGCCATTATTGTCTAGTGGGATCAAAGGTGGAATGGGCCGAGGCTTGGATTTTAGTATTTTGGTCATTTTCCAGAACGGCTTAGCATAACCTGGTGAGTGTGGATCTTATTTGAGAAATCGTTATTTTTGAGGTCCACCATTCTGGCCTGGATAATTTTTGTGATTCGATTGCAGCGTGCCTTAAGTCTGTGCCTCGAGTCCAGAACGCTGGAACCGCCTGCGAGTGACATTCCGCAATCGAATCAAATCTTTAGTGAGTGTATCGATGTTTAAAAAGCTGCTTACCTGCCTAGCCGTCGGTACATGTTGCTCCCGGGACGCCTTGATCGCCTCCTCGATAGCGCAAAGCTGGCGGTCGATACTTTCCAGCGTCTCCGGACTCACCTCGTAATCGACGGTGTTGTCGACGCAATGCTGGAACCGCTGCCAGTTCTCTTGGTGGTAGTTTCGCCGTAACTGCTGGTGCCGATTGACCGAGGAGCCCAGTTCCGCCACCACCGAATAGTGATCAGAACTGAGCTCCTGGTAGACGACCGGCTGCGAGATGTGGTCACTCAGGTTTGTTATGTAGAGGTCGAGGGTTGCGTGAACACCGGACCGACTCAGCCGAGTGGGGGAATCCGGGCTCAAGATCGTTTAGTGGCATTCCTCCAAATCGTTGCTCCAGATGGTGCCGTTTCGATTGCCGCGACTGTTGCCCCAGGCTTGATGTTTGGCATTCAAGTCGCCGGCAATAATATACTTGCCTTGCCTCCGGGTCAGCTTGACGATGTCCCTCCGAAGGGCAGCCGATGATCCATCGCCGGCTTTGGCTTGCGTTGGACAGTACGCCGCAATGAGCGCGATTGTGCCGACCGAAGTGGTGATTTCGACACCGATGGCCTCGATGACACTGAGCTGGAAGCGACAGACAGTTGATGTTGAAGCGAAGAGCGATGGCCACACCGCCTCCCCTGGTCGGCCGGTCGAGTCGCACGATGTGGAAGTCCGGGATGTTGACGTTCACCTCCGGTTTTAGGTGCGTTTCGATGATGAACGCCACGTCTGTTTCCTTCTCCTCAAGGAAATCCTTCAGCTCAATTATTTTGCTCTTTAGCGAGCAAGCGTTCCAGTTGACCAGGCCCACCCTAGCAGGCATTTTCAATGATGAACATGCCAAGAGTGAAGACCTGGTCGAAGCGGGTTTTGCAGCCGCGCAGTCGAGTGGCGAGCTGCGCGAAGATCGGCATCAGTTGCTCCGGAGTGTACAGCAGGGCAGATTCTTCCGGTGGGACGGCTTCGTTCTCCGACTGTATTCCTTTGGTATTTTACCTCTTATGCAGGGCTAGTTCATAACAGAGTATGGTATCAATAACAGAATTAAGTATTATTGAGCCAATTTCTCCTGCTCGGGATTCGGCCGAAAGCCATTTGACCGAATGCCACTAGACCGAACAAACCATTAGGCCGAAATCCATCTGGCCGAAAGTCATTTGGCCGAAAGGGTCGTTTGGCCGAAAGGGTCGTTTGGCCGAAAGGGTCGTTTGGCCGAAAGGGTCATTTGGCCGAAATGGTCATTTGGCCGAATAGGACAGAATTAAGTATTATTGAGCCAATTTCTCCTGCTCGGGATTCGGCCGAAAGCCATTTGGCCGAATGCCACTAGACCGAACAAACCATTAGGCCGAAACCCATCAGGCCGAAATGGTCGTTTGGCCGAAAGGGTCATTTAGCCGAAAGGGTCGTTTGGCCGAAAAGGTCATTTGGCCGAAAGGGTCATTAGGCCGAAAGGGTTATTTGGCCGAAAGAGTTGTTTGACCGAAAGGGTCGTTTGGCCAAAAGGGTCGTTTGGCCGAACGGGTCATTAGGCCGAACAGGTCATTCAGCTGAAAGGTCAGAATTGAGACGTCTCTCTTCTCACTCCTCATTTATCACTTCTCGCTGTCAAACGTGGGAAGCGCAAAGTGAGTAATGAGACGTCTCACTACTCACTTCGCGCTATTTTTTTTACAGTGAACTCTTCGTGTTCTATTCAGCCAAATGACCCTTTTGGCCAAACGACCCTTTCGGCCGAATGACCATTTCGGTCAATGACCCTTTCGGCCATATGGCCTATTCGGCTTAATGTCCCCCTTCGGCCATATGCCCCTTTTGGGCCAAATGACTCTTTCGGCCAAATGACCCTTTCGGCCAAATGACCCTTCCGGCCAAATGACCCTTTCGGCCAAATGACCCTTTCGGCCAAATGACCTTTTCGGCCAAATGACCCTTTCGGCCAAATGCCCTACTCGGCCAAATGATCCTTTCGGCCAAATGACCCTTTCGACCAAACAACTCTTTCGGCCAAATGACCCTTTCGGTAAATCGTGAAAACTAAAATTGACTTTCGTATGGAAGTTTTGAATGGGCATTTTCGCCTATTATGCAGAACAACGTCTCCCGGGTCGACTAGTTTAAAATAAAATAGGGAAAACAGTTTTGTTATTCCTTGAAGTGTTTAAAACTTGTTACATAATCTCATTAATTTTATTTTTTATAAATTCAGCAGATTTTATTCGATCCGTGAATGCTAGAAAATTCTACATGGATTGTATCTGTGGTGCTTTGTTAAGGGCTATTCGATGGCTCACAGTGTTCAAAATCTGCTACACAAAGCGAAGTGTTGGTTTTGTTTTCTTCGGACATTATAAGTATGTAACATGAAGTATAAATGGAAGTTATTATGTGTGAATCTTCAGTAATGGATGTCTTTAATGTACTATCCCCTCGACAGAGGCTGCAAAGTCCATAGACAACGAAGGAGACTTCAAACGAAATCGAGGTGTGAAAATATCACCCTTTTCTATGCAAGACACAAGATCAAACAAAATTGTTTACCACGGCAAAGAAAGCATGAACGGGAAATCCTTTGCCAACCCCATTTGGCAGCCATGGGCAGTAATGAAAAGCCCCATTTAATCGTGTAATACTTGTAAATCAACACTCTCCGTCGTTGCTGTGCAGTGCAGATTCTACTCTCAACCGAGGACATCACTCACTAACACAGAAAAAAAATATTTCCTCGTTTGTAGAGGAAACCAGCACAATCCTGACCGAATGTAACTCAGTCTCGACCTAGATCTATTCGTATATCTCTATAGTTACATATAGGTACCGATGATGCCAAGCGTCTCGCCACATTTTTCAAGTTCCGCTCGTGCCTTCCTGCCACCATACAGACAGTTTACAGTAAATGCTAAAGTTCAATTCGCCACCGAGGGGGTCATCGGTGGTGAACGGTTCCAAACAGATGATTCCATTTTGCTGCATTCGGAGACCCCTCGACATTGAACGATGCAGATTTTCCATTCCCATCCTTTCGACCACGAGGAACGACGAGAACGATGATGATGGCAACGGCTATGTAACACCCATCCTCTTCCATGTAGCCGTCATTGCTGTTGGGTCTGGTCGGAATTGCACCGGAATGGGGTGAGCAGGTGAGGGATCAACTTGCACGTCTCTGTTTTGATTCTACCTTTCTACCCGTTGATGTTGTTGCTTCGCTGTTGGATTCAGAGTTCAGCGTGTTGGGGGCAAACCATTTACTGACGATGCCCGAAGGATGATTGGGTGATGATGGTGTCTGTCTATCCATGGTAACAGTCATCGAAGCAACTGTTGCCTGTTGTAGTCGGGGTGTAAACGAGCTGTGTTACAAGTAGTAATCTGGATTGTAGGGAAAGCTCGCATGGAAATTTATTTCATGTTACGTTAGTTGAAATCATGATTATTTTTGAATTATTATGTGTTTAACACAGTGCTACAATCCCAGACACGCAAGTACTCAAACTAAGCCATAATGACCCTTCAGCTTTGGAGGTAGATTATTCGTTGATTCTATTTAAAAAAATGTTTAGCCAATAATTTACGTTTTAGCTAAATGCAGCAATCTTTTGTTTAGAAGATACCTACTCAAACTCTAAAAACTTACTTTATACCGTACCGCCTAGGGCGCCGCAACGTTACAGCGACCTCAAACTTGTTTTTCGCTTCACCAAAGTGTACAATTTTCAATCCAGCTAGAAGGCAAACCTCGTGTTAAAAATCAGACAGGGGATTTGATTTCGAACGCGTTGCAGCTTTGCATAACGTGTTTTGAAGTAACTCTTCCTGACTTTCATATCGTAGTCAGCCAAAGGGATGAACTGGTTGTTAATCGCTAAACAGTTTCGATTTGAGATTAATCCGAATTTGAGCGATTTTTTGTCGACTAAAAATAAACTCGCTGGCTATAGTGTCAACCCGAAAGAAGCAGCCACATTTGGTTCATTCCACAAAAAAGGTGACATAAGCCGTAATAAACTCTAGTCTAAGGATTTAGGACATTAAGTGTTATGTAGTCCTGAACAATGTTAGTAAACAGCCTCTCCTCCCACTACCTTCAGCATACAACAAATTTCTGATGTAAAATGTAACTCACAAGAATGGATTTTATTTTATAAGAACGATGGAAGCATTATAGCGGCAACGACAAGGCGATAAACAATATAATACGCTGCGTAGTTCATCAATCTATTTTGAACGCTACCTCATGTCGTCGGGCTTTATGAAAGGTTAGGGTTGTAAAGTAGTGGCTAATGTCAGCAACTTTCAAATGATGGACCACTATCGCAGGTTCACAAGCACGCAAGTGATGTTGTGACGATGTGAAGAGCATTGATTACCACCCGACCCGAACGCTAAACACCCCATAATTCAGATGAAGGTGTAGAAAGTTTCCTTTACGCGAAAGGTAGCTGCTTCGATGTGATGCAAGCCAGCTATCATGGGATGGATGTACTGAGAGGGCAGACAAACGTTGCTTCTATGCAACAACTATTACGGTGCAATATGAAACGCGGTAGCTAGATAAGGGTGCAAAATTTAAGACAGAAATTCTGACCAAAATAGAAAGCTACTAATACTTTTTTGACAATCGAAAATCACGTTTTATAGAATGCTTTTCAAAAATTCTGAATGATTAAAATGACATTGTTGGAAAAGACATTTTCTTGTATTTCTTGTCGATTGTAGCACCCAAAAGAGAGAGAAAAGTATGTGCATGTTATAAAGTATTAATCAATCTCTGTAGAACGAAATCAAATGTTAATTCTAAATCTATACGACACTTACAGACATTCATAAATCCGCAATTCTAGCACTTATTACTATAATTAGATTGAAATATCGGTGAAGCTCAATTCGAAATATTAAAGGTTCGTTTACTTTTTGGTTAAATATTCATCCTGGGCAGGATTTGCTTCGGTTCCAGAAGACCGTCTATAAAAACGAACGAAGGGCGACACGGCCATTGCTTATCTTCATAATGTATCATTAACGACCTGCATAACCATCTCGTCGTTAGACGTGACATTGACCGGAAAGCTGAATGATTAAATGGCCGTCCCAGATCAAAATGATTGAAAAGGTGCTAGAAAGGCAAAACAGCGAAGACGGAGAGTTCTTTTCATCGCCTTTCTGGTGTGAAATTGCACCGTTGGTTGTTCGTTAGCTATGCATTTTTACTGCACGACTGAAAAGTAAACATTTTATACAATATTGTCATGATCATGGTGGTGCTTCGAGCATTGCTTGAATTGATACCTTTCTAGCTCGATACGGTTCAATAACGACTTTACGCTACCGTCGTGCGGGGCTTCTTTTGAAAAATCAGGGGCTACTTTGGACATTTTAAAACAAGAATTATAACGAAAATTACTATAAAATTGTCATTATCATCAATTGGGTGTCTTGTTGATAGTTGGACGGCAACTTTCTGTTACAAATTTGGTATTTTTCCGTTTAGTTTTTTCAAAAAATTAAAAATCCAAAGTAGCCCCCGGAATCAAAAGAAGCCCCGCACGACGGTACCTTCTTACTTATCAACCCTTAGATTCATTTTCAAATGCTTCACATGAGGCTCTATTGCATTCGTGAAGCACGTTACGGGGAAGCGAGATGGTGCATACAAGGTAGGGAACGACGAAGGGAGTTGAAAAACATCAATTATTGCATGATGTACATTATGGATCTTTCCTGGACATATAATGGTTTTTCAATGATGTTTAACTATTTGAAAGATAGAATTGAATTCCTGATTTAAATTTCCTTTATCGTAATCAGTCAAGATCATCGCGTTCTTTCTTAGTATACCCAACTGTTGGGGATAAGCTGGGGCACGATGCGGCACGTGACCCACCAAATCGAATATTTTCCCTGAAATTTAATTACCAAAAAAGCAAAAAAAAAATTTAAAAAAAATTTATAATAAATATAATAATATAAAAAAAAATAATAATTCTCCTACAATGTCTTAGGATTATTTCCGAAAGAATTTTCGGATAAATCTAGGAATTTATTTAGAAATTCTCATATTATTTATTTCTTTGAAAAGTCTTTTGAAAATTCCTTCGTAAATTCCTGTAATAAATAGGAAATAAGTTTGAAAATTCTATTAAACATTTCTTTGCAAAATCTTTAAGGTTTTGTTTTGGAAATTTGTTTGAGAAATCATTCTCAAATTTCTCCAGGTATTTATTCTATAATTTCTTTTAAAAATCCTTCAGAATTTTTTTTCCACCGCAGGAATTCCCTCCAGGAATGATTTTAAAATTGCTGCAGGAATTATTCTGGAAGTTTTGCTGGGAGATTTTTACGTAAATTTATTAAAGAATGAAATATAAAATCCTAAAGGAATTTTCGAAAGTGTTTCTAACGAAAATGTCAATGGAATTTCCAGATGAAATTTCCAACGGAGCTCTTCAAGTTATTTCTGAATAATTCATAAAAGAATGTCTGAATGAATTCGAAAGCCCAATGAAATTTCCGGAGGAATTTTTAAGTAATTGAAGGAGTTTCAATTTCGGCAGGAACTCCTAAAGCAATTTCCAAAGGAATTCATGAAGAAATTCATGAAAAGAATTCTTTTGAAGAAATGTTTTAAGGTTTTCCTGAAAAAAAAATCCGTAGGTATTCTGAAATGAATTCCAAACAAGTTTCCAATGGAATTTACAAATTTCTAAAAGAATTACTGGAGGCATTTCTAAAAGAATTTCGTAGGAAAATTCTCAAAAGAATTTGCAAAAGAATTCTCAAAGAAATCTCTAGAAGCATTTCCGAGGGAATTTTTAAAGGAATTTTTGAAGAAATTTCGCAAGGTATTTTCGAAAATAGTTTGGACTTTCCAAGGATTTCCTGGAGAAATTTCTGAAGGATTTTGTCTAAAACATTTGACGTAGGTATTCCTGATGGAATTCCCGAAGGATTTTACATAATTATTTCCGAAGCATTTTCTAAGGAAATTCTTAAGGGAATTTCCAACGGAGTTCCTATAACGGATTTCGAAAACTTTATTTGGATATTCCTCATAAAATTCCTTCAAAAACCCTCCTAGACAAGTACTAGTTACTCAAACTACACCAATTACAAGCCTACCACCACACGACAACAACGCAAACAACAGTCAAGCCACGCGGAACACCCAAACAGCAGACGGGCACCCGGGTAGTCGGGGGCCCGCCAGTGCGGACCTTACACCCCAACCGGAACTGGCGGACAACCCACGGCTGACGGGCGCTATCCCTGCTAGCAAAGCTTAAGCCTCTTCTCTATAGGACAACGTAGGTAGCAAGCTATCAACATTAGGCGTCCTCGGGCCGCTAAGCTCAACCCCGACAGATGACGAGGGAATTCAAGCGCAAGGCGAATGTGCCGCTGTCGCGGAAAAAGCAATGTTTCTCCCTCCACTCGGACCCGAATCATCGTCAGCTTTTCTCTACGATCAGCTCCACATGAGCAGAAACGGCCCTGACGCTGTCATCAAGCCAGGATCCTCCCGAACGACAAGTCATACCCAAAGTACTAGTACCGCCGTTGCGGTCACTCTTGGGATAGCCGTTCTAATAACACTCGAGAAAACCTAGACTCAAGCGCAGCTTCCGATGCGGGACTAACCGTACTCAACGAGGGCTCACCCACCTTACAAACAATAATAAAACATGATATGGACATGATTGGTATAAGAGCTAAAAGATCAGGTAGCAATATCAGAAAATTGCAGCGAAATATAATTTAAAAATCAAGATATGTTGTAGATAAGAACAAACTAATGGCACATGATATTAATCCCTTCTAAAAAAGGGTAAAGATCCTCTACAATCAGGACACCTCGACCTCGAAGAACTTTGAACTAAGTACCAAATTGCTCGCAATGAGTGACGGCAAACGATCCGGGAAGAAAAGGAGAAGAGCTAGACAAACTTCTGGACAGAATCAACGGCGATCAATCTTCCGCCGAGCCGTGGCGCCGTGTTAACTGTTTCAAAGGTAAGCGTAAAGCAAACAGTATCTCCCTCAAAATCAACGCCACCGTACAGCGTAACCCGACCGTGGTCCTGCCGTAATCTGAAAAAGTGACGTATGCGCCAAATTACAACATGCATGTTCTCCATTTTCCTGTTAAAGAACTCGATGAGTACTACTCAATAACACCATTTTTGGAAATCGGCGTATACGTCACTTTATCAGATTACGGAAGCGTAGCGGACGCCCTGGCAGAAGTATTTGGAAGACACGCATCGTTCCTGGAGTACCCAGACCATTTCCGGAAAAAACACATCGAGATCCATCCTTGAAAATCAATGCGATCCAGATCCCACCGGACAGAAGGGCAGAGGTAAGTCAGCTGGCCTCGACGACCTGGGTTACCCGATGCTTAAGCACGTGCCTACCGGCGGAAAAAATACCCTACTCAATACCATCAATAAGGAGTGGCAACAATAAAAGCTTCCGACCGAATGGAAGCCGTGCTTCGTCATACCCATAAGGTCACGGCTCACCCAAAGACGTCGATAAGTACAGGCCCGTCGCCCTCACCAGCGTCGTCTCCAAACTAATGGACAGTATGGCCAATCGGAGGCTCATCGAATTCCTGGAAAACGGTGGCCACCTGGACAACAGGCAGCATGCGTTCCGGTCAAGCAGAGGAATCAACACCTATTTCGTCGCGCTTGGTCAAACATTGGACGACCCCGGAGAAAAGGGCACCACATCGAAATGGCTGCTCTAGACCTCTCGAAAGCGTACAACCATGGACAAGTCGTGGGGGATCACCGGTAATATGTCACAGTTTTTCCTAGTTTTCCTTCCTAGTTTTTCCACAAGAATTTCCTATCAGATCGAACCTTCAGGGTCCTGGTAGGAAACCAAACATTAAGATCTATGAAGGAAGAATCCGGGGTCCCCCAGGTCTCCGTAATCGCCGTTACCCTCTTTCTCATTGTGATGGAAAGAGTTTTCGACCGGCTACCTAATGGAATATATATCTTAATCTACGCCGATGACGTCCTGCTGCTGGCAATGTGAACGAATCCCATCGACTGTCCGACCGTTGCACGGATTTTCCAGCCAAAGCAACCGCCATCTTCAGGGCCATGGCCATACCCTGGCAATCCTCATCGTATCGAACTCGGCTAGTGTGCTAACGGCGGTTTTCTGAGCAGAGAAGTCCCGGCAGCGTACGCCAAACTATGAGTAAAGGCAAAGATCGCCACAGCATGGGCAAACGACTGACGACGGGGGAGAAATTTCTGTCGAATACAGAAGAACTTTACCCTACCTGGCAGTAACAGCGACAACCGTCGCGAGCAAGTCATACTCCCCAGATTGAGAACGGGCCACACCAACATCACTCATAACCTAGGGGGCACCCGCTTCCACAACAGGTACGAGGACTGCGATTGCAGCCTACAAATCAATCATATCCTCAGCATCAGCACATGTCCATTGTCCACACTATCACACAGCCCGCATAAACAACAATATCTCCAACGGTCCATAAGGTCCCTACAAAACAACCAGTTGGACGGGAGAAACATCATAAACTTTTTAAAATACGTCCACCTTTACACAAAGACGCACCAATCATTTTGGAACATCAGACTCCCTTTTTTATTGAACTAGACCATAAAACCCCCTTCCTAACCATTCTGGTCCGAATATAACAAAGTTTTAGAATAAATTGAATATTATTCGGCAACTCGGCCATACGAAAACCATTTTTTTGTTAAATATCTTGTGCATATGCACAGCATATGTTTCGAAATGGACAAATTGATATTAAATTTGCGAAAAAGAATCCATGTGTCTTGGAGGGACTCGAACCCTCAACCTCCTACTCTCTAGATAGGCGTGATAACCCCTACACAACAAGACCACTTAAAGGTCACGTTTGCGGAAAAGCCATCAGAATCCGAGTACCAACCTCGACCGCGGTTAGATCTCTTTTTTGCAAATTGAATATCTTTCGGATGCTTTATTTGTCCAATCTCCACATGTGCTTTACTGTATATCCACAGTCAAGCGAGTGCACATTGTTTATTAAACGAGAGGATCGCACTCCATGCCGCCCAGCAACGGGCTGGGCAGGCTGGTATAGAATGCGAATCAATTGCACTCTGCTGTGCCATAGGCTTGCTTGGCTAAAGCATTTGATGAGTTTGATTGCCTTACGTAAGCGGTTGCGTGTACTCAGACGACTAATGACGGTGGAAGACCGACACTTGTTTACAATTAATTGCATATTATTCGGCAACTCGGCCGTACGAAAACCATTTTTTGTTAAATATTTTGGCTGTGCATATGCACAGCATATGTTTCGAAATGGACAAATTGATATGAAATTTGCGACCCATATGGAGTGAAACAGTTACAGAACATTTATTCACTCATGTTGAACATTATTTCATTTATTTAGTTAACATCTAAACAGATAACACTGAATCAACAATTTGACGCCACAATACACGGTTCGAGGCTGCATCTCTCCATCCTCGGATACGCCCCACGCTCGCCAAGTCGTTTTGCACCTGGTCTGCCCATCTCGCTCGCTGCGCTCCACGCCGTCTCGTACCTGCCGGATCGGAAGCGAACACCATCTTTGCAGGGTTGCTGTCCGGCATTCTTGCAACATGTACTGCCCATCGTACCCTTTCGGCTTTAGCTACCTTCTGGATACTGGGTTCGCCGTAGAGTTGGGCGAGCTCATGGTTCATTCTTCGCCGCCACACACCGTCTTCTTGCACACCGCCAAAGATGGTCCTAAGCACCCGTCTCTGGAATACTCCGAGTGCTTGCAAGTCCTCCTCGAGCATTGTCCATGTTTCATGTCCGTAGAGGACAACCGGTCTTATTAACGTCTTGTACATGACACATTTGGTGCGGTGGCGAATCTTTTTCGACCGCAGTTTCTTCTGGAGCCCGTAGTAGGCCCGACTTCCACAGATGATGCGCCTTCGTATTTCACGACTAACGTTGTTGTCAGCCGTTAGCAAGGATCCGAGGTAGACGAATTCCTCGACCACCTCGAAGGTATCCCCGTCTATCGTAACACTGCTTCCCAGGCGGGCCCTGTCGCGCTCGGTTCCGCCCACAAGCATGTACTTTGTCTTTGACGCATTCACCACCAGTCCAACTTTTGTTGCTTCACGTTTCAGGCGGGTGTACAGTTCTGCCACCTTTGCAAATGTTCGGCCGACAATGTCCATGTCATCCGCGAAGCAAATAAATTGACTGGATCTGTTGAAAATCGTACCCCGGCTGTTACACCCGGCTCTCCGCATGATACCTTCTAGCGCAATGTTGAACAACAGGCACGAAAGTTCATCACCTTGTCTTAGTCCCCGGCGCGATTCGAACGAACTGGAGTGTTCGCCCGAAATCTTCACACAGTTTTGCACACCATCCACCGTTGCTTTGATCAGTCTGGTAAGCTTCCCAGGGAAGCTGTTCTCGTCCATAATTTTCCATAGCTCTACGCGGTCTATACTGTCGTATGCCGCCTTGAAATCAACGAACAGATGGTGCGTTGGGACCTGGTATTCACGGCATTTTTGAAGGATTTGCCGTACAGTAAAGATCTGGTCCGTTGTCGAGCGGCCGTCAACGAAGCCGGCTTGATAACTTCCCACGAACTCGTTCACTAATGGTGACAGACGACGGAAGATGATCTGGGATATCACTTTGTAGGCGGCATTAAGGACGGTGATCGCTCGAAAGTTCTCACACTCCAGTTTGTCGCCTTTCTTGTAGATGGGGCATATAACCCCTTCCTTCCACTCCTCCGGTAGCTGTTCGGTTTCCCAGATTCTGACTATCAGTTTGTGCAGGCAAGTGGCCAGCTTTTCCAGCTCATGTTGAACAATCGACTTAAATTTCGGGATAAACATAATTACTCCCATACACAAAAACCCAAATCAAGCGTATTAATGGGCTCTTGTGCTCGTGCTCTTGAAAAATTTCAGCAAAAAGCACGTAGTTTCCAAAATGGCCGATTTGTGACTTTATTGTATTTTTGAATAATCGCCTTAAGAATCCTTCGTAAATTTCATTTGGAATTACTATGTCTGAAACTCGATTATGCATATGCACAACATGTGATAGATTTAGTTCGGGAAAGGTATTGGAGGGTAACCGCTCCCTTCGGTGGGGTTTGATCTCACGAAACCAGTACGCTGGACATGTGCTTTCCCTACTATATGCATAATCGAGTTTCAGACATAGTAATTAGTTTCCACTGCGGGTGGCTTAATACCCGGCACATAGGCAATTAATTTTGAATGTACTTCATTTGGAAATTATTTCGGGAATTTCTTCAAGAATTCTTTAGAAATTCCTTACACTGACAAAAATCCAATCATATTCAATATGTGTGGCACACATTTTGATTATAGCATTTCCCACATAACTACTATGTGAATTCGTACACACCATATTTTTTTCGCCGAAAATCAGCATAATTTTTCTGAATTTTGCCGAGCTGAATGGTCAGCAATCATTTCAGTAAAAATAATTTACTGAAAATTTCAGCAAAAGCAATTGTCATCTCATTTGACAACTTTTTACTGAATAATCAGCCAATTCGAAGAGTTTGCTGAAAATTCAGTAGGTTTGGCCCTCGCAGGATTTGACAGCATCATGCTGATATATTTCAGCAAAATACGCCCAACTGCTGATATAATCAGCTTTCTCGATTCACGTACAAATTAACTAAATTAACTAAATAAACTGATTTTCCATTATTTTTTTTTTTTTATTTGAAAAAACAAAACATAAAATCCAATACAATAAACATGGGGATGTATTTGATATTTGTGCATTTTTTGTGATAGCATATGAAATAGTCCGAAATGCTAGATGTCTCTTCATTTGGATTGGCTGAAAAATATTTATGATGTTCCACATGATTATTTTGTAATAATCTCATGTAAATATATAATTGAATATATGAATGATGAAATACTTACAGGCCTAAAAATATCATTTATTTAAAAAAGACTATTGTGAAAGCTCCTGCTCAAAACTAAAAATGGTTGCTTTTCTCGAAACATGAAACTGTCAAGTCGATGGGAAATGCTGAACGATCAGTAATCTGAAGAAGTATGCTAATTTTCAGTGAAAACCAATCAAATTACTGACTTTCAGTAAACTTCAAAATTGCTGATTGATTTTCAGTAAAGCATTTTGCTGAAATACTATTTGAGATTTTGGTGTATATAGCGTGTATGTGGAAACACACATAACTGTTATTAACTAAGAACCTTTATGTGGATTCTCTTATAGCGGGTGGTTATTGACGCACCCATAGGGTATCTGCTCCTATATCAATAACAATAAGGCAATGCGCATATAAAATGCATTGATTTCTCACCCAATAATCAAGAAACATTAGGATAATTATGCTCGACTCACGTAATTTTTAATGGAAAACAATTAGGTAACTTCAAAAAAGAAAATATTATCACATTATAGAAGTATTTAGCTAAAAAACATCATCACCGCCATGCACCTATTTCAATAACATTCAAAAACAGTTAATCCTATGCTTGTACCTATATCAATAATACTGTTTCAAACATAAAATACGCACACTATTACTTGTGTGTATACGTAATGATATGATTGCAGTGATGCCGAATTCTACAATGTTTTTTATTTGAGCTGAAATACAATTACAAAATTGCAGTTTTTGTTGAAGTTTTTCATCTTATCAGTTTAATTTTATGTTTGTCGTAGATTATCTTTTCGATATACCTTATTTTACAAACATAAGCGTTGAATTTCACAGTAAAAGTTTATTCAAGCATTTTTGAAATAAAAATCTTGGTCGGCAACCCTTGAGAGTACTGCAAGGCATGTAAACAGTTTGGAATACGGACAAGGATAATTTAGACGTTGTTCAAAATAAACCTATATCAAACTATAGGAAATCGCGTTGGTTTTTCAAATATAATTATATGTCTAGTGAAAATGTGATGTGCTTTATGTGTTGTGAAGTGAATTTTGAACGGATATTCTTGTGTTAGCTTGAAATTGAGTGGAAAACAATGGCGTAAAAACTGATGAATCTGCTAGTAGCAATCGAGCAGTGCATCAAACCAACAGTTCAGAGGTAGGAAAATGAAAATAAAAGTGCTTTATAATTTTATGTTTTAATAATTTGATTCTTGTGCACTAAAACATTTCTTCAAAAAATCTTGAATAATATTCCAAACATTCAAGAATGTGTTCCATCCATTATTGTGTACATACGATGTGAGAAATTGTGATTAAATTGATTTTTTATTTGGTTTATCGACGGTTGGGATTAATATACGGGCTGATATTAATATGGAAACAGATACCCTCCATTTTAGTTGTAAATTTCTTTAGATTTTTGCCAATAAAAATGTGTGAATTTTTATTAGTGTACGAAATTTCTTCAGGACATCATTTGAAATTTCTGTTAGAAACTCCTTCAAAAATTCCTTTAGGATTTCTTATTTCATTCTTCCATAATTTTAGCGATAAATTTATTTGAAGGAATCTTACAATGGAATTTCTGGTGAAATTAACAAAGGCCTTTTGGGAGGTTTTACGAATAAATCGCTGAAGGAACTACCTACAGGGGGGAATTTTATAAATTATTCATGGAGGAGTTCCCGAAAGAAGTTTTGGAGGATTTGCTGGAGATATTTTAAAAAATCCCGGAGTCACTTCAAAATGTATTTGAGGAACAATTTCCGAAGAACAACCTGAATAGATTTGGGACAAGAGTTTCTAAACGAATTTCTGAAGGAATTTTTGAAAGAATTTTCTAAGGTACACCGGGGCAAGTTGAAACTGATTTTTTCAAAGTTAAACTATGAAGTGCTGTAAAAAAATCACCCTTTGATAATTTTTGAATCTGTTTGCGGTGTTTGCTAGTTCGGGCCAAAGATTATACATAAAAAATAAGCAACCTTAACAAACTTTTTTGTAAATATTTTGCATTCTAAAATTATTTTTTTATATGCTCCGTTTCAACTTGCCCCACATATCGGGGTAAGTTGAAACACTGCGATGTACACAGACATAAGCAAACTGTATCGTATCAAAAACAAAATATATATACTCAGTGTAGTTCATGCTACACAAGGTTGTAAAGGTGACTTTACTGCCAAGATTCGCATAAGAGTCCCATATATGTTTTTGACGATTTTGATTATCTTTCAGAAATTAGCTTAAAATTGTCTCCTAAAACCCTGATAAAATAGTAAGCTTTGTTCTAGAAATTTGAAAATCAAATCCCACTTGCCTCATCTTGATATTTACTCGCATAAAAGTCACATTCCAGATTTTGATACACTATACTCTTTTCTTTGAATTATACGCTTGATTAATTCGGCTGTGGCTTCTTCATAAATTCACAATAATTAAACAACGTACCTCTCTCATTTTTTTCTCCTGTTCGGGTGTGCCACTGCGACCAATTCTTAGATCTATTGTAGCGATCTCTCTCATAGACCCTCGATTGGAGAAAGGGGGCCGGGGAAGTGAAAGGTGGAGTTAACGAAATTCTACATGCTCTATGATTTATTTTTTGAGAGCCAGTGCTCACAGCGAGGCAAAGTAGATTAAGAATCTCAAAACAAGTCCGTGCAGCTTAAACGTTGCCCCTTTTAATTTGATTCTTCAGTGGAGATTGTATGAAGTGTTTTGGGGAGTGCGTTTAGGGGAGTAGTTTGTTGAAAAAAATAATCAGGGCATTCGGTCATTACTGATCTAAATTACAGCTTCTGTTTCAACTTACCCCGCATTTCAACTTGCCCCGGTGTACCTTAAGGAATTATTAAAAGAACCTTGTGAAGAATTTCCAATGGAATTTCCGAGCAAATTCCTAAAAATTTCATATATTTTTTTAGATTCTACAAGAACTCCTTCTGGAACATCTGAAGGAATTCTTTCGAGAATTCTGCTAGTAATTTATCTAGGAAATCCTTCCAAAATTCGTACATCAGTAAAACAAAACCCCGTTTTGAATCTAGAATTAAGTACTTGCAAGAAAAAACATTTCGGGATTTCAGTCGATCCATCATTAAACTTCTTCGGATATTCTGGAAAATTCCTTAGGAATTTACTACTGGAGTTACTTCGAAAATATCTACAGTAATCATTCAGTTGTTATTCCATGAATTTATCCAAAAGTTTGTTCAGAAAACCTTTACTCAGGAATCAATTTGGTTTGTCACCCAGAAGTTCTTTCAGGTATAACTTCAAAAACTCCTTCAGGAATTCCATCGATCATTTCTTCTCTCTCCTGAAGAAATTTCTTCAAAAATCCTTCGCGAATTAATCTAGAAATAGATTCAAAATTCCTTAAGGAATTCTTTAAAAATTTGTCTAAAAATTGTTTTTAGAAACCACTCCAGAACCTCCTTCAGAAATTCCTTTAGCAATGCTTTCAAAAATTGTTCCAGGTATTCCAGCGCAAATTCCGTACCATCGGCTTCCGTAATTCCGCTGAAATTTATTTCAAGAAATTTCCAAACGAATTTCTAAAGGAATTTCCAAAATTCCTTCCGAGATCTAGGAAAATTTCTTCGAAAATTGTTTTAGAAATTCAATCGTAAATTGCTTTGAAAATTGCGTCGGAATTCTTCAGGAAAATCTTATGAATTTCGCTTAGAAAAATTCCTTATGAATTTTTTTATGATTTATTTTGGAAATGGCTTTAGAAATATCTGTGAAAATTGGTTCAGTTATTTATTCATGAATTTCTTTAAAAAATCCTCCGCAAATTTGATAAGATATAGATATTCCTTGAGACCTTCGGATATTCCTTTAAGATTGTTTCCGAAGTCACTTCTGAATTTCATTCAGAAGAATTTTCTGTTTCATTCTTTAATGAATTCTCGAAAAAAAAAATCGTCCAACCAAATTTCCGGAATAATTCCTGCAGGAACTATGGATGAAATTTCATATGGTTTTACTTAAAGAATTTCCGAAAGATTTCTTGACTTGATTTGGAACCCACTGAAAGCATGTAAATATGTGTATCACATTTTATGTTTTTGCAAGGCGATGACAATCGACACATTTTCTAGACTCACTGCGGCTAATCAATGACAGGTTCCGGTTGTCCTGGGAAAGTAACCTCAGCTTACGTATAAACCAAATTTCCGGGAACATTTTCACAGAAAAGGCCATAGCTCTGCGGTTTTTTTGATGGATTCTTTTTCTGTATCTAGCCTTGCTTGGAAGTTGAGTTCAAGTTTTAAAGAAATGCTAAAGAAAATATATTAGTATGTGTTACAAATAATGACAAGCACAACAAAAAATGCATTTGCAACATACTCTCGGAAAACTCGAAGCATCTGCAGTATCCGTGAACCGATTTAAGATTCATTACGAGAAAAGAAAACTAGAAGAATTTCGGTGCCTTTTGAATCCTGTTTTATGGAAAATGAACTATTCTAAGCAAAGTTCTGCTAATTTGAGTTTAAAAAAAATTGACTATCTCAAGTTTTTTTTGTTTAACCGTCGTATGATGTTAGAACTGTGATAATGGAACAAATGGTTTCAACAATAATAGTAAAATGTTCTATTAATGCACGTATTCGACGACAAATCAATCATTTTTCGGTAGACCACGAAATGTTGAATTTTTCATCTCAATTTTTTTCATCTTTCTCGTGCCAGTAATAGTTTTGAATCGACGTACCTGAAAATTAAGTATATTTATTCAACATTCATTAAATCATAAATACAATCTCCAAAATCTTTTTAATTTAGGAAGGGAAGTATATCTTTGTAAGAGGTAGTGCGTTTATCAAAATCAACAAGATCCAATCGCACCAATATCAGCTGATCCAACGCTTACAACAAGTTCTATCTTTCCCAAGTCGAAATGAACAAACCAACATATAATTTCTAATTTATGACATCGATAATTATAATCACAGCTTAACGACCAGTGAAATTACCAATTACCAATAATTAATTTGTTGACGTTACGTCGACCAAACCCCTTTAACCACCCATAACGGCGTGAAACGGGATAGAAGGCTGTTCAAATTTGCCTCTCACGGTACAAATAGGCAATCGTAGCACCTCGTACGTATTGCCCGAGACTTGTGCTAGGAGATTTACACTTCGGCTGTCCCGACATTATTAGTGCATTTCGTTTGTTGCCTGGCCCGGCAGTGAAGGTCCCCGCCGTTGCTGTGCAGCGTTGATGAGATGCTCGTTGTTCAAATATGGGTTTTGCGTCCGGAGAAATGATATAGGCACTCGGTGAAATATGCAAACACTGCGAAGGAGTTGTGTGAATGTGTAATGTGCATCGTCAAGAGCCCCTAATGGGACTGAGTAAATTCCAATGCATAATAATAACCATCATCGTCAAGCCGATTAAGCAAGTGGTAGACGAGCAACGACATCAGCTGGCATCCGCCCATTAAGCCGTAACCACGCAGACTATGCGACTCCCACCCAACAATGCAGCCAACCATCCAAGAATTCAATTTTCTCTCATTTAGGTAAATAAATTATTAAAATTTCCAAAACATTCCGGGCGAAACAATAATAAGCTTGATAATCTGTAAATTGTTCCCAAGCATGCAGTTAAGAGCAATTGCCTTGAAATCTCCTTCCGAGCATGGACTGACGCTGCACAGTCCTGTCCAAAGCTGGGTGTCGTTCTAAGAAAGTGAACATATCTCCCTGACGTAGAGGTGGATTTCCAGTGGAAACTGAGACGATGACACTATCAAAAATGCATAATGCTCTCATGTTGCCTTCTTTGCCACTGAAACCCAATAGGAACAACTCGGCGTGCAAGTATTTATATGAAGGGGTCGTTCTCCTGGCTATATCGATGGATGTCCGGTACGTGTGCTGTGATCGTTAATTGCCTATTGGTTGGCATACAACAAAAGTAAAGTGGCGGTAGGAGATATAAAGGATGAAATATGTTGGCAACTTTGAGTTACTATTCTGAAGCAATACAAAAAAAAAATGTTCGTAGAAAACATTTTGAGTACACTTATCACTAATATCATCAAGTCAAAGGCATTTACTATTCCACCGATTACAACCAAATTATGAAGTCATAGGAAAAAAAGGAAGAGGTATGTTTATAAAACAAACAGTTTTGTATAACTTTTCAACCCATGGACCGATTGCAATACAATTTGGAACACGTGTTCTCCTTTGAGACGAATATGAAGGAGGTGGGAGGGTCATCTGCAAAAGGAGAGAGTATATTGTTCAGAAAACGAAAAATTCTGCCTAACATATGAAACCCTTGACCAATTTCCATTACAATTGGGACACATGTTTTCTAGTCTACTTGGAACGGTCATTGGGAAAAGGGAAGGAATTAAGGAGGAGTAAAATGTGCGAAGTTATGTTGGATGCCTTCTTTGAGAGCCTTGATAATGCCTAAGAGAAAGCTTCTTCCGCCCTGCCATTGGTACGGAAAGCCTTTATTCCGCTAGCAACGAAAATGGTCTGCGGCTTGTGACATATGCTGCTGCTAGAGGTATAGCGATCAACAGTACCTATATCACACTTTAGAAGATCCGCAAACACACCTGGAAACATACGAGTGACAACTCTTGCCCACAGATAGACCACATGCTGATCGACGAGCGGCATTTCTAGGATGTTATAGATGTAAGGTCCTTCAGAAGCCCGAACATTGACCTTGTAGATGCAAAAATTTGGAAGCGACTATCCAGCGTCACGAATTCATGAAATAACAGAACGGTGCGTTTTAATATACAACAGGGTTCATTTTCGGCTTACATTCAGTCATGAGCTGAATGATTCTTATGTAATCTTGGCCGACGTTTCGGTGTTTTGTTCACACCTTCTTTAGGGCTTGACCAAAGTCTCCGTTGACGGAAATCGTCGAACTGACGGTAATTGTCGGTAAATGGTATCAAAGACCAGGATGGACATAGTCGGCGACGGTCAAGCTGGGGAACCATTAACGCTGAATAGGGTAAAGAAGGCTCTAAGTGACAACTTAGAAACTAACCACCTTCTGTTCATTGATTTCAAAGCAGCGTACGATTCAGTGAAAAGAAATTAACTGTGGCAGGTAATGTCCGAACACGGTTTTCCGGCGAAACTGATTAGATTGATACGTCCAACGCTCGATGGCTCAAAATCAAGTATTCGGATTGCAGACGATGTGTCAATCTCGTTTGTGACCTTAGATGGACTGAAGCAGGGTGCTGCACTTTCGAATTGATTGTTCAACTCAATGGCGTGATTAGCGGTTCTCAACCTGGGGTACATGTACCCCTGGGGTTACCTTCACTGGCCCCAGTGGGTACCTCCACCTCGGACGAAAACGGTAATGGTGGATGTACTACAATTCCACTTCTACAAACACTTTTTGAACCAGTTTTGATTCAGAAACCTCCTTACAAGAGGCTCGGAAGCCTCCTTTCAAGAGGCTAGAAAGCTCGGTAGCCTCTTACAAGCGGCTTGGAAGCCTATTTTCAAGCAACTTAGAAGCCTATTTTCAAGCGACTTGGAAGCCTCCTTTCAAGCGACTCGGAAACCTCAGCAGGCTCTGGAGCCTCCTTTCAAGAGGCACGGAGGCCTCTTTTCAAGAGACGCGGAAGCCTCCTTTCAAGAAGCTCGAAAGCCTCCTTTCAAGAGGCTCGAAAGCCTCCTTTCTAGACGATCGGAAGCCTCTTTTCGTGAGGTTCGGAAGTCTTCCTTAAAGAGAATCAGAAGCCCCCTTCCAAGTGGCTCCGAACTTCTTTTTGAGAGGCTCGCAATCCTTCTTTCAAGAGCCTTGGAAGCGTGCTTGCAAAATGCTCAGAAGCATCCTTCCAAACCCCTTTTCAAAAGATTCGAAAGCATCCTTTCAAAAGCCGCCGAAGCCTTCTTTCAAGAGGCTCGGACGCCTTTTTTTAAGAGCCTCGAAAGCTTCCAAAAGTCCTCAAAGTATGCATAAACCTAATTTGAATTGGCGAACAGCGAAAATTTCAGACAACTTTTGGAGTACAATATATCCCGTTACTTTTCCGGACCGTTTTCCAGGACTTATGTGTTATGCTAATTTTCATTTACAGCGAAAAAATAAGGGGTACCTCAATGAATGTAAAAGCTCGAAGGGGTGCCTCTCCTGAAAAAGGTTGAGAACCGCTGTACTACACTTTTCAGCAATAAGATGCTATGTTTAAGAAATTCCATGCTGAGGGTATCAGATCGGGCATGTTTAAGGTAGGACGCACAAAATGAGCAAAAACAGATTTTGTGCTTGTGCTTTGTGCGGTCAATAAGTAAATGATTGTTTGTGCGTCTCTATAAGTACGCAGAACGATCGCGCGATCATCCGATAATTTGTTTAGTGGTGTGTGGCCGGTGAATAAATTAATTTGTGCGCGTTTGGTTGTATTTCAGGTTACGCGTATTCGATAGAATTCTTTTGTCTCTTTCTAGCACTGTCACCTCGTAATTTTGGAGCCGCGTAATTCGGTTTTCAGTTGTTTGATATTACTGTAAACGTATCAGCATGTAGATTGCGAGTAAGCACGCGCCGGTAATACTTTTTCAAAAAAAGAATTTGTTGTAGGAAAAAATAAACATTCAGTGATGAAAATGATGACGATTTGATGATTGTTTGTCACATTAAATATGCTTAATTATATCCCATCCCTTAGATCGCATCGCTTATCGAAGTGAATCCAGATAAATTATCTTTTGTAACTAACACAATGTTCTACCCAAGACAATCGTGGAGATGCAGAGGTATACTCGGTCTCTAGTGGCAACGAGAGTCAGATTTTTTCTCTTTCTCTTTGTTAAGGAGACTTTCAGAGAGTTGGATGCGGCTGGCGCCGTTATTGACTAAAAATATTCAAGCTTCCGAAACGTGTGATGCTTATTGTCATGCTCAAATTATGCATTTGAAGGGTATCAGGCCATTACGGCGAAGGCCGTCAGGCCGAAGGTCATTAGGCCGAATGGCCATAAGGCCGAATGAGAAGAAATAAGCAAAAAGTGACAAATGAGAAGTTCTTCCTTCACTCCATTCATACACTGCAAAAATCCCACACATTTTTATCGGTAAAAATTCATGAATTTATGTGTGGATACAAAATGCATATATTTAGGGTTTTCAAGTGGCAAAAAAATATGTGTGCGACAAATATATTCAATATGAAGAATTTTCTCAGTGTACTTCCTTCTTTCCTCTTGTTTCTTTCTTATTCGCTCTTCTTTCTTCCCTTTTTCCTCTTCCCTCTTAACGTTTCCTTCTTCCCTCATTCTTCCTCCTTCTTCTTTCTTTTTCCATTTTGCTTCTTCACTACTTCCTTCTTTCTTGTTTCTTTCTTCTTCGCTATTCCTTCTTTCCTTTTTCCTCTTCCTACTCCATTCTTACTTCTTCCCTCGTTCTTCTTTCTTTTTCCATTTTGCATCTTCCCTACTTTCTGCTCTTGTTTTTTCTTTTTCGCCCTTCCTTCTTCCCTTCTTCCTCTTCCCTCTTCATTATTCCTACTTCCTTCTTCCCTCCTACTTCTTCTTTTTGTCTTCCTTATTTCTTCTTCTTTCTTCTTTATTTTTCTTCTTCTATCATCATTCTTTTTCCTTCATTTATCTTCCTTTTACTTTCCTCCTTTTTCTTTCTTTGTTTATCTTTCTTCCTTCTTTCCTTCTTCTTTCGTTTACGCTCTTCCTTATTCGTACTTTCATCTTGCATTTTCCTTCCTCTTTCTTCTTTTTCATTCCTTCCTACTTCCTTCCTCCCCTTACTTCTTCTTTCTTCCTTTTCCTTGTTTTTTCTTCCTTCTTTCTTTTTTCTTCTTCCTTCTACCATTTCATTCTTTGTTTTTGGTCCTCCTCCTCTCTCTCTTATTCCTTCTTCCATCTTAGTTCTTCCTTCCTACTTCTAATGTCTTTGCTCTTTCTTCCCCTTCACCTTTCTTCCTTATTTTTGTCTTTTACCTTCTTCCTTATTCCTACTTCCTTTTCCCCATTCCTTCTTTCTCCATTCCTCTTCCTTCTTCCTTCTTTGTTCGTCCTTCTCCTTTCTACTTTCTTCTTTCCTCGCTCTAACCACTTCTCCCTTTTTTTTTTCCTTCTCTTTCATTACTTTTCTTCCTTATTTTTTTCCTTCTTCCTTTTCTCTCCATTCTTCTTCCTTCATCCTTTTAGCATCTTCCTTAATTTTCTTCCACCTAAACGACTTCGAATTGGCTGATGACGTTGCACTCCTCGCGCAACGGCGCTCTGATATGCAGAGTAAGCGCAACGACCTTGCCGAGCGCTCCTCCTCGGCAGGTTTAGTCATCAACGACAACAAAACCAAATCGTTGGATGTAAACACAGTGACTCCTTCCAGTTTCACAGTAGCCGGACAACCAGTGGAGAATGTTGAAAGCTTCCAATATCTTGGTAGCCAAATGGCGTCAGATGGCGGTACCAAGATCGACAAAGGCGCACGGATCAAGAAAGCAAGGGCTGCCTTTGCGAGTTTAAGAAATATCTGGAAAAACAGGTAGATAACGCATCAAAATACGAATTTTCAACTCTAACGTGAAATCTGTGCTGTTATACGCTAGCGGAACATGGTGTGTATCAGTGGAGAACACTCAACGGCTGCAGGTGCTCATTAACAGATGCCTGCGGTATATAATTCGGGCCTGGTGGCCTCACAACTGGATCTTAAACAACGAGCTCCATCGTCGTTGTCACCAGAGCCCGATAGCAACAGAAATTCGCGATCGGATGTGGAGCTGGGTCAGCCACACTCTACGTAGGGGCAGAAACGAAAATCTGTAAACAAGCATTAGACTAGAACCCAGCGGGAAATCGCAGCAGAGGCAGACCCAGAGGCTCATGGTTGCGAAGCCTCAATAAAGAAATAAAAGAAGTCGACCGAAATCTTACCTGGCAACAGATTAAAGCGATAGCCGGGCAACGCTCAGGATGGAGATCTTTCAAGTCGGCCCTTTGCACCACCGGAGGTGTACAGGATCCATAAGTAGAAGTAAGTTAATTTTCTTCCTTCTTCCTACCTACTCCTTTCTTTATCCTTCTTTCTTCTTCTTGGTTCTTCCTCCATCCTTATTCTTTATTCCTTATTCCTTATTCCTTATTCCTTATTCCTTATTCCTTATTCCTTATTCCCTATTCCTTATTCCCTATTCCTTATTCCTTATTCCTTATTCCTTATTCCTTATTCCTTATTCCTTATTCCTTATTCCTTATTCCTTATTCCTTATTCCTTATTCCTTATTCCTTATTCCTTATTCCTTATTCCTTATTCCTTATTCCTTATTCCTTATTCCTTATTCCTTATTCCTTATTCCTTATTCCTTATTCCTTATTCCTTATTCCTTATTCCTTATTCCTTATTCCTTATTCATATTCCTTATTCCTTATTCCTTATTCCTTATTCCTTATTCCTTATTCCTTATTCCTTATTCCTTATTCCTTATTCCTTATTCCTTATTCCTTATTCCTTATTCCTTATTCCTTATTCCTTATTCCTTATTCCTTATTCCTTATTCATTCCTTATTCCTTATTCCTTATTCATATTCCTTATTCCTTATTCCTTATTCCTTATTCCTTATTCCTTATTCCTTATTCCTTATTCCTTATTCCTTATTCCTTATTCCTTATTCCTTATTCCTTATTCCTTATTCCTTATTCCTTATTCCTTATTCCTTATTCTTTATTCCTTTTTCCTTTTTCCTTATTCCTTATTCCTTATTCCTTATTCCTTATTCCTTATTCCTTATTCCTTATTCCTTATTCCTTATTCCTTATTCCTTATTCCTTATTCCTTATTCCTTATTCCTTATTCCTTATTCCTTATTCCTTATTCCTTATTCCTTATACCTTTTTCCTCATTTCCTTTTCCCCATTCCCTTTATTCCTTATTCCTTATTCCTTTTTCCTTATTCCTTATTCCTTATTCCTTATTCCTTATTCCTTATATTCCTTATTCCTTATTCCTTATTCCTTATTCCTTATTCCTTATTCCTTATTCCTTATTCCTTATTCCTTATTCCTTATTCCTTATTCCTTATTCCTTATTCCTTATTCCTTATTCTTTATTCTTATTCCTTATTCCTTATTCCTTATTCCTTATTCCTTATTCCTTATTCCTTATTCCTTATTCCTTATTCCTTATTCCTTATTCCTTATTCCTTATTCCTTATTCCTTATTCCTTATTCCTTATTCCTTATTCCTTATTCCTTATTCCTTATTCCTTATTCCTTATTCCTTATTCCTTATTCCTTATTCCTTATTCCTTATTCCTTATTCCTTATTCCTTATTCCTTATTTCTTATTCCTTATTTCTTATTCCTTCTTTTTTCTTCCTTCTCCCTTCTTCCTTCTTCCTTCTCTCTTCTTTCTTCTTCGTTCTTCCTTCTTGTTTTTCCTTTTTCCTTTTTGCTTTTTCATTCTTTTTTTTACTTTTTTTGATTCTTCATTCTTTCTTTTTCCATCTTCCTTTTTACCTTTTCATTCTTTCTTTTTCCTTCTCTTTCCTTTCTTTTCCTTCCTTCTTCCTTCTTTCTTTTCTCTTCTTTCTTTTCTCTTCTTTCTTCTTTTTTTCTTAATTCTTCTTTTTTCATCTTCCTTTTTCTCTATTCTGCCTTCCGTCTTTCTTCTTCCTTCTTCTTTCTTTCTTCTTCCGTCTTACTTCTTCCTCCCTTCGCCTTACTAACTTCTCACTTATCACTTCCCACTTATCATTCGGCCTAATGCCCGTTCGACATAATGACTATTCAGCCTAATGGATTTCGGCCTAATGACGCAGCATCCAATGAAAGTAAGCTGACATTATGAAATATTCTACTCTCGTTTGCTAAAATCTTGATGTCGTCAATGTCTTTTTTATCTCCAGATAAAACCTTATCTTCTTCTTCTTCTTCGATGGGTCTACACAGTGGCGTAGCCAGAAAATTGGTCTGGGGGGGTTTTCTGAACATTTTTTTTATTTGAGAGGGATCAAAAAAAAAAATTTGTCTCTGGGGGGGGTTATGTCTAAAACCACCCCCGTGTGGCTACGCCACTGGGTCTACATTCTAACTGGAACTTGGCCTGCTTTCAACTTAATATTCTATCAGCATTTCCTCAGTTATTAATTGAAAGCTTTTTTATACCCGCCATTGCATGAGTATGTATCTAACGAATAAAATGGTTACACTATGCCCAGGGTGTCGAGAATGTTTCCAACCCGAAAACATTCTAGACCTAACCGAGAATCGAACTCGCCATCTCCGGATTGGCAATCCTACGCCTTTGCTTTATATCGTCGGTATAAATTGGTACCTTTATTTTTGCCTTTCTCGTACAACTAAGTTGTACCGAAAGGCTATCATTTCACTCCAAATTCGAACTTTTGATAGATATCCCGGAGACCCTTAGTGTTATATACCATTCTACTCAGCTCGATGAGCTGAACAAATGTCTGTCTGTTCATGTGTGCGTGTGTGTGTGTCTATGTGTGTGAGTGTGCCCAAAATGCCATAAAAAAACATTAGCCAAATTTTCACATAGAAACTCTTAACCGATTTTCTTGCAACAAGTTGCATCCGACAGAGACTAAAACGCTGTTGATCACTATTGAATTTCATAATAATTGAAAATTGCAAAAAAATAGATAATATTAAAATAGTGATGAGACATAGTCACATAGAACAATAATGTGTTATGAAAAATGCCTTGCATCTATGAATATTTCTCCCATTAAGAGTTTCATCGTACTATAAAGATGCTCGTGTTGCACGCATTTAGGCGTAGGTATGCTCTTCGTTCAGTTTCATAGTACTATGAAGTTGTCCGAAAGTCAAAATTCGAACATAGGAAATTCGATAAACTTTTGGCAGCGCCATCTGTCGTCTACTAGTGTAAATTTTCTATCATAACATTAGACGGTGTAACTGTTTTGCCTTTCTTGTACATCATCGAGGTGTAAGCGTAAAGGCTACATTTATTACCTTTTGCGCGAGAAAGGCGCCATCACCGCTAGGTGGATTAATCTGGGTTTTTTTAAGAATATAGGACGAATCACCCACAAATAGAATAAACGACTATGAACCGAAATGTGAGCAATTCAATCTTACTGTTAAACCACGAGTGATCAAATGTGATTCGATCCATTCTAGGAGTTTCGGTTGAACTCCCACTTTTTGCTATTGAAATAGGAGTATGGGTTTGACAACTCGACCAAATGCTTTAATTAGCAATTTTTCCCAACTGTGAAAATTTTAACTAAGTCTCAAATTAAAAATCATTTATAAATACAAAATTGTCTTCAACACACAGGCAAGTTTAATGTATCTTAGATCCATGAGCTTCTGTACAGTCAATATTCTGCTGTGCTAAACGGTGAAGCAGAGGCTCGACTCATGTTACAGTCACAGAAAGATAGTGCTCGGGTCTGCCTATCCTCGGCACCAGGGGATGGGGAAATGGAAAATCTCACCGTCCGATGGTCTTCAGGTCAGCTTACGAGAGTTCGAACCAAGTATGTCAGGTATGGCATAAGTGGGATAGAGTGGACTGAATGGGAGGTGGGTGACCGGTGAAAGCTTACAGGGGAGACAAACCTTGCAGGTGCACGCGTTCTGACCAAGGTTGTTTGTTTCCTGCCATCGAGGCCATAAATAGCGGCTATGTTGCTTTCGCACTCATCGGCATCGGCATTGTTGTCGTCTCAAATCACTGGAAAGGAAATGTGTACTCAGGGGTGGACATTGAAATGGCTGAACTGGAAAATTTGCACCAGTTTAATCCTTGTAAATAAATAAATACAAACACATGTAATGCCATCTAATTTATCAACTAGAGCACAATGTTCAGTTATTTCAATTCGTTTGGACAAAGCTTTGTCTTCTTCGTTAAACTTACCTTACTAAAAATTGTGAAGTGGCACTCACCTTTACAGGATTGGAAATTCTGTGTGTTCAGTGAAGTTACTCCAAGCATTCCTGACAAGTATTGTGAATCATTCCACAGTAGTCCACAGCAGTAAGATGGCAAGTCGAAATCGACGGAGCTTATTTCGGCCGAATGATCGATTCACCCTCCACTATTTAATATTATTCTTGTTAGTGGAATTCTAGCTAACGGAAAATAATGTCTAGGTTTATGAATCAAAACCCATTTCCTGCACCAGACATCAAATGATGATCCAACAAATTCACGCTTCATCAATCATCATAAAACTCAGCGTCCAGTAGGGAATAATGAATTTGTTGAAAACTAATCAAAATCCATCCAATGAACGTAGTCGGGTCTCGGTGCTCATCTTA
Organism: Armigeres subalbatus; assembly: GCF_024139115.2. Lineage (NCBI taxonomy): Eukaryota > Metazoa > Arthropoda > Insecta > Diptera > Culicidae > Armigeres > Armigeres subalbatus. The sequence goes on from NC_085139.1 coordinate 184,240,213, forward strand.
TTTTTTTTTTTCACTTTCCAAACTGCGGCTGACTGTCAGGTTTGAAGTTTCGAAGAAAGCACTGGCAAATGATGCGATGATGATTTTGATGAGAGTGCATTTCAATTGTTTGCATATACCTATGTGCAGTCCGTATCTTGGCCGCCAGCCGGAACCACACTCGTCGAAGACAGACACTTGGACAGATATCAAACTTAGGGGGAGTGCATTTTACCGAATGGAAGCAGGACGAAGTCGGACCAGAAAATCCAAAGCAAAACATTTATTATTACTCACATTTTCACCGACGACGTAAGCATTGCACTAACCCGCCCTACGTTGCACTCGTCGTGGTACAGAGGTTCTCAAACGTGCAGGGTGCGTAACCAAATTTGCCGACCACGTTGTAAAATGAAATTGGTTTCAGTTTGAAACTTGAGAGACTGAAAATGAAACCTGCTGGAGATTAATGACGACCACACGTTAAGAACCGCTGCCATAGGACACACGAAAGAAAAGTGATAAATTTTGATAAATTATATCGCGTGGAGCCCAACAACGGTGGCAGGTTGGGGTCGCGTCGCTCCGTCGTTGAAGCGGCGCCATCATCGTTGCAACTTTAGATACAAGTGAAAGCAATCTTCACCACACCAAACAAGTCATCGGGTTTCGTCTTCAAATGATGGCAGCACGAAAAGCGCAATTTGTAAGCTATCAATCATTCTCGTTTCCGGCGCTTTCGCTGTTCCCCCGTAGAAGGTGAAGGAGGATAAGCGATGCAATGAAGTGTCATGGTTTAATGTCCGTTTGGGTGATGGGTATTTTAGACATTGGAAGAAATTGAGAGAGTATTTGCCTTTACACAACATAATAATGTTGTGCATAAATTATATCTTTTCTCCCAAGTTAATTGTTTCGAACGCTATTTGAACACATGCACTCTACGGTCGTGTAGTTCCTCTATAAATACTTTATGACTTGAAAGGTTATTGTGCACTATGCCTCGTATTTTCACATTTAAAAAATATGGTTAAAATGGTCCTTGGAGAAAAGTTGGGTATTTGAAACTATTTTTGAATATGTTTCTCAAGACTCTCGATTGATTTACTTGTCTACCAGGTGTTGAGTAGTTCCTGTTTTGCTTGCATCTCCTTGGCTCTCCCAATGCTTTAGACTTTTGAATCGACACTTCATAATTTCTCCTAAACAAGCTGAAAATTCGACTGAAGGCTTTCTTTGACATAAGCAATATGGTTCTTGGCGAACCGATTGAATTTCTGATACTTTTTGAAAACATGAAGAGGTCTAAGGTCTTGTTCGGCAAACATAATGGATAGATTTAGAATTGGGAAGATATTTTAGTTTTGATTTGAAAATTAACTTAAACTTGAATATGAAATAAGGTTTAAATTGGATTTTGATTTAAATTTTAAAAAAATCTAAAGGGTTGTGTACAACACACTAGCAAGATAGACGTTGGATAACGTAGGGTGACTTGTACCATGGAGTACATGTACTTGACTTCTTAGCGAATAAGTTTCTGCATCATCAACTGTCATTACTGAGTCCGCTACTGACGCCATTGAAATGTAGTCTGCATGCGGTTATATTTTGGGTTTGGCATAAAATGGTGGTCCTGAAAAAAAACGATTTTTTATCTATAATTATAATGTGCATTCCCAATCACTAACCGCAACAAAATCAGTTTCAGAATTCTGAGAAAAAAAATTAATTTACAGCCACTGAAACGCTATCTATGCCAATATTTTTTTGCATCATCTCCCTACGACGCGTTTGTGATTCTGCTACCGACGGCAACATTCTGCCATCGCCAACCGATTATGTTTTGCACTTAGAAGAAAATTCGCCTCTGGTCAATCTTCCCTTGTTAAAACTGTGATTCTGAAAAGAGCCAATTGAGAATTCAATAATGCGTCATTCCAATTACTAATAGCAAAAATACCAAAGCCAGATTTTTTGGATAAATCTTCACTTGAGTGCTGCCATTCATGCGAACAAATTATTGCAGCGTCTCCCTGCGATGGGTGTTTGTGATTCTGGAACTATCTGTCGTCGGCAAACGTCACTGCTACCGACACAATACTCTAACAGACGTTGCTATCCACGCCCTCAGTTGGAATACGTTTCCTCGCAACCACGCCGATGACCACCACCGATACCGATGCTGCAGTCCCAGAACGGTCTCCGATACCGACGCTTTCCGTGGAACCTCAAACAAAATGACTGGCGCGCCTGGGAGAGAAAATGAAGCGGTCAATCTGATGTCCGTATTGGGAATGCATGAAATTTTTACTGGATTTTTCAAGAATTAAAATTTTCAATAGTTTAATTTTAATAGTTTAAGCTCAAAATAATTTTCTCAATAATAGTTTTTTGTTAATAATCAAAATTTCAATGAAATGGACAAATTGCTGGAGAGTTTGCGGGTCGATTGATATATAAATCTGTAAAATCCATCGAAGGATCAAGGCGCTGCTATTGTTCAAAATCTTACATGATTTCGTGACGGTCTCCTATTTTGGATTCTGATTTGACATTCAGTACCTTTGAATAAGACGTTGTCCAATGTCAAAAGGTAAATTTTGACAAAAACTCTTGTGACGTCATTGCGGGTGCTAATTATGCGGGTAGGTCCTAGGTGGTCTTTTTCTTTTTTCCCCATCGCTTGGTGGAACAAGTGATGGTAGTTTCTTCCAGAAGTTACTCCGAACGGTAGTGACAAGTATAATTCGAGACCGAGGCAGCAACGGTCGCATGTGGAAAGATTTTCCATCTTGAGCATCATTTCCTGATTCGCCAGCATCATTTCCTGACAAAAGTCGTGTCTTGTATTTTATCGGGTGAGAGCCACGCCAACATCGCCAAGCACTTCGCATGCGTGCCGCCATCGCCAAGCGTCCACTTGGTGTGCCGCTGTCGTCAAGTCTTCGTCTTGCGTTCCACCATCGCTAAGTCTTCGTCCGAAGTGTCGCCATCGCCAAGCCTTCATCAGGTGCTTCGCAACAGCCAAGCTTTCGCCTGATGCATCACCACCACCAAACCTTCATCCGGCCACCGGCAAGCCTCCATCGGGTGCGTCGTCACCTCCGATCGTCCGTAGGTGCGTGTCCATCACACCACACAGCCATCGTAGCTCGCCAACACCTCCGGAATCAGTCTGTGGGTCCAACGACCTTTGACTGCAGTGTCCCATGCTCTTTGCCATTTGAGCAACGAAGCTGCTCTCTTGACACGTCGCACTTGCACCGAGTCCCTGTCGTTAAAGCACTCCACAGTGCACATCTTCCTACAGAAGTATGTCTATCGGCATCATCCCAGCAATGATGTACACTGCCTCATAAGATATGGTGCGATATGCGGTTGCAACCCGCAGACACATCAGCCGGTGTATCCTGATTAATTTCTTAACATGGCACCCGGCCTCTAGTGCTTTGGACCATGCTGGTACACCGTATCGGATAATAAACAATGATATGCTAAATTTTATTGCCAATAATGAAACCCTTTGGCATACATAATCAACGTGGCTCGTTAATTGAGCTTATCGTCGATCATCACGCCCAGATCCTTTAATGACCTCACGGAGTTAACTGTGCAGGTCCCTACGTTTATCCTCACTTGCTGCAACACATGGTGGTTATGCACCACAACAACCTCAGCTTTGTGATGTGCTAACGCCAACCTCCTTGAGTTGAGCTATTCTTCGACTCTGCAAATCGCGTATAAAGCTTTCAGTTCAGCTTCGTCGTGAGTGTTGCCTGTGACCTCTAGCATTACATCATCCGTAAAGCCTTCTATTTTCACAATTGCCGGGAGATTTAAGCATAATACCCCTTCATACATGATATTCCACAAAACCGGCCCGAAGATCGACACCTGCTGACACTTCAATCGACTGCTGACCAGCGTCGGTGTCGACTAACAATATCCTGTTCTGAAAATAGCTTTCCAGAATCAAGCGATGCAGGGGATCAGCTATAGTTTCAAAGCTAGCGCTATTAAAGGCATTCTTTACATCTAGTGTAATCAATGCATAGTACCTAATACCTCTCCTATTTAAACCACGCGCAATCTTAGCCGTTTCCGGTACCGACCGAATTGCTTTCTGGGATTTCTCAGGAGGTGTGCTGTTGGTCCTAGCCATCACTATTCTGTATGCATCTCCCCCATGGAGTATTATTGGCCATCCTACACAGCTCTTCAAAGCAGACTCTCTTACTACATTTGATTTCGTAGCTCAGAGCTCTGCTCGCTGTTTGGAACACCCGGCGTCTTTCTAGACTGTCCGCTTCGGTTGTACCGCGTCGCACCCTTCTTTTAGCTCAAAGACAGGATTTGCGAAGATCAGCTATCGTTCTCGTCCACCAGTGCACCGGTTTGCGGTTGCCGGTTGGCATAGTCCTCCTGGGCAATGTTATGTCACATGCTCGTGTTAGGACATCGGATAACTCACCACTAAGGCCTAGAGTCCGATTAACTCCAGCAGTTTTGGGACGACCAGCAAGGTACGCTATCATAGATCAGCCTTGTGGTTCTGTTGGGGGTATAGCTGACCATGAAACGTATTTCCTGATGGTCACTAGCAGTGTACCCTTCATGAACTCTCCATTCAGTCTCCACCGTCCATCCCGCAGATGCAGAAGCTCACATCGATGACTCGCCACCCAAGCAACCAGAAGTTCAGATTTTACTTAAATTTACTCTTAACCGAACTAATTGGTTCACTATTGTTCAAATCAAGTTCCAAGCATCCTTAACGGAACTTTAAAGTTCACTTAAAGTTCCGTTACATACAAAAAATTACTTAAAATGAGAGCTGATTAAGCCAAAATAGCCCTTCTTATCCGAACTTCTGGTTGCTTGGGCATTCGGTCCTCTGAACGTTGATAATTGTCCGTCTTTCAGCAGGACTAGACTACGTTCAGTATCATTACAGATGTTCAGAAAGAAAGGGAGTGAATTCATGCTCAAGGCCGATAGCGCGAAGTGTTCGCGCTCCTCGATTTCAAATAGCACCAACAACGGCATACACAGTGCGCATCGGCAACAATCAGCGATGAGAGAGCATAGAAGGCGAAACGAGTCATCATCATCGCCATCATCATCATCATCATCATTATCATCAACATCATGCACGCCTAGAAGGAGCTACGCTGTGCCAGAACATTCCACGTCCTTCTGGAACATCAAGCGTGGAGATATAAATATGCGCGCATTGCGCGTGTGGCTTCAGTTATATTTTTACCCCGCGTAACGTACGTAAGTTTGTAACAAGTAAAGTGAAGTGTTAATAAAGTGTGCGTTTTCATTTAACAGTAACTTGCCAGTGTTTGCCTTCTTGTCCGAAAAAGACGTTTTCGTACAACAGACTTTAGCAAGATATGGTCTCTAGTGTTAGTGAACCGAGAGGCCTAATCCAATGCCCATGCGTTGAAGTCACCTGCTACAACTAATGGTTGGAGACCAGTTAGCCTTGCTACAAGACAAGATTAACACCCTAGTACACTGCTCTATGCCAAGCCCAAGTCCTGGTGTTAGGTGGGACGCTAAACAGCCCTGACACGACGGCCCTCCGACGAGATAGGAGGTTTGCGCAGGCCCAATAAGCCGCCTTTAAAAACAACTATTACGAACGACGTAGAAGATAATTCGATGTCGTAGCGCTGCAGGAAATCTGCTGGACAGGACAGAAAGTGTGGAATAGCGGGCATCGAGCGGCTACCTTCTACCAAAGCTGTGGCACCACCAACGAGCTCGAAACCGGCTTCATAATGCTGGGAAAGATGCGCCAACGCGTGATTGGGTGGCAGCCAATCAACGTAAGGATGTGCAAGCTGAGGATAAAAGGCCGTTTCTTCAACTATAGCATCATCAACGTGCACTGCCCACACGAAGGGAGAACCGACGACGAGAAAGAAGCGTTCTATGCGCAACTGGAGCAGACATACGATGGACGCCCACTGCGGGACGTCAAAATCGTCATCGGTGACATGAACGCTCAGGTAGGAAGGGAAGAAATGTATAGACCGGTCATCGGACCGGATAGTCTGCATACCGTATCGGATGACAACGGCCAACGATGCATAAACTTTGCAGCCTCCCGCGGAATGGTAGTCCGAAGCACTTTCTTCCCCCGCAAGAATATCTACAAGGCCACATGGAAATCACCTAATCAAGTAACGGAAAACCAAATCGACCACGTTCTAATCGACGGTAAATTCTTCTCCGACATCACGAACGTACGCACTTACCGCAGTGCGAATATTGAATCCGACCACTACCTCGTTGCAGTATGTCTGAGCTCAAAACTCTCGACGGTGATCAACACGCGTCGGAGTCGTCCGCCGCGGCTAAACATTGGGCGGCAACAAGACGGTAGACTAGCCCAAGATTACGCGCAGCAGCTGGAAGTGGCACTCCCAACGGAAGAGCAGCTAGGCGCAGCATCTCTTGAAGATGGCTGGAGAGATATTCGATCCGCCATTGGAAGCACCGCAACCGCTGCACTAGGCACGGTGGCTCCGGATCAGAGAAACGACTGGTATGACGGCGAATGTGAGCAGTTAGTTGAGGAGAAGAATGCAGCATGGACGAGATTGCTGCAACACCGCACGAGGGAGAACGAGGCACGATACAAACGGGCGCGGAACATACAAAACTCGATTTTCCGGAGGAAAAAGCGCCAGCAGGAAGATCGAAACCGTGAAGATACGGAGGAACTGTACCGCGCTAATAACGCACGAAAGTTCTATGAGAAGTTGAACCGTTCACGTAAGGGTCACGTGCCACAGCCTGATATGTGTAAGGACATAAACGGGAACCTTCTTACAAAGGAGCGTGAGGTGATCCAAAGGTGGCGGCAGCACTACGAAGAGCACCAAGGCAGACAACGGTGGCGGTATGGTAATGAACCTAGGAGCACGGGCGCAGGACAAGCGACTTCCAGCTCCGAATCTCCAGGAAATCCAGGAGGAGATCGGCCGGCTGAAAAACAAAAAAGCCCATGGAGTTGACCAACTACCAGGAGAGCTTTTTAAACACGGTGGTGAGGCACTGGCTAGAGCGCTGCACTGGGTGATTACCAAGGTTTGGGAGGTTGAGGTTCTGCCGCAGGAATGGATGGAAGGTGTCGTGTGTCCCATCTACAAAAAGGGCGATAAGCTGGATTGTAGCAACTACCGCGCAATCACTTTGCTGAACGTCGCCTACAAGGTACTCTCCCAGATTTTATGCCGCCGACTAACACCAATTGCAAGAGAGTTCGTGGGGCAGTACCAGGCGGGATTTATGGGTGAACGTTCTACCACAGACCAGGTGTTCGCCATACGTCAGGTATTGCAGAAATGCCGCGAATACAACGTGCCCACAGATCATCTATTTATCGACTTCAAAGCCGCGTATGATACAATCAATCGGGACCAGCTATGTCAGCTAATGCACGAAAACGGATTTCCGGATAAAATGATACGGTTGATCCAGGCGACAAGGCGACGATGGATCGGGTGATGTGCGTAGTTCGAGTTTCAGGGGCATTCTCGAGTCCCTTCGAAACGCGTAGAGGGTTACGGCAAGGTTATGGTCTTTCGTGTCTGCTATTCAACATCGCTTTGGAGGGAGTAATACGAAGGGCAGGGATTGACACAAGTGGTACGATTTTCACGAAGTCCGTCCAGTTATTTGGTTTCGCGGACGACATTGATATCATGGCACGTAACTTTGAGAGGAAGGAGGAAGCCTACATCAGACTGAAAAGCGAAGCTAAACGGATTGGACTAGTCATCAACACATCGAAGACGAAGTACATGATAGGAAGGGGCTCAAGAGAGGTCAATGTAAGCCACCCACCACGAGTTTCTATCGGTGGTGTCGAGGTGGTTGAAGAATTCGTGTACTTGGGCTTACTGGTGATCGCCGATAACGATACCAGCAGAGAAATTCGGAGGCGCATAGTGGCTGGAAATCGTACGTACTTTGGACTCCGCAAGACGCTCCGATCGAATAGAGTTCGCCGCCGTACCAAACTGACTATCTACAAAACGCTTATAAGACCGGTAGTTCTCTACGGACACGAGACCTGGACGATGCTCGTGGAGGACCAACGCGCACTGGGAGTTTTGAAAGGAAAGTGTTGCGTACCATCTATGGTGGGGTGCAGATGGCGGACGGTACGTGGAGGAGGCGAATTGCATCAGCTGTTGGGAGAACCATCCATCGTTTACACCGCGAAAATCGGAAGACTGCGGTGGGCCGGGCACGTAGCCAGAATGTCGGACAGTAATCCGGTGAAAATGGTTCTCGACAGGCCTGCCCACCAGATGGGTGTTTGTTGTCTGTGCCAGGACCACAGATCAAGCACCTCGGTGCAGCCTGGCAGGGTGAGACTTGTGACCTTCAGCTCCATACTCCCGGCAAAGTCGACTCCGATCAGGACCTTTGCAGTAATATGATTTATGTCCGAAGCACTTGAAGCAGGTTGCTGGCTTGCGCTCACCGAGCATACGGACCAACCTACCTTCAGCTTGCCCTTATCCAGTACCTTCTTGGCGTCAGAATTCAGAATGTCAGCATAGCTCTTATCATCAGCCTTGACGGTAATTGCTTCGCATCTGTCCTTCCTGCCATGTTCACTGGCAGGTGTGCCCTTTCCTCTCGGGGCACTCCACTTCTTGGCCAATGGCGCCTTCCCAGCTATCAATTCTGTTCATATAACTTATTTGCGATCCAGTTAAGGGGATACTTATTCGGTAAAAAAAGATCAAATAAAATGCACAGATTCCACCGATACGTACAAATTTTGAGACCATATACGTACATGCGGAATATTTTTTTTTTGTTTATATGATTTCATATGAATAAAGGATTGCAACTTCTTTTATAACAAATTTTATCGTGTTTTATGACTTCGTATATGTCAATTTATAACTCAACATTGTAACATTAGCAACTTAAAAGTACCCAGACCTAAAAAATCTTTTTGTCAATATGTTTTTTTCAGCAATATAAGGTAAATTGAACGACTGGCAAAAAATCCACTGATCCATGATGAATTCTTATAATGTTTTTTAAAGTTCTCTTCTAATTATTCTGCATTTACAAATTTACAAATAACGGACATGCCCAGATTCGATTCGAAGATCTTCGAGATGCCAGTCTTCTAACAATCCTCAAAGCTACATGAACATATACATTGCGAACAAAAAATTGCACATCGCATTATAAAGTGTGGATTAGTAACTCAATCTGATTCCATATGACTTCATTTTTAATGCTTTTTTACTGCTTTATATGTGATTCAAAATAAACTTTATGCAATTTGATTCGGATATTTATTTCATTCTTTATGTTTTTTTTTCTAATTGGTACCCAAACTAGCAAGGACTATTGGTTTTCTAGTGTGGAACAACTCCGCGCACATTATTGTGCTTTGAATAAGTTTTTCATAGGGGATCTGTACCGGTTTTGGCCATGTTCCTAATTTGGCCAATTTTGCAAATAACTCTAAAAATAAAGCAATTCGGGAGGGTTTTATTAGTTCCAACAAGAGATATATCCCTCACGATTCAACATTGCTTTCAACTGATCGATAAATTTGGAAAAATATGTATTTTTCAGGGTTGGCCAAATTAGGCACTAAGTTGGCCAAAACCGGTGCACTTCCCCTATATCTACACGACAATTTCTTTTCAACGGAAAACACATCAATCGTAGAATACACCATTCTACTTGATATGTTTGAAGTTAATGATATGATTTAAAATTAATCTAAATAACCTCATCTATAACTTTATTTATGTATGAAGTTAAATAACTTCATCTTGACATCCAATAAACTCATATATAATTTTGTCATGAAAATCATATTAAAATCACAAATTCATATCATATACAACTTAAATTAACTTTATATTGCATTCTATATGATACTAACTCCATCTGGATATTTATATAATTTTAAATTGACATCCTTATACGACTGCTGGTTTGCTGGGTTCGCCTCCTTTGCCGCTTTTTGCTCCTTCTTCGCCTTTTTGAGGTTCACAACCTCCCTCCAGGGCAGGCCTTCCTCCCGGCGAACTTCGATATTTTGATAAGAAAATTATTTTGAGCTTTTTAGTGGAATGTTTTCACCTGTCATAAGACGAGTTTAAACAATCCCATTGAATTCCACCACTTAATTGTATCCGGACAGATACGTATTTCGACTAGAGATGTCGCAAATTAATCGATTATTTCGATTAATCGATTAATCGTTGTGATAATCGATTAATTTTGAATCGATTATTACCCAACGACTAATCGATTCAATAATCGAGAAGAATCAACAGTAATCGATTAGTTACTAATCGATTAATCGGGATTTTACGACATCATAAGGATGTCGCAAATTAAGCGATTACTTCGATTAATCGATTCATCGTTGTGATAATCGATTAATTTTTAATCGATTACTACCCAACGATTAATCGATTCAATAATCGATAAGAATCGAGAGTAATCGATTAGTTACTAATCGATTAATCAAGATTTTACGACATCTCTAATTTCGACCTCAACAGTAAGGCCGTCTTCAGTGTCTCGTACTTGACTCGACTTGAAGAAAATGATCGCAGCTTACACTATTTATACTATGCGTAGGTATAATAATTTATCTAGGTATGAATAATTCCCATGTATCTCAAGCTTGCAAGATTATGCATGAATGAGAACTACTTTACATTCCGTGGAAGCTTCTACAAACAAACGAAGGGTGCACCTATGGGAAATCCGCTATCACCGTTTTTGTGCGAATTATTCATGGCGAATTTGGAGGACAACCTAGAGGAACAAGGAGTACTACCCGAGAAGTGGTGGAGATACGTGGACGACATTTTCAGCATCATCAACCGGAAAGATCTACCCAGGATTTTGGAAGCGATAAACAACGTGCATAAAGACATCAAATTCACCCACGAGGAGGAAAAGGAAGGTAAATTACCTTTCTTGGATCTACTGGTTATCAAGGGAACAAATGCAACATTAGACTTCGAAATCTATAGGAAGCCCACCAACACCATGAGAGTCATCCCATACACATCAAATCATTCGTATCAGCACAAAATGGCAGCTTTTCATCACATGATCCACAGGATGCAGACGATTCCCCTGAGCGAAGAAGGAAAAACGAAGGAGCTACAACACATCTTGGAAACAGCGAGGATCAATGGATACAAGGAAAGAACAATACAAGCAATCATCAACAAGAAGCAGAGGAACCTACGGAAAAACGAACTGACAACACTAACACCGATCGACGAACCGCTGAAGAGGGTATCGGTCCCCTATGATCGACACATCACCCACCAGCTACGCCATCGACTGAGGAAATTCGGCATCGATTTAGTATTCTCCAGCAGAAGCAATCAACTGAAGACACTGTTGGGCTCCACAAAGGATAGAGTAGAAATGTTAAATAAGGCCGGGGTTTATCAAATTAACCTTAGTAAGATGTTGGGGTCAATATGACCCAAAACGAAACTTCAAAGTACAATAACTTTTTACCTGATAATCCGATCGTTCTGAAATTTCTTGACTTTTAATATTTTGTGGAAATGAAGCATCTGACATGAAAAAAGTATTTTAAGGTGCAACAGGAACGACCCCACAAAAAAAGTTACGAATAAGATGTTGGGGTCATATTGACCCAGAAATGTAAATGCTTATAAAACAGTCAAATTTTAACCGAATTACAAAGTTTATATACCGTTCGAAAGATAAACTCATCAATTTTGTGGCTATGTGGTGATATGCTGGTTCTGGAGATAATGGCCACCGGGAAACGACTTCCACGGGGACCTTGTCGGTCATATAAGGGGAGCATAAAAATCGCTCCATATATGCTATTCGATCGCTAATTCTTCATATATTCTCTTAAAACGGTAATGTATGGTCCATGAGATGGTTTCCGACGAAAGTGGCCACTCCCGGTACATGCAAGGTGCCCCGGGGAACCCGCAGGAGGGGACATTTCCGTTTTAGCACCAAAATATGCCGTGCGGCGGCTCTTTTGCCATGATTTTCCACCATACAGATGGTTATGCGCTTGAAATCGATAAGTGACCACATTGGCCACTCCTGGTACATGCAAGGTGCCCCCGAAGAATTCGCAGGAGGGGACATTTCCGTTTTAGCACCAAAATATACCGTGCGGCGGCTCTGTCGTCATGATTTTCCACAAAATAGATGATAACGCGCTTGAAATCGATAAAAGACTACATTGGCCACTCCTGGTACATGCAAGGTGTCCCCGGGGAACCCGCAGGACGAGACATTTCCGTTTTAGCACCAAAATATGCCGTGCGGCGGCTCTTTCGTCATGATTTTCCATCAAACAGATGGTTATGCGCTTGAAATCAATAAGTGACCACATTGGCCACTCCTGGTACATGCAAGGTGCCCCCGGGGAATCCGCAGGAGGGACATTTCCGTTTTAGCACCAAAATATACCGTGCGGCGGCTCTGTCGTCATGATTTTCCACAAAATAGATGATAATGCGCTTGAAATCGATAAAAGACCACATTGGCCACTCCTGGTACATGCAAGGTGCCCCCGGGGAATCCGCAGGAGGGGACATTTCCGTTTTAGCACCAAAATATACCGTGCGGCGGCTCTGTCGTCATGATTTTCCACAAAATAGATGATTATGCGCTTGAAATCGATAAAAGACCACGTTGGCCACTCCTTGTATATGCAAGGTACCCCCGGGGAACCCGTAGAAGAGGACATTTCCGTTCTGGCACCAAAATGTGCGGTGCTGTGGCTCTCTCGTCATGATTTTCCACAAAATAGGGGACATTTCCGTTTTAACACCAAAATATGCCGTGCGGCAGCTTTTTTTTTTTAACTTTGTTATCGTGATTTTTTATTTTACAGATAAGTACCGTGCGGCAGCTCTTTCGTCATGATTTTCCACAAAATAGATGATTATGCGCTTGAAATCGATAATTGACCACATCGGCCGTTCTTGGAGTCTACCAGGGGCCCCCAGGGAACCCGTAGAATGGGATATTTCCATGTTAACACCGAAATATGCGGAGCGGCGACTCTTTCAGTGTGTTTTCCCACCAAAGAGATGGTTATTCTCTCGAAATCAATAAGCGATTACATTGGCCACTCTTGAACCCATGAGGTGCCCTTGGGGAACCCGTAGAAAGAGACATTTCTCTTTCGTCATGATTTTCCACAAAATAGATGATTTTTTTTTATTCCTTTATTTATTTGTGAGGCACTCTGTGTCACTTAACCGCTACTGTGCCGAGATCTACTGTGGTATTCTGCTGTACAGAATCCACACAGAATCTATTTTTAGATTTCCATTACCATTATTGTTGTCGGTGCCAGTCCATCTTGTCGTGAGTCCATTGTGTCCGTTTGTCCATGTCGTGTGTCCATTGATAGTTGCATTGTTCGGTTGCCATTTATCCGGGTACCGTTGGAGGAATGCCTCCGAGAAGAATAAGTTGTCAGTCGTCATCATGCAGCCGTGACGGTAAGGCGCGTACCCCAAACGCCAACGTATAAGCTGCGGATCCGGCGACTGACGAGGGTTTGGTGGAGGGGCTGGGAATCGAACCCATGACCATTCGCTTGTAAGGCGAACGTGTAGCCAACTACGCTACGGGACCCCCACTAAAAAATAGATGATTATGCGTTTGAAATCGATAAGTGACCACATTGGCCACTCTTGGAACCAATCCCGAGTAGACGAAAATAGCTCAATAATATCAAATGTTGATAAGATAGCAAAATGAGATATGGACATGATTGATATAAGAGATAAAAGATCAGACGATAATATCAAAATTTTGCACTAAAATATCATTAGAAGATCAAGTTATGCTATTTGTAATAAGTGATCAATATCATGTGCCATTAGTTTGTTCTTATCCATAGCATATCTTGATATTTAAATGATATTTCGGTGCAAATTTTTGATATTGTTGCCTGTTCTTTTATCTCTTATATCAATCAAATCCATATCATGTTTTGTTATTCTGTTCATGGCTTCTGCCCGGGATGAGATGCCCACGGGGAATCCGTAGATGGTGACATTTCCGTTTTTATAACGAAATGAATGACCACATTTTCCATTTTGGAACCTATGAAGTACCGCCGTGGAGCTCATAGGAGAGGACATTTCCGTGCTTACTTCATACTCTTATTAGGCCGATGCCCACGTAGCGTGTTTTCAAGCTGCGTGCACGCCGCGTCCACGCAAGGTACCCGGGATCAAATGTTGTCGTGCACACGTTTACGTGCTGGGTACCTTGCGTGAACGCAGCGTGCAAGCAGCGTGAAAAAACTTTACGTGGACATCGGCCCTTGAAGACATGTATGTGCAGCGGCTCTTTTATTATAATTTTCCATCAAATAGTTGGTTATGCTCTTGAAATCTAATATTAACCCGGGGGAACCCCAGGTCCAGTTTCGGTAATTGTGGAGTGCCGTGAAGAATCCATTGAAAGTGTCTGTACACACAAAATCTCACTCACTTTTTAGGAACTTTTCCTCAACCGAATTGCTCGCAGTAAATAGCATTCGACGAAAATCCTGCCCTATTGTTTCCCACTGAAAATTTGTCTAGATCGGACTATGGGCTCCGAAGTTATGGCCAAAATACTAATTTCACCGGCTGCATGGGAAAATCACTTTTCTGGCACTTATGCTCATCCGATTGACTTGCAATAAGTTGCGTTCAGCAGAAAATTTTAGAATGCAAATAAACAAATATGAAAAATAAGAGCTATCTACCTATTAGTGTTATATTAGACTTTTCTTATATATTTCTCAACCCTTTTGAACGAACGATAAAGGCACCAACACCACTAGGTAGATTAATCTTGTTTTTTTTTTCTATCAAATAGGTCATTCATTCTGAACTTAATATCTACAAGGTACCCGCAGGAGTCTCACAAAAGGAGAGATTTTTTTTTATATCTAAATGTTGCGTTTTCATATCATTGTCCACGGCGACCGGTGAAAACATCAAACTTCTATGAGTCAATATTGAAGGGACCATCGACTAATGGTAATATCGAGATGCGGAATAGAAAATCCTTGGAGAGCTGTTCGAAGGGATCATCACAGTAGCCCAGAAACTATTTTTTAATTTGACTCAGTACTCAATTTCAAATGAAGAACAATTTCAAGCGCATAGCCAACTTTTTGAAGACTTGTGGCCAGGGTGGACAATGATAGACGAAGATAGAGCTGCCGCAAGCGGCACAGTACATTTGATATAACCATGAAAATGTCCTCTCCTACGGATTTGCAGGGCATCTCAAAGGTTCCAAGAGTAGACAATATCACTAATCAACTCCAAGCACATGACCATCTGTTTGGTAGAAAATAACGAAGAAAGAGCCACCGCACGGCATATTTTGGTGTTAAAATGGAAATGTACTCTTCTACGGGCTCCCGGGGGCACCTCATAGGTTCTAAGGGTGGACAATATGTCAATAATCGATTTCGAGGGCACCTATTTGAAGGAAAATCACGACGAAAGAGCCGCCGCATGACTTAAGTTGGTGTATAAATGGAAATGTCATCTTCTACGTGTTCTCCGAGGGAGCCTCATAGGTTTCAAATGTAGCCGATGTGGTCACTTATCGATTTCGAGCGCACGTCCATCTGTTTGATTGAAAAACACCGAAAGAGCCGCCGCACGGCTTATATTGGTGTAAAAATGGAAATGTCCCCTTCTACGGGTTCCCTGGGGGCCCTCATAAGTTCCAGGCGTTGCCAATGTGGTCACTTATCGATTTCATGCGCATAATAATCTATTTTGTGGAAAATCATGACGAAAGAGACGCCGCACGGCATATTTTCGTGTTAAAACGGAAATGTCCTCTCATACGGGTTCCCCGGGGGCACCTTGCATGTACCAGCAGTGACCAATGTGGTCAATAATCGATTTCAAGCGCATAACCATCTGTTTGGTGGAAAATCATGACAAAAGAGCCGCCGCATGGCATATTTTGGTGCTAAAACGGAAATGTCCCTTCCTGCGGGTAAACCGGGGGAACCTTGCATGTACCAGGAGTGGCCAATGTGGTCACTTATCGATTTCAAGCGCATAACCATGTGTTTGGTGGAAAATCATGACGAAAGAGCCGCCGCACGGCATATTTTGGTGCTAAAACGGAAATGTCCCCTCCTGCGGGTTCCCCGGGGGCACCTTGCATGTACCAGGAGTGGCCACTTTCATCGGAAGCCCTCTCATGGAACATACATTACCGTTTTAGGAGAATCTATGAAGAATTAGCGATCGAAAGGCATATATGGAGCGATTTTTATGCTTCCCTTATATGACCGACAAGGTCCCCGTGGAAGTCGTTTCCCGGTGGCCATTGTCTCCAGAACCAGCATATCACCACATAGCCACAAAATTGATGAGTTTATCTTTCGAACGGTATTTAAACTTTGTAATTCGGTTATAATTTGACTGTTTTATAAGCATTTACATTTCTGGGTCAATATGACCCCAACATCTTATTCGTAAGTTTTTTCTAATATCCGAAGAAGGTTAATTGTTCACAGTGTGATAAAGTATATGTAGGTCAAACAAAAAGATCGTTAGATGTAAGGTTCAAAGAACATATCGCAGAAGTAAGTAAGGCTAAGAGGGAAACTGATAAGGGATTAAATTATGAGTTTAGGTCTAAGGTAGCTGAACATGTATATCAGGAAAATCATTCAATTACGACATCAAACATTAAAATTTTAAGAAATGTCTCTTCTCCGTGCAAACTTGATGTTGCTGAGAGCTTGGAAATCTACCGACAGGTACAAACGCGGTTGTTGAATAAAGATCAAGGAAATGGTAGCTCCTGGCTCTTCAAGTTTATACCTAAGCATTAAGCGCATCAAGCGAGTAGAAATAAGCACCGTAGTAAGATAAGTACCTAGATAAATTATTATACCTACGCATAGTGTAAATAGTGTAAGCTGCGATCATTTTCTTCAAGTCGAGTCAAGTACGAGACACTGAAGACGGCCTTACTGTTGAGGTCGAAATACGTATCTGTCAGGATACAATTAAGTGGTGGAATTCAATGGGATTGTTTAAACTCGTCTTATGACAGGTGAACTTCGATAGTCGTCGTAGAAGGAGGAACTGGTTTCCGTCGTTCCTTAGGGTCGGCAACCTGTTCAACCTTCTCCCGACGGATCGTAGTAGCCTTCCTTTTATGCACTACCGGCTTGGCGCTAGCTCCCGTTGCCATACTGAGCTTGCTTAGCTTTGGAGAGGGTCAGCACGGACTTCTTAAGGACCTTGATGTACTTCCCGCCGTTGTACAGAAAGGACATGACTTCCTATACGTCTATAATCACCTCCAGTTTCTGGCCTCCGCTCTCCTTGTAACTGGTCATCACTTCCGTGATGACTCTGGTTAGGGTAGCTCTATCCATCTTGATCTCGATTGGCGGCTCCTCCGACCTGCCACACTCTTCCGTATCGCCTGCCCCTGGCGATCGGTAGGGCGACCTGTTAAGGCCACTTCATTTGGCGAAGCGATCCACCCTTTCATCAGACCCTTCTCCCTCCCCACCCCAATTTGTTTTTTTTTTGGTTTGGTCGACATTTTGGTCCCACGAGTCACGCGAGAAAATAGGTCTGCCACGCCAGAGCTCCGCAATAACGTGATAAGGGAACCTTATACTATGGGGGTACCCAGGTATCCCACAGGCCCCGTTAGCGGCCTGATATTTATTTCACCCCTGAGACCATGCATCCCCTTGGCACGGGTCGCTTGAAACCGTAGGGTTAGGGGTTAGGGGACGTCATATTATTATCTTCACTGAAGTGCTCCTGATAATATGACCAGATTTACACCGCTACACACTGCTCAAAAGTATCTTTATCCCCAGGGTATCGGGTAAGCTGTGCTGTAACAAGTGTAATGTGTTTATATAAAATGGGACGAACCCTAAGTCACACTTACACCAGCATGCTGAACATCCAAAGAACACCTAACAGAATTTTGATTTTTGAATATACACTTTAGCTCTGATAAAGCATCCCATGCGAATTGTTGTTTTGGCTATCCGAAAGCCTGCGGCTAGTCTTTTTAATCCATATACCGTTTTCACTCAAATTCCGAACATGGCTCATATCCACACTCGCTTTTAAATGGCCATATTGGCTTTTTTTCGTTTAATTTTCTGAGAATGAGCATGAGCACAATTCGTAGTTGCTGTTCTGTGATTGACTGAACTTGCGAAATTGTACAGAGAACACAATAAATGGGGCTTGGGATTGGCCCATTCTCAATGTATACGTTTTGGGAGCTCAAATATTTAAAGTCAATAACGGCGCCGGCTACGTCCTTAGGGTCATATAGGAAGGGAAGGATTGTCAGTCCGACTCTCATTGCTACTAGAGACCGAGTATACCTCTGCATCTACACGATTGTCTTGGGATAGGATATCGTTTTAGTTACAAAGGATAATTTATCTATGGGATGGGAAATAACACTAATACGTTGTCTCGCGACGAGAAAAAGTTAAAACATGCACACCCGGTGGCATATGAAAACTGAGGAGAATCGCGTTTTGGACGACCGAACAGAAGCGCAGCACTCTGTACTCACTTGCTCGATGGCTACTGCAAACTATAGAAGATCGCGCTTGTTTCGACCGGAGCAAAACGCAATACATACGCATGACCCAGCCAACACAAAGTCATATATCAAGCTCTGTCTGGAATAAGGGCGAATGTCACAAGAGAGGATTCTCTTCGTCGATTTCCCCTCTTCTTAATAAAAGTGACAAGCAGCGGATTTCTTTGTGGTTTATCACCTCAGCACGATAGAAAACAATACGAACTTGCATTCTGAGGTGATAAACTGTAAAGAAATCTTCTCTCTTGCGCCATTCGCCCTTTTACCAGATAGAGCTTGATATGATAGCGAATAAGTATACAAGGTGGAGGTGATATAGGCGCATTCCTCCAATTGTCTGCATGCGAAGTGTACGTATATGGCCTCCACTTTGTACCACCGAACACGAGATAGAATTTTCATTATTTTCCCGACGACTAAAATATGCACTGCACCTGCTGGCTCGATGACTACTCTTGGCTTTTTTCTTTTAATTTTCTCCACAGGAAACCTAATTCGTTTGCAATCTTTATCCTCAGTACAAAAAAAAACGATGAAAGTTTTAGTTTTAGGGCGCTAAAACGCCAGTGTTTGGAAAATGAGTCATGTTCGGGATTTGAGTTAAAACGGTATTACACAAGTGTGACGAACCCTATCCGACCCATGAGTACAACATGATGGAGGTGGCCGATGCCAAGTGTGCCAACTGTGGCGACAAACATCGGATCATAAAAAAGAATTTTCCAAAGCGGTTGGAGTTCCTGGAAATCCGGAAGAAGGCTGCCAAAAGTCCCCGTAACGCTGGGTAGACACCTTTGCGTGGTGTGTTATGGTGTAAGATCTACCACGGTCACATTGTCAGCTGCAGGCAAATCCTGACCCAACGAATACCTTCCCCAATATCCAGCTCCGTGGTACTTATGAGGGTGTCGCTGAGGCGGGGCCCTCTCGTTAAGTAAGTACTACATCAACACTTCTTTCCCCTCCCAAGTTACGGTGCAGATGGGCGTGGCCAGGGGTAGTAATCCTCATGCTTTTGTGATTTTTATCCTAGATTAGAATCAAGGACCACACCCACCTTGATTTCTGATAGCAATCTGAATAAGGATTTCAAAAGAAAAACATGAATATCACTAGTGTCCAATCTACGAAGTACACCGTAACTATGCTATGCTATCCGGAAGAAGGCTTCCAAAAGGTTGCTGTCGAAGAAAAACCGCGTTCCTGCACTCAACGAGCTGAACAATACGGCCATTGCTGCTCTTCCACGAGAGATTCCTATTCTTCCTCCGTTACAACTGCACAAGCGACTGGCAGCTGCATAGAATCAACATCCAGCGAATAACCCCCGCTCCCTTCTACATTCCATCTGCAGCCGAAGAACGAAACTGTCCCACTGGAAGAATCTGTTCCGCTCTACACCCCAGAGCAACTAATGCTAATCTTATTGCAGCTCACCATTCAGGTGCACGGTTTCAAAATCCGATTCGATAGATATTTACTCTTGGCATGTCCATCATCAGAAATGGCTGCTAGAATGATCAACTGGAACGCTTGTTCGCTCAAGAGCAAAACCATCGAGCTGAAAATTTTCCATGAAGAGAAGGAAATAAATGTTGCAATCATTGTCCTGGAAGACAGCCAACGTCATCCCCATCTGAAAGCCTGGGAAGGATCCTTCTTTCACGAAGAGTTATCACCGCTTCAGCCTTGTCTCAGGGTTATCCAAGCTGTTGCCAAGAAGGCGTTCGACAATGTACGGCAAAATAGCCTGGTTTATAAACTACAATGCTACAATCTTCCCAGCTACCTGGTAGAATCATTAACAATTACCTGTTGGCAAGGACATTCCCGGTCTCAATAAGCATAGCGAGCTCCAATGCGCACGACATCATCGCAGACAGTAGTGTCATCAGGCCCCTGATTTTCAATCTGTTCGCTTCAGACATGCCAGAACCCCCAGAAGGCGGCATTCTGTTTGTTGGCGTCTACCAAAAGAGAGTGATTAGAGCGCTAATAGCCAAACTCCAAAACTGGATGTCCTGACAGAGCACCTCACCAGCTGGAAGATTAGTATCAACGCGGCGAAGACCCAAGTTATTATTTTCCGGCAACAGCTTGACAAGACAGTGACCGTCGATCGTCATTATCTCTGCAAAATAGGCTGTTTGTCTACAAGCAAATCATCTTCCCTGTAATCCCAACGCGTTCAAACTAGTTCCTGAGGATGATCCTCAAAACTTTTCCCAGGACACGGACTTCTGAGGTCCACCGCTCGAGCAACACACATGCACACAGCAGTTTGTGTGACTTATATACAACCAAAACAAGTCACATACGAGTTGCTGTGACTAGATCGAACTGAATTGTGTTACCAGGGCGTCTGACCGGTAGCAAAACACTTCACGCGCGCTGATATTTATTTATTATCAGACTAAGGCCGGAGTGGCCTGTGCTGCACATAAAAGTCTTCTCCATTCAGCTCGGTCCATGGCTGCACTTCGCCAACCACGCAGTCTGTGGTGGGTCCGCAAATCGTCCTCCACCTGATCGATCCACCTTGCCCGCTGTGCACCTCGCCTTCTTGTTCCCGTCGGATCGTTGTCGAGAACCATTTTCACCGGATTACTGTCCGACATTCTGGCTACGTTCCCGGCCCACCGCAGTCTTCCGATTTTCGCGGTGTGAACGATGGATGGATCTCCCAACAGCCGATGCAACTCGTGGTTCATTCGCCTCCTCCACGTACCGTCCGACATCTGCACCCCACCATAGATGGTACGCAACACTTTCCTTTCGAAAACTCCCAGTGCGCGTTGGTCCTCCACGAGCATCGTCCAGGTGTCGTGTCCGTAGAGAACTACTGGTCTTATAAGCGTTTTGTAGATAGTCAGTTTGGTACGGCGGCGAACTCTATTCGATCGGAGCGTCTTACGGAGTCCAAAGTACGTACGATTTCCAGCCACTAGGCGCCTCCGAATTTCTCTGCTGGTATCGTTATCGGCGGTCACCAGTAAGCCCAAGTACACGAATTCTTCAACCACCTCGATTTCGTCACCACCGATAGAAACTCGTGGTGGGTGGCTTACATTGACCTCTCTTGAGCCTCTTCCTATCATGTACTTCGTCTTCGACGTGTTGATGACTAGTCCAATCCGTTTAGCTTCGCTTTTCAGTCTGATGTAGGCTTCCTCCATCCTCTCAAAGTTACGTGCCATGATATCAATGTCGTCGGCGAAACCAAATAACTGGACGGACTTCGTGAAAATCGTACCACTCGTGTCAATCCCTGCCCTTCGTATTACTCCCTCCAAAGCGATGTTGAATAGCAGACACGAAAGACCATCACCTTGCCGTAACCCTCTACGCGTTTCGAAGGGACTCGAGAATGCCCCTGAAACTCGAACTAGGCACATCACCCGATCCATCGTCGCCTTGTCGCCTTGATCAACCGTATCAGTTTATCCGGAAATCCGTTTTCGTGCATAAGCTGCCATAGCTGGTCCCGATCGATTGTATCATATGCGGCTTTGAAGTCGATAAATAGATGATGTGTGGGCACGTTGTATTCGCGGCATTTCTGCAATACCTGACGTATGGCGAACACCTGGTCTGTGGTAGAGCGTTCACCCATAAATCCCGCCTGGTACTGCCCCACTAACTCTCTTGCAATTGGTGTTAGTCGGCGGCATAAAATTTGGGAGAGTACCTTGTAGGCGGCGTTCAGCAATGTGATCGCGCGGTAGTTGCTACAATCCAGCGTATCGCCCTTTTTGTAGATGGGACACACTACACCTTCCATCCACTCCTGCGGCAGTACCTCCCAAACCTTGGTAATCACCCAGTGCAGCGCTCTAGCTAGTGCCACACCACCGTGTTTAAACAGCTCTCCTGGTAGTTGGTCAACCCCAGGGGCTTTGTTGTTTTTCAGCCGGTCGATCTCCTCCTGGATTTCCTGGAGATTCGGAGCCGGAAGTCGCATGACCTGCGCGCGTGCTCCTAGGTTCATTACTATATCGCCACCGTTGTCTGCCATATTGCCATTCAGGTGCTCTTCGTAGTGCTACCGCCACCTTTGGATCACCTCACGCTCGTTTGTAAGAAGGTTCCCGTTTATGTCCTTACACATATCGGGCTGTGGCATGTAGCCCTTACGTGAACGGTTCAACTTCTCATAGAACTTTCGTGCGCTATTAACGCGGTACAGTTCCTCCGTCTCTTCACGGTCTCGATCTTCCTGCTGGCGCTTTTTCCTCCGGAAAATCGAGTTTTGTCTGTTCCGCGCCCGTTTGTATCGTGCCTCGTTCGCCCTCGTGCGGTGTTGCAGCAATCTCGCCCATGCTGCATTCTTCTCCTCAACTAACTGCTCACATTCGCCGTCATACCAGTCGTTTCTCTGATCCGGAGCCGGAGTGCAGCGGTTGCGGTGCTTCCAATGGCGGATCGAATATCTCTCCAGCCATCTTCAAGAGATGCTGCACCTAGCTGCTCTACCGTTGGGAGTGCCACCTCCAGCAGCTGCGCGTAGTCTTGGGCTAGTCTACCGTCTTGTAGCCGCCCAATGTTTAGCCGCGGCGGACGACTCCGACGCGTGTTGATCACCGTCGAGAGTTTTGAGCGCAGACATACTGCAACGAGGTAGTGGTCGGATTCAATATTCGCACTGCGATATGTGCGTACGTTCGTGATGTCGGAGAAGAATTTACCGTCGATTAGAACGTGGTCGATTTGGTTTTCCGTTACTTGATTAGGTGATTTCCATGTGGCCTTGTGGATATTCTTGCGGGGGAAGAAAGTGCTTCGGACTACCATTTCGCGGGAGGCTGCAAAGTTTATGCATCGTTGGCCGTTGTCGTTCGATACGATATGCAGACTATCCGGTCCGATGACCGGTCTATACATTTCCTCCCTTCCTACCTGAGCGTTCATGTCACCGATGATGATTTTGACGTCCCGCAGTGGGCATCCATCGTATGTCTGCTCCAGCTGCGCACAGAACGCTTCTTTCTAGTCGTCAGATCTCCCTTCGTGTGGGCAGTGCACATTGATGATGCTATAGTTGAAGAAACGGTTTTTTACCCTCAGCTTTCACATCCTTGCGTTGATTGGCTGCCACCCAATCACGCGTTGACGCATCTTTCCCAGCACTATGAAGCCGGTTCCCAGCTCATTGGTGGTGCCACAGCTTTGGTAGAAGGTAGCCGCTCGATTCCCGCTTTTCCACACTTTCTGTCCTGTCCAGCAGATTTCCTGCAGCGCTACGACATCGAAGTTGCGGAAGAGTGGCGTAGCCACGGGGGTGGTTTTGGGCATAAAACCCCCCCCCCCCAGAGACAACAATTTTGGAAGAAATTTTTTTTTTCTAAAAAAAAATTGTTCAGAAAAACCCCCCCAGACCAATTTTCTGGCTACGCCACTGTGCGGGGATGTAATTCATCGTAGCGCGCTGAGGTGAGAGTAAATATCAGTCCGAGGCCCGTTGCTTAGATCCGGACCTGGGTGCTTTTCAGGCGTTTGTACCAATCTAGGTTATTTTAAATGTAAATATTAGTGCACAAAGTAGTTGGGTTATCAAATTTACAAACTAATCAATGCCTCCCAAAGGCAAATATGTCAAATAAGATATGTTTCCCAAATTATTCTACTACCTAAAAAATTTAAAAAATACAAAAGGCCAAATCCAACCAAATAAGAAAATAAACACAAATTTATCGGAAAAACATTTTAATATTCGCCGCATATGTGTTAGAGTTCAAATTTCAATTCATATTTGGCTTTGTATTAGAAAATGTATAGTTTCGAAACCGAATTCGTATTTTGATTTGGACCAATTTATTAAGCCATGTTCAACCAAGTCTGTGTTTCTATTATAGACATTTTTGCAAACGCCATAATGCTGCCTTCTTTCCATCACAGAACATTTCTACGGACCGATGGAAGAGCGAAATGAATGTGCTACTCCAAACGCTCTTAATTTAAGTTTCACAATCACGATAAAATGCTGATTGCAACAGTCCAAACTTTCAAACCAAAATCACTTGAAAAGACAGTTCTGAATGTGTTACTCATGTTCATTCCTTTCACAAACATTTTTTTCCCTCTCATTTATACCCGGACCAAACATCCCTCCACATCCGGGGAAGCAATTCTGACGAACATCACCTGGGGCGATTATCAAACTTTGAAACATTCTTCTATTGCCCATAGATACTTTCGGAGATAGTTTTAATGATGGACTTCTCGGTGGAGCAGATTCGCAAACCGACATGCAGTGAACTCACACCTTGGCCGCAAACCGGAAGGAAGGAAGCTCGCAGCAGGGCAGCACCGAATCAGCATCGGAGAAACGTTTAGCATATCACAAAGTTTTCATCTAGGCATCTCGTCGATTCGCTTTTGGAAATCTCGTTTTGAATTTTTCGGGACGGCAATGATGGACGATGCAAGCAGCCATTGGGAAGTGGACTTTGGTGAAGGTACGCTCTCCTAGCTGGGAAACGAAGGTGAAACTTGTTAAACACTCTTGGTGAGATTTTCTGTGATTAAAAGATCGAAATTGGACAGGTGAAATGGTGTTTTACTTTCTATTCGCACTCGCTTTGAATTAACGTTTGAGGATTCGGTTCGTGACAGGGGCGTGTGAAAGGACTAAACACCAAAAATTAAAAAAATAAATTAAGTTCCTTCCCATTGTAAATTATTCAATGTAAAGTTTGTGTTTATGAAAATCAATCAGTTAGACAAAACATAGTAGAAATTTAACTATACTTACTAATAGGAATCAAACAATGAACAATAGATAAACAAAATTAATGATATAACCTTCCAGTGAACGAACTTTGTCCCGAGCAATCCATTTCACAATTCCGGTAGTAATAACTTCAAAATTGTTTTCCTCGTTCAAAAGGCAAACGCAAATTGCATCCTGCTCGAGGGGGTCAACAAAACCGGGTAGATAATATGGAAAATACAAGGGCGGAGTGCTCGTATAGTCTTGCTGGTAGCAAACCAGTGGAAAATCTTCTTAAAACGAAATGTAAACAAAGCGGCCCCATAAAAAGATGCAACATAAATAGGGACACGGCAGGTATTTCCGTCCATCGTCATAGGGGCCAAAACCATCGAAAGCAACATCCATTTGCTAGAGCTCCACTATAGCAGAACGTATCTCCTGAGCTTAAGATTTGATACGAATGAGTTTGTCAAAAAAGTGTCTCCTTTATTGGTTTTCTAGACTATGACGAAAAGACGAAAATACCTGCCATAACCCTACTATCAAAATAAGAACTTCAGGAAAAGCGAAAGGCCCGCAGGAAAATGTGTGAGAAAGCAGTGTTTTGCAGTCTGGTTGGCTGGTGAAGGGAATGTGGCGTTGCAGCGAGATGTAGATCGTTGGTCCATTCAAGACAAATTGAATTTGCTTCCTTATCTTATAGAGTCCAGCAGCAGACAATGAGGGTGGTCGGTCGTTTGTGCAACGAGAGGATTCGTCGTATGTATTTGGGAGAATTTTTTCACCTGTGCATAAAAATAGAGGTGGTTTACAAATTTTGCCTTAATATTTGATGAAATATTCCAAAGTAAATATGGATAATAAATTAGTAAGTAGGTATAATCGGAGCCTCGCATGCTTGAAATATAGCCACTGATATATTAATATCTATATTAACATGCAACTAGAGGACGATAGCTTTCATTACATTTCTGCATAATTCGACTTAGGTCGACCAACTGAAATATTGTCTGTGTGTGTGTATAAATGTATGTATTAGCGTGAAAGTGGTCTTTTTTCCGAATCAACGATAAATCCTCTTCATTGTTTACTTTAAAAATGGGTCGTACCGGACACTAAGCTCAAAAGATATGGCCCAAATACTTTTTTTTTATTTCACGCGAAAAGTACCTTTATTGCTAGGCGTATGAATCAAGGCTTTATACCATATTTGTTAAAGAATCACACATATTTTGTCAAAAAAATCTGCCAATTTAGTCGTTATTAAATGTATAACATACGACCTGGTTACAGCCCGGTAACGACGTGTAACAATGTATAGGACTAAGCATATGCGGTATTTCGAAAAATTTCGTTTCAGGTGGTTCGAAACGAAATTCCGCGGAATTTCGGGGAATTTTAGCATGGCGAAATCACATTTCTTGATTTCGTTTCGTTTCGTAAAATTACAAAAATTTCGCTAGAAAAAACTAGCTTCTAACGAAATTTAACGGAATTCCGCGGAATTTCGAAACAAATTTAAACTTAAACCATTCTTTATTTTATCAAAAATTTTGGCTGCGCCGCTGAACAAAATCGTTAAATTGTTTTCAAAACTTTAGGTTATACAGTTTATTATATTCACGCTTACTACATAACCCCATTCTTAGTCGACAAATACGTATGTAGTTTGCTTCTATAAAACGTCTTAAGTTTGGAAACAAATTCAAATTTATATTTTGTGGTATTTTTTACTATTTGTACAATATTAATGCGGATTCGATCGTGTTGCTGCTGGTCATGGGACGGCAGCTAGTCCGGGAGAACGCGAAGTGAAAATAATCTCCCTCGCGTAGCAGAAATTTGTTTAACCAGTTAACAATCGATGTTGTAGATGCTGATCACGCCAGCTAGTGTGGGAGAACGCGAAGTGATGAAACTAATGTCTGCATCAAATAGCACAGAATTATTTAGTGCAGAATCGAACGTATTGTAGAAGTTTATTAAACGAAGCACATTGAATTGTGTTGGATTGATTTGAAAAACAGTTTTCGTCTTCTTGTTTTCAAATAACTTTGTTTACAATAAATATTCAGTCGCTTACCCAGGGGCTTCACATGAATTTCCTTCTCTACTACCCAACGATTCCTTTCCCGTAGCGCTCACGGAGATGCAGAGCATTCCTCGGTCTTTTATAAAAACGGTTCTCAACCTGGGGTACATGTACCCCTGTGAGTACTTTCGCCGGGCCCAGGGGGTACATCGGACGAAATGCTTAATGGCGGATGAATTACAATTTTAATCAAAACTTATTGATAAAGTTTTGTATTTTTTTTTATTTCTAAACTTTGTCTTGTACATAATACTCAGTGGTCCAAAATATGAGCCGTCCAAAATACCTCCTTTATCCTATGCATGGCTATCAGTAAATCATGGCCTATTGAATCATGTTCTTCACAACCGGTACAATGGATGAAGAGATGTGGGACAAAAGATCGAAAGGGCAAAACCTCGAATGAACAAATTTAAAAAATCTTCTATGCAATCTACCGGGTCAAAACAGAATGTTTAATAATATGTTAAGAATATGATTCTTAACTAAAATCTAGAGTCTACAGATTCGAAAGCCTCCATTTGAAAGACATGAAGACTTCTTCCCGAAAAGCTCAGTTGCTTCGTTGCAAGAGAATTGGAAGCATCCTTCTGCGCTTCTCGGAGGCCTCCTTTCAATCAGCTCGGAAGCCACCATTCAAGTGACCCGGAAACATTATTATAAGATGTTCAAAAACTTCCATTTAAGATGCCCGGAAGCCAAGCTGTTTTTCTAGAAATTTCTTTTTATTTCTGCTTATTTTGAAAGCCTCGGATCTTTTCAAGGGGCTCGGAAGGGAATTTTAAACAGGCTTAACAGCCTCATTTCGAAAGGCTCGGAAGCCTACCCTCAAGAGAGTTGGAAGCCTCCTCTCTAGAAGCCCGGAAATCTTCTTTTGAGCTTTCTTCTTTAAACTTTCTTTTTTTCTTTTCTCCTTCTTTTAAAAGGCTAGGAAAGCTTGTAACGAATTCTTTCCTTCCAACAATCAGCAACTTATGCGCCACTCTCGTAAGTTGAGAGGTTGCTGTTGCAATTCGGTTGCTCGGCAAGAGACTCTTTTTCACGGCGGGTTGTAAAGGTTCAAACACCCGAATCCAAATTAGCGTACCCACAATAGAGACGGAAGCTGTTGAGTCCCTATCAAAAAAAAACTATAATGAGAGGATATTCCTTATCTAGCATCAGAGTGATCAAAAAGATTTTATCAACCCGCACACCCTAGGAAGAAACGTCAACATAGGCTGGGGAACCTCTGTACATAATGAACTTTTTGTTGCGGTAACATTCTCACTTATATTCATAGTTTTGGTTCCTGTCTTATGAGTGACGTCACTATTCTAAATGGTACAAAATTGTCTTACGTCTAATCTAACCTTTTTGTTCTGGCAGGTAATCCACACGTATCGGGAGCGTTCGGAGTCGACCGCATACGCTAATTTCCCCGGTTTTCCTAACCGCCAACGTCCACGGCTCAGCTTATCCCAGATACCCAGTGGGAGGGTCGGTGACGTAATCGAAAAGCTTATTGCCAACCTCGAACGGTTTCTCATCGGATACAACTCGGTGACGTAATAGGGTAAACGAAGTCGGATCACAGTTGTGTGTCGTCACTAGATGGGTTCATCCACCTGCCGACGGGTGGCGCTTCAGTCCCTGCGATGTCTTGACTAATGAATTATTGGCAGTGGCTGATTTTCTACCCGCCGCTGTCACATCCAGGCGCTAAAGTATATGCGCAAAATAGCCAGCAAGAGTTAACCGCCAGAAATTTGTATGACGAAAGTCATCTAATGCGGGTTTTCTCAAAATAAGAAACTTTTCATGAAAAACTATTTGGTACCGATTATGTAGGAAGGTGTCCGCTACCATGCCTACCAAATATTTTTTCGATTAGGGTGCTTAATTTTGAGAAATCGAACCTTAGATGCCTTTCGCCATACTGATTTCAGAAAGTTAACTCCTAGTGTGCCGCTGTAAGCACGCTCAAAGCAGGCGATTCATTGTACTGAATGCAACTACACTACAGCGACCGTCTGAGGGCTTCGTCAAGTCCGTGGGACTACCGTACCAAAACGTAGTTTTGAGCGGTCTTCGTTTCGTCCAGTTTCACGTGTAGCTTTTCAATACGGACGAATGCCGCCCCGAACTCGCACCCACGTTGCAAGGTGGGCTTTCAACCTGACAACGTGTTCAAATTTATCGTCATGATACTGCTTTTAATTAAATAGATGCCAAAGCCTTACCTGAACCGAAAACGTGCTTACACACACTTTCAACCCCTTTCCTTTAATCAAAGGGTCGTCACAAAACTCAGCCCTGTTTAATAGTTAAGTTTTATTTTAGAACACATAGTCACAAATCTTGGTTATCACTTACTTTGCGCATTTTGTTTGCACTAGCACAGAACTGAGTGTAACTTTATCTATAATTTTCTAACTAACTTTACTTTTTGTTAGTATTTTCCTCTTTCCTTGTGGTAACTAGACGTGTGCTTCTGTTAACGATATCTACCAAAGTAAATCAAAAACCCAAAAGCAGACCACGCGTTCCTTGTTCTTTTGGATCGCATCAAACAATACATACTGTATTGGAGGCTGCTAAATATGAATTTCATCTCATTTTTTGTATTATCTGTTTGAGGCTGTCCTTTTCTAACATTCATATTAAGCGACCTTGACCGTATCATCGGTATCTTTTTTTTGCCTATCTTTTCCCCAACATTTCGTAATCTCCGTTGTGGACAAGTTTAAATTAGATCTCTGAGTGGAAACCAATTATAAATATTACACGTGCAATGCAATCACTCTTCCACGGACAGATGGCGCTTTCGGTATTTGATTGTTGGGAAGTTTTCAACGTTTGTGCAAAAACATAACATACACGCCTAGAAAAAACAAATCAGGTTACAAGCTCTTTTCAAAAGGCTCGGAAGGCCTCTTTCAAGAGGCTCGAAGCCCTCCCTTAAAGAGGGTCGGAGTTCTTCTTTCAAGATGGTTGCAACCTCGAACCTAATCTCGAAAGCCTCTGAAGCCTCCTTTCAAGAGGCTCGGAAGCCTCCTTTCAAAAAGCTCGGAAGCCTCCTTTCAAGAGGCTCGGAAACCTCCTTTCAAAAAGCTCGGAAGCCTCCTTTCAAGAGGCTCGGAAGCCTCCTTTCAAGAGGCTCGGAAGCCTCCTTTCAAGAGGCTCGGAAGCCTCCTTTCAAGAGGCTCGGAAGCCTCCTTTCAAGAGGCTCGGAAGTCTCCTTTCAAGAGGCTCGAAAGCCACTTTTCAAGAGGCTCGAAAGCCTATTTTCAATACGCTCTGAAGCCTTCAATAGTCAAAACATTTCGTACAGTAAGTCCCTTGATGTAAGAACTTAATTTTAATTGGGAAGTTTAAAAAAAATGAAAATTTCAGAAAAGTTTATGGAGAGCCATATATTCCGTTAGATTTCAGGTCCATTTTTGATATACTTCAAGCGCTACGATTATTTTCATTTACAGCAAAAAAAATCATAGGGGGTACCTCAATTAATGCAAAAGTTCGAAGGGTACCTCTCAAGAAAATGGTTAAGAACCGCTGTTTTATAACAATGAATGTTAAACTAATTTTCCTCTTCTAATCCTAAATTAACCGTAAGGACGTGACCAGTATCGTTATTGGTCATGATTTGGAAACTCCGAAGCAAGTATACAATAAGAATAACTTTTTTGTATCCCAAGATTATTATTTGATTGGTGAGCTGTGCATATTTGCTGTTTTTCGGACAATCATGATTAGTAATTACGATGAGTACAGTTCATCAAGCTAAGCTCTTCTTTGACTTCTTCCACAATATGTAAATAACATTGAAGATTTCTGGGCATTTCTAGATCTTCGCATGGAAATTGCAAAAATAAAAATCCAGAACGGGTTGAGAGATTATTAAAATTGCTGAAAGTTCTTTACTTATGATTGCTTTTAGCTCATACTGACCATAACAGCTGTTCTCATGTGCCAAGGACACACAGACAATAGCTCAGTTCGTCGAACTGATTGTATATAAGACTATGGGTCTGTGAAATTCAATCTGAAGTGCATATCTTTGTGCATTTTAGAAAGGTGCACAGGATTCTTCTAGTGAGCAAATGTATGCTATATATATGTGCACGAATAATAAGAAGGAATAAGTTTTGGCTGTTACGCCCTTTTCAAATATCAATTCTCTATCTGTGTATGCGCCTGGCAGATGTGGATACATAATTGAGTATCCCACTAAATAAAAATAAATTTAGGCATTAATTTTCTGATTTTGAATTAGCTCAATACTATAAAACCACGCTGACAAGACAATATGAAGTATGCTTCAGCATAATTACATTATTCTTAAGTGAAATAAGGTTTTAAACGAAATTTGAATCCGTATATGAAAATCCCACAATTTCTATATTTTTTTATACTTTCTGATATGAAAGCGGCATAAATGCTGGGTTATTGCCTTATCGTCAATGGTATATGCGGCAAGAATTCGGTGATTTATCACAGACTGCCTCTTCTGTTATTATAACTCTTTTGGTCGTAAAACAGTTATTTGACTTCGAAATAGTGAAGTCCGAATTGCATACATAATGTAAAACCAATTTAATCAAAATTCCGCAAAAAAAAAATTGAAATTTCGTTTCGTTTCGAAAAATTTCGAATCAAATGAACCTTGATTTCGTTTCGAAGTTTCGAAAGTAAATTCATATTTCGTTTCGTTTCGATCCGAATCAACATAGACATTTTAAATTTCGTTTTGTTTCGTTTCGTTAGGAAAAAGTGTGTTATCGCATACCCTTGTATAGGACATGAACATCGAATTGGATATGGTGACATTGAGTAGGCGAGTTCCTGTTCTAGTAGTAATTAATGAAGGATAACACGGGCTAGGAATGGCGAGTGGGTTATAGAACGGCTTCCTGTATCTCGGTTAACATTAAGGACATAGTTGGAAGAGTACCACGATGGCAGCCGTTTGCTAAAGGATCTAGAAGGATGATATAGATCTAGACAATTTTCAACAGAAAGCAATGCAGCTTTTGAGTCCATTTTTCGATACATCAAGTATTCAATAGGAAACAATGTAAAGGCGCCCCAAGACCTAAGCGATTTCATCGCCGCAACGGCGACAGAATCGCATTCGCCAAGCGATAGAATCGCGTCGCGTTCATTTGGCAAAATAATTTAAATGACAACAGCGCCACTAGAGTTCTAGTACTTATGCTTCTTCTTATTTCTCTGCCCGTTTTTCGCATTCTTATCAGGTGAAGAGCATTTTTTTCATGTTTTGCTATGATCGAAAAAGCCTTATGCAACATACACACCAGTCAACCAGTTTGACGAACATTGACTCCGCTCCCGAGAAAACACTTCGGTTGCCGGTTTGAACGTGTGTGAAGTTGTTTGATCAATCATTTGACGGTTGGCGGCTCGGTTGGAAAAAAAATTAAAACGGTTTGGTTTGAGTTGTCGGGAGCGGAATTAAGCTTCGCCGAACATGTTTGAGCATTTGTAGTGAAGTTGCACAAACCCCCATATATTTTTTGATGGTTGGTGCTCAAGTTGGAGCTTCGGTCGTTCGTGTGTGATATTGTTGGTCGAATAAATTGATTGTTCGTGCCGCTGTTGGTAAAACTTGATGGATGTTTGAATAAACAAGAGGTGGAGTCAATGTTGGTCAAACTGTTTGACCGTGTGTACGTTCCATTAGAGACCGTAGAGCATCGTCTCGGTTCAGCTTGTTCGAAGATAGTAGTGACGACACATGTTTACATTAAAACTGAATGTTTATCAGCACGTATAAGCCTGCCTTGTTTTTTGTATGCTGTGGTAGTGTCGAGAAGCTCCGGATGTGCAAAAAGTTCGCAAAGCCGCCTTTAACGTTCCCGTTCGTCCTCCGGTGGGAAATCATCCGACTGTCCATGCGGAAGTGATTGGAAATATTTGCTCCTCAATTAGGTCAACAAGTCCTGGACCCGATGGTATTCCTGCATTCGTTTTGAAGAAGTGTTCGGAAAGTTTATCTAAACCTCTCTCTAAGGAAGCATCCATAAATTACGTAACGCTAGGAGGTGGAGGGGGGTTGCCCAAAGTGTGACAATCCATATAAAAATTTTAGATGCTTCATACAAAAAGTGTGACATAGGGGGAGGGGGGATTGAAAATGACCAATTTACGTTACGTAATTAATGGATCTTCCCTAAGCTATTTATCACTGCAGAATGGAACATTCCCTGAACACTGGAAAAAATCTTATGTCTTCCCTTTCTTTATAAAAGGCAACAAACGCAAGGTTGGCAACTATCGTGATAAAGGGTAAAGGAGGTATTTTTAACCACCACTTCGACGGCTCATATTTTGGACCATTGAGTGCAAATTCCTCTTGGTGGTCCAAAATACATCCTTTACCCTAGTCGCATTGTGGGCTGTTTCGAAGTTATTTGAAAAAGTTGTTTGTAACTTTATGCCGAAGCGCTTAACAAATACCAACCTTAGGGAAGATCTATTAATTACGTAACGCAAAAATTTGCTATTTGAAAATCCCCCCCCCCCTCCCCCCCCCCTCACACTTTTTGTATGAAGCCTCTCAAATTTCTGGATGCTTTCTATGCGTGATGCACTGATGCATGAATCGCATGGTAAGGAGCCCATATTTGAACTCCGTACTCAAGAATGCGGACCAATGAGCAGTATAATGTTTTCAAAGCATAAACATCATCGAGTTGTGCAGAGTTGCGGCGCAGGAAGCCAAGCATAGTGTTGGCTTTAGAGATTGTCTTTGAGATGTGCTCGTTGAACCGAAGCTTACTGTTCAAGGTAAGGCCAAGATCCTTTATGAAGTTAACTCTCATGAGCGGTAACTGGTCCATCGAATAGTCAAATCTGATTGGTGAGTGAACACGGGAAAAAGTAAGGATTCTGCATTTGATGGCATTGGCTTGCATGCCGTTTATCTGACACCACGATGACAAGCGCACAATGTTGGCTTCAAGTGCACAGCAATCTAAAGCTGACTTCACGGCTCGGTAAATTTTCAGATCATCCGCAAAAAGCAGCATGCACGAGTGTATCTTATCGCAAACGTCGTTGATTAATAGCGCAAAAATTAAAGGTCCTAGGCGACTCCCTTGTGGAACGCCAGACGGAATCTCAAATTCATAAGAAGTGGCGTCACGAACCATAACGAAGGCTTTTCTTGAAGTCAAGTACGAATGAATCCAGTTGACGATCCACGACGGTAGACCAAGACGGTTCAGTTTCAAAACAGCAAGATCATGCGGAACTTTATCAAATGCCTTCGAAAAGTCACACAGCATCTACTTGTTGCCGCTTCTCAATGCATCCAATAACACTATTGATGAAGCTCATCAAATTAGAGATCGTCGAACGTTTTTGCATGAATCCATGCTGGAATTCTGATATAACAGATTTAACGGCTGGATAAAGCTTGTCATGCAACAGTCTTTCGAGTACTTTGGCCAAACAGTTCAGGATCGAAATGGGTCTATAATTTTCCACACTATGTATGTTACCGGAATAGAAGATCGGTGTAATTGATGCGTGCTTCCAGGCATCAGGGAACACACCATCCGCGAGTGATCGGTTGAAAATTGTCAGGGCTGGGACAGCCAGCGAGGCTACACAGTTCTTTATGAACGACGGTGGAATCTGATCTGGACCAGGTCCCTTCGAAACGTCTACAGCATTAAGAGCGTTAAATGGATGTTGAAGCTTCGTAGATGGATGTTGAAGCTTCGTAACTCATCTAAATACTGTTGTGGCGGTGAATGGTAATCTGACTCATAAACACTGCGAAAGAACTCAGCAAAGAGATTTGCAGAAGTGTTATCGGCGGAAGAATTATGATTACCATAGAAGACGTTACTCGGAATGCCAGCTGACGTTTTGCGAGTATTCACAAAAGACCAGAACGACGAAGGGTTCTTTTTGAGGTTCCATTGCATTTGTTTAATGTATTCACGGAAACGAACTTCATGCACGCTGTTATACTCAGCTTCCGCAAGTTGAACAGCATACTTATTCTCAGTTGTCCTGGAACGAAAATAACGTTTACGGGCCTTG
The DNA here is from genome assembly GCF_024139115.2 of Armigeres subalbatus. NCBI lineage: Eukaryota > Metazoa > Arthropoda > Insecta > Diptera > Culicidae > Armigeres > Armigeres subalbatus. Next base: position 184,275,735 of record NC_085139.1, read on the forward strand.
CGAAAAGATATTTTAGTTACTAGATAAAGATTGTCGCTACTGTTCCCTTTGTTCTGCTATCCGAAACATGTGTGGTACATACCTGTCAAATCGTATGGATTTTCCTTCTTTGACATTTAGCTCCCCTATCCTCGCCAGCAAAAGATGTTCCGGACAGCGACGACAGCGACAATCTTTATCTAGTAACTAAAATATCTTTTGCCTTGCGTAGACGGTTCCGTAGTTTGCGCAGCTGCGGGTTCCACCAGCGGGACATTGTCACGAATTACTTGGTAAACATTGTTATAAAAACCCAGATTGATCTACCTAGCAGTGATTGTGCCTTTCTCGTGCATTACTAAACAACCCAATGAAACAATCAAATGCATTATCGGGAAATTCGTTGAAATGCTGAATAATTTGTTATATTAATTTTAAAATCACTAAGTAAAGTATTATTAGCGTGCGCGTTTTGAGCGAGCTTTTTTATTATACCAGAAAGCTGCAGAAACGTTATGCCGTTCTGCGTCGTAACTTGCATGTAATCAAAGCTTGCGTTGCTATTGTTGTACTAAAGTCGTGTACAAAATCGAATAGAAGAGCTTGCATGGGTTGATACTTCAAGGCGTTTTATGGCATGCTATAACTATCTTAATATTTATTTTTTTTGGAATGCACAATCGTTATGAAATTCAATAGTGATCAACTAGGGTTTGTCCCCCGTCGAATGCAACTTGTTGCGAGAAAATCGGTTAAGAATTACTATATGAAAAAGTGACTAATGTTTTTCGGTTTTCATGTGAACACACACACATATCCACACACATACACACGGACAGACAGACATTTGTTCAGTTTAACGAGCTGAGTCGATTGGTAAATAACAATGAGTCTCAGAGACTTCTATAAAAAGTTCGATTTTGGAGTGAAATGATAGCCTTTCGGTACAACTTTGTTGTACGAACAAGGCGAAAACAGTCACAGCATCATCCACCGTTTCGAGGTTTGACAAACACGTCCAGTCCAATGCAGTTAATCTAGCGTTGATTACATCAAAGTCACATCGTGCGAAGCTATATTCGTTCCGTGCAGCTGAATTCGACTGCGGGAGTTTCAAGTCTTCAGAGGAACATTCGTGCATCAAAACAAATGGCTTGTGGTAAGTATCGACTTTCAAAATGGCAGCAGGTGATTCAAACAGTTCAATTCGATCAGAATCACTGACGAAAACTAAATCGAGAAGCCTACCATTCGCATTAACCAAATCATTGATTTGCTGCAGTCCTGTGGCTAGTAAAGACTCAACTACTGCAAGTTCTTTTTCCGACGAGGCGTTGAGAGGCAAAAACCCATGTACTTCATCGCCGAATTCCCAGGCCAAATTAGGAAGGTTGTAATCGCCCATGACTACCACGGTATCACGAGGGTCAGCTAACTCAAGGAGACGCATAAGGGATTCAGCGTGCTTAGCGTAAATATCGGCGGGACTGCGCGGTCGAATATAGATGCAACACAGACAGATGGAATCATGTGGTAGCATAACTTTCACAATAACTTGCTCAAGATCATCGCTGCCTTCAAGAAATAGGGCTTTCGAATTCGACTAAAATAAATACTCCCCCTAAACAATTAGAAAATTCCCATAAGAAAATAGAAAATTGCCAATAAAGAAATCAGGGTATGAGCAATAAATAAATATAAAATTTCCACAAATAAAACAAAATTTCCATAAACAATTAAAAATTTTCCACAAAACAAAAATAAATAAGCACTTTTAAAAGCAAAAATTGCAATTATAAAAGAAGAATTTTCCATAAAAAAAATTAAATGTTCCACGAAAAAAAATACAAAATTTCCATAAATAAATCAATATTAGCAATAAAAAATAACAAAATTTTCCACAAAATAAATATATTTTTTCCATAACAAAATAAAAATTTTCCACGAAATCAATAAAAAGCAATAAAAAGAATAAGAAAATTTCCATAAAGAAATATAAAAAAGCAATCAAACTGTGCTTTTTTCCCATAGATGACCCCTTCTTTAAAAGCGTTTAAAATTCATGTAAAATTTCATCAGCTTTATTGCTTTCTTGTATTTTTTAATGGAAATTTTCTTATTTTTTTATTGTTCTTTATTGATTATTTTGTGGAAAATTTTTATTTTTATGGAAAAAAATATTTATTTTGATTAAAATTTTGTAATTGTTTATTGCTAGTATGGATTTATTTATGGAAATTTTATATTTTTTCGTGGAACATTTTCATTTCTTTATGGAAAATTCTTCTTTTATAATTGCTATTTTGCTTTTAAAAGTGCTTATTTATTTTTGTTTTGTGGAAAATTCTTAATAGTTTATGGAAATTTTGTTTTATTTGTGGAAATTTTATAATTATTTATTGCTCATACCCTGATTTTTTTATTGGCAATTTCCTAATTGTTTATGGAAAATTTCTAATTTTAAATGGAAATTTTATTTAGCTGCCTTCGAATTCAGCTCGGCTCTCACTGCGATTAGGACACCTCGCCCACGCTGAAATACACTGGTGCGAGAGTTTCTATCGCATCGATAGACGGTGAAGTTGCTTGACAGCTTGGAGTTCGAGATGTCGGAATAGAGCCCTGTTTCTGTGAATACGATGACATCAAAATCACAGGACAGCAGTGAATTGAGTAGAGTGCTTGTTTGTGTCCTCAATCCACGAACGTTTTGGTAGTAGACGGTGAGCGGAGAACAAGTGGTAGCGGAATGAGGAATAGAAGCGACAGTAGGAGAGACTTTACGAACGAAGGTAGCTTCTAAATGCTGATAACAGGGCCAGTATCTACGTTCTGGGCTGGTTTCCAAAAAGTTTGAGTGCGGGTATTATCGTCAATGAACTCGCGGAATTCGACCCCCTGTGGCCATGACAGAGGATCCATAGCTTTCGATTTCGATGCTAGACTGACTCCTACCTTGAAAGAGATGAATGACAGTGTCGACACTTGCCTGCCTCTCGGTATCAGAGATTTCACAGTAGCTTCGTCCACATTCAAGCAATCCTTGGCAAGTTTTTCGACATCGGCTTCCGATACACCAGGTGAAATTTTCGAAAGATAGATCCAGAACTTGTCACTTGGTCGTGCTGAAGAGGCTGATGATACGTTGGCGTTTGACGGTCCGGCACCGCGAAGAATTTTGGCTGGTGGATCAAATGTTGCAGCTTCGTCATCACGGCTTTTTTTCGGTGTATTATTTTTACCGAACCTGAACCAGCATAGGGAGATCATTTTAAAATGCTTATAATAAATTCTAGACAAAATGTAATTAAAATCTGATTGATGTATGACACGGAAAAAGTTCCGAACTGTATGATAGATACATTTTTGGGAAATATTAAAAAAATTGAGACAAGCTTTCAGATATGTAATTCAGAACTTTTTCCGAACCGCACATCAATCAGATTTTAATTACATTTTGTCTAGAATTTATTATAAGCATTTTAAAATGATCTCCCCATGCTGAGCTGTAGGATCTGTCAAAGTTAACACCGTCGTGTGTCTTCTTCTTATTTTTACTTGGATTCGTCTATACCTCACCTATGTTGATATTCTTCAGCCAACAAAACGCATGGCTTGAATGGCTAGCACGAACACGGCGACGACGATCAAAATCCGAGTTGATCCCAGTTCATAATGATGCCATGCATCACTATGTCCTTTGAGATGTTCGTGAATAACGACACGACATCAAAGGATACCAGGACATAACCGGTCATTATGAACTGGGACCAACTTGGAAAAACAACTAACATCTGTTTGGACATTTCCCTCGAATTAGTATCTTTTTGCCTAGACAATAGCTACTTTCAATTTCGAGACAAGTATTATTAACAAACGTTTGGAACAGCTATGGGCAGTCCCCTCTCGCCAATACTGGCAGAGCTGGTTATGGAAACATTACTGCGGACTGTGACAAAGAGACTGAAATTTCCCATTCCAGTTCTCAAAAAATACGTGGATGATCTCATCCTGGCATTACCACCCGACCAAATTGAAAATACCGTCCAAATATTCAATAGTTACAATCAGTACATTCAGTTTACTGTAGAAGAAGAAGTTGACAGTAAACTACCGTTCCTAGACACATTACTAATACGAAACAACGACCAAACCATATCCACCCGTTGGTATGCTAAGCCCATCTCGTCTGGAAGGCTCCTCAATTACCACTTGTTCCATCCCAACACAATGAAGATCAACGATGCAGAAAATTTCGCGAAGAGAGTTACGACCCTAACACCAGATTCATCGACACAAAAAGGTTCCAGCAGCATCTTCCAACAACTACGCCAGAACAACTATCCATCTGCCTTCATCAATAGACTTATCAACCGAGTCGAATCTACCATGATCAACCTGCAACCTCATAATCGACAGCATAACCATAGCCACACAGATGACACCACCGACACAACACCGCAACTGGAATCTCCAACCAACATACCATTCATCATCCCTCAGCAAAACAACATTCTGCAGCCAACAGCAATCCGTATAGAATATAGAAGCATTCCATACATCGCACACACACCATACATCGTCCAACCATTGCCAGCATCCTGAGAAATGATTATAAAAATGTTAAAATCGCATACAAAACACTTTGTAAAACCCAAAACACCCTACAGTCAAAGATTCCGTTGACGTTCTCGACCAATGCAATGTTATTTACAGTCTATCATGCGAAGACTGCCAAAAAACATACATTGGTATGACAAGAAATCAGCTCAAAACACGTATTAGTGGACACAAAAGCAATATAAACGAACACTTAAAATCAGTCCAAAACAGCAACACACATACAGACGAAGATTTAGCATCGGGTGCCAAAACAGCTCTTATGAAACATGTCATTCAAGAAAAACATACGTTCAACCTAACACATCCCAAAATTCTAGATAAGTCCAACAGATCATCATCACTACCCGTATTAGAAATGTGTCATATTTCCTACAACACCGATACTGTTAACCATCGTACAGATGTGTAAGGTCTCAGTACCACTTACGCTGGTCTGTTGCACACTATACAAAAGTCGACATTAAGAAGAACACTCTCACATCCGAACAATATCAATATGCCAAATGTTGCATGCAACCAGTGCTGTCCTACACTCAGGGCAAAAAAATCTGCTCTTTGATTTTACTCCATCTAAACGATTTTATAGTATCAACTAAGTAAGTTCAACTAATAGAAGGATATTTGAATTTTCTAAATGTCATGGCAAACTGTCAAAAAAAATGCACTCCAGAGCCACAGGAGCGCACGCACTGAAAATACACTGGAGTGTTTTCACTGGAGTGTATTTTCAGCGCGCGCGCTCCTGTGGCTCTGGAGTGCATTTTTTGACAGTTTGCCATGACATTTAGAAAATTCAAATATCCTTCTATTAGTTAAACTTACTTAGTTGATACTATAAAATCGTTTAGATGTAGCAAAATCAAAGAGCAGAATTTTTTGCCCTGAGTGTAGGACAACACTGCATGCAACCATGATCAAATTACATGAAAAGCACCCTATCCACCACTGATCGAACGTGGTTTACAATAATTTACGATAGACGATAGACTATAATGAGTTCAACATTTATGTTTTATGTTATATGTATTCATGTTATATGTTAAATGTAATTACATGTTTTAGCGACCCTTGAAAAAGGCCACAACCCATCGGCCGAAACGTCGGGCAAGTAAATAAACCATCGTTTTGATACTTCAGACTGAGAAAGCCAACTTCCGAAACAGTAAAAAAATATCTGTTTAAAAAAAGTGGTAACAAACCGCATTACAAACTTCAACTTATCGTACAACCAGGGGAAATGCCTCGGAGTCCAAGGGACATTAATATAAAATAGATTTTATTGCTTTATTATCGTTTCCTCCTACGCCGGCCGTCGTTGTCATCGTTGTCGTCGTTGATTTTGCAGTGATTTTACACCGGCGGCTTTTGGTCACAGTACGGGTTCTGCACAGCTCCTTTGCCCTGCTGAAGCTGACCGCACCATAAAGGAAGGGAAATAAGATTTCCTTTCGTTGGCTCTCAAGTATTACCTGTTAGGTCGGATTATACGATGGGAATTTTCAGCTGAGTAGAATTGATCCGAAACCACAAGCAATCGCTCCGATGATGGTCCGTTGTACTGGTTGTTAAATAAAAATAAAATTCCTGCAACAACAAACTTCGCACAACAACTTACTGTCCAAAGTCATAATAATTCTTCAGATAAGCGCGCGCCCGTATGAAGTTTCTCATTCTTTCGAGGAAGGATACGTTAAAAATAGCACTAAACGATGATGGTGGCTGCATAAGCCTTATCTAGCGTCTTTATGACGAGCTTGTCCATTTCAGCCACCCTCTCACCAGGTAGCGTAATTTCCACGAAGGCATACGAGCGGCCTTCCACCACTACCTAAATACTAATTTTCCGGAAGCCACTACAATCAACTCGGGGCGTAGATTGTGAAGACTGCGTCGAGCGTGTTTGGGTGCTCCATGCACGGTCGAGATGCTGAAGCTGCCCCGTGGAGGAAGCCTGCTGAAGTTGAACGAGTTGAAATCAGGAAGATGGACATATTTTCTGGGGGCTATTTTTCTTGTGGTCTTTGTGCGGTAGAGCTGAGATGTGTGTCTGATATGCGAGAGAAAGTGGTCTGCCAGGTAAGCCAGACGTGGGCCGTCTGTTGGCGTAGAATGTGCCAAACTTGTACTTCCGACTCCCGGAAATGTTGAGACTTGGAAGAGCCATCAGCACTTCTTTTTGTGGCAATGTTTGTTTAACAGTGTTTAACAACTGGGGACGTTAGGTTTAATGACCGATAAGGAAGTTTGTTCGTGGAAGAATAATCATTGGTCACTTCCTGAATGTGAATGTACATTGAGGACAGTTTCCGGTAATATGAGATGTTACAAATTTAGATAAGTTTCGTATTGTGGGTAATCGGACTGTTAAAAAAATACATATACTCTAAGATCTAAATGAATTGAGAGATGGGCACGCGTTTTATTACTAATATTAGAAATTCAAAAATATTGCTTCGACACTATTAAACAATCTTCTCATTTTATATATATAGGATTCTCATCACAACTTACCTTACAATTTCTCTGAAAACGTACAAGAATCTAATGATGATCATTTTAAAAGAATTGAACAAGATTTGATTAAATATTTATTGAACCAGATGCCGCAGCCCAACCCGCCACAGCCCGCCCCAAAGTAAAGAAAACGATTTGCTTTCCTTTAAATGAGCAATGAAAATCTCCATCAACTCTGGAATTGCTTTGATTTTATTCTGTCGATAAAAGACGACCCACACTTTCGTTTCTCATTACAGAAAACTAGCTGGTCAAATGGTTCTTGCTTTTCTTACCGATTCTCATTTGCTCGAGGGCCCTTCTGCTACCGGACACCGGAAGCAAGACAACGACGCACAGGAACACATTTTATTGGCAATCTTTGGTGGCAGCAGCAGCAGCAGCTGCTGCAGCATTGCCCCCTATCGGCAACCACCAGCAACAATTTCAACTGCGACAAAAATCTTCGTTTGTATTTTTAATTTGCCACTACAGCCAACACCTCCGATCTCCACCTGCAAGTCCCGGAAGTGGCCCGACTCCTGACGACTGCTGCAGCAAGAACTAGCACCAGTTTCACGATTTGCACTCTCTTTATTGAATTTTGACGCTTCGTGCTTCGGTAGTAAAATGAGTTCTCGACGCCTGACCCGGCCAGAACCCGATGCGGCCCCTTGCGTTCTACGTTCTACGTCTTCAATGTAGTCACTAACTCATTTCTATGCTGGACCAACGCTCTGCAATGGGCCGCAATCCGAGGAACGCAATCACGGTAGGTACCAAGAGAAAAGACAACTACGCTGTTGTCTTTCCATTATAGGTTGGTGTTAATTAGGGGTATGCGGTCCAGACTGGCAGCGAATATATACGAATCTTATCAGGTAGTGGTCAAAAGTTTAAAACGAAAAAAGAAGCGAATAAAAACTTAGTCACAACCTTATATGTAAATATCACGGAGTTGAAATAAAGGAAAGTATTCGTTGGGTCGGGACTTGCCTGAAATATGCAATGAAAAATCTTACTCCGTAACACGAAAAGGAGTCCACTCAGCTTTGCGGGTCAGTTTACAAAAAAAGAAACAGAAACATAGTTTTTCGACAGCTGTCGATATTCTGGCGTTCAGAAAATCGCATAACGCATATCCCTATTCCATCTTATTTCATCTCAACCTGCCTCTGAATGCTGCAATTCATGATTTCACGGTAAAGCTGGGAACAGAGATTTTTGACCTTTTCCTACGTGAAGCATACAGCCAACTGTTAGTAATCCTGCTGGAAATTTTGCAAAATAAGATGTTAATAATCGGAGCGCGTGTCATTTGCTTTTTTCGCTGCTCCCCCGCCATCTACCCACGCAAACAAAAGAACTGCGAAATGGAAGAAAAACATCGATTTGATCTTTCGCTTCAATTCTCCACACATACCGCCAGCACGGCAGGCAACCTGATCCTTGCCGTAGTGGCTGCCAATGCGATGAAAAAGTGTCACGCTGATGCAGCTGTTACTGTATTATTTGATTTTCATGATGCTGCTACTTCGACCCACCCCGTCCGTCGTCATGTCTGCCGCCAACGATTGCCTCAATATGCACGTGGTTTGAATTGAATGAAGAATTGGCTAGTTTTTGCTTTGGAGGAAGGATTTCCAGTGCAGTTGCTTTAGCGTCGTTTCTGTCGTATTCTGTAAAATGGATTGTTTCTTATGAAATTAAATTGATAACTCTATTTCATATTGGCGAAACAAAAGAAATGAAAACATTCTTATAAAACGAAATTAGTATACTCAATGCAGCTGTAAAAAGTTAAAGGAAAGGTAAAACTAATAAGATCGAAATTATGATTTTCTTTTGACGGAAAAATGCCTGATAAGATTATTTCCTTTTCTCGTAAATGGCAATAGTATTGACATCCAACAGGCCTTCGCTGTGGTATGCAAATGCTCGCTGTTGAGACTCCGACTTTCTTTGTACAACTCTCGCTTGCTACGTTGCAGCTTGCAGCAGTTCCTCGTAGCATTTGTAGACTATGCTCCGGTATCAAAGTAGGCAGGGTCATTCCACGGGAGGTAGCTCCGAGGAATTCCTACGTTGTATCTCCTTCACAATTAATAGCCATGGCTTCCAACGAGTGAATAGGTCTGCTGAGACCTGCTGGTCCCAATCCACCTTAGCTCTTCAAAGATCCTGAAGAAGTATTTTTCCTTGGATGACTAATGAGCCAACAAACCCTAGGAGATCATATTTCATTACAATGCTCAGCATCATCCTTTTCTGGAGTATTCAAATAGTATCCAAATTGAAAGGTCCGTTAGGCAGGGATGTCCGTTATCCATGATTCTTTTTGTAATGTACATAGAACCCTTAATAAGGCAGATATATGCTGAAATCAGAGGAATCTTAATAGAAAATAGATTTGTGAAAATAAGGGCATTTGCTGATGATATAACGATAGTTATAAGGAATGATCAGGAATTCGATCTAGTGTTAAAAATAATTAATGAATATTCCTTTTCTGCTAGTATCAAATTAAATTTTAAAAAGTCAGGGTTTATCAGATTCAATAATTGTAAATTAGGTCCTCAGAAGGTCTCCGAAAAACTGAGTTGAAAATATTAGGTTTGATTGTGGCTCAAAGTTGGAAAGAAATGGTTGACAATAATTTTGTTCAGCTAATCCATAACATGAAACATACTATTCACATGTTCTTGATGAGAAGATTGAATTTGATGGAAAAAGTGATCATTGTCAATACATTTGTATTATCCAAATTATGGTATGTCCAGCAAATCATGCCTCCAAATAATAAGCAGCTAGCAGAAATCAAAATGATAATAGGTCAGTTTTTGTGGAGTCACCATAAAATGTTTAGGGTCCAACGAGATCAATTGTATCTTGACAAGAGTCTAGGTGGAGTAGCTTTAATTGACCCCGAAACACAATGTCAGTCCCTTTTCATTAGAAATTTGCTTTCTAAAAATGAGATTAGGATCGATCATCCCTTGCTTAAGCTTGCTAGATGTAAGAGCCTTACTATTAATACTATCTAAACGTAACGCCTACTAGCTATTCGCAACGTTTTTTTGGTGATCCTCTTCTCGGTTATTTTTTCCCAAGTATTCCCCGTTCATTCGGTTAGACTGTGCCGGGTAAACCCTGAAACACTGCTCCTAAACGGAACACAACTGAAGGCTAAGCTGTTTCTATGCAAACCGGAGTGCAATTGTGATTCCAAAATTGTCTTCATCTCAGCGGGATCTATCCAAATACAAAGTAAGTACCGAAAACAACAGTAGTGATATCGTGCAGGCGTTATATCTCCGCACTCACAAACGTGATCCAGCCACTCAGTCGATTAGTACTAAATCCCCCGGTTTGTTTTGCTCTGTGCATTCACCCGCCCGAAGCGGTGCTGTTGTTTTCGATTAGAGCAGCAGGTCCTGGTGCGTTCGGCAGTCTCAAAAGCCGAAACATTTCAGTCGACGCGCGTGACTCTGTTTTGAAAACCGCTTTGGTGGAGGTCCATTCAGTGCGCATCCACACGCTTCATTCGCGGTGGTGCTGAAAGTTGGATAGAGTAGTGTGTCTTGGTACGATCGGTGGTATCAAAAGCCGAAGTATTCAATCGACGTGCATGCTCTGGTTCAACAACGGCTTAAGTGAAGGCAAAGCGAAACGATAAAGGAGGATTTTTGCTGTTTTAAACTGCCCTCACGACATCACTTTAATTTCGTTGCCGTAGGGAAATAGTTTTTGGGTTGATTTATCTGTGAGGTAGAAGATAATTGGTAATCATGGAGGCATGTAAGGCGTGCGCTAGGAATTTTGCGCGGTCTGATAGGAGTGTTTTGTGCAGTGGGTCGTGCGGAAGGGTTTTTCATCCTGGGTGCGTTGGGTTGAATGTTACAAACTTCAAAGCATGGGCAGCTAATGTTGGTTTACTCTGGTTTTGTGAAACCTGCCGAGTAAATTTCCATCCGAGCGTTATAGACCGAGAAGCTGTTATCTTGAAAACGATGAGGGATCTTCTGCTGCGTGTTGACTCGATGGATCTGCGGGTTGGTCAATTTGGCGAAAAACTGAAAACGCTGAATGGGCTAATGTCAATCTCCACAACGGTTCGACGTGACTCAAACTTTTCCACGAGACTTCAACAGTTCGCGATGTCGGGTCCGACAATGCACGATCCAACTGAGTTTCACAACAGCATCGATCGTTTCAACCTCGATCAGTCGCTTCGTTCTAGCGCTGCGAACAACACAATTGCAGATGTGGGAGATTTAGATATATCTCTGGATAATGATGATAGCAACAACCGTGACCGTGAATTAAATGTACCACCGGTTCTTACCGAAATCATGTTGCCTGTCGCGTCTACCTCGGGTACGAATGCTGAAGCCACCACAAAGACGAATACTGCCACTACTGCCACCGCTTCCTCCAACACTACCTCCTCCATCACCACTTCTTCCATCAATGCCGTCGCTGCCGTCATCGCTCCATCCACCGCTCCATCCACCGCTCCACCCACCGCTGCTACCACCTACGCCACTGTCACCTCGAGAGCCAATGCTGTTGCTGCTGTCTCGAATCGTATTTCAAATAGTGCCTCTCCAAGCAACCACTCACAAGGCACAAATCTCATCCGCTCTATTCCACCATCATCAAATCAAGATTGCCGCCTGAAGGTGGTAAACAGACTGCGACCCCCAGTGCATCGAACATCAAACGAAGAAGCGATGAAGGCGTTCTATGTCACACTTTTTCACGTCGAACAAACTGAAGACGATATCATCGAGTATCTGCGAGAAACCATCAACATCGACCAGTCTACGCTAAATTGTGTTAAACTAGTGCCGCGTAATAAGGACATTAATGAATTATCATTTGTATCGTTCAAACTTTCTGTTTCTGAAGATCTTGTCGCTGTAATTAACGATCCTTTTTATTGGCCAGAAGGTGTAGAAATTCGCGAGTTTCAGCCAAAAAACGTGAACGTACCAAGCCTGCTAGTACCGAAATGATTAGCGTAAGTAACTCTAATACCAATGCCCAAACTGATTCAAATATCCAATACTTCTTCAGCTCCTTTGCGGTTTGATGGGTCTATATACGATTTGAAATTGAAGCTACATTCACTAGATTATGGAAAAATGAAAACTATTCTAGAGAAACGGTCCAATAACTTTATTAAAATAGCTCTCCACAACGCAAGGAGTTTAACTAGCAACATTGAAAACTATCGTTCTTTGGTTGTTAATTCAAAATTAGATGTTCTATCTGTTGTAGAAACATGGCTCAAACCTTCAAATACGAGCATATCAGTTGAACTTGAGGGATACAAAATTATTAGATCTGATCGCGATAATAAGAACAAATCAAGAGGGGTGGAGTCGCCTTCTATGTGAGAAAAATCTCAAATTCTCTGTTATCACTAAATCTGGAAAAGAAAGCGAAATTGAATACTTGTTTATCAAATTAAAACAGGCCAACTTAGTCTGTGGAGTCGTCTATAAACCCCTAGACGTGACAGTTGTTAAACTAGATACAGTTTTCTGCATTGTTTCTGAAATTTTCTCCACAGAACCCAATATTTTGGTTAAAGGCGATTTCAACATCAATTTGATGATGGAGAACTCTAACAAGACATTAAAACTAATTGATCATTTAAGCGCATTATCCTTTAAACTGATTCCAACTTATCCAACTTGTCATAGGCCCGGTTCTGCATCCACCATTGATTTATTCACAAGTAATTGCACAGAGAACATGAAGAACGTTTATCAGTCATCAGTGGGAGGAATTAGCGATCATGATTTTATTTGCATTGATTACAAATTCAAGCTTCCTAAACCTGGTGCTAATGTATACTGGACACGTGAATATCACAAAATTAATCAATCGACTTTTCTGTCTGATTTACGTAGCGTAAATTTTGATGGTGTGTTCAATTGTGTGGGGATTAATGGAAAACTAAAATGTTTCAATGATGTATTCTTCACCATTCTTGATAAGCATGCTCCGCTCAAGAAAAAACGATTAAAGATCCAAGTACTCCTTGGATCAATACTCACATTCATCGATTGATTAAAAATCGGTCCGAGGCTTATGAATGTTGGAAACGCGATAGAGGGAATCAGCGTAAATGGAAAAATTTCACTTGTCTTCGTAATTTAACAAACCCAGAGGTCAATCGTACAAAACGTCAATATTTTACCTCACAGTTAAGAGCTGACCTTCCTGCTAAGCAACTTTGGAAGAACATTAAACGATTAGGCTTAAAACAAACAAACACTTGTATGGGTGGAGGGGATGTAAGTGCTGATACTCTGAACTCATTCTTTGTTGCTCATTACACTCCACTTTCATTCAATCAAAATGACGACGTTGCAACACACCCGAATTTCTCATTTAGGTGTGTTACAAATGACGAAATACTTAGTGAGTTTGTTAAATCTTCTTGTGATGCTGTTGGCAATAATTCAATTCCACTACAAGTTTTAAAAATGTCTTTAAGTGTTACTCTCTCATACATTCGGGATATCTTTAATTGTTGTATCACTTCCTCAGATTTCCCACTTGATTGGAAAATCGCAAAAGTAATTCCAATAGGTAAGATTGACCACCCAGTTACTGAAAAAGACTATCGTCCGATCAGTATTCTTTGTGCCCTCTCAAAAATATTCGAATCACTACTCTCTCAGCAACTGAATGACTACTTGACACACAATGATCTGTTATGTCCATTCCAGTCTGGATATAGGAAATCATGCAGCACCGTAACCGCGCTTATTAAAATAGAAAACGACATTAGAGAAGCGTTAGACAAGAAGATGGTCACTTTACTGGTTCTTCTTGATTTTAGTAAAGCATTCGATTCTATTGATCATAGACAATTGTGTAACAAGTTAAAATATAACTTCTATTTAGATCAATTTTCCATAAAATTAATTCAGTCATATTTGTCCAACCGATTGCAATACGTTGACTTCAACAACCAACAATCTGAATTAATTCCTGTTCTAAGCGGGGTGCCTCAAGGTTCAATTCTCGGACCGCTACTTTTCTCAATGTACATTAATGATCTTCCATTGAATCTGTCACATTGTCGATTCCACCTGTATGCAGACGACTGTCAATTATACATATCTGGGGTCCCTGGCACAATATCAGAAATGGTAAATCGAATGAACTCTGACATTCAGAGTATATTGCTATGGTGCGAGCAAAACGGCCTGATTATTAACGGAGGAAAAACCCAAACGATTATTTTTCACACAAAACGTGCCGTTTTGTCGAATGTACCATCAGTTAGAGTGGGAAACGATATAATTGAATATTCTAATGTCGTCAAAAATCTCGGTTTAATGATGGATACTAACTTGAACTGGTCACCTCAGGTTAATGCCGTGTGCAGTAAAATTTATAATGCCTTACACTCGCTTGTATTATTGAGACGGTGTACTCCCCAACATATCCGGATTCAACTGGTCGGGTCTCTTTTAGTTCCACTGTTTGATTATGGTGATATTTTGTTTGGCCTTGTAACTAAAAAAAACACGAAAAAACTAAACCAAGTATTCAACGCTGCTACACAATATGCTTTTAATCTGAAAAAGTTTGATCATTTATCCAATTATAGAAAGGCTATTCTTGGAACTGATTTTACAAATCATTTAAAGTTTAGAACCTGTATCCAAACATTCAAAATTATTAACAACTCTCCAATTTATATTCGAGATTTTTTTAGATATACTCGTTCTTCGCGAGGTTCGTTACTTATCGTTCCTAGATGTTTCACAAACAGTTTAAGAGACTCCTTCCGCCTACGAGCTATAAGAATTTGGAACGATTTACCTAGGAATCATAGGTGCGAAAGAAGTTTTTCTTTATTTAAGCGGAATCTAAATATCTTATTCAGTATGTAGTTATTGGTATTAGATGTTGCATAGTAGCATAAGCATTGAAAATCAATATGTGATTATTTATGTTGCTATATGGTAATTGTTAATAAATAAATAAATAAAATAAACTATTTAGTTTAGCTCAGATAGTTAGTGATATGGATCACATTTTGACAAACAAACAAATTTATAACTACCTTCTTGCCAAAAAAACAATTCAAGTTAAAATGGTCCAAAAACATCCAAATCTTCCTTGGGAAGTGATTTGGGAAAACATAGCAAAAAACTGTATTTCATCTCAAGCAAGCTCTGTTTTGTTCGAAGTGTTTAATGACGTTTATCCAAATAAGGTTAAAATGTCAAATCACAATTTTGCGAATATAGGGTAAATGATATATTTTGGACATGTACATATTTTGGACAAGCCTGAGCTTCTTCGATCAATTTTAGATAATGTGTAAGAAAAAAAAAATTTTTATCGAAAGTATGATCATTGCATACTTTTACCTCAACTCTAGCGGCTCCTGATGGGAATTCACAAATCAACTATTATTTATCTTTAAAATTATCTAAAATGTAAAGCTTTCTACCAAAGTGCCTGCTGGACGCCAGTATGCAGGAGAACATGCATTATAGGACTCTTCGTAACATGCACCTGAAACACGTTTAAATTGGTTCAAACGGCAATCTTGAGGTCCTGCGGGCAAAGTTTAATTGTAATTGAGATACTAACATATTCCAATCGCTTAACATGAACTTGAGACGGATGAAAAAGGAGTGACCAAAATGAAGTTATGTTTTTATGCATCAGACATTTATTGGTCACCCCATGTACAGTACATGGATGAACCATTAATTGCCAACTTTCAGGCTGTTTTCAATGATATCTCGCTTAACTTTTCAAAAGGTCCTAAGTAACATTTTTTTCATGATTTAATTTGAGTATTGCAATCAACAGATTAACATGAAATATGTTGATTGCATTATTCAGATTAAATCATGAAAAAAATGTTACTTAGGACCTTTTGAAAAGTTAAGCGAGATATCGATAAGATTGCGAAACAATGTTAATTTCTGGTTTACTCTATGTCAGTTAAGCAAATAAATGCATTTAAATGAATGTGGATACGTATAGGTAGGTCATACCATTGAGATCTGTAGGTGGCCATTTTTAAATTAAGAGAAAATCACTCTGTCCAAAATATATGCATTTTCCATGTCGAAATTATATATTTGATGTTCAAAAAGAAAATATTTCAGTTCGCAGTATATCCCAGTTTACGCCTAGTAAACGTAATTTACTCAAAAAATGTTGCAATGGAGACACAAGCCTAATCATAGGTTATGTATTTGTATGAACCTAGTGGTTTTCAATTGTTTTATACTATTCAATCTCGATATATTTTCTAATGAATGTCCTGCGCTTGTCCAAGATACATCCTTTACCCTAGATAACTATTTGTGTGATGTTTGTAAACAACCCGATACAAACAACCATAAGATCAAACAATGTAGCAACTCAAGAACTGTCTGGAACTGGGTTTCGGATGTACTTAAAAATAAGCTTAATCTGAAACTAAAATCAGCAGATGATATATTGTACAGAAGAGTCAATTACAATGATTGTAAAGCTAAAAGTGCCTTATGGTTAGTGTCAGAAATGATTGTGTATAATATGAAAAATTACAAGAACAGTAGCTTGTTTTGTTTTAAAAAGCATCTAAGAGAAGCTCGATGGAATAATAGGGTTTTATTTGAAAAACACTTTGCTAAATTTCTTAACATTTGTTAATGAAGGTAGAAATAAGAATATGTGTTATAACTTAACTGAAACATCTAAATTGTATGTGAAATACAATGCTCTGTATGCTTTACTTCTGTAGGTTAAGTTTGTAAAACTACGTGGTAAATAAAAAAAAAGCTATGAATGACCTCTCTCATATGTATTTTTGTACACATGCCAATCAAGTAGGATGAGTATTTAGTATTGTCCGGCTCCTACACCCTTGCTTCAGGGTTGTGTGAGGTTGTGCCAGTTGGTCGTCAGATCCCGACCCGAGATCGCCACTAGCTTGATGTTTATTCTTGATTGTCGCTTTCGGATAGTCTTGCTCATTCTCCGATGCGTTCAGGTTTTTGAGGTATTGTAACTGCGCGGGTGAACACGTTACGCTAATAAATGGCAACGTCAGAAGCCATCGTAATCATAGGTTTATGGTTATTACGTTTTATTACGTTTAGGTTATATGAATATAATAGCCAGCTGTGGAGTCAACAGATCGGGACCTTTGAGGAGCATTGAATCTAGCGAAACGCCGTCCACTTTGGCTGCTGCATCCCATATAAATCGTGCCTCACCAGGTTTATAGGGGTACAATACTACGTCCAATGGTAGGTAGCAGATTCGTTGCCGATCAAACACAACCATCTCCTCATGCATTGCTACGTGGATGAACCCTTTTGATTTGTATTCATCCACTTGTTGCCACACGCTTTCATATAGCTGCGGATCCTTTTCTAGGCGTTTTGTTGAGTCCATTGTCTTATTTGGGTTAGGGACGAAAGGTCGAAAGACAAAAGGTCAGAAGAACAAAAGGTCGAAAAGGACAAAAGGTCGAAGGGACAAAAGGTCGAAAGGACAAAAGGTCGAAAGGGACAAAAGGTCTAAAGGACAAAACGTCGAATGGGACAAAAGGTCAAAAGAAACAAAATATCAAAAAGGCGAAAGGGACACAATAGTCAAGAAACTGAAACAGAAAGAATCAATCTCGCAACAGAGTTGGCCTACACAGTTGGCAAAAACTCTGCTCTTTTATTTTTCACAATTTTTAACAATTAAATAAAATTCATATAGTGAGTACAACTGAGTGTTTTTATTTTCTAAATGTCACTTCGATTTGTCAAAATGGGGCACACCGTACATCAAATATACCGGCGTGTTACACGCAGGTGTTTTTTCAATGCACGAGCCTGCGTTGCTGAGGCGTGCACTGTTTTAACAGATCTAAATTATTTATTCAGACTAAGGCCGAAGTGGCCTGTGCGATATATAAGAGTCTTCTCCATTCGACTCGGTCCATGGCTACACGTCGCCAACCACGCAGTCTTCGGAGGGTCCGCAAGTCATCTTCCACCTGAACGATCCACTGCGCTGCGCACCTCGCCTTCTTGTGCCCGTCGGATCGTTGTCGAGAACCATTTTCACCGGGTTACTGTTCGACATTCTGGCAACGTGCGCGGCCCACTGCAGTCGTCCGATGTTCGCGTTGTGAACGATAGATGGTTCTCCCAGTAGCTCATGCAACTCGTGGTTCATTCGCCTTCTCCACGTACCGCTTCCTCCATCTTCTCAAAGTTACGTGCCATAATATCTATGTCGTCGGCGAAGCCAAATAGCTGGACGGACTTATTGAAAATTGTACCACTCGTGTTAATCCCTGCTCTTCGAATTACCCCTTCCAAAGCGATGTTGAATAGCAGACACGAAAGACCATCACCTTGCCGTAACCCTCTGCGAGTTTCGAAGGGACTCGAGAATGCCTCTGAAACTCAAACTACGCACATCACCCGATCCATCGTCGCTTTTATCAACCGTGTCAGTTTATCCGAAAATCCGTGTTCGTGCATTAGCTGCCATAGCTGGTCTCGATCGATTGTATCATATGCGGCTTTGAAGTTGATGAATAGGTGATGTGTGTGCACGTTGTATTCGCGGCATTTCTGCAATATTTGGCGAATGGCGAACACCTGGTCCGTGGTGGAGCGTTCGCCTATAAAACCCGCTAGTGCTAGTCGACGGCATAAAATTTGGTAGAGTACCTTGTAGGCGGCGTTCAGCAATGTGATTGCGCGGTAGTTGCTACAATCCAGCATATCACCCTTTTTGTAGATGGGACACACGACACCTTCCTTCCACTCCTGCGGCAAAACTTCCTCCTCCCAAATCTTGGTAATGACCCAGTACAGCGCTCTAGCCAGTGCCTCACCACCGTGTTTAAATAGCTCTCCTGGTACTTGGTCAACCCCAGGGGCTTTGTTGTTCTTCAGCCGGCCAGTCTCCTCCTGGATTTCCTGGAGATCCGGAGCCGGTAAAATAATGTCCTGCGCGCGTACTCCCAGGTCCATCGCCATACCGCCATCTTCGTTTGCCACATCGCCATTCAGGTGTTCTTCGTAGTGCTGCCGCCACCTTTGGATCACCTCACGCTCGTTCGTAAGAAGGTTCCCGTTTATGTCCTTACACATATCAGGCTGTGGCACGTGGCCCTTACGTGAACGGTTCAACTTCTCATAGAACTTTCATGCGTTATTAGCGCGGTACAGGTGCTCCGTCTCTTTACGGTCTCGATCTTCCTGCTGGCGCTTTTTCCTCCGAAAAATCGAGTTTCGTCTGTTCCGCGCCCGATTATATCGTGCCTCGTTCGCCCTCGTGCGGTGTTGCATTGCAGCAATTTCGCCCATGCTGCATTCTTCTCTTCTACTAACTGCAATGGCGGATCGAATATCTCTCCAGCCATCTTCATCCCGTATGACGCTGCGCCTAGCTACTCTTCCGTTGGGAGTGCCACTTCCAGCTGCTGCGTGTATTCTTGGGCTAGTCTACAGTCTTGTAGCCTCCCAATACACTGTCGAGAGTTTTGAGCACAGGCATACTGCAACGAGGTAGTGGTCGGATTTAATATTCGCACTGCGGTAAGTGCAGACGTTCGTGATGTCGGAGAAGAATTTACTGTCGATAAGAACGTGGTCGATTTGGTTTTCCGTTTCTTGGTTAGGTGATCTCCATGTGGCCTTGTGGAAATTTTTACGGCGGAAGAAGGTGCTTCGGACTACCATTCCGCGGGAGGCTGCGAAGTTTATGCATCGTTGGCCGTTGTCATTCGATACGGTGTGCAGACTATCCGGTCCGATTACCGGTCTATACATTTCCTCCCTTCCTACCTGTGCGTTCATGTCACCGATGACGATTTTAACGTCCCGCAGTGGGCATCCATCGTATGTCTGCTCCAGCTGTGCGTAGAACGCTTCTTTCTCGTCGTCGGGTTTCCCTTCGTGTGGGCAGTGCACGTTGATGATGCTATAGTTGAAGAAACGGCCTTTAATCCTCAGCTTGCACATCCTTGCGTTGATTGGCTGCCACCCAATCACGCGTTGGCGCATCTTACCCAGCACTATGAAGCCGGTTCCCAGCTCGTTGGTGGTGCCACAGCTTTGGTAGAAGGTAGCCGCTCGATGCCCGCTTTTCCACACTTTCTGTCCTGTCCAGCAAATCTCCTGCAGCGCCACGACGTCGAAGTTGCGGGGATGTAATTCATCGTAGATCATCCTGTCGCAACCTGCGAAACCTAGCGACTTGCAATTCCATGTTCCAAGCTTCCAATCGTGATCCTTTATTCGTCGCCTAGGTCTTTGCCGACCTTTTGTCTTTTTCGACCTTATGTCCCTTTCGACCTTCTGTCCCTTTCGACGTTTTGTCTTTTCGACCTTTTGTCTTTCGACCCTTTGTCCTTTGGACCTTTTGTCTTTCGACCTTTTGTCTTAGATTCGTTTTATTTATCCCACTTGTCCAATGGATGCATAGCGAAGGTTTTCCATCAACTTCTATTTTATCAAATTAAATCTGATGATCTAAAAGATCTAAAAATCTATGTTACAAAAAATCTGAAAAATTTTAAAACTTAAAAATTAAAATATTAAAAAAAAATAAATATTTTGGGATAAATTGTTGTGGACAAATCGGCATGTGCCTGAAAAGCTGCCGCATTTATTTGGTTAGATATCTACCAAATATTATGTATTATATATGGATATTTTCTATTCCGTTTATGCATTACTTAGAGATAAGTCTTAACTAAAGAAAACAAGGCATTTAGATCAAAATTGAAAATAAAATGATTAATTATGTTCACAATCAACAGTTATTAATCTTCATAACTTTTTAACATATTTTATATGACGTTTGCACTGCCGCTAACCGCAAGTCGAGCACATCTGCATATGGAGCCCCATATACATATGTGGTCAACTTGCGGTTAGCGGCAGTGCAGTTCAATATTAACAGTTTTTGTGACAATAAACTTGAATATGAACATTTACGTTTGATGCAAAATTTCAAATTATTATTCCAACAACACGGCCAAACTAACACCAAACTGCCCTACGGAAAACGCGAAGTAATCGATTGCCATTTATTAGCGTGCTCTTAATTAGTTAAATAAAGAGTGCCATGAAATTATAGTTATTTGAATTCTCTTTTGGCAGTGTGTAGTATGTACAATGGGGCCCTCCTTAGCCGTGTGGTAAGACGCGCGGCTACAAAGCAAGACCATGCTGAGGGTGGCTGGGTTCGATTCCCGGTGCCGGTCTAGGCAATTTTCGGATTGGAAATTGTCTCGACTTCCCTGGGCATAAAAGTATCATCGTGTTAGCCTCATGGTATACAAATGCAAAAATGGTAACTTGGCTTAGAAACCTCGCAGTTAATAACTGTGGAAGTGCTTAATGAACACTAAGCTGCGAGGCGGCTCTGTCCCAGTGTGGGGATGTAATGCCAATAAGAAGAAGTATGTACAATATCCATTGCCGATACCTATCTTATTGATCTTACGTCTCACGTGCTGTTCCCGTAGTTGCCTGTGGCAATAGAATGCGCACCTTCCCATATTATCCGAACCATATTAGGTTTACGAAGGTTGACTACAGCCCCTAGGGGTCGATACCATGCACGTCGCATGCCACAGTTGCTCAGTTCTTCCTTGGTTGCACGATGTGCATAATCTTTTGATTGATAATCTTCAAGTTGTTATTGAAGGGCTTGTTTCAACTCTGGATTCCGATACATTCGTTTCTCCAAGCATTCTAACCGACGAAGAGCCATGTTATAGCTATCAGGGAGCTCTTCGTGGTCGAACTTCCAAAGTAAACCAGCTTCAAAGTAGTTGGCAACTCGAATGGTTGTATCCTAAAGGATTTGTTGAGCGCTTTGATTTGCCTTCAATAGAAGTGGTATAATTGTATGAATCCCTACATCTTCCGTTGTAGAGAGCTCTTTAATAAGATCGTGCAACGTTTGATGAGATGCACACCCACTATATAATATTTCATTTATTTATCATTTGATAATATACATAAACACTTAACATTAATTCATCTTCTTATTCACCTATGTCTAACTTTAATCCACAATGAACAATTCTTTTTAAATTCCGAAATATTTCTTGCACTTTTAATTTCATCTGGTAGCTGATTATACATCCTTATTCCATTATAATAAACCGATTTTTGTGTACTTGTCACTGTGAATGGAACAACTCGTAGATCGTCAATCTGTCTAGTACTATATGTATGTATATTTCGTCCACATGTAATAATATTCGTCAGGTATTCTGGCAAGAGATTGAATTTTAATTTATAAACCATTGTCAGTACGTTAAATATAATTCTTTCTTTGATCGAAAGCCATTGTAAAGCATCTAACATGCACAAGACAGGAGATGTGTATCACTGGCAATGAATAATACGGAAGAACAATAGTCAATATGTGATGCCACCAGAGTCTTGTAAAGAAATATCTTACTCCAAAATGTCAACTGGCTTTTCAAACGGACTAACATTCCATATTTTTTAGCCACTTTTTTAATTAATTTGTCAATGTGTTCTTTAAATATTAATTTGTTGTCAATGTAAACTCCTAGATATTTAAAAATTTCAACTTGTTCAATTTCTGTTCCATCAATGTCAATTTTTAATTCGGAATAGTTCAATTGTTTTCTGTTACTTATAATCATCACTTTTGTTTTTTGCACATTTAATTTAAGTTTTTTAATTTTCAGCCACTTGCTTAGCAATTTAATATCTTCCCTTATTTTTCTTATTGCCACCTTCTCATCTTTTTCTCCAATGAACAGAACTGTGTCGTCAGCAAACAAATTAATGTCACAATGACGGATGGCTTTCTTCATGTCATTAATATATAAAATAAATAAAGCGTGATAGCTGACGGATGGGTTCTGATCAGTATTTAGTGAGCCACCGTACACACACACCAGCCAAGTCTTGTTTCCACGGCGACTAGTTCGCGTCTAGCTCCTTCCCATATTTTGAGCGGCACCTTGACATCCAGATTGTTGACCCCAATTAGAAGTTTGGGAACCGCTTTTGTGTAGCTCACGACAGGATTCCCTTTCAGGTATGGATGCTGTTCCGATAGATGCTTAAAGTACAGACAAACAGACGTAACAACTTGAACATTTTTCTGAAAAATACATCACCCAACTCCTCTACCACCATCTTGCGAGCATGTTACACGAAATAATGTTTCGTAATACATTGCCACCAGAAGGCGCTGGAGTGAAATGTCAAACTCGAAGGATTACGACGCTAGCGCCTCTAGTTGTGAAACACGCAATCAATCAAATTCAAATTGATCGTTGAAGTCATGGTCACAGAGAACAGACGTTGAAGCTGCACTCGCTATGTTGTGATGACTTTTTACTCTTCATTTTGAAATAACTTTGGAATGTCGCCGTTATCCCGTGCAAAATCAGCGCTAGCATCAACAAAAAATGCCGCTGTGCGCTAGTGTCGTTTTGCACACAATAGTACACCAGCGCCATCGTTATGTGAAACAGAGTTTGTGAGTTGCAATGTCGACGTCGATGGCGTTGAGGTTCGATTTGATTTTTTACACATGTTTTGCTCGAAATTTTGTTCGAGCCTCAATGTCTGTTCTCTGTGTCATGGTCGATGGTAATTTCTCTAGTGTTACGTCTGTTTGTCAGCGCTTGAAGGGACTTCCGTCACGTTTATATTAGGATGTCATAAAATCTTGAGCAGCAGTGCTGCCAGTACCAACACGTCACACGTGACACGTCATACGCAGGCCATGACTGACAACACGTTTGCAAAGCAACCAGATTTTCCCCTGATAAGTTACGGACGACACGTAAGTACTAATTTTGTCCCCGACAATTACCTAACGTATTCGGCTGGTCCTTTCCCGATGGCATGAGGCCACACACATAAGTCAAGTGTTGCTTAGATCCTATAAGCTGGACGTTTCAAAGCATAAACGCATTAGTAAGAAAGCAGATGTTAGAATGCGGTAAGACAAAAAAGCAACATGATTGTAAAAGGAACTTGGCCTCGTAAAATTTCATCAGTAGAAATGTGCATAATTAACACGAGCTCGGTGGTCTGTGGCTACCGCTTCTGCCTTATAACACAGAGAACAGACGTTGAAGCTGCACTCGCCATGTTGTGATAACTTTTTACTGCTCATTTTGAAATAACTTTGGAATGTCGCCGTTATCTCGTGCATAATCAGCGCTAGCGTCATCAAAACATGCCACTGTGCGCTAGTGTCGTTATGTATGCAAGAGCATACCAGCGCCACCGTGTTGTCAAAATAAGATTGTGAGTTGCAATGTCGACGTCGATAGCGTCGAGGTTCGGTGTGTTTGTTTACACATGTTTTGCAAGAAATTTTGTTTGAGCCTCCATGTCTGTTCTCTGTGCTTATAAGCAGGACGTCGTGGGTTCGATTCCAGGCTCCCTCTTTCCTACTTTGTATTTCTATCTTAGTTCTTTCTGTGTTTCACATTCTACCAAAACGTTTCCTACTGTTATAACCTCCCACACAATCCCAAAAACCTCCCGTGGCATCTAGGAGAGGTCGTAGAGTTATCTGCATCTTTCTTATGTAAGTGTCCAACTAACCATCCTTCCCCTTCCTCAGCATTCCCAAGGACGTGGCCAGGACAGATCTCGACTATTGGAGAGTGCATTGCTTCCATCTTAGAGATAGTAATTAGTCCCAAATCAATATCTGTGGTAACGGATGCAAGTGATGCTACTATCATACAATAGTCTTGGCTTATACCACCTACGAATTTGTGCGAAATACTCAATGCTTATGCTAATGCTAGTAGAAATGTGCATAATTGAAAGAGATCTTACGATCGTGATTATGATGAATGATTTGTTTATCGGCTTCATCATCCTCAGTACTACTCAAAGTATGAGGGAGTAGATGATCGAAAGATATTCGAAAATGTGCATATAACACTCGACCAGTTTCTTCTCTAAAAGTCGTTGCAAATACTAGTATCACAAGAATGTACTTCATTTTCAAAAAAAAAAAAGATATTTATTTTAGCTCATTCAATGTTGAGAATTAAAAAAATTACATTAGATTGCACTCTCGCGTCAGCTTGGTTTCCACTTCGTCAGCCATCATCATCGCCCAAAGAGTCCGAAATCCTCGTCACGCCAGAGAAAATAAAACTACGAACCCCCAAATGTATTATTATTGAGGAAATATGTATGTATGAAAACGATTTTTCTCTGCATCGACAACTACGGCCGAGGCAACCGATTCGGGCAGCAATCAGTGTAAGGGAAAGGGTTCGAAGTACCTACAATGATCTCCCGTACAGCTACTGTGTGTCTAGAGAGGCACGGCGGATGTGGCAAGAGATTGCTGGAGCCATTTGGACTAGAAGCTTACAACACACGAACGAGGGATTCATCGGAGGGGTCGTTCGATGGAGATTTTTAACGATACCATAAATTATGTTCGCTTGAAATTTTCAACAGAGCATCAGGGCCGTTTCTTAAGCCCAACAGCCACGGCTGATGGGTCCCTCGTTCATTCGTCATAGAAAATCGTTCGTTCAGTTTAGCTTTTCCGGCTATTGAAGTGTATATCAAATTTGCAACAGTCGGGTGAGAGTGAATCGCGCCGTTTGCCACAATCGTGCGAGGCATCGCGTGAAGCTTTTGGTTTTTCGGATTTTTCGTTTTGTTCCTCGCCTGGACAAACCATTCTACATATCGCTTTCCGGCGGTTGGTCGTCGCGTCGGTTCTTATATATGCTTTGGGGCGTGCGAGCGTACAAGATCTCGTGCCACGTTTTTGAATGCGGGGAAAGCAAAAAAAATAACTTCTGAACCGCTTGCAAACCAAACAGCAAACATGTACTCAATGATTTATTTCCCCCAACACGCGCGCCTCTTCTCAGGAATCGGACTCCGGACGGCATCGGAACACCTCTGGGCGGACGCGAGAGAGTATTTTAAAAAGGAATAAATCGTATCGCCATCAGGAAAATATAAACATCACTACCGGAAATGTCTCATTCCGTTTTGAGAGGATCGACATTTGCCTGCCTTGTTTGTGTATTTAGTGCGATGATATGGGAGTCAGAGGCTGATGCCGAGAGGTAGACCATGAAAATATGCAGTTTTGGGTAGCGGTGCTCAACAGGAAACATTCAAAAGCGCCCTTAGAAATGCTGTTTCCATCGTTGTGGACAGTGTGATACCAACCGTTTGAGTTCTAATCAGTGTTTCGTCAGATGGAGTTGTTTTGCAGTCGAAAACCAGGTGGGCGTTTTGTTTATGGAGGTTGGTGCTTCCATTCCAAAGATACTTGTTCCTCCTCCGATTTGACCACAGGATTGTTGAGCAATTATTCAATCTCACTGTATCTACTGAAGTAGATGGCTTATAATAGGCTCGCCACATGCCATGCACAGGTGGAATACACAGTAGCACAGCGAAGAAATCAGTTGTTTGCCTACCAACCTCTTCTCAATTACCCAGATATTCATACACCTAACCAATGATTGTTAAATTTTCTAACAATTCTGTAAAAGAACCTTTTAAGACCTGTATAAAAATTGGGCATATGTAAAATTGTTAGATTTTTATGCACTGATTATTCCACCTAGCAGTGTTGGTGCTTTTCTCGTATTTTTAGAGTGTTTTGGGCATAAAAAACCCAGATTAATCCACCTACAGTGAGATTTTGACCCTTCCTTAGTTATAAGGAATTTTTTTTTTCAGAGTACAGTATTTAAAACGAGATAAAACTACTCAGCTTCCCACGGCGATTTACCGTGAAAGTGACAAAATAATTGCCTACCCAAAGGCGGATGTCATGGGTTGAGTGACGAATGATAACGTACTGTACTTCATGCTGCCTATCTATAAGGCGATCGTCGGATTGAATAACTATTGTGACATGGTTAGTAACAATCGTAACGCTGGTTGCATATATTGTACCCGTTATTTCCAGAGACCTCGATATTAATTAATCCAGAACTAACTAAATCAGTCATTTATTTGAGCGAAACTCAATAGCGTTCAATAATAACATATGCAGAGCCGTAGCGTGGCCTCCCGGCGCCCTTGGCGAAACTTTATTGGGCGCCCCCCCTTTACCCAAATCTGTCTCAGGCTTGTATAACACTTAACGGAGCCGAGACTCTCTATGGTATTTAAAAACTATATTATTATTATCAACAGTTAGTACCGTGGGGGACCGAAATCCGTACAGCACCGAAATCCGTCCACCTCATGAGATATCAATAAATTAAAGGGGGTTAAAGGTAATTAAATTTAGAAATAATTTATCTTATCCTGTTCAGATACTTGACAGTAAGCTTCTAGGGCATAGAAATGGAAAGAAGGCTTTGAAATTAAAACAACAAAAATCAAAAACAAATCGTCACTCACCAAACGCAGAGTTTCTGACGCCATTTTGTTTTCGAGTAGAGCATAATTGCACCAAAATTAACTGTGTTTTAATTGCTAATTGCGAATCATTACATAATATGAGCGAAATTCAAGTCGAATGGATCGCTTCTCAAGGTGCGTATTGAACTATTTACAGTGGTAGTTTAGTCAATCAGACTGTTTCAATTTAAATATTTAGTTAAGAAATAGCTGTACGGATTTTGATCCTTTGATTCTAAATCCGTCCACGGTGGACGGATTTCGAGTCAGGAGTAGTTGATTTATTTCATCATTTTATGATGTTTTTCGTAGTTTTTAATGAGAAAATGTGAAACACTTCAAAAGAAGAAGCCTTTATGCTCCTGTGTCAATGACAAACGTTTTATAACCATTCGTTTCCTATTTTCTAATTAATTTTTTATATACTAAGGTGCTTAAGTGTACGGATTTCGATGCCCCACGGTAAGGGGAATGAGACATAGATCAGGATTACTCGTGGCTTCTCAAGGTTAGATTACGTAATTTCAGGATGGACGGGGTTGGAATTTAGGTTTGGGTTATTTTAGCTGCTAATCCGGGTATTTGACGTCATAAACGGTGTAGCGTAGCGTCGTGCTCTAGTTGTGGTTCGTCAGGGATCATCTTCCGGATAGTCAGAGCTTCATGGCACACGAAACAATAAGACAGAGACAATTTGGGCGTTCCTCACTATCTTGCAGATGTTCAAAACAAAGTGCGTGTTCAAATGAGGGAGCTTTAAAATCAACTAATTGCGTGTTGTAAAATTTTCTATAAATTTCTTAAGCTTTTAAAACCTTCATATGTTCCAATATAGAGGTAGGAAGTAAGGAATACTAAAAGCCATAAAATTCTTAAAAATCAATTGAAATTTTGACGAAACTCAATAATCCTATGCAAATAAAAATAAAAACTCGAACCAGTAGTGCACGGATTCTGGACAAACATTCCGAACTTCTTTGTTATAAATTCACGCACTAGTGGCCAATAAAATGTGTGCTGGTCGGTGCTTGGAGCTGTATCGGACCTAAAGAATAAAAAACCTTACTTTGGAGTGGATTGGATGTCCTTCAGAAACTCCATATTGCTTAAGAAAAATCATATAGTGGATTGGTCGGTTATTTTATTAAACATTGTAGTGAAATGGTAAATGGTTGGCTAAACGATTGGACCTAGTCATATCAAGAAAAAAACCAAGTCTGGAGTGCGTTGATTAATGGTCAGAATGGTCATCGAATCTGGCGGTAGTTTGGTGGCCATAGTGGAATTGCTTGGCCGAATTATATTCAACTTTGAAGTAGGTCAGCCGCCATCATTATTGAAATGCTTGGTGCAGATTCTTGCGTTCAGTATGTTGTTAGATAAGTGACGTCATTCCAAATACTCATCCTCGTTTAAAGCTTAACCAGTTTATATAAAACCGAGAGGAAAAATCAAACTCATATTATCAATGCTCACCGAATATTCAACATCTTTGCTTTGCCTTTCCGCCATTGAACTTATACAAGTTTCTGGCTCAATTGAATCGAAAATATCACTGGATCTAATGCGATCGATTTCTGACCTCCAATAGTTTGTCTGCGTAAAATAAGTAAATTTATCTAAAATCAGTCTAAGCTATGCTAAGCAAAGCTAAGTAAAATAAGTGAATTTATATCAAATTCAAACAAAATCTCTATCACTTCTTCCGTGTATAGTTTTGTACAGTCTACTCTGTGTTTCGTCTTTAGCGTATTTAAAAGTGCTTCTTCCTTATAAGCCTGCTTCATGTATGCTCCTTTCCATTTGCATTTCCTGTTCTTATCATTTTGTATTTACTTCCTTATCTGAAAAACAAATTTTGAAAAAGACAGTGAAAGCGATAGCATAAATCTCTCAAATTTGAGAAAACGTGCCCCTGAGCTGACGTTCTGAAACGGAAAAGAGCTCTCCGGATACTAGTCAAACGATTGATTACGAATCGTTGACTACCAAGAAAATCATCTAAGCGCGAAATCCTATATTTTGGCGCCCCCCAAAGCCTGGCGCCCTTGGCGGGGGCCAACCTGGCCAACCACACGCTACGGCGCTGAACATATGTTTCGCCTTATGGATGTACAATTTGGTAAAACTAAACTTGTTCAATACCTTAAAAATGAGCGAGATTTTTATGGTAGTAAATTTTAGAATTTGCACACGTACGCACACATACATGCATACAAGTGATCTATTAGTGTCTCAAAACATGCTTACATTTGCTATCTAGCTTCCACTGAAGAAATTTTTGAAATCCCTTTCAATTTTTACGTTTTTGCTTTTCTGAGAAGATTTTTTTGTACATGCTTCTATATGTTCCTCAATTAAAATCATTTGTTTCTTTGAAACAAATCAGGAAAATAGGCATAATTCCATATCATATCATTTGTTATAATTATATTTTCAATGTCAAAGTGAATTTGTTTCAAATACCATACATTTTATTTAATAATTCACGAGATTTCTTGATAGATTAATACGTAACACATCTGCGTAACGCATGCAAAGTGAAATTATAGACACTTCCGAAGGAAGGGTCAAAAATACTATGTTGGCGATAACTTCTGATCCCACAATCCGATCCGGCCAATTTTCAATAACACAATAACAACCCAAGTAACCATAAAGCTATATATGCTTGTAAAAAACACAGCCCTAAAGTGGAAAAGGGTAATTACAAGATCAAAATAATGATTCATTACTTTGGCATGTTAAAATAAAGCACCAGTAAAGCATCGATGCATTCGTACTGCTGATTTAGAGTATCGTTGTCGGACAGTTGATAAATAAATGCAACAACACATCGTTAAAACAGATCTAATGCAAATTGCATCTAGCATGCCGATTTGTGATTGATATATGTGCAATATTGAAATGCTTGGTGTTACTTGTGAATGTGACACGATTCCCCGTCGAATAAAAGCTGTTGCGTGTAATTCGGGCAATGCTAAGTTCCAAAAAGTGTGTTTACAAAATTTGTACACATACACACATACACACACAAACAGATATCACCTCAGTTCGTCGAGCTGTGTCGATTGATCTATAACACTATGGGTCTCTGGGTCTCCTATCAAAAATTCTTTTATGAAGCGAACATATAGCCTTTCCAAATGAGACATTTGGCCGAATAGGAAATTTTTCCGAATAGGACATTTGGCCGGATAGGTAATTTGGACGAATAAGAGATTTAGCCGAATAGGACATTTGGCCTATAGATAGTAGAATCTATAGATGAGCGAAAGCATGGCTGATTCGATTTTTTTGCCCGTGTTCACGCGCATATAACGTCACAGCCCTTAACGTTTCCATTGAAATCGTGACGTCATGCTCGTTTGGAGACACGTTTGACAATTCGTTTGGAGACAGAGGATTTATCTTCGCTCATCTATATATTCCACTATCTATAATTTGGCCGAATAGGTATTTTTTTCGAACAGGACATTTGGCCCAATAGGACAATTGGCCGAATTGGACATTTGTACGAATAAGACATTTGGACGGCATAAGACATTTGACGGCATAAGACGTTTGGCCGAATAGGACTTTTTGCCGAATAGGACATTTTTCCGAATACGAAATTTGGCCTAATAGGACATTTGGCCGAACAGATTATTTGACTAAATCGGTCATTTGACCGAACATGAGAGTGCGAAAAGTGAGATGACTAACTTCTCACTATTTAGTTCCCACTTCTCACTGAGTGAGTAGTGCGAAGTGAGAAGCGTCACAACTCACTTCTCAGTTTTCATTTTTCACAGTGAGAAGTGAGAACTGAGGGAAGAAAATGAGAACAATGAGAAGTGGGAAATAAGTAGTGAGAAGTGGGACGTCTCACTTTTCACACCTCATTTCTCACTTTTTAAATGACTTATTCGGCCAAATGTCCTGATCGGCCAAATGATTTGTTCGGTCAAATGACCTATCCAGCCAAATAAACTATTCGGCCAAATGTCCTACTGGTCCGAATGTCCTATTCGGACTAGTGGCCTTTGACCAAATGGCATTCGGCCGAACGGTATTCAGGCCCATTTAAGGCTACTCCGGTCTAGCTGAAAGGTCAAATGAATGGTACACGGTAAAAAATCAACACGCTCAATTCAACTGTTCCATCTATTGAATGATCAACTTTAAAATCACTATTATTGAAAATGAAATTCCTTTGATTTTGAAGTGGTGTCACACCTTTCACAAGTGTGTTGAATGCAGACAATTCCATAACATCAACACTGTTGATCAAAGTGCTACTCACTGAATGTTGAAATGATTAGCACTTCGAACAGCACCAATAATGTCTCCACTAGAATTGAAAGTGCTATGCTATTGAATTCACAGGTTCAAGGCTATTGATTTAAGAGTGGAGCGATATTGGTGTTGTTCTAAAAATAGATGACATTTCTTTCATCTGTTCTGCTTATTTCAAGAGATATTTCGAAGTGTGAGATGGAGTCATGGTAAGACGAAGGACTTTCAAGCAAAGGTATGATATTCAAATCTGAACTGAGGTAATTCTTTTTTTTTATTTTGTTGTTTTATATTCAAAATATTGCGCACGTCAAATGGAAGTGATGGTCTTTGAATGCGACGAGCTCAGCTATTGATATTGATTTGATTCCAAAGTAGTGCATATTCAAATGCAGAACAGTTCGCATTGACGTGTATATTTTTTACCGTGTATGTTTGTTGGATCGGAACACTTTTATGTTCCACCTTGATGAGCTCTCCTCTTTGAACTACGAAGATGTTAAATCGCTGTTTCAATGTATGTATGCCCTACAGTCTCCTTGTAAGTATGGCCGAAAAACTTATCATTATTTATCAATCAATTTAATTGTCAACAGATGAAGCAAATGGAAACTGTATCTCGAATGATACGAAACCACCTTCTTTAACTCTCCCGTTCAAACGAAACGAAAAATATTTCCTTGTTTTCTCACCAACATGGCACATAGGTATATTAGAACCGGTTAAATAGAGCCAATTGAATAAGAAATACGAGAAAGGCAAAAATATAAAAGTATCATTATCAAAAACTTTTTTGAAATTTCTGAAGTTTGATACCCATATGGACTTTGTGAATAAATCTTGTTTCACTTCGGGAAACGTTATGTTCGACAGCAACGATGACAATTTACTCTGAAAATCATTAATATGAAGTTATTTAGATGTTTTTAGTGGGTTCTACAGGAGCTAAATAGATTTATAATCAACCGGTTGTTAATTTTAGCTTAGCTTCCCAACAAACAACGACAAGCTACAAACAAGCATCTAGGTTGAATTGTTGTTTATTTGTGATCTTCGTAGCTGAATAAAATGGATGCTGAATAATTCGCTAGACACATTTCATTTCAGCATTTAATCTAACTAATATTCGACATGGCTTATTTATTTGTTTACTACCTTTATTTGAAGTCGAACTGGCGTTTTCGTTTTATCACATATCAGCACATTGGGGAAGTTTAACAATGTGCTGAACTAATGATTTTTAAGGTTCTCTGTTCGACTGTGATGTGATGCTCTGAAAGGGTGGTCGAATTCAGTTTGAATAGTAAGTTAATAAGCAAGCATTAGCCATCCTTCTTAACCTTTGTTCTTCTTAACCATTGGATTTCACATTTATCTGATCTACCGCACAGTGGAAAAAAACATTATGCTTTTTCAGTTTGAGAAAAAAAATCTGGATTCTAGATCTGGAAAATTTGGAAAAAAGATTTATTTTTAAGACAAGCTTTTTATATTCGTGATTTATTAAGCTGTCGGAGATTAAAACCAATAAAACAGCTGCAATGAAAAAAAATCATGCATTCATGCGGAACTAAATTTACTTGAAGCCGGGCATAACGCCGTTGAATAACGTCGGAAAATTATTGAATCTTTGATGTGTGGGATCCCAATATTATCGCATGGATGTTGATCTTTATTGCGGCGAAATTGGAATAATCTTGGCATTTGACAATCATACCGCAATCGTTTATCAAGAGATTCTGAGGAAGGCCGAATATACATTGATTTTATTTTCATAAATTCATAAATAGCATTGGGGACGGATTTTATTTTATCGTTTATGGACATTATTTTATTACGTATTTTTCCTAGTGTGCGATGGTTATGACTGCCTGAACAATGGTTGAAATACAAATCTTGTACAGTTATTAATAAACCGTAGTTTGACAGATTGACTTATTGAATAAGAGTCCAATTATGATTCATATTCAGCAATAAGATTATTTATGTTATGCATTGAGTGAGCCATATCTAACAAATCAAGGATGGCGCGGATGACAACGTTACCGGCGGATGATCAAATGACAGCAGTTCGAGACCCGATTTAGGAAAATTTTAAAATGATTATATGAAAATAGCAATTCCTTCAAAATACGTTCATTGGAGATCTTGATGATGATGTTACCTTCTATGCGTTATTATTTTCGAAGAATTCACATGTAGCTGAATTGAGGCTTAGTAAAATGCTTATTGAAGGTTTAACGAATCAGTTAATAAAGTTGTTTTTCAAAATGAGATGTTGTAGTTGTATAACTTCGCCAAAATAGTGTGAACAAAGCTTGAACAGAAGTTGTGATAAGAAATAGTACAGACATAATTCAACACAGCGCTGAATTAAATCATCACACTGATGTTAGTTCAACTAGTGAATGTTTGTTGGGTTAGCTTAGCTTAGCTTAGACTGACTGTACATATCAATGGTTGCTACTCCGTGATTGATTAGAACTGGTGTAAATTGCACTTCGATCCAAGTGTATAGTGGTTGGGGTTTACCATCTATTCTCGAAGTGCACGTTTCAGCAGCTCTCAAATGTTGACCAATAACAGCGCCGGCCAAGTCCTTACAGTCAGTTGGGAAAGGGAAGGAATGTTAGTGTGTGGCAATTGTTGCTACTAAAGACCGAGTATACCTCTGCATCTCCACAATTACCACGGGAAGGAAGCTGTGTTAGTTGGGTGGGGTAATCAGTAACATAGATAGGGATTCACCATGGAAAGTGATGTGACCTATGCAACTTTTATACAACAGTATTATCATTTCCTTATCTTGTTCAATTATTCATCCTTCGCGAGGATAAACAATCAATCGCTCATAGTGAGCGGTTGTTCATTTGAATTTTTGATTGAGTGAACGCGTCATCATTAATGTATCGTGAGGAAAGTAGAAAAAGAAGCGAGATCCACGGCTGTTCAACCACATTAATTGCAATCGGAAAGCTAATACATATCAATAAGCAACTCTTATTTTATCTCTATTTGAGGTTAAATAAGAATGCACAGCCAGACGTATTTTGTTGATAAAACTATCACCAATTCTAGATATATTTATTAGTGTTAATATGAAGATAAAGTATACGGTTAATGTGAAGGTACATGGTGATGATATTGTTCCATGTAGCATAAATGTCATCAGGGTGTAGTTTTACCCATTTATTTAAAAATTTACAAGTTGGATAAAAGTTTTCGTAAGAAAATTATTTTGAGCTTTTTAGTGGAATGTTTTCACCTGTCATAAGACGAGTTTAAACAATCCCATTGAATTCCACCACTTAATTGTATCCTGACAGATACGTATTTCGACCTCAACAGTAAGGCCGTCTTCAGTGTCTTGTACTTGACTCGACTTCGAGTCGACTCCGACTCCGACTCCGTTCTATAATCAACCGGTTGTTAATTTTTTGAATTATTTGGGAAGTTGTAGTTTGGATTTTGCGTAGATGTTTGAATGTTTGTATGTATGTTTGTATGTATGTTCCAGCATAACTTCTGAACCCATTTACCGATTTTAACCAAATTTGGAACACACATTCTTTATCTTAGGGAGACGACGATAGGGGGGTTAGGCATGCCCTTTAGAAAAGGGGGAGGGTATGGGGAGAGGGGTATTGCTTAGTTATCGGTCAACTCAGTGTAAATTCTGAAACCCTTGGCCGATTTCAACCAAATTTGGAACACAAATTCTTTATCTTAAGGAGACGACCATAGGGGAGTTGAGCATGCTTTTTGGAAAAGGGGGAGGGTATGGGGGGAGGGGTATTGCTTAATTATCGATCAACTCAGTGTAAATTCTGAACCTCTTGGCCGATTGCAACCAAATTTGGAACACAATTTCTTTATCTTACAGAGGAGACAATAGGGGGTTAAGCAGGTGTATTTGCTTAATTATGTGGTTAAGTCGTTTTATAAGGGGGAGGGTGTGGGAGAGGGGTCTTGTTTAGTTATCGATCAATTCAGCATGACTTCTGAACCCATTTATCGATGTCCACCAAATTTGGAACCTATATTATCTGTCTAAGGGAGACTATATCAGACTGGGTAGGAGTGCCATAGCTAAATTAGAGAGAGGGTATATTTATTAAACGAACAGTTTAGTATACCTTTTGATCGCATAGGTTACTTAAAACCAATCACGTAAATACGTAATCTCCACCCAAAGGAAACTATTATAGAGAGGCTGGAAGGGACTTTTGGAATGGGAGGGAGGGGGGTGTATTAGGATTGGGTTGTTTAGAAAACGACTTAATTTAAAATCGCTTTATTTGGTACATCCGAGGTTCTTTGACATTGTACAATGCTCCAAAAACAAATTGCCCGAATTCCTTAAAAATAGCAATCCCTGAATGAAGCAGGCCATTAACATAACACTATTTGGCCTAAGGCCATTCGACATAGAACATTTGTGATAATTATGAACAGCATCAAAACAATATTGCATAGAAAGCAAGCATTTACTGGGTATAAAACAATGGTAATTGTTGTTCATCGGAATAATGGTATGCCCAGTGAAAAGCAATGATTAATGTGTTTCCTCCTGAATGGTGGATGTGATTGCTTCTTTAAAAGTAGGCATTTGCCCGGAATAAGGCAATGGTGGGTGTGATCCCTTCTTTAAAATATGCGTTGCCCGGAATATGGCATCGTTGGATTTTTTTTTTCCTTTTTTAGAAATAGACGTTTGCCCGGAATAAAACCTTTCAAACCCACGATCCCTTCTTCAAAATCAGTCAATGTTTCCAAAAGCCTTCTTTTAATCAAATGATAAAGTATGAATAAGTAAACACAATTACCCTGTTGACCAATTGTTTTTTATCATTTTCCGATTGTAAGAGAAAACTGCAAACCAAACTGGCAATTCAGAGCAAGGCCGGGCAAAGCTAGTTTTGAAATAAAATTACTCGTTCTATTCAGAAAAAGAACCATTAAGCGTCAAAAAGCTTGAGGACAACCCCGATAGAATTATAAAACGATAGTCTCGCGGCACAAATTTTAATTGAATTGTTTTTAATGCGCGCTGCGACGCTGTTCCCTGTCGCTTGCTTTTGGACAGAAAGTGTGGAAAAGCAGAAATCAAGCCTTCTGTCAAGGATGTAACGTCACAAATGAGCTGGGAACAAGCTTTATAGTACTGGCACCCAGGCAAGATGCGCATGAATTTGTGATATTAAACGAATCGATAATATTTTGAATGAAAAGGTTTTTTTTAAGTTGAGAACAAGATTGTGGAGCGTGACAAGAAATTTTGTTATTGAAGTAAGGCATAATGGACAATAGGCATAAAATAACCCAAAGAACAGCCTATGACATGAAGAAAGCAGAATTATGTGGAACGTTCATTATGCCTAACGTACTTATGCCTAACATACTTATGTCTAACGTCGCGAACCCCTTGGGGCCCTCCTAAGCCTAGCGGTAAGTTTCGCGGCTATAATGCAAGACCATGCTGAGGGTGGTTGGGTTCGATTCCCGGTGCCGGTCTAGACAATTTTCGGTATGAAAATTGTCTTGACTTCCCTGGGCATAAAAGTACCATCGTGTTAGCCTCATGATATACGAATGCAAAAATGGTAACTTGGTTTAGAAACCTCGTGGTAATTAACTGTGGAAGTGCTGAATAAACACTAAGCAGCGAGGTGGCAATGTCCCAGTGGGGAATGTAATTCCAATACTACTTGATACTTGATACTTGATGGGCTACAGCTCTTCGATGAACCTACGCCGAATGGAGTATCCTTCTCCACTGGACTCGATCCTCGGCCAATCGCTTCCAGTCGCCCTGAACATTGAGCGCCCTCAGGTCCTCTTCAACTGCAAAAAGCCATCGTGTACGCGGCCTTCCACGAAACCTGCGGCCTCTTCGGGGTTCTCTACTAAATATTATCTTCGATCGACGTTCTCCGGCATACGAACAACGTGACCAGCCCACCGTAGTCTGCCGTGTTGTATAAGCTTAATAATATCCAGCCCTTTGTACACCTGGTACAATTCGTGATTCATGCGACGCCGCCAGATACCGTTCTCCTGTTTACCGTCGAGTATTGTCCGCAGCATCTTACCCTCAAACACTCCGAAAGCTCTCCGATCAGCCTCCTTTAACGTCCATGTCTCATGGCCGTATAAAGCCACCGGAAGAATCAGAATAGTCTACAGCGCGAGTTTTGTTTTCGTTTGCAGACTACGGGACTTAAGCTGGTTACGAAGTCCGTAATAAGCCCTATTTGCAGCTGCAATACGCCTTTTCACCTCGCGGGTAACATTATTATCGCACGTCACTAATGTTGCAAGATACACAAATTCTTCCACCACTTCGCTACCACTACCACTAATGAATTCACGTTGATTGCCAGCGACCATGTACTTCGTTTTGCTGGTATTGATCGTGAGTCCAATCCTCGCTGTCTCCCTCTTAAAAGGCGCAAAAGCCTTTTCCACGGCACGGCGATCAATTCCGATAATATCGATATCGTTCGCAAATCCCAGGAGCATATGTGATTTTGTGATAATGGTACCACTTCTTTGCACGCCAGCTCTCCTAATCGCTCCCTCGAGCGCTATATTGAACAGTAGATTTGAGAGAGCATCCCCCTTCTTTAATCCATCTAAGGTAACAAATGACGTCGATATTTCATCCGCAACCCTTACACTTGATTTCGATCCGTCCAACGTTATACGAATCAGCCGTATCAGTTTCGCCGGAAAACCATGTTCAAGCATAATTTGCCATAATGCATTCCGTTTCACTGAATCGTACGCCGCCTTGAAATCAATAAACAGATTATGTCTTAGGGTAAACATTTGATCCGTCGTTGATCGACCCTCACGAGTACCTGCTTGGTATTCACCGACGAAGGACTCTTCAAGCGGTCTCAATCTGTTGAACAGAATACGGGACATAATTTTGTACGCCGAATTAAGGAGGGTTATTCCCCGGTAATTGGCGCACTCCAGTCTTCCTAGTAGCACACATGTTCCACATATGTTACTGCAACTTTTATGTGACCTGATTCAGTCACATTAAAGTTGCTGCAACCATTTTTGTCTGACTTGTGTTACTCGGGCTGTGCCCTTTCTTAAAGAGAGGGCAAATGAGGCCGTCCAACCAGCTAGCAGGCATTTCCTCGTCTTCCCATATTTTCGACATAATATGGTGCAGAACTTCATAAAGCTGCTCACTGCCATGTTTGAGAAGTTCAGCCGGGAGTTGGTCCTTCCCCGCAGCCTTATTGTTTTTAAGCTCTTTAACAGCTTTCCATATCACGTTATCTTCGCCATATTTGCACATATTTTCAGAATTCTAATTCATTCTAAATACTTACGCTCCTCTAATGTGGATGTGTACTATACACATGTGGAAGTATTGGCTTGAGAAATGGATTGCGAGTGATTTGACTATGCGTCCAATTTGGGAATCTCGAGCTCGTTCAGTAGCCGCCAGGTTGCGAAGGCCGACGGAGGTCCTTCGTAGCTTAGTTGGTTAAAGCACCAGTCTAGCGTACTGTAGGGTCATGGGTTCGAGTCCCATCGAAGGGAAAGTGGTTACCTCCAATACATTTTCCAAATCAATATCTTCCACATAACGTACATATTCACATATGAGTTTTCATAATATTTCTGGAATAGATGACTTAGGAGTAACGCACCAGACAGTTCCAGGTGGGGAGGTTAATAGTTTTCTGCTTCTTGCTTTTTCCGAAAGGAAAGACCTTGAACTTTGAGGTAAGAAGATGAACAGAAATATCCCCACTCTCCAATACAGCTCTAAAATAGATACATGCCCCGTATGCTCGTAATGAAGCGTCGCTAAAGCCATGCGCCTCAAGAAGAATTGGTTGGAAGATTGTAATAACCCATCTTGGGACGGTAATGGAATCACCTGCAGCTAGTTCGCTCCTAAACTGCAGCCAACGATTTCGGAGATCGTCTTCTAAAGGTTCATCCCAAGTCTTTTTATACTCCCGAAGCTCCTGCCTGAAACACTTAGCGAGTACGATGACAGAATCAAGATCGAGTACGGAACGTACGTCTCGGAAGTCGAATGGAATACTTTCCAGGGTTTTGGGAGAATTCGTCCATGTAGAAATCCTTTGCAAGAACTACTGCAGCGACTGGATGCGATGATTGCCCTTGTTTGGCCAACTCCTGAAGGCACTTTGTGGCCAGATATGGTGCAGAAGATGTCCCGTACGTCACTGTCTTGAGTTGGAATATTCTAATCGGTTCACCGGGCTTGTCTTGCCACAGGATCTGCTGGAGGGGGCGGTCAACTGTATCCACCCAAATTTGTCGGTACATTTTTTCAATGTCGGAGATGATGGCAAACTTTGGCATTCGAAAACGCATAGTAATGCAAACTAGGTCCTCCTGAATCACTGGCCCCACCATCAAGGCGTCATTTAGGGATACCCCGGTATCTGTGACACAAGACGCATCAAAAAAGACCCGGAGCTCCGCAATGATGCGGAAGGAAGTAGGCTGCTGATGACCTCGACATATAAAAAGGAACTTTCTCCATGTGGCCTAGATCCAAATACTCCCTGATGAATTCTGAGTAGGCTGACTTTAGAGCCGGGTTCGCTTCGAGACGGCGACTCAGCGATAGCAGACGACGCTTGGCTACCTCGTAGGACCTTCCAAGCTGACTCAAGACTTCTGGCTTCTTCGGCAACGCTACTACGAAACGACCAGTATCGTCTCTGGTGGTGATTGCAGCAAAATGTTCTTCGCAAGCTGACTCCTCGATGGACATCGTGCTTGAAGATTGACACGACTCTATCTCCCAAAATCTTGAAATTGAATACTCTATCTAATAAAAGCGTACTACAGACATTGCCGGGGTGATTGGATTTGGATGTTGGCGTAGACCAACTCTACCGGAAACAACCCAACCCAGAGTGGTATTCTGGAGCACAGGCTGTCCTTGACCAAGCTTAATGAAACCTTCGCAGTACACTTCCATTCTGATGATCATACCTACAGAGGCTAGCTCGTGGAATTTAGGATCGGCGATTACGAAATTGGATAGTCATTCCGATGTGGAAACGTCGACGTTATTGGAAGGCAGATCACGAGTTATTTCACTCAGGACGAAAAACTTCAAATCTGCACTGGAATTAGTGCAGTGGGAATGAATTCTGAGGAAGACGGAATGGTTTGCTGTTGTTATGGAGCCTCCTATGCCACCGATACTATGGTGGTCCTTGGTCTTCCGTGTATGTAATCGCTGAACCGTGACTAGAGTTGTTTGCAGTAGCGCCGTTGACGGAATCTTTCGAATTTTGGCGACCAAGGAGGTGGAACGGTGGCTGAGCGACGGGGTAGCGGCAAGAAGTTAGACTACTGGAGTGGCTGGCAATGGAGGCGGGTTTGAAGCGTTTTGAAGTGTTTTGAAGACTTCTAGCGTTCTGTGATTGAGTTTGTTCGGAACTGGGTGATTGTTTGCTTGTTGGTGTAGCATTGCGTGGTGCCTTTGCCCACAAACACGACATTTCTTCTTCACTAGCTCATACCTTTCTGCTACGGACGCGTTGCAGAACACGTCACATTTGATGACGAAGTACGATACATGCTTGCAGAACGGACATGGCTTCGATGGAGTGGTTACGACGGAATGAATGTTGCTAAACTTTGGTTTGCGAGTTGTTGAAGGGGGATCGCAAGATCGAGGCTACAACGGTGCGATAGACTGGAGTACCGTAGCATGGCTCCTCAAGAACTGGAGTAGGTCTTTGTATTCCGGAACATCAGTTGACTTATGGTGGTTCTCCCATTGTTTGATTGTGGCAGAATCAAAGCGAGTGTAAATCATGTAAGCCAATACATTGGACTCTGTTTTTACACCATTTACACTTTCTCCATTTTCCACCAATCCTGAATGTTTTACGCATATTAATTACTGTGATTTTTTTTTAATTGTTTTGAATTTTTGAAACATGTTGCAAAGTTTTTTGTGGCAAATTGAAGTCAAACGAGCGAAAAAAAATCGTGTAAAAACAGAATTTTGTGTATTACACCCCAGCTATCAGTGTCAATCCCCGTTTTGTGTACCATTTTGAGATTCCGTTCAAAATCGTCTATTAGTCGCAAGAGAGAATCGTAGCATTCTCGTTTGACTGGATCGATAGAAAATAACTCATCCAGATACGTTTTGACTACGAGCTTCTTATTGTCAAATCGTTTTTGGATTAGGTCCCAGACAACCGGGTAATTTGCAGCAGTTGTTTCGATTGCCTCCACAATACGTTTGGCTTCCTTTGTTAGCGAGCCTACCCGGTAGGACATTTTGTTAACGTCGCACTAAGGAGTATTTCAGCCCAAACCCTGGCCAAAAGTCAAAAATAATATTTTTAGATATCTCCATATTATTTTTCGTTTTTGTACTCTCAAATAGTAATACTAACTTGCCCTGGGATTTTTGGATCAATATTGATTACTTGTAAGCAATGTTGGCCGCCAAAACTTCACCATAATTTACATGCTAGTTTTATCGCAACTGTCCATGAAGAAATGTTCATGTTTTATCGTGTTTTTCTGGGTTTTTATTGATTTTTAAGATGAAAATCAATGTAGGTACCAATAATGAGGGTATGTAAAATCCTTTTCAAGCATGATTTGATTCAAAATTGTTTAAGGTGATCCATAATGATGATATTAATTGTTAGCTTTTTTTACCTTTTCTACAATAATCTGTTTTACAAAATTAAACTTTTGATTAGGTTCCAAATCCGATCAAGCAACAAAATTGTCAGCGTTGGGAAGATTGGATTTTTCTCAATAAGCTCCATGAAAAACATTTCACGCATCCTCACGCAATCGTGAGTTGTTTTTATTTGAACATAGTGAAGTTTTGTAAGAAAAGCTAGGCGAACAAAACAAATATTTATGATTTTAGCGACAAAGCTCATAAAATGGTTCGCTTTCAGAGAAGGGCTGGACTTTGATGAAAAGCATACGCATTTTTCGGATGTGGAAGGTTGTTAAGAAATAAAGCGATTGAAGTACAACGAATTTATCTGATCTGCTCTATTGATTGTAATATCAATACATTATCCAGGGACTTTTAGATTATCCGATGACAAATTTATATAGTCGAAGTGAACAAACAAAGCACATCTTCGGAAATATTAGTAAGTAATAATTAAAGAATGAAAATTTACATAAAAATCATACTCAATGACAGAGTCGAGGAGGACACCACTCGTCGCAAGCACGCTGTAGTTCCCAAAGACAGCGTTCTTACGCCAAGTGGTGCTCTACCTAATAATAACAACTGACGTCGCCGGTGGTCATACTTCACTACTAGTTTAATACAAAGACCACAAAAACAAAAAAATACGCTTTGCTGTTAATTGAATGCATTTACAGCCAACAAAATGATTAGCATAGTTTTGGCCACGCTTTTACACTGCGTACTCCTATGTGCGTCGGACAAATTCGGGATGGAATCTATAAGGCTCTTGGCAAATGGCAGTAACCCCTGCGTAAATCTCTTTGTCTGCGAGTCTGTTACACGCTTTAAATGGATGAACCCAAGCCAAGCCAACTCCACGCGTTCGGA
The DNA here is from genome assembly GCF_024139115.2 of Armigeres subalbatus. NCBI lineage: Eukaryota > Metazoa > Arthropoda > Insecta > Diptera > Culicidae > Armigeres > Armigeres subalbatus. The sequence goes on from NC_085139.1 coordinate 184,319,115, forward strand.
ATACATAAGCCACGAAAACCTCACTCCAACTTGACGCGAGTTTCAGGACACTTACATGATACGTCCACCTTTTCCTTTCGCCCACCTATGGGGATTTTTCACTTTTCTTTCCCTTTCATGTGTGGTACCAAACTGTCAAATCGTATGTATTTTTCCTTCATTGATATTAAGCACCCTTTCCTCGCTAGCAAAAGATGTTCCGAAAGGCGACGACAGCGACAATCTTTATCTTGTGCCTAAAATATCTTTTATGCACATGGTCTAACGATATTGGGTTGGATTCTACCTACGCTGCCACGATGCGATCGTTGGTGCGATCGTTCGGTACGGTGATTATAAAAGTTATTCATATGGAGTGAGAGAACTATCTTTCCTAATCAAGTTCCACATTAGGATGGTCCAGGTGCTAGAATTCTATTTTGGGCTAATTCAATTCTTAACAGAATTCTTTCAAAAATTCCTTCAAAAATTTGTTTAAGAGTTATTTTAGAAACCTTTCCGGAATTTCCTTCAGGAATTCCTTAAGAAATATTTCTTTCATGTATTCCATCGGAAATTCCATACCATCGGCTAACTTAATTCTGCTGGAATTCCTTTCAGGAATTTCCGAAGGATGCGTTGGCATCATTATTGGTTTATTAATTTCAACAGTTGTACATATATGTCAAGAAATTATTCAACCCACGCACGGATCCTGGATGTCGAATTATACTTCCATCCCAGAAATCCCCTCCAGCCGCAGTCAACGTTAGTGGAGTTGTCAAATTGTGGTCATAATGGAAACAAATGGAATTAAGCATAAAACGTCGGGACAAGGTTCGAATTCGAAATAAAAGTTTTGGCGAACACATCCTTGCTATCGAGGAAGTTTTTCATCTGAGGAGAAATGGAGAATGTTTGGTTTCATAAATGAAAATAGCCTGTGGTCACAGTGACCTCTTCTTATACCTCTTTCGCTTCGGAGGTGGTATCCAGTGTCACATGTTTCTACTTCGGGGCGTCTGATCTAGCGTAAACGGACGACGACTGTATGTGATGGCGGGGAAGATGGTTGGATATGGCTGGAACAAGTAACTCGTCCTGCAATGAACTGAACCCCGATGGCACTTTGGCAGCAGCAGCAGCAGCCGCTTTGAGGTAATGTTCATTTTCTTCAACATTATTAAATATCACTTTAGATTTCCTTGCTAGAAGCCGCAGCACTTGGCGTATGTGAGTGTGGGAAGGAGTTCTACAGTAGAAGCAGGGAAAACTTTTTACCCGTTTTTTTTTTTGCGGTAGCCATCCGTGCCGTGTGCTATTTCTATACGTAGGATGCTTGTTCCTATATTAACCTCTTCAGTTGGGTCGGGAGAAAGCTTCAGTAACCAATAACCGATTTTACCAAGATTCGCATAGCTAAGCTTTTAGTAAAGATATATTTTGCCGCATTTTCTCGCAAAGTGATGTTTCGTCCAAAAGAGGGGAAGGGTAGCTTCTTCGTCTATTTTCCTTATTGTGAATTTGTTTGATATTCAGAAAAATATGTCGCAAGGAGGATGAATGCAAGAGCAGACACCCTACCTGGAATGTTCGCCGGCTGGAGCCAAAAGCTGTCACATTTCCGAGATGTTCTTCTCTATTCCAAACCGCACAAACTCACTCTCGCATCCAACTCCCGCTGGTTTGACGGTGATGCAGGAAGTCGAAATTAAATTGAGGGCATAAAGAGTGTGCAAAAGTTCTGCCCCTTCCACGTGGCCAACCGACAACGACGACGACGGTGTCATCCCATTCGGGAATCATCCTTCATCCGTCGCAGCCACCACACACCGGCCGGGACTTGGTTTTAGCTGACACACACGTGTAACTGGCCGGAGCAACGTGGCCATCACCGAAACGAGCGGTCAGCAGTTGTGCCAACGTCGTCGTCGTCCGTCCGCCCGTCCTGCATAGCTGAGTGAGCAATTTGTTTCTCCTTCGGCGGGCACATCTCAATCTAATAATACAATTACGCATTATGAGCTTTTCATTTGGGTGCCGGGGTGAGTGGGTTCGGTGGCGCACAAAGTTTGTCCAGTGCCTGGTGTAAAACGGCGTAAATAAGTAGGGCTCTTCAGTTGCAGTGCACTTGCATCTAATGCACACTTGCATCGAAATTGACAGCTGTGAGGTGAGCCGTGAATAAGGACCTACCATAATGGCAGTTGTCAAGAGAAGATGATCACTGTAACCGGCGGCTGACAAGGAGTGTGTTACGTTTTAAGAAGCAAGTGTCACGAGCAAAACCTCTCAAGATAAACAAACCTCTTGTACATGATTAATATGACAAGATCAATTCACAAAATATTTTTTGTAACAATCATAATTTTATTCTTGAAACAAATAACGCAATATCGTTTTGGGAAGACATCTCAATCTGTTTTATCGTTCTGGGTTTGAGAAAATTATTCAAGTTCTATTAGTTAAATGTCGTTACCTGTCATTAGACGAGTTTAGTACTTTTCCATTGATCCCACCACGTTTTTGAATTCTTTACATGAAGTCTTCACAGAGCACAACGTTTCGATATGTACCTGACGACAACAGATACTGAACAGGCTGTGCAATGTTTTCAACGTTCTGTGCAAAGTTATCCTAAATAGGATACAGCAGAAGATATACACAGCTCTCCGAAGGCAACAAGCAGGATTTCGTCTCGGAAGATCATGTGCGGACCATATTGATGAGTTCCGAATCATCCTGAAGCTGGTCAACGATTTCCAAGGGTCCCTTTATTTGGTATTCATTGACTACGAAAAAGCTTTCGATGGTCTGAACGGGAAAGGAACGTTTGGCTGAATCTCAATCGACCAAAAGCGTTTTCTTACCATTTTTGCATTCGTGTATCATGACGCTAACACGATGATACTTTTATGCCCCGGGAAATGGAAAAAAATCCAAACCAGTACATTTCCTGGATCGGACCGGAAATCGAACCCTCCCATCTTTAGCATCTTACCGCACGGCTAAGGAAGGTTGAATGCCACTTGACCGAATAACACCGAAAGTCTTCTAGTCGAATTCCATTTGGCCAAATTGAACGTTTGGCCGGAACAAACATACGGTAAAAAATGTCGTTCGGCCGAACTGCTGATTGGGCCAAAAAAGTTGTTTGCCCAAACAGGTCATTTTCTCGAAAATGCCGTTTGGCCAAAATGGTCGCTTGATAAAAAGAACCGAACAGGTCATTTAGCAAACATGGCATGTTCAAAGGAAGCTCCCAAATACGATGAGCTCATGGATTTTCAGAGTAATTAATGGTATGTGCTCCAGTCAACTGCTCCCGAAAATCCATTGCGATAGGATTTTTTTTCCATTGCTATAGGAATTTAGTACACACTTGAGCAGTGTTTCCCAACCGTTGGTCCATGACCCCCTAAGAGGATCGTGAGACCGTTATAAGGCGGCCGTGAAAACTGATTGCAAATTTTAGGACAACAACAACAATTAAAACTAGTGAATTCTAGTAATTTTACAAGTGTCACGCATGAGGGGAAATTGTTTTTTTTCGTGAGTAATTTTAGATCGGTCTTTACATTATTTTCAATTCTCACCAGTACTGCAAAAGTCGTGATCGTCATAAGACAGAGAGCAAAGGGCCTTTTTCTATCTCAGGCAACTCGAGACACCAATAAAAATTTTGTATGGTTTTTTATTTATTATCAAACTAAGGTCGGAGTGGCCTGTGCTGCACATAAAAGACTTCTCCATTCAGCTCGGTCCATGGCTGGCACTTCGCCAACCACGCAGTCTGCAGAGGGTCCACAAATCGTCCTCCACCTGATCGTTCCACCTTGCCCGCTGTGCACCTCGTTTTCTTGTTCCCGTCGGATCGTTGTCGTGTCGAGAACCATTTTCACCGGATTACTGTTCGACATTCTGGCTACGTGCCCGGCCCACCGTAGTCTTCCGATTTTCGCGGTGTGAACGATGGATGGTTCTCCCAACAGCTGATGCAACTCGTGGTTCATTCGCCTCCTCCACGTACCGTCCGCCATCTGCACCCCACCATAGATGGTACGCAACACTTTGCGTTGCGTTGCGTTGCGTTGCGTTGTAACGGAGTATTTCGTAGATTGCATACTGATAGTTGTCATGTATATTCTTTACCTTTCTTACCCCAATTGCTTATGGATTTCCATTTGGGATTCAATGGAAATCCAATTGGGGGTCCAAAATGATAAAACATGAAAGCTATCATTGCCGGCCACGCCCATCTTCTCCGTTACTAGGAAAGGGAAGGAAATGATGATATGACATCTACTTAACGAGAGGCCAGCGACTCACCGACGCCCTCATAGATGTCAAGGAATTGGATGGTGGGTAGGGTATGTGGTTTAGGAGTATCATTATAAGCAAATGATAGAAAATTTGTGGAAATACGTTGGGAGTGACTTTGCTAAGAAATTTATGTCACTCCATTATCCTTGCCGATGATTTTCCTCGGATGGGGCGAAGGTATTAGCCTTGCCCTGGCTAATAGCCTAGGTTTAAGCGCCTTTGCTCACTCTCTGAAACGAAAAAAGAGCAAAAAGAAATTAAATTCCCCTTCCCCCCTGATATGATAATGATTTTGATCAACAAATGAATTCAAGTTGGATGAATAAATGATCAAACGGCTGCAAACAAGCCTCTATTGTCGTAGCAGAAGCAAACCCGCCTCAATACGACAGGCAGAAGCACATGTTTGTGATTCAAACGCGATCGACTGTTGTTCAATTTCGATACACATAGTTGGGTAGAGAGAAAAGATGTGAAATATTGCCAAAGTAGGATTCGATGGATAGATAAATTCCTGATGATACAGGCTTCTGCGTTTATTCGTCAGCACAAGTTCATTTGTCAACAAAGTATTGTTGTCCCATATACAACAACTCTGTGTTGGTGCCGATCTACTGAACAGACGTTGATGCGAAAGCCTCCGATATCATTGAAACCGGTGAAATGTAGAAAATATTTTACAAGTCTGTACTTAAAATATGGACACAAACACCTGGAGACAACATAGAGTCAGCCCTTGCAACTACCGAGCGGCAACATACGCATACATCATTCACACAATGTCATATAAACTAATCTCCTAAGAACAGGGCACTCACAAATAATAGAAAAAAAATGTGCATAACTGGTACCCAATTTTTCAATTTACAATAAAAAAAACATGTTTCGTTACTGATAGTAATATGAAGATGATGAAAATGAGTTAAAAGGGTCTAATTGGTTGGATCTTACTTGAATAGTTCAATTATTGGCGCCCACTCCTCGAACGATGGTGTAGACTTGCATGGGATTCAAACAGCATCACTTCGCTTCACCGTCGGCTGCTCTTGAATAAGTCGCCTCAGTTCCACAACGCAGAATCCCGCTGTATGCCTCCTTAACCTTTCCCAGTACATACATGTCTCATCAATTTCGCTGAATCTTGGGCTGCATGAAATTCTTGGAATAGGTCCCCAGGGTGAGCTGATCCTTGTCTCCCATCGTTCAAAACAAATGTCACTCCTCGCTATACTTTGGATTGAAATTGTCCAGGTATGCTTTTTTTTTAAATTTATTTCACTTCATTTATTTTTTGACGTGAGGAAAAAGTTTTACGTCCGAATTTCACCAAAGCTTGCTGAGACTCATAGATGGTACGCAACACTTTCCTTTCAAAAACTCCCAGTGCGCGTTGGTCCTCCACGAGCATCGTCCAGGTCTCGTGTCCGTAGAGAACTACCGGTGTTATAAGCGTTTTGTAGATACTCAGTTTAGTACGGCGGCGAACTCTATTCGATCGGAGCGTTTTGCCGAGTCCAAAGTACGTACGATCTCCAGCCACTATGCGTCTCCGAATTTCTCTGCTGGTATCGTTATCGGCGGTCACCAGTGAGCCGACGTATGGCGAACACCTGGTCTGTGATAGAGCATTCACCCATAAATCCCGCCTGGTACTGCCCCACGAACTCTCTTGCAATTGGTGTTAGTGAGCGGCATAATATTTGGGAGAGTACCTTGTGGGCGGCGTTCAGCAATGTGATTGCGCGATAGTTGCTACAATCCAGCTTATCGCCCTTTTTTAGATGGGACACACGACACCTTCCATCAACTCCTGCGGAAGAACCTCATCCTCCCAGACCTTGGTAATCACCCAGTGCAGCGCTCTAGCCAGTGCTTCACCACCGTGTTTAAACAGCTCTCCTGGTAGTTGGTCAACTCCAGGGGCTTTGTTGTTTTTCAGCCGGCCGATCTCCTCCTGGGTTTCCTGGAGATTCGGATCCGGAAGTCGCATGTCCTGCACGCGTGCTCCTAGGTTCATTACCATACCGCCACCGTTGTCTGCCATATCGCCATTCAGGTGCTCTTCGTAGTGCTGCCGCCACCTTTGGATCACATCACGCTCGTTTGTAAGAAGGTTCCCGTTTATGTCCTTACACATATCGAGCTGTGGCACGTGGCCCTTACGTGAACGATTCAACTTCTCATAGAACTTTCGTGCGTTATTAGCGCGGTACAGTTCCTCCGTCTCCTCACGGTCTCGATCTTCCTGCTGACGCTTTTTCCTTCGGAAAATCGAGTTTGATGTGTGTTCCGCGCCCGTTTGTACCGTGCCTCGTTCGCCCTCGTGCGGTGTTGCAGCAATCTCGCCCATGCTGTATTCTTCTCCTCAACTAACTGCTCACATTCGCCGTCATACCAGTCGTTTCTCTGACCCGGAGCCACCGTGCCTAGTGCAGCGATTGCGGTGCTTCCAATGGCGGATCGAATATCTCTCCAGCCATCTTCAAGAGATGCTGCGCCTAGCTGCTCTTCCGTTGGGAGTGCCACTTCCAGCTGCTGCGCGATGTCTTGCACGTAGTCTACCGTCTTGTAGCCGCCCAATGTTAAGCCGCGGCGGACGTCTCCGACGCATGTTGATCACCGTCGAGAGTTTTGAGCGCAGGCATACTGCAACGAGGTAGTGGTCGGATTCAATATTCGCACTGCGGTAAGTGCGGACGTTCGTGATGTCGGAGAAGAATTTACCGTCGATTAGAACGTGGTCGATTTGGTTTTCCGTTTCTTGGTTAGGTGATCTCCATGTGGCCTTGTGGATATTTTTGCGGGGAAAGAAGGTGCTTTGGACTACCATTCCGCGGGAGGCTGCGAAGTTTATGCATCGTTGGCGGTTGTCATTCGATACGGTGTGCAGACTATCCGGTCCGATGACCGGTCTATACATTTCCTCCCTTCCTACCTGAGCGTTCATGTCGCTGATGACGATTTTGACGTCCCGCAGTAGGCATCCATCGTATGTCTGCTCTAGCTGCGCATAGAACGCTTCTTTCTCGTCGTCGGATCTCCCTTCGTGTGGGCAGTGCACGTTGATGATGTTATAGTTGAAGAAACGGCCTTTAATCCTCAGCTTGCACATCCTTGCGTTGATTGGCTGCCACCCAATCACGCGTTGGCGCATCTTTCCCAGCACTATGAAGCCGGTTCCCAGCTCGTTGGTGGTGCCACAGCTTTGGTAGAAGGTAGCCGCTCGATGCCCGCTATTCCACACTTTCTGTCCTGTCCAGCAGATTTCCTGCAGCGCTACTACATCGAAGTTGCGGGGATGTAATTCATCGTAGATTATCCTGTCGCAACCTGCGAAGCCTAGCGACTTGCAGTTCCATGTTCCAAGCTTCCAATCGTGATCCTTTATTCGTCGCCTAGGTCGTTGCCGATTGTATCGAGTCGTATTATCTTCTATGTCGTTCGTAATAGTTGTTTTTAAAGGTGGCTTATTGGGTCTGCGCAAACCTCCTATCTCGTCGGAGGGCCGTCGTGTCAGGGCTGTTTAGCGTCCCACCTAACACAAGGACTTGGGCTTGTGCGCTTTGAGCGGCACACGGTCGCTTTGGCGGAGCCTACTTGCGGATACATGCAGCTTTTTATAGAGGTTTAACAGGGCCCACTGTCAAACCCCACCACATCCTAGGCAGGCGCCACAACTCGCAGATGGCCTGGAGAGGGATCGTCAAGCCCTTGGACATAGTCCCTGCTGCTTTGTTGGGTTATAAAGGGTTGAAAAAAAAATATTAGATACTACCTTCGCAGTCGCTATGTTTATCTGAGGTGTGTGAAGTGGGTTGAACGCCCGCCTGAGTCTATAAGGGGGGACACAATAGTAAATTAAATACAATATGGCTAATCTGAGGAGTTCATAGTAGATTGAGCACTTGTCTGAGGCTACAAGAGCGGACGCAGTATCAAATTGAGAACAATATGATTAATCTGAGACGTTCATAGGAATGCGATAAGGCACCAAAGTGCCTCATCTGCGCCAGCAATAAGCAAGCCTGTAACCACTTTATGGGTGGATCTTCATGTCCGATTGGAGGATATCAGGCCATTCGGCCGAATGCCTTTTGGCCCAATAGTTAAAAAATTGAACTCAGTTTACGAGTGGCCCTTCTTTCTACTTCCTTCTTCTTTCTTCTTCCTTCTTCCTTCTTCTTGCTTCCTTCTTCCTTCTCCCTCCCTTCTTCTTCCTTCTTCCTTCTTACTTCTTCCTTCTTACTTCTTCCTTCTTACTTTTTTCTTCTTCCTTTTTTCCTCTTCCTTGTTCTTTCTTCCTCAATCTTTCTTCCTTCTTCTTTCTTTCTTTTTCCTTCTTCCTTCTTGCTTCTTCCTTCTTCCTTCTTTCTTCTTTCTTCCTCGTTCTTCTTTCTTCCTTCATCCTTCTTCTTTTTCCCGCTTCCTTCACTCTTCTTCCTTCTTCCTTCTTCCTTCGTCCTTCTTCCTTCGTCCTTCTTCCTTCTTCCTTGTTCCCTCTTCATTCTTCCTTCTTTCTTCTTCCTTCATACTTCTTCCTTTTCCTTCTTCCTTCTTGCTTCTCACTACTCACTTCTCACTTCATAATGAAACGTATTTCAACTATTCGGCCAAACGGTATTCGGCCAAATGACGTTCGGCCAAATGACCCTTTCGGCCAAATCGCATTCGGCCAAATGACCCTAAACCCATTAGAGAGACAAATGAGAAGAAGCCGTGCAAGTAACACAGCTGAATCTTAACCAGTATGCAACTGACCAGCAGCTGCTGTGGCAATCGGTTTCGGAGTCGAGGACCGATGTCGCCCTCCTGTCTGACCCGTACAACGTCCCTGTCGATAACGGCAATTCGGTGGCGGACGGGTCTAGGATGGCGGCTATATACACGACGGGACGGTACCCGATCCAAGAGGTAGTACACTCCTCTGCTGAGGGTGTCGAGATAGCCAAGATCAATAACACATAACACCCAGTGGACCGGTGGAAAAGTTTCCTTCTTACCGGAGCGGGAATCGAACAATCGCCCCATAGCCCATGCGTCTAGACGATTGACGTCGCAAACCGCACGGCCACGAAGCCCAAAGTTTAGTCATGGATTGACGTAACGTTTGTCTGTCCTGGTATGGCACCAGACTTGGACTGGAGGGTGGGTTAGGGCTACACACATAGTGATCATCTAGCAATTCGCTTTAAGATCAACTGGCGTGCATCATCCGAAGTCCGGAGATCCCTGTCAGTTCCGTGAGTGGAGAGCCAATCACTTCAACAGCGAAGTTTTCACCGCGGCCCTGGGACTGGAAGCCAACACTGAAGGTCTAAGCAGGGATGCGTTGGTAGCTGTCCTAACACGCGCGTGCGACGCCACCATGCCAGGAAATGGTAGACGCCCGGTATACTGGTGAAGTCCCGAGATCGCGGCCCTCCGATCAACCTGCCTCAAGGCTAGACGAAGGATGCAACGTGCCCGCACCAAGAATAAAAAAGCGGACCGCCGTGAACTGTTTCGAGCTGTGAAACTGGCCTTTAACAAGGTCATCAATAGCAGTAAAAGAGCGTGTTTCGACAACCTATGCAAAGGAGCCAACGCGAATCCGTGGGGTGACGCCTACAGGATAGTGATGGCCAAGATCAAAGGGAGCTCTTCACCCCCCGAAGTCCCTGGCCTCCTGCACCACAACGCAATATGGTCGCGGCCGAAATGGTGGCTCCGGTGACAAATGAAGAGTTACTCGCGGTGGCCAAATCCCTGGCAACGAACAAAGCTCCAGGGCCTTATGGAGTTCCAAACAGCACTCTCAAGGCAGCAATCATAGCGAACCCGAACATGTTCAGGCTAGCTATACAGAGATGCCTAGATGAGTGTAGATCCCCCGAAAGATGGAAAATACAGAAACTGGTGTTGTTGCCGAAGGCCGGGACACGACGGGCAAGTTGCTAGAGAGGATCATCCTCAACAGGCTGATCCCGTACTCAGAGGGTACGCAATTAGTTCGGTTTTCGCAAGGGTAAGTCCACGTTGGACGCTATTAACTCGGTGGTAAAGACCACCAAGATAGCGATTCAACAGAAACGGCAAGGTATTCGATACTGTGCGTTAGTGACACTTGATGTGAAGAACGCATTCAACAGCGCAAGCTGGAATGCCATCCCACTCTCGTTACACCGACTTAGCCTGCCGGTGGGCCAGTACCGGATTTGAGAACGCTATTTCCACAACTGTGTACTATTATACGAGACCGATTCCGATCAGAGAAGCGTACCTATTACCGCAGGAGCTCCGCAAGGTTCAATACTGGGCCCAGTATTACCCAACACGGTGGAGGATTGGATGAGCGGTAGAGGCATGGAGCTCGCTCAACATAAGACGAAGGTGGTTATCGTCAACAACCGCAAGTCGGTTCAACATGCAGTGAAAACTCCTTGGGGTCGTAATGGACGACAAGCTGACCTTCGCCAGCCATGTCGACTATGCGTGCAAGAGGGCTTCGACTGCAGTTGCGGTATTATCGAGGATGATGTCCAACAGTTCCAAGGTGTGTGCCAGTAGACGTAGGCCAAGGCATGGCAGAAGAGTGAGCGCATAGGTGTTAGCATGGACTGCATATGCCGAGATAGGAGGGTTGTAGCGTAGAACTGTCGGTACCTATCGCTATCGAAACCTCGAGGTATGGCAGAGCATAGTAGAGTGAGTATCCAAGTCAGCCTCACATGGTATGTTAAGGGCGAGTAAGTCCCACATGATGTGTCAGAGCGTGTGTCAGGAAGAGTGTCAGGGTGTGCTAGAGTGAGCACCCAAATAAGTCTCAGATTGGTGTGCAAGAGCGTGAATAAGATGGTAGGATGAGCATTGAAGTGATTCAAATTTTGACTTTTTTGCTCCCCGGTGCTTAAAAGACTGTATTTGCCATTTTAGTAAGCCTCCTAAATTGTCATCTAATTTGGATATAATTTGATTGCGCACACGTCATTTGAAGTTTGTATGAAAATTACTATGGACATCGCCAGTTATGTGAAAACTTGTCCCGTGAGAGGGACCTAGAACTCTTTAAATATAATCAGTGTGTCGACATTATAGAATACTTCCTAAGCTAAAAGACAGTTGTTGTTGTGAAGCGATTCGACTTTTGTATGCAAAGTTATAAAGCAAACAAATATGCTTATTATTGATATTGATATTATTCTTTTACGTGTTAAATTTAATTTCCCATGATTTATCGTATAAGCATAGGGGAGCAAAAAGTCAAAATTTGAATCAGTCTAGTGAGCATCCAAGTTAGTCTCGCATGGTGCATAAAGGGTCACCATCCAAGTTAGACTCATATGGTGCGTCAGAAAGAGGGTGTGTCAGAGGGTATGTTACAGAGAGCACCCAAGTAAGCCTCATACGGGATGAGTGCCTTTGTGAGCGTAAATGAGCGAGTACACTAAGTACTGCCTATCCCCCAGAAGTAATGCTGGAAGGCAGTTCCTGTGGGAACCAGGGTATTAGTAGAGAGGGTAACTCAAGTAACCTTTCGTTGCTTGGGTGGGTTTGTGGGTCCGGCGTTCCGTCAACCCCACTCCTTGAGTGATAATTTCAGGTGTCTGTTTGCCGATTTTCCTTCATCTCTCTGTAAAAAAGGCGTTTATAGTAGATTGATCATTCGTCTGAGGCCACGAGGGCGGACGCAGTATCAAATTGAGTACAATATGATTAATCTGAGGCGTTCATAGTAGATTGAGCACTTGTCTGAGGCCACGAGGGCGGACGCACATCAATGAACTCTTCTTAGAGATTTTCTTAAAGATGGCTTTAGCTATATAGTCAAGTATTTCATTACAACTAAAAAAGCACACAAATAATCATCCCCCATAACCACACGTTACAACGCATTGGAACGCGTTGGTTTCCTTTGAAGCCGCTCACTAAAGCAGTAGACATCACCTACGTCGAAGAGCACCTGAATGGCGATGTGGCAGACTACGGTGGCGGTATAGTAATGAACCTCGGATCACGCGCGCAGGACATGTGTCTTCTGACTCCGGATCTCCAGGAAATCCAGGAGTAGAGCGGCTGAAAAACAACAAAGCCCCTGGTGTTACCCAAACTGACTATCTACAAAACGCTTATTAGACCTGTAGTTCTCTACAGACACGAGACCTGAACAATGCTCGTGGAGGACCAACGCGTACTGGGAGTTTTCAAAAGAAAGGTGCTGCGTACCATAAATGGTGGGGTCCAGATGGCGGACGGTACGTTGATGAGGAGAAGGTTGAATTAGCTGTTGGGTGAACATTCCATCGTTCACATCGCGAAAATCGGAAGACTGCGGTGGCCCGGGCATGTAGCCAGAATGTCGGACAGAATTCCTGTGAAAATTGTTCTCGACAACCATTCAACGGGAGCAAGAAGGCGAGGTGCGCAGCGCGCAATCGGATCTAGATCTAGTGGAAGACGATTTGCGGATCCTCCGCAGACTGCGTGGTTGGCGACGTGCAGCCATTGACCGAGCTGAATGGCGAAGACTTTTGTGCACAGCACAGACCACTCCGGCCTTAGTCTGATAATAAATAAATAAAAATCAAACTCAACAACGCATCAGCGTGCATCGTCCACCGATTTTTTTTAATTGCATAAAACGATTGCATTGCAATTGCATTCTACCATCAAGATTTTAGAGCATAGTTTACCATCAGCTTAAGGTCTCCAGTTAGCATCACGAGTAAAGGCGTAGAATTTTCAACGTACAACGTTCAATGTTTCGTGATTGTCATCATTGGTCTAACTAGTCCCGATGCCTAGGCGGGGGGGCTATGGTCCCTTCATCTGTTTTCTCTGTTTTGAGCTTTTTTTCAAAAAATCTCGAACATATTACCACCTCATTAAGTTAGCTTAGTGTTAATGTGATAAATCAGGTAAATTGATAGCGTATGGCTATTGAGTCTAAGGGAGCATCCATAAATTACGTAACGATTATAACGATATGACATAGGGAGGAGGGGAGTTGAAAATGGCCCATTTTCGCGTTACGTAATTAATGGATATTCCCTAAGTGTAGTAGCGCAAAGCTAGTTCAGCATACTCAAAGGACAATATATGATGGATCGCCGTCAGGTTCCCACTGAGGCAGTGAATATTTTTGTATATTTCGTAAATATACTATTTACCAGGGATTCCGAATTTTTCAGAAATTTCAAAGGGAATATTCCAGCGATTCCGAAGGGAATACTCCAGGAATATGAACGGGAACGTTCCAGGGATTCCTATACAGGAATGTTCCAGAGACTCCGACGAAAAAATTTCATTTATTCAAGAGATTCCAAATGGAATTCCAACGTGAATGTTCCAGGGATTTCGTAGGTAATGTTACAGGGATGCAAAAGCAAATCGTATAAGGATTTCGAAGCTATCTGTCGGGGGATCCCGAGGCAAACCTTAGAGGGACTCCAAATTATTCCTCCAGCGATTCCGTAAAGAATCCTCCAGTGATTCCGAAGGGAATACTCCAGGTATGTTGAAGCAAATCGTTGAAGGATTTCGAAGCAAATCGTCCGAAGAAGTCCGAAGCAAACCGTCGATGTTTTCTGAGGCGAATCGTCAAATGATTCCCAAGCAATTCGTCGGGGGATTTCGAAGCAAATCGTCAGAGAATTCCGATTCAAAAGGTCGAGAGACTCCGAATTCAATATTCAATGGATTCCATATCGTCGAAGTATTCTGAAACAAATCGTCAAGGAATCCCGAGGCAAATATCCGAATGATTTCGAAAATATTCTTTGAACGACTCCGGAGAAATTCCGAAGCAAATCAACGAGAGATTCTGTAGCAGATCTTCCAAGGAATATGAAGGGTATCCCCCACAGATTCCTAAGGGTATTTCTCAACGATACCCAAAGAAATCCTGTGTGAAATCTTTTGGATTTCGTTTGGAATTCTTCGATGATTCTGAAAAAAAATTCTTTAGAGTTTCCAATGAAAATTCTTCTCGGAATCAGATGGAAATTCCTCTCGGATTCTGATGAGAATACTTCTCGAATGCTGATGGGAATAGTGGAGATTATCATGCTGCTAGGTAAGCGGTAGTCTGGTGATAAACTGTCATTCCAGTCCTTGATGGTTGACCACATATCTCTGACTGCTGGCGAATTAACACGATTGCTTTGATTGATACTTTGGTGACTCTCCGTTGTTTTTCAGTAAGTTTTATATTACTTTGATGCTTTCAACTATTAGATGTTGTCTTTTCATAATTAACACCAAGTGCATTTTCACTGCCACACATCAATCTTTCTCAGCAATGAGAAACAAGTTCATTTGTCTTCCACTTATTTCATTATGATAGGGTAAATAAGGGAGATAACTCTTTTGTCTTCAAACTTTTTCAATTAACCAACAGTTCATTTTAAAGTACGTGACTGAACTGATTAAGCGAAAAACTTTTGGTTAATTGGGATGTTGAAAATTGATATCACTGCTTACTAACTTTTCAAATCCTAGGGAGAGCTAATTATTATCTAGAGTGGGGTAAGCCCCCCTCTACCTCCCCCCCCCTTTATTTACGCCAAACAATTAGCATCCATGCTGATTGATTTTGATATGAATTGCACTGTGCATCACATTTGTTCTTTTATTGAAAAACTTGGCAAGCTTTTTGGCTTTCATCCACAACACTATCCAAGAAACGAATCATGTTTACGAATAACCACTAACCTTCAATCTTATCGTAAAAGAAATGGTGCCCTTCCGACGTCAATCAGCTTTCGGTAGATTTCCTTTACCTACCACAACTTTTGACAACCAACCGCATCCAACCAAGCCCGAAGTGGAACGGCAAAGTTCCTGACAGAACTCCGCTCATAGCTTCTGAGGTAACAAAAGAAAAACTTTCCAAATCGTGTGACATTTTGCGATTTATTTACATAAATAAATGTCACACTTGTTTCCATTTGAGTTTGGCACGCATAGATCGGACAAATATTCCACACAAGTACGCTAATGTTTCCATCCGTTTTGGGGTCAGATTGTTTTTGTTTCCATCTTCCTAACGCGGCGTAGACGAGACGCCTTGCTGATAACGAGGAAAATGATTTCCCGATATTGTTATGACAGATCTTGAACATGGCCCCAAATGCACTGGTCCATGTTTGACGGATGATTTATGGAGCCACATTTCAAACTGGAATTTGCCCCAATCAATATGGCAGACCGTTCCGGTGGGGCTAGCGTAAAATTAAATAATTTCTCTTCGATAGTTGAACGCGAATTCCTTTCGCCCCTGGGGTAGCAAAAAAAACGGATCGATTCAACTATTACCATATTTGGTTCCAAATTGCTCAAAATTGATATTACTACGATGCGATAGAAATCATGACTATGTCCATTCCAATGAATAAATAAGGGGAATTCGCGATGCGTATCTCAAGATATCTTCGGTTGTCACTTGTCAGACTCCATAATCGTGATTGGAGTAATTTCGTAATGTTATCAGTGCTGGAACAGTATCCTAGTCCTGGACTTCCAAACGCTGTTCCCAGTTCATTCGTGTTGTCATAACTTTGCAAGATGGTTTAGTTGCCTACATACTAAGGGTCAATGTCACTATTAAGCGGAGCTTACCCATACGCTTAAACCTGTTTAAGCACTAAACGGAATTAAATCAATTGGCTCTAAACTGAATTATAATTTGATGCGATATTGCTTCTTTAGATGAAATAGACGGAAGGTGCAAAATGAGGTCAAAATTTTACTTTTTATTGCAATTATGTTCCATTAATTTTTATTATTATTATTGTTCCAACAGACAAAAAAAGAAAAACCTATTGATTCCATAGCTTTTCTGTGCCTCTATGTCGGCATAGGTACAAGAAGGACAAAACCGGTAAAACTATCTCCTCCCTCTTGGAAGAAAATTAAAAAGGCAGTTTCCTAACTTGGCACTTTTCGTTTGCCCTTTCGCCGATCTCCGATTCCGTTTGTTCGTCGGTCTGTTCTTTCCACGTTCCCTAATGAAAAGTGGTTTTCACCCTCGCATCATTCTGTCAGGGATGGAATTCTTTTTCTGGAAGACCGAAGGGGGGGGGGGTCAGAGTAAGATTTGGCGCGTCGTCGCCGGTGGTCGGTAGAACGGTAGGTAAGGGAAATGTGTGAAAAGAAAAATTAACTAATTTTCAAAATGAATGCGGTTTCCCCGTGGCACTTTTGTCTTTGGCGCAACGAAGGTGATATGTGGGGGAATTTTTTAGTAGCAACTAAAATGACAAGGACAGCATAATGAATACTTTAGCAGAAAATATTTAAACTTTATGAAATGTATCAAATGAAAATTATATTTATTTTATATGGAAGAATTTCATCATTGTGTCTCTAGAACTAGTTGTACTTTAGACAAAATGTTCAATTCATTTGAGTGAATTAACTATTATAAGTTATTTTGATGCTTAACGCATCACCACGCCACCCCGTTCAAATTAAACATAACCATATGTTTGATCCAGCCACAATCATACTCCATCTTCCATTGTACGTAACAATGACACTGATGATTACTCCACTTATGTTGCCCTGGGCATAAATCACAAAACATATGTAAAGTTGTCTGTAGTTCAATTGCACATGCTGCGTTCGTTCTCTCCGGGGACAACTCGGTGCTGCTTAACGATTCCGAACTTAAGTTCCTTTGCCGTGTGGGACAACCCTGCTTACTCACAACATTTCAATATTTAATCATCGATGTTAAATTAATCGAAAACTCCCCGTAGAGGCACGCATTCAGTTGCAAGCCGAAGTGGATCCATCCTTCCTGCCCCGCCACCGCTGGCTGCTACAGCAAACGTTGAATTCGAGAATCCGAGTTCGAAGTTCCCATGTCGAACATCGATGTGGAGGGTCGGCAAGAAGGGGGCCTACAAAGTTGCCTCCGCCATGCACCACCGGAACGCACCGCAGCACAGCGGTTTGCCAGCAGCAGGTTATTATTTTGTCATCTTGTGGGATTTTTCGTTCCACGGTTCCAACATGAACAACAACACTATCTACTTGTACGGCTGCAGCGGCAGCACGAGTAAGAACAGTAGCAACTTTCCCACCGCCCCCTACCTACATGTACACGTGCTCAGATGACTGTACTACGGAGGATTTTCATACAAAAGGTAGTCAAAATATGTTACGATTTTGAGACTTGTAATGTTTGGTAGAATGGTTTTGTAAAAAATATTTTTTAAATTACATCATGAAAAAGGTCTTCGCTGTTGTACAACTTTGGATATCGCTTTGAAAATGATTCTAGAAAATCGCGCATATCCTTCCCGAACCCTCGACCTCGACTCTGACCTCTTTGGTGATGAACAGCGTCCGAAACTATCCGAGACAGCGTTGCCGAAATAGGATGACCTCGATGGGGCATCTCTTGAAGGCTGCTTGAATACAGCTGAAGCAGCAGAGTGCTCTGAGAATAGGTCGTATGTGCAAAAGAAAGTCCCTCTTTGCTTCCTTTCTCTTTTGATTATTACCGAATTATACTGCAAAATGGTGGGTTGACATCAAGGAAGGAGCGCCCAACAAAGCTCTGGTCCCCACAAGTCCCTATCTCACGCTTTCTTGGGTCGTCCGATGACAAAAGACCGCCAGCTAAGGGTTATGTACTTAGCTGGTAGTGCAGCCTGGGCACTGTTGTCCTTCTGACATCAGCTAGAGTGAGAAGGTACGCCTCGAGCGTCTGTTCACCAGGAGGTGCGGCTCAAACAGCGTCTGCCTGGTACCCAGCGGCTGATTAACGAAATGCTGTATCGCGTCAAATATACCTAAGGTGGCAGCCCCATCATCGCGATGTAGGTAACGTGACCCCAGTAAGCACTATAGGATTTCGGGCGGTCATTAATCGAAAATGTCATGTCTTCCGAATTATTTTAAAATATTTTCTCTCCATTGTCAATACTCTAATTAAGAGAAATTCTGAATTTGAAGTCTCTAGGTGCACTAGTTCCAAAGATATAAGGTGGCAAAGTCAGAAATGGGTAAAAAAGTTAGCAAATTTTCTGAAAAAATATTTTATTTTCAACTATTTATTGAAATATTTTTTAAATGTTTTTTCAATGTTAATACATCGTTACAAAGGTTATTGTATAAGCTTTTAAATGGTGTGCAAAACTAATGGTTACACTGTGAAAAAAAATTGAAAAAATGCGGAAGCAATATTTTTTCCAAAAACGACGCTATTTTCAACTTTGATAGTGAAGAACTTTTTTTCCTCAGGAATCCCCAGGTTCATTTATGATACATTAAGGACGAAGCTTCAACTAAAATGTCCCGAAGGAATTTCTTGCCAATATTTGTAACAGAGTTAAGTCCCTCTGATTTTTTTTCATTTGTTTTTTTACCGTGTTTTTCCTCTCTCGTACTCCAAGGTGAATGTACACTCCAAAAAGAATGTTTGATAGAAGGCCCGGAGACCCCTAGTGTTATATACCAACTAACTCAGCTCGTTAAGTTGAGGTGATGTCTGTATGTGTGTGCATGCGCGTCTGTATGTATGTGCGCAAAGAACGCAATCGCCATTTAGACACTTATTTGTGTCCGATTTTCTCGCAACAAGTTTCATTCGACGAAATCTAGTCCCATCGTTTCCTATTGAAAATGGGTCAGACTGAACTATGCGCTCAAAGGGTATGGTCAAAATACATTTATTGGTAATAACTTCGACTTTATTTATAACCATTTGAGCTCATTTAATTAACTTTTCAAAGGAGTAAATGAATAAAACCCCCAATGCAATGCAGCACAACGGTAACGGAAGGATTTAACAGTTCGCTCATATATTTCCTGTCAAATTTTACCGTTTCCGTCGCCATTCCGCTGAAATGCGTTTGGGGCTTGAGTGGTTTGAGTCATTCTCTAAACCTAATTTTCTGAGCTATTCATTAGCTACTGATGGAGAACTAAATATGAGATTTTATAATATGTAAATATTTATAAATCTCCTGGAATCAATAATTCCCGACATGTTTATTGCAAAAGTAAAGACGAACAATATCTTAGTTAGAACGGAGCGTATGAAATTCCTGCTAGTGTTCATGAATGTCTGGCTAATGGTAGGGAAATATTTATTCACTCATCTACACTTTGAGGTTCACTGGCTGAACAACCAGCGGAAAGTCAATATAAACAGTTGAAGAAATTTAGAACTCATAATGCAAGAAAATGATCAAGAGAGGCAAATGTTGACATTTTCCTTCGTGCCTTACATGAATCAGATCCATTTTAAGCTCGATTTGGATAACGAGGAGACGTTGGAAAAAAATTTTTCACTTAGTTATTCTTATGCCATGCGTAATTTTGTAATATTTGAAGATTTTCAAAAGTTCTTTATCTTCTAATACTTTAGATGAATTTATCTCATCTTCCATCGTTGATGGAATTGAAGAAAATATCATTGAAGACTTAAACCTTGACACAGAAAAGAATGATGCTGTATATAACTTGTAGAAATCATGAAAACAAATCAAAAGTAATTCAAATAGTGTTGTTATTTAAATTAAAAGAATTTTGCTTTTCGGAAGAATGGAGCATTCTTACATTCCACAATGAATGTCCACATTTTTTGAGAATATATTAATCTCATTTTGAATAACTTGTACACGTAAAAATGTCATGGGATTGCGATTTCTAATTTGCTAATACCCTTTTTCAAAAGTTATTTTCAATTCTGATTATTTGATTAACATTTAATGCTTTATGATCCTTCAGATCCTAGTACTTTGTCAATCAAATTGTCCAAAATACAAATTGTGAGGCATGAGAGTGAGAACAAAAAATATCACGGAATGTCATGAAATTAATGTCATTTAACATGATCGCCGCCATAATGTCCATAAATTGCTGAACTTAGTTTTTGTACAGCCCCCTTCCTTCTCCTTAAGAAAACGCACGAAATTTCAACTTCCCAAATAGGTTTGCTTTGTCACGTTAATCGAACCTATGAAAAAAATAATTACGTAATTCATAGACGATCCCCAAAGGGGGGGGGGGTTGGAAATTGTATATTCATGCTATTTCGACCATACACAGCTAAAACTAAGTGGAAAATCACTTTAAAAGTCCAATTTTATTTTTGACCGCTCGCTTGTATGGGGATCCCCCATAGTGGTAAGGTAGCTTACTGAAGCCTCTCAAATACCACGAAAAATGGAGATAGAAGAAGAACAAGTTATTAGTGAGGCGCAGGAAAAAATGGAGCAGAACGATATGCGGAGGTTTTATGAGTCTGTCAATGGCGTGCGGAGAAAGACAGCGCCATCTCCCGCCATGTGCAACGACCAACAAGGGAATTTGCTGACAGATAAAACTGAAGTGGCTGCCAGGTGGAAGCAACACTTCGAGACTTTGATGAATGGAGGAAGTGACGGTGCATCGGTGAACAGAATAAATATTAGCGACGATGGACAAACTGTGGAGTCACCTACACTAGATGAGGTTAAAAAAGCTGTCAAAGAGCTGAAAAACAATAAGGCTGCGGGGAAGGACCAGCTCCCGGCTGAACTTCTCAAACATGGCAGTGAGCAGCTTTATGAAGTTCTGCACCATATTATGTCGAAAATATGGGAAGACGGGAAATGCCTGCTAGCTGGTTGGACGGCCTTATTTGCCCTCTCTTTAAGAAAGGGCACATACTGGAGTGCGCCAATTACCGAGGAATAACCCTCCTTAATTCGGCGTACAAAATTATGTCCCGTATTCTGTTCAACAGATTGAGACCGCTTGAAGAGTCCTTCGTCAGCGAATACCAAGCAGGTTTTCGTGAGGGCCGATCAACGACGGATCAAATGTTTACCCTGAGACAAATCCTTGATAAATTCCGGGAGTACAACTTGCAGACACATCATCTGTTTATTGATTTCAAGGCGGCGTACGATTCAGTGAAACGGAATGAATTATGGCAAATTATGCTTGAACATGGTTTTCCGGCGAAACTGATACGGCTGATTCGTATAACGTTGGACGAATCGAAATCAAGTGCAAGGGTTGCGAATGAAATATCGACGTCATTTGTTACCTTAGATGGATTAAAACAGGGTGATGCACTCTCGAACCTACTGTTCAATATAGCGCTCGAGGGAGCGATTAGGAGAGCTGATGTGCAAAGAAGCGGTACCATTATCACAAAATCGCATATGCTCCTGGGATTTGCGGACGATATCGATGTTATCGGAATTGATCGCCGTGCCGTGAAAGAGGCTTTTGCGCCTTTTAAGAGGGAGACAGCGAGGATTGGACTCACGATCAATACCAGTAAAACGAAGTACATGGTCGCTGGCAATCAACATGGGTTCATTAGTGGTGGTGGTAGCGAAATAGTGCTGGATGGTGAAAAATTTGAAGTGGTAGAAGAATTTGTATATCTTGGAACATTAGTGACGTGCGATAATGATGTTACCCGCGAGGTGAAAAGGCGTATTGCAGCTGCAAATAGGGCTTATTACGGACTTCGTAACCAGCTTAAGTCCCGTAGTCTGCAAACGAAAACAAAACTCGCGCTGTATACTACTCTGATTCTTCCGGTGGCTTTGTACGGCTATGAAACATGGACGCTAAAGGAGGCTGATCGGAGAGCTCTCGGAGTGTTTGAGCGTAAGGTGCTGCGGACAATACTCGGCGGTAAACAGGATAACGGTATCTGGCGGCGTCGCATGAATCACGAATTGTACCAGGTGTATAAAAGGCTGGATATTATTAAGCTTATACAACACGGCAGACTATGGTGGGCTGGTCACGTTGTTCGTATGCCGGAAGAACGTCAAGCGAAGATAATATTTAGTAGAGAACCCGGAAGAGGCCGTAGGCTTTGTGGAAGGCCGCGTACACGATGGCTTCTTGCAGTTGAAGAGGACCTGAGGGCGCTCAATGTTCAGGGCGACTGGAAGCGATTGGCCCAGGATCGAGTCCAGTGGAGAAGGATACTCCATTCGGCGTAGGTTCATCGAAGAGCTGTAGCCCATCAAGTATCAAGTAAGTATACTAAAGATTACTTCAGATCTTTAGGCGGATATCTAAAGATTATTGCTTTGTCTAGCGTACTGAAGTTAAAATGTAGCAGAAAATGCTCTACTATTAGCGAAAGAAAGCGTGAACAAAGAGAGCCTCTGTTTTGCACATACGACCTATTATCAAAACAATCTAGCAACGGAGCTTTGGAGGGCAACGTTTGGTATGTAAGACAAGGCCGAAACAAGGCCAAGGAGAAGAAACGCCGCCTGGAAGAAGGAGAATGCAAGGGGCACAACAGCAGTGCCGTTCTCAACAAACAAGCATGTTCTATCAGAAGCTCAATGCATCACGGAAAGGCTTTTTGCCACCAACCGAGGATGATAGCATCTTGGTGGACGAACGATGAGTTGGTCGAAAGGTGGTACCAGCGCTTCGAAGAACACTCAAAAGCCGCTGATAGTAAAGGAAGTGAGGGTCAAGACCACGGAAACATTGACTACTTCAGTTCAGTTAGTCAGCCAGCCCCCATTTTGAGGGAAGTTCAGGATGCAATCCAACAACGTTAAAGCATCTGGTGAGGATGATATCAGACCTGAACTTAGTATGATGGGTATGGATAAGTTGGCCACTTGTCTGCCAGAGCGAAGAGCCAGAATCTGGGAAACAGAACAAATAGACGCGTAGTGCACCGAGCAAGGTGGAAGAAACAGGTACGAAACGGCACGTGGCGAGCGTAAGTAGCAAATGGAGAATGGAGAAATGTGGCCCCTAGCGCGACGGCAACACTTTCAATATCGCGACGAAACTTCTTTCGAATCACGGCTGGAATAGTGACGGAAATCTTTTCGGAATCGCGATGGGAGGTTTTCCGGGATCGCCAAGCGAATTCTTTTTGGAGCGCAACGGGGATCCTTTCGGGATCGCGATGGGAATTTTTTCGCGATCGCGACGGGAATCTGTTCGGGAGCGCAAGATTAATACTTTCAAAATCGCGACAAAACTACTTTTGAGATCGCGACGGAAATCCTTTTGGGGATCGTTACTGGAATTCTTCCGGAGTAGCTATGAGAATCCTTTCAGTATCACGACGGGAATCTTTTCGGGATTGCTACGAGATTACTCTCTGGATCACGTCTGGAATCTTTTTTGAAACGAATTATTTCTGGTTCGCGACCGGAATCCGGTAACTGCTAGAACAACTTTTTGACAAATCCACCACCCAATTACTTTATCACCAAGGATCAAGGATTGCATTTTCTCTCAACTGATCCAACCGGATCAAACGTCCACTTGAATGCAGAAGGCATCAGTGACGCACCAACCCGATCGAGGATTGGACTTTCTTTCAACTGATCCAACCGGATCAAACGTTCACAAGCCATCTGTGACGCACCAACCCGATCGAGGATTGAATTTTCTCTCAACTGATCCAACCGCATCAAACGACTTTCACGCGTGTGTAAATATCGTGTATGTATATGGATTGCTGCAATAAAATAACTTACGCGTTTTGTTAAAATTAAATTATGCTACTTTTATTTTGGTCAACATTATTCCCATAGTGACATCGTAGAGTTGAGGAATTTACAAAGTTCAATACAACAACTGCTTCGAGCTTCGGACTTGTTTACAAGCGAGAATGTCGTTTGGTTACCATTCCGCTGGCTTCCTCTGGCGCTGGCTGGCCGAGCTACTGCAATTTATGCGGATCATCGAGCTTGTGTCGAACTGATATGCCGCCGAGCATCGAACTAGGAACCGTGGATGCATGGTGGCTCATTCCTGGAACGTCTTATCCTGTGATTCTCTGGTTTGTTTATCGGTGCACACACGGACGTACAAGCACAATCTCGTGTACGAACCTCGCTAAGTATTCGCTGTAAGTTTCTCGAATATATACAACTTAGCAATGGTTTAAACGCTCCAGCGGGAAGTGCAAACGATGTTTTGATGCATTATTAATAATCACACAATGCGATTAATGATCTGCCTGACACTGCCATCAATATTACGGTTCCATAGTTGCACTGCAGCTTAAGGAAATGCGGTCATCAAAAGAAATCAATTGGTCATTAATAAACTACCTAAAGCACCCTCAACAAAATAAACCTGGGGTTTTAAAGTCGCTACTGCTTTTTCTTTAGTCACCTATAACTCCCTAGATCTTCATACCAAAGCGAAAAAAATGCTATCAACAAATATAGACTTCGGTTGATAAATACTTACAGTTTTTGCGTAATCTCTATATGATGATTGATTCTCTCAGCCATTGAGACGTCTTTCGAGAATAGTCCTTGATGCAAAAACCTTTGCCAAAATATCTGATTGGCACGGCAAATGCTGGGTGAAGTGTACTATTGGTACTTCGCGTACCTGAAGGAATAAAATAGACCCCATCTCGGGTTCTTAGTCTCTTACCCAGCAACTCCTATCCCTACCTCCTAGTGGTGCTGGCCGGGATACGAGCAACCTTAGGGAAGATCGGGTAACCAACCCCGGTGGGAACTATGGTCGTATGCTGACAGGGAAGGAGGGGGTTGCCCCTCTCCGGAGGTGCAAATCTTACTGAGCGTCTGTTCTCCATGTCAGGATCGGCTCACAACAGCGTCTGTTCTCCATGTTAGGGGCGGCTGATCATCGTCCGAGTGCCAGCGAGGGACTCTAAGTGAAACTGTGCACCATGGTCCACCGGGAATAAGGAGAAATGGTCCTCCGGAAATTTAGGGCGTTTGGTGTCATGCCCTGCAAGCCAGCCTTTAAAAAAAAAAAACATACGCAACGAACAATCAACAAGATAGTACGGACCGGAACCATCGGCGAAGACCACCGCGACGAAAAGGGACTAGCGATTGGAATCTCGGTTCGTGGAACTGCAAATCTATCAACTTCATCGGGAGCACACGCATACTCGCCGATGTGCTCAAGGACCGTAGATTCGTCATCGTAGCGCTGCAGGAGGTTTGTTGGAAGGTATCAATGGTGCGAACATTCACAGGTAATCATACCATCTACCTGTGCTGCGGCAACACACACGAGCTGGGAACAGCTTTTATAGTAATGGGAGATATGCAAAGGCGGGTGATCGGATGGTGGCCGATCAATGAAAGAATGTGCAGGTTGAGGATCAAAGGCCTGTTCTTCACCTTCAGCATAATCAACGTCCATAGCCCACATTCCGGAAGCACTTATGATGATAAGGACGCATTCTACACGCAGCTGGAACGAGAGTACGATAGCTGCCCAAGCCACGACGTCAAAATCAGCATAGGAGATTTGAACGCTCAGGTTGACCAAGAGGAGGTGTTTGGACCGACTGTTGAGAAGTTCAGCGCTCATCGACTGACGAACGAAAACGGCCCACGACAGTATAGACCACGTAGAGCTATGGAAAATTATGGACGAGAACAGCTTCCCTGGGAAGCTTACCAGACCGACCAAAGCAACGGTGGATGGTGTGCAAAACTGAGTGAAGATTTCGTGTGAACACTCCAGTTCGTTCGATTCACGCCGGAAACTAAGACAAGGTGATGGACTTTCGTGCCTGTTGTTCAACATTGCACTAGAAGGTGTCATGCGGAGAGCCGGGTGTAACAGCCGGGGTACGATTTTCAACAGATCCAGTCAATTTATTTGTTTCGCATTTTACAAAGGTGGCAGAACCGTACACCCGCCTGAAACGTGAAGCAACAAAAGTTGAACTGGTGGTGAATGCGTCAAAGACGAAAGACATGCTTGTGGGCAGAACCGAGCGCAACAGGACCCGCCTGGGAAGCAGTGTTACGAAAGACGGGGATACCTTCGAGGTGACCGAGGAATTCGTCTACCTCGAATCCTTGCTAACGGCTGATAACAATGTTAGTCGTGAAATACGAAGGTGCATCATCTATGGAAGTCGGGCCTACTACGGGCTCCAGAAGAAAAGATTCGCCACCGCATCAAATGTCCTCTACTGACATGAAATATGGACAATACTCGATGTTATTGCTCCTAATAACAATTTTCGGATTTTCCGGAAATTTAACACTCCGCTTCTTTATAGTTGATGTAGAGAGTTATAATTTCCCTGAAATATGAGTTCATTTTACATAGATGTTCACAGACTTTGAGGTTAGCTTACGTTTAGTGTTGTTTGGAGCTCAATTCGCTGTATAAACGGCATAAACTACCGATTTTAATAATCACTGCGTGATCCTAAACATTTTAAGCTTTCATTAGTCATTTAGATAATTTAGGATCATTGGGGAGGCTTTTTACCTTATTATACTTCTTAATAAACTAGGATTTCTACTCTAGTGTAACTCAATTACTAACACTTCAATCTGTAATAAAAATAAGGTTGAATATGCTATCAAATACGCTCCACATTTCAACTAACCGTTATAGAATATAATACTTGAATTCATTTAATTTATATTGTTTAAAGGCTTTCAGAAACACTTTCTATTTGATAGATCTATCTGATTGTTAACTTTCGGTGGCGAAGAAAAGTGGTCTTCCGAGATTTACAATATCAGTGTATATTTGTTGATATTTTAATATCCTGCATGGTGTGTAAAACAGGGCATTACTGTTTGTGTTGAGGTACATCGAGAAAATCTACTCACGTTTAGTCAAACTTTGTCTTCTATGTCCGTCCTATGTCCAAGTCCCTTTCTGGTAGTTTGAGGTCTGTTTATAAGTTCTTGATAGGTATATGTTTGTAAATATTACGTAATTTATATTCATTACCTGAAGGTCAATTTTTCATGCACTCAGCGATTTAGGTTAGCATTAGGTAGATATATATTGCATGAAATCTACATAAAATAGATAGTTTTATATTGATATAGTTGTAAGTTCAAGTATACTACCTTAGTTTAGAATAGTTTAAGCGAATAATATCAATATTTTAATAGGAATAATCAGTATAAAACAATATAATTCACTTTGTACTTCCTCGATGACTACACATGTCCACGTATGCTATTGTTATAATTCATATTGGTCATTAGTTGTCCATCTACCACTACTCGTCTATCATTTCTACGGTATAAGTATGATATACATATATTTGGATACAAGCACGATCATTATAATAGCTAGGAGCGACACAACGCCGAGGGGTTGTAACACTCCCCCCCGGTATGCCAACTCCAAAGCTTGGCTTACATACTTTCGCTCCAAATATCAAGAACTGCTAGTTTAACGGCAGGACGCTCATAAACACCTTTGCTAGTCTGTACCGTTGCGCTACGTGCCTGCTTTCCTTTTTCCACTATACCTATAACCCGGCCTTTGGGCCAACAGTTTCGGGGTAACTCTGGATCTACAATAACGACGACGTCGTCAACAGCTATGGGTTTGACCCTTTTGAACCATCTCGTTCGTCTAGTGATTTCAGGTAGATAGCTCCTGAGCCAACGCCTCCAGAACATGTTGGCCATTATCTGCGATGTCTGCCATCTTTTTCGCACCACGTGAACGCTGTCATCACATAGTGTTAGAGGTTTTGTTCCATCCGATGAACCTAATAAAAAATGGTTGGGTGTAAGGGCCACCTCCGATTCCTGATCCACAGGTACTTCAGTCAATGGGCGGCTGTTAAGCGTTGATTCTATCTGTACCAGTGTACTGCGCAATTCCTCGTCAGATGGTCGTTTGGTTTTGAGTACCTCAGTCAAATTTCGCTTGACCGATTGAATGAGCCGCTCCAGCAACCACCCATGTGCGGACTAGCCGGTGGGTTAAAGTGCCAGGACATAGTAGGCGTCGTAAATTCCTTCGCAATTTCATGCTTATCCAACGCGCGCAGAGCGTCGCGAAGTTCTTTAGATGCACCTACAAAATTAGTCCCTCTATCGCTGTAGAAGCAAACTGGAGACCCTCGGCGAGCTATAAAATTGTTCAACGCCATCATGCACGAGCTAGTGCTGAGGGAGTTGGCGACCTCAATATGAAGAGCCCGGACAGTAAGACACGTCATTAAGACCCCCCAACGCTTTTCGACTCTTCGCCCCACTATGACTTCGATGGGTCCAAAATAGTCCACCCCTACATGAGAGAAGGGTCGGGAGAATGCGGCCATTCTTGCCAATGGAAGTTCAGCCATTTCTGGAGGAGCAGGAGTTGCATCACGGTTACGACACCACTGGCAGCTATTTCTTATACTGCGTAGTGTTCGACGAAGTCTAGGGATGCAATAACGTCGGCGAACCTCGTTTATAACTGTCGCGTAATTTCGGTGGTGATATCTTTGGTGGAAATCAGCAAGAAGAAGACTTGTTACCGGGTGACTATCAGGTAATATTACCGGATATTTCTCATCAGGATACAGGAATGTACATTTCGCGGCTCTGCTGTTCATCCTCAATACGTTATCCTCACCCAGAAACGGACTCATCTTATAAATTCTGCTGTTAGTTGATAGTCGTTTTTGGTGTCCATCTCCGTTGGCATCGGCGAGTATCTTCAACTCCTCGTTGTATACATTTTGTTGGGCTTGGCGAAAATGATACATCTGAGCCCACTGTAGTTCAGCTGATACCAAAGGTCCATGTTGCGAAGATTGTTGATGTTGTTTCGCTCGTATGTTGTCCACAAACCGCTTCACATAAGCCGTAACTTTCAGCAATCGTTTCCAATTTGAATATTTAGTTGCAATGACAACCGGTTCTTCAGCTTTGATGTGGGTGTTGACGAGTGCGGTTGATCGAAGTTCTTCGGTTGTTGTTTCTTGGTTAGAATGAATGATGGGCCATTTTGGCTCCGGCTGCTTTAGGAATTCAGGCCCTTTGAACCAGCGATCGCTACATCTCAGCTGTATATGTTTCGTCCATTTAGTGCCGTCATCAGCTACATTCTGCTCCGATTTAATCCAGTTCCAATCGTTGACTTCGGTAATGTCCAGGATTTCGCTCACTCTTGCAGCCACGTATTGGCTGTACCGCCGGTGGTCGGAACGTAACCAACACAATACATTGCGGGAGTCACACCAGAAAAAACGTCGTAGTACATGAATGGACAATGATTTGATTATGCTATCGGCCAGCCTGGCACCGATTACGGCAGCTTGAAGCTCTGATCGAGGTGTTGACAGATACTTCAGGGGAGCAACACGCGTTTTCGCCGCTACCAAAGCACATTCGATATGCCCGTCCTCCTCGAACCGTAGATATACAACGGCAGCCATTTCGTTTTCTCCTGCATCAACAAATGTGTGCAATTGAACCCGATTACGATCACCTATGGACGTAATTTGACGGTAACATCGGGGAATTTGCAGTTCCTCTAATTTCGGTAAACGTTCTGTCCATGTTTTCCAGCTGTCTAACTGCTTGCCCTCTATCTGATCATCCCACTTCAGTCCTATGCGCCATACATCTTGAAGCGTGACCTTCAGAGCCATCAGGAAATGGGAGATAAGTCCTAACGGGTCAAATATACTCATAAGGATACGGAGCAGCTCTCGTTTTGTTGGAGGTCTGCTTCCATCAAACAGCTTCGCGTCAAATCGAGTCCAGCAGATCTTATAAATGAAGCAATCGGTTGATGTATTCCACCACATCCCCAAAACCACCAAATCCACCAAAACCTTTTCAGTAGCGTACTCCGCCACTATATTGAGAGCCATCTCATTCATCGGCTTTTCACCTAGAGCTTTCAAAACCTCGGTAGAATTGGACACCCAGTTCCTAATATCAAACCCACCTTGCGCGTGGATGTATTTTACCGAATTTGCTAGTTCAATAGCTTCAGCTTCAGTCTCCGTGCTAGCGAGCATGTCGTCGACATAATGTTTGTTCTCCACGGCCTCAACTGCTAACGGAAACTCTTCACGGAACCTCTGAGCGTTTTTGTTCTTAACGAACTGAGCAGTGGTCGGTGACGAGCATGCTCCGAAGATCATTACGGGGACTATGAATGTGCTTGGCTCGCGTTCGCTGCTATCTTCGTTCCAAAGAAACAGTTGATAAAACTGATCCTCAGGCCGTATACCTATCTGGAGAAACATCTCGCGAATGTCTCCGCAAATACCAACACGATATTCACGAAATTTGTGCAAGACAGCAACCAACGAACTCAGCAAATCCGGACCTGTTAACAGCACCGAGTTCAGACTAACTCCACGTACGGTTGCAGCAGCGTCCCATACAATCCGAATCTTCCCTGGCTTATTGGGATTAATGACCGGAAACGTTGGTAGATACCATACCTGTCCCTTTCTCGCTGCTAGCTCTTCCGGCACTACTTTTTTAATATACCCCTTTTGTTCATATTCGGCTAGTTTTGCATTGTACGCAAGTCTTAAATCGTTGTCTTTTGCTAAACGTCTTTGGAGGCATCTCAGTCGTTGCAAAGCCATCGGTCGGCTGTCGGGTAAACGAATACTATCGAAACGCCAAAGAAGACCGGTCTCGTATTTGTTTTCGACGGTGCGCGTGAGCGAATTTAAAAGCGATAATGCTCGTTCGTCGTCTATAGAAATAGTTGTGTTTGTCGGTTTCATTATCCCCAAACTGTCTAGGCAGAAATACTGCTTGACTTCCTGATGCAGTTGACTTTCGTTTTGTAGACTACACTCGCAGATGTGATAGCTGTAGTTCCCGTCAACTTTCTCTTGATTCGACCGCCATCCGAAGATCGTCCAACCTAGGCGAGTCTTGACGGCGATTGGTTCACCATCCTTGCCTTCACGACAGCGCCTCACCAACGAGATATTGGCATGTTTTACGCCTATCAAGATCCTCGGCCGTACACGATTGTACGACTTCACCGGAACTCCATCCAGATACGTGTATTTCCGCTTCAGAAACTCAACATCCAAGATCTGGCAAGGTAACTCAAGCGCAGAAACCGTTCGAGCTCCATTCAAATCAAATCGCTGCCCTTTCAGACTGGAAATTCCTAGATTTACTTGTCTTGACATGCCTTTAAAGCGATGAGTTCCTCCTGTCCATCTTAAACACAATGGCTTTGTATTTTCGACCAATTCCAATTCTTTTGAAATCTGCCCGTCCAATAACGTCAGTTCTGATCTAATCACGAAGAAAGCGAATCAGTCAACGTTCCGAACAACAATACGGGTAGATATCGGAATAACTCCACACCTGCTTCCACTTGATGAGTGTTGATGCTCCGCCCTTCGTTGGCTTTCCTTTGGCTGGAACAAGGAATTGGCTCACTCGGCACTGTAAGATTCTTATGAAGAAGAGAATTGTGTTTGAATGTGCACCCGTCAACTCCGCACGTTTTGCTGTTGCAGTTTCCTCCATGCTGTCGAAGACATCTACGGCAAATTCTGAATTCGCGAACTGCTGCCCATCTAGCTTCATACGAGAGATCAATGAAACGTTTACACTTCGCAACAGTGCGGCAGTTGCCCTTGCATGTAGGGCATACAGATGATTCACTCGTTGTGTTTCCACTCTCGGAGTATCGCACTCGATTTCCAGTTGTTGAACGTTGGCCAACAGTTTCCGAAGAAGAAGATGCGGCATGCGTGTTTATGAACGCCTTCCCTTGGCGTTTACCACGGTGCTCTTGGTCGAAATTGTAAGATTTTCGTGGATTTGCTGCAATGCTTGCATCTTCCGCGATAGAGAAGATCCAATCGGAAAATGTCATTAGGGTCACCCTTACAAGACTTTTGCTATGCCTCGCCCAGTCAAGTTTGATGGCAGAGGGAAGTTTACAAACAAGCTCCTGCATTAGCGTTACGTCCCGCATATACTCCTTACGTCCGCAAGCATCGATGACGGAACACAAGTTCTGAACCGCCAGTGCATAGTCTACTAGCTTTTCGATAGAATCAGCTCTTACTGGTGCCATGGAGAGAACTTTCTCCCGCAGAGAACTGATTATCATATGTGGCTGACCGAATCTGAGCTTCAAGACGCTAATCGCCTTTGAGACCATTGACGGATGCATGAGAAAGCTCCGAACGGCGGCAAACGCTTCATCTTTCAAACAATTCCGAAGTCGAATCATGTTCTCATTATCTCTATAACCGCACATCGAGGTTGTGCTTTGAAATGTTGATATGAACATCGGCCAATCTTCGGGATTCCCATTGAACTTTGGGAGGTCACATGGTACTGCTTGACGCGCAGCAATTTGTTCTCGCGAAAGAGTAGTGTTCATCCGCGAATCTCTCTGGTGTTTCGAAGCACCATGAACAGGGGTCGAACGTTCCCTCGGAGCAAATTGTCCCTGCTGATCATCAACACTTCTCTCTTCTGTTACGTTATCAGTTGAATCACTGACATCATCGTCATTACTGAGAGGACTCGTTCCAGAAGAGTCCTGTATGTCGTCTGCCGCATAATCGCAGCTTGAACTGGAGTCATCCTGTTCGCGTCCATCGCCATCATCAGCATCGTCCTCGGATACGCCATCGGATTTCTCCTGCCTTCGTAACCAACCTTTCACTTTAGCCAACGGATCGGTCACTCGGGCCCCAGGTACAGGGCAGCTTCGTACTTCTGCGACTTCCTCCATCAACTCGAATTTCTTCTTCATGAACTCCCTGCGCCGCTTCATCTCCTCCAGCATTAACGTTTCTTCGGCGGCACCTGCTGCATCTGCAGTTTCAGCGACAGTGCTGATTTGCATGATGTACTTGACACCAACGATTTTGCTTTGACCGTAGCATTCACTTTCTTATCGATTTCCGCCAGCAACATAGCATCCAAATTTCCTAAATTGTCACGATTAGTAGATTCCGGAATTGGTCGAAGGTCCTTGGAGGTAGAACCCTTCACCGATTTAGGTTTCCCAGGGTTAAACTTTGCACTCGTTTTGGTCGGCTTTGTTTTCCGCGCTGGGCTGTGGATTTTTTAGACGTCTTCTGCTTGACCTGGTTTTCCTCCGCGGTTTCACAATTCAGGCAAGACCATTCATAGTCTTCGATGTCCTCATTTACTCCTGCACAGATAGAATGGCATCATCACTTACAAGTAACACATTTGACCATCCGATTATCACCTACGGCACTGCACATAACACATTTTCTTCCCTTTGTTGAGGCTCGAATCCGGAAAGCTATCGGTGATTTATTATCAACTTCTCGCGATTCCGGCAGTTCACCGGCGACATAAATCTTACTTTTGGGCTTTGAGTCGATGGGGGGATCTTTATTGGGCTTATGCTTCTGAGAGGGACGTGTCTTTTCTGGTTTAAGCTTACCTTCAGCACCTCTACTGGTTGTTGGGGTATAATCTTTGTTCGGATTGGACATCTTCCACCTCTTCTAGTAAACGATAATAAAAGTTGTTAACTTTCGGTGGCGAAGAAAAGTGGTCTTCCGAGATTTACAATATCAGTGTATATTTGTTGATATTTTAATATCCTGCATGGTGTGTAAAACAGGGCATTACTGTTTGTGTTGAGGTACATCGAGAAAATCTACTCACGTTTAGTCAAACTTTGTCTTCTATGTCCGTCCTATGTCCAAGTCCCTTTCTGGTAGTTTGAGGTCTGTTTATAAGTTCTTGATAGGTATATGTTTGTAAATATTACGTAATTTATATTCATTACCTGAAGGTCAATTTTTCATGCACTCAGCGATTTAGGTTAGCATTAGGTAGATATATATTGCATGAAATCTACATAAAATAGATAGTTTTATATTGATATAGGGGTAATGACGGCTTTGGCAGGGTTTGTTCTATTATTGGCAGGGGGGTTTTTTATGACCGATTATGCTCAAATTTGGCCCAAACATTCTTTGCATATCAAAGAATATTGTGGCCAAATTTCATAAAATTCGGTCGACAAAAACCCCCCTGCCAATAATAGAACAAAACCTGCCAAAGCCGTCTGTTCCCCTAGTTGTAAGTTCAAGTATTTATTTATTTATCATCAGACTAAGGCCGGAGTGGCCTGTGCTGCACATAAAAGACTTCTCCATTCAGCTCGGTTCAAGGCTGCACTTCGCCAACCACGCAGTCTGCGGAGGGTCCGCAAGTCGTCCTCCACCTGATCGATCCACCTTGCCCGCTGTGCACCTCGCCTTCTTGTTCCCGTCGGATCGTTGTCGAGAACCATTTTCACCGGATTACTGTCCGACATTCTGGCTACGTGCCCGGCCCACCGCAGTCTTCCGATTTTCGCGGTGTGAACGATGGATGGTTCTCCCAACAGCTGATGCAATTCGTGGTTCATTCGCCTCCTCCACGTACCGTCCGCCATCTGCACCCCACCATAGATGGTACGCAACACTTTCCTTTCGAAAACTCCCAGTGCGCGTTGGTCCTCCACGAGCATCGTCCAGGTCTCGTGTCCGTAGAGAACTACCGGTCTTATAAGCGTTTTGTAGATAGTCAGTTTGGTACGGCGGCGAACTCTATTCGATCGGAGCGTCTTGCGGAGTCCAAAGTACGTACGATTTCCAGCCACTATGCGTCTCCGAATTTCTCTGCTGGTATCGTTATCGGCGGTCACCAGTGAGCCCAAGTACACGAATTCTTCAACCACCTCGATTTCGTCACCACCGATAGAAACTCGTGGTGGGTGGCTCACATTGACCTCTCTTGAGCCTCTTCCTATCATGTACTTCGTCTTCGACGTGTTGATGACTAGTCCAATCCGTTTAGCTTCGCTTTTCAGTCTGATGTAGGCTTCCTCCATCCTCTCAAAGTTACGTGCCATGATATCAATGTCGTCGGCGAAGCCAAATAACTGGACGGACTTCGTGAAAATCGTACCACTCGTGTCAATCCCTGCCCTTCGTATTACTCCCTCCAAAGCGATGTTGAATAGCAGACACGAAAGACCATCACCTTGCCGTAACCCTCTACGGGTTTCGAAGGGACTCGAAAATGCCCCTGAAACTCGAACTACGCACATCACCCGATCCATCGTCGCCTTGATCAACCGTATCAGTTTATCCGGAAATCCGTTTTCGTGCATTGACTGCCATAGCTGGTCCCGATCGATTGTATCATATGCGGCTTTGAAGTCGATAAATAGATGATGTGTGGGCACGTTGTATTCTCGGCATTTCTGCAATACCTGACGTATGGCGAACAAGACGTGGTGATGGTGGACATGATAGTTTGTTTGCCTCTGTGCGGTATTAAAAAGTTAATTATTTCGTGTGAAATTGTGCTTGTGCCACGGGAAAAATCTATTTAACGTGTGCCTATAGTGTTTTTTAATCAGGATAAGTAGGAGATATAATATCTCTGTGACTAATTTTCATATAATTTCGTAATTTATTACTCAACACAGCATCCCGCGAAGCCATAGTACAACCTATAGTTTCGTGCGGCAAGCTGTCGTTGTCGTTTTTGCACCTTTTATTTTTGCTTGTCTCTGTGTGCTGTGTAGTGTATCGTTGCATGTTTGCATCCACTGCGGTGTGGCGACGATATGGAATGTGAAAAGTGTAAAGTGGGGATCGCTATCAACGATTTCCCGTTGCGTTGTTGTCAGTGCGATAAGCACTTTCACGCCCGCTGTTCTCCTATCGAGAATAAGGCAGCAGCGAGGCTGATAACGGAGAACGTAAATGTGCTATTCAAGTGTTCGGACTGTCTGTCGAGTCGGTTTTGCGACGGACAGAATGTAAAGGTGTCGGACGTTACCCGTTTTGAGGAAGAGATGAAGAAAATTTCTTCTCTCTCCGAATCGATTGGTGGCATCCGAGATCACATTACTGCCCAGATAGACAGCGCGTTGAAGCTCGGTATGGAACAATTGGCAAGTAAATTGAATTGCGTTTTGGGTGAGGCTATTAGTGGCTTCCAAAAATCAGTTGGTCAAGAGTTGGAAAATATGAAAAGTTCATTTTTCAATTTAACTCGAATAAGAGCTTAGCTGCAATGAATATAATGCATGGTACATCTAGCACGGCTTCGGAGCCTGGTCAGAATCCCAGACCTAAAAGCGTAAGGTTCTTGATGACGTTAGCGATGCGTCGGAAAATTTGTTGACAGAAAACGTTAGTTTCATGGATGTTGTGAAAAGTAAAACTGGGAATAAAGTTAAAAGTACGAAAAAATTGCTGTAACGCAGGAAGCGAAAAGTAAACGTAAGGCTCGCCCGGTTATTGTGATTAAACCTAAAGAGTCCAACCAGAGTAGTGATGCTACTCGGAAATTTTTGAACGATAAATTAGATCCAAAAACACACAAAATCAGTAACTTTAGGAACGGGAAAGACGGCTCTATTATTGCTGAGTGTGCAACAGGATACAATGTAAATGTTGTGAAAGATGGCATTCAAAGCGATCTGGGTGAAAGCTACAATGCTGTTGTTCCCACATCGGTGCCAAGGCTTAAAGTGATGGGCATGTGCGATAATTATCCTCCGATGACTTCATCGAGATTTTAAAAATCAAAATGAAGACATCGCTATAAATGAAGTAAAGGTTATCAGGACGTACGAAAATCCACGTTTCAAGTACAACAAATACAATGTTGTGATTGAAGTCGATAAGGATACTCATAGTTGCTTGCTGACCGCGAAGAAAGTGAATATAAGGTTTGATCGGTGCCTTGTAGTTCCCGAAATTAGTGTTCTAAGATGCTTCCAATGTGGAGAATTTGGGCACATGAGTACGGAATGCAAGAATAGTATTGCGTGTTCTAAGTGCAGTGAAGGTCATAAAACATCTGATTGCACGTCAACTGCTTTGAAATGTATCAATTGTTTGAAAATGAATAAAGAACGTAAAATGAATCTGGACGTAAACCACGGAGCATTTAGTACTGAGTGTAAAGTTTATAAAAGGTTATTTGATCGTAAAAAGAGCAGCTTACGTTTCAATGAATAGCAAACCAAGTTCCAGTAGAAATGTGAATAATTTAGATATTTTGTATTTGAATATTGCTGGTTTGTCTACAAACTACGTTGCACTACGTAAGATTGTAGAAGATAAACGTCCACTTTTAGTATTTCTATCTGAAACTCATATTGTTAACTTAGAAGCATTTGATCAATATAGTATTCCGGGATATAGTGTTGCTGCTTGTCTATCACATTCGAGACACACCGGCGGAGTTGCTATTTATGTCAAAGAATCAGTTCAGTTCAAGCTTCAATTGAACGAAGTTTGCGATGGCAATTGGTTCTTAGGCATTGCAGTTGTACGTGGCATGAAGTTGGGTAATTACGGTATTTTATATCACTCTCCCAGTGCTAATGACCAGCATTTTTGGAAATTTTTGAAAACTGGTTAGAGTCGTTTATGGATCCTAGTAAATTAAATGTTATTGCTGGCGATTTTAATATCAATTGGTGTGACGATTCAAATTCGAATCATTTGAAGCGATTAGTTGACTTTTAATTTAAAACAAAAGTAAATGAGTATACGCGTATTTCTCGGCACAGTAGAACTTTGATTGATCATGTTTACTCTAACTTTGATTCTGTCACTAGTGTTACGAATTGTGATTTAAAAGTAACCGATCATGAAACACTAGTCATTAGCATTACAGATGACAGTAGTAATAATAACGATTTGGTAAAACTTAAGTGCTGGAGAAAATATTCGAAACAAGCAATTACGAGCCTTATCGAAACAAACGTGGATTTTCGAGAAAATACTGGTAATTTAGATCAAAGAGCAGCTGTTATCACGAGCGTCTTAAAATCCTGTACCAATCAGTTAGTTGAACAGAAATTAGTAACTTTGAATAATTCAAACAGCTGGTACAATCTAGATCTTTTACGTCTTAAACGTAAAAGAGATAAGTTGTACAAAAATGTCGTAAAAGTAATAATGAAAATCATTGGAATAGGTACCAGGTTGCGCGGAATAAATATTCGCAATGTTTAAAGCATACTCGATGCGAATATATTCAGAGGAAAATTTATCAGCATCAAAACAACAGCAAAGAGTTATGGAAAATATTAAAATCATTGTTAAAACCTAGTTCTTGTAAACCGCGATCCATAACTTTTAATGGCACATTAGAAGAGTCGGAAGAAGTAATCGCGTCTAAATTCAATGATTATTTTATTGAAAGCGTTTCAACCATTAACCGATCTATCGAGTTAGTGGATGAACCTGACGAAATAAAACAGCCAGTTAACAGTAACTTGAGATTCGAAGGTTTTCACCCCATTACATTTCAAGAACTTGAAACGATTTGTTTTAATCTAGGAAAAACGGCTGGTATTGATAATGTTAATGCTAAAATTATACAAGATTGCTTTCATGTCATCGGACACAACCTGCTGGACCTGATAAATGAATCATTGCAAACTGGGCACGTGCCGCAAGTTTGGAAGGAATCATAGTTATTCAATTCAAAAAGTTGCTGGAACAATTAAAGCCGAAGAGTTTCGTCCCATCAACATGTTGCACACAGTAGAGAAAATTTTAGAACTCGTTGTTAAAGGCCAGCTACTTATGTATTTAAATAGTAATAACTTGTTAACACCGGAACAATCGGGATACCGGGAGGGTCACTCCTGCGAAACCGCTTTGAACTTGGTATTATCTAAGTGGAAAGAAAGAATAGAGCGTAAAGATACGATTGTTGCTGTATTCTTGAATCTTAAACGCGCTTTTGTGAAAATTTCTAGGTCCTTATTGTTGAAAACTTTGGAGCGCTTTGGAATTTCAGGTTCTACATACAATTGGTTTAAAAGATATTTGTCTGACAGAACTCAACGGACTGCTGTAATGATTCTGTATCTCGTCCCGTGGAGAACACCCTAGGAGTGCCACAGAGAAGTGTATTGGGGCCTCTTTTGTTTATTATGTATATAAATTACATGCGACGGGTTTTACGTTTTTGTGATATAAACTTATTCGCAGATGATACTGTGTTATTCACTGCAGCTAGAGACTTAGAAGATGCGATTGAACGCTTGAATGAAGATTTGCATTTTTTAAGTAGATGGTTGAAGTACAAACAGTTGAAATTGAATATTAGTAAAACAAAGTACATAATTATTTCTCGAAATCGTTCAATTGATAATGTCTCAGTGAAAATTGATGAAGAGACACTTGATCGCGTACGGGAAATTAAATATCTTGGCGTGATTATTGATGATAAATTGAAATTTGACCAACATATTGACAATGTCATCAAGAAAATAGCCAAGAAGTATGGAATCCTCTGTCGACTGAAAAACGAATTAAATATTGCTAGCAAAATACAGTTGTACAAATCAATCATCTCTCCTCACTTGGACTTTTGCCCTTCCATTTTGTTTTTAGCAAATCAGACACAAATATCGAGATTGCAGCGTTTGCAGTATATTTTTAGGTGGTTGAGTTTGAGATGTAACAGATGCACTTCCTCAACTTTTTGGTTGGATGCTTTGCAGTGGCTCTCGGTGAAGCAAAGAATTGTGTATTTGACAATGGTGTTCATTTTTAAAGTAATTAACGGATTGCTGCCTCGATATTTGTGTGATCGAATTGAAAGAGGAAGTGACATTCATAGATATAACATTAGAAACGCGGAAGATATAAGAACACCATACTTTTGCATGGAGCTTCACAAAATTCTTTGTTTTTAAAGGTATCAATTATTTCAATTCGATGCCTACACATATCAAACGATGCAACGACATTATCACAGTTTAAGAGACTTTGTGTTTCACACGTAAAAGCTGCCTTTTAAGCAGCTACTTAGTTGACTTTTATAATTCAATAAATTTTGTATCTTGACGAAGTTTGACCTACGGATTGTTTGTTTGGACAATTGTATTTTATATTTATTGAGGCCATGATAAACTGTTTTGTTCGCCTCGATGATGATGATGGATTTTATATATATTGACGTAATTGTAATCTGACCTTTTTGTGTAGTCTACAAAAGTTTGAGTCTCGCGCGCAAGCAGATATGGATGATTTTTAAAATTTATGTACAGACTTGCGCATTTTCAACTGTTTGAATGATTCTTCGGATTAGTAATGGGCTATCTGGTAGAGTTTTGTTCCCGTGGTTGATACCGAAACTTTTGATATCGACGGAGCGGTAACACAAGTTTTAGTTTTGTTGACGACTTAGATTATTAATTTTATTGATGCTTACGAGTGATAAACGTGGTCTTGTATAAACATGAAACGCGATTCTTGGTGGAACTTTTGAAATCTGTGCGAGAGGTATCACAAGTTTTGCATTTTAGTATAAACTCGAAGTATCACTACCGATGCTTATGAGAATCTGTAGATGAAAACAACAGTTTTTTTTTTTAATTTACATTTTTTGCTGGATAGTAATGAAAAGTTATGTAATTCATATCTGTGATGGTAATCAGATCGTTTTTGTTTTTTGCAAATCTGATTAAATTGTTATTCTATCATTCAATTAATTATCTTAAAGATAAATCGTCTAGCTCAAACCTTTGTAGGGGTATGTGGCGGGACCATCATCATCATCATCATCATCATCTGGTCTGTGGTAGAGCGTTCACCCATAAATCCCGCCTGGTACTGCCCCACGAACTCTCTTGCAATTGGTGTTAGTCGACGGCATACAATTTGGGAGAGTACCTTGTAGGCGGCGTTCAGCAATGTGATTGCGCGGTAGTTGCTACAATCCAGCTTATCGCCCTTTTTGTAGATGAGACACACGACACCTTCCATCCACTCCTGCGACAGAACCTCATTCTCCCAAACCTTGGTAATTACCCAGTGCAGTGCTCTAGCCAGAGCCTCACCACCGTATTTAAACAGCTCTCCTGGAAGTTGGTCAACTCCAAGGGCTTTGTTGTTTTTCAGCCGGTCGATCTCCTCCTGGATTTCCTGGAGATTCGGAGCGGGAAATTATATGTCCTGTGCGCGTGCTCATAGGTTCTTTACCATACCACCACCGTTGTTGTCTGCATAATCACCATTCAGGTGTTCTTCGTAGTGCTGCCGCCACCTTTGGATCACCTCACCCTCGTTTGTAAGAAGGTTCCCGTTTATGTCCTTACACATATCGGGCTGCGGCACGTGGCCCTTACGTGAACGGTTCAACTTCTCATAGAACTTTCGTGCGTTATTAGCGCGATGCAGTTCCTCCGTCTCTTCACGGTCTCGATCTTCCTGCTGGCGCTTTTTCCTCCAGAAAATCGAGTTTTGTCTGTTCCGCGCCCGTTTGTATCGTGCCTCGTTCGCCCTCGTGCGGTGTTGCAGCAATCTCGCCCATGCTGCATTCTTCTCCTCAACTAACTGCTCACATTCGCCGTCATACCAGTCGTTTCTCTGATCCGGAGCCACCGTGCCTAGTGCAGCGGTTGCGGTGCTTCCAATGGCGGATCGAATATCTCTCCAGCCATCTTCAAGAGATGCTGCGCCTAGCTGCTCTTCCGTTGGGAGTGCCACTTCCAGCTGCTGCGCGTAGTCTTGGGCTAGTCTACCGTCTTGTAGCCGCCCAATGTTAAGCCGCGGCGGACGACTCCGACGCGTGTTGATCACCGTCGAGAGTTTTGAGCGCAGACATACTGCGACGAGGTAGTGGTCGGATTCAATATTCGCACTGCGGTAAGTGCGTACGTTCGTGATGTCGGAAAAGAATTTACCGTCGATTAGAACGTGGTCGATTTGGTTTTCCGTTACTTGATTAGGTGATTTCCATGTGGCCTTGTGGATATTCTTACGGTGGAAGAAAGTGCTTCGGACTACCATTCCGCGGGAGGCTGCAAAGTTTATGCATCGTTGGCCGTTGTCGTTCGATACGGTATGCAGACTATCCGGTCCGATGACCGGTCTATACATTTCCTCCCTTCCTACCTGAGCGTTCATGTCACCGATAACGATTTTGACGTCCCGCAGTGGGCATCCATCGTATGTCTGCTCCAGCTGCGCATAGAACGCTTCTTTCTCGTCGTCGGATCTCCCTTCGTGTGGGCAGTGCACGTTGATGATGCTATAGTTGAAGAAACGGCCTTTAATCCTCAGCTTGCACATCCTTGCGTTGATTGGCTGCCAACCAATCACGCGTTGGCGCATCTTTCCCAGCACTATGAAGCCGGTTCCCAGCTCGTTGGTGGTGCCACAGCTTTGGTAGAAGGTAGCCGCTCGATGCCCGCTTTTCCACACTTTCTGTCCTGTCCAGCAGATTTCCTGCAGCGCTACGACATCGAAGTTGCGGGGATGTAATTCATCGTAGATTATCCTGTCGCAACCTGCGAAGCCCTAGCGACTTGCAGTTCCATGTTCCAAGCTTCCAATCGTGATCTTTTATTCGTCGCCTGGGTCGTTGCCGATTGTATCGAGTCGTATTATCTTCTATGTTGTTCGTAATGGTTGTTTTTAAAGGCGGCTTATTGGGCCTGCGCAAACCTCCTGTCTCGTCGGAGGGCCGTCGTGTCAGGGCTGTTTAGCGTCCCACCTAACACCAGGACTTGGGCTTGTGCGCTTTGAGCGGCACACGGTCGCTTTGGCGGAGCCTACTTGCGGATTCATGCAGCTTTTTATAGAGGTTTAACAGGGCCCACTGTCAAACCCCACCACATCCTAGGCAGGCGCCACAACTCGCAGATGGCCTGGGGAGGGATCGTCAAGCCCTTGGACATAGTCCCTGCTGCCCCCGAGTTAGTTCAAGTATACTACCTTAGTTTAGAATAGTTTAAGCGAATAATATCAATATTTTAATAGGAATAATCAGTATAAAACAATATAATTCACTTTGTACTTCCTCGATGACTACACATGTCCACGTATGCTATTGTTATAATTCATATTGGTCATTAGTTGTCCATCTACCACTACTCGTCTATCATTTCTACGGTATAAGTATGATATACATATATTTGGATACAAGCACGATCATTATAATAGCTAGGAGCGACACAACGCCGAGGGGTTGTAACACTGATAGTGACGCACAGATACGACAATTCAATTGTGTTTTACGAATAGCATCTGTCAGCTTCGCAACTATGTAGTTCTATTGCCCCTTTCAGAGCTGGGTGTTTCTGTGGGTACTAAAGATGAATCGTCGGAAGCCGTAACACTCGAGGAGGACTTGCAAGCACTCGGAGTATTCGAGAGACGATGGCGGTGTGCAAAAAGACGGTCTGTGGCGGTGAAGAATGAACCAGGAGCTCACCCAACTTTACGGCGAACCCAGTATCCAGAAGGTAGCTAAATCCGGAAGGGTACTATGGGCAGGACATGTTGCAAGAATGCCGAACAGCAACCCTGCAAAGATGGTGTTCGCTTCCGATCCGGCAGGTACGAGACGGCGTGGAGCGCAGCGAGCGAGATGGGCAGACCAGGTGCAAAACGACTTGGCGAGCGTGGGGCGTATCCGAGGATGGAGAGATGCGGCCTCGAACCGTGTATTGTGGCGTCAAATTGTTGATTCAGTGTTATCTGTTTAGATGTAAACTAAATAAATGAATGACCCTGATCGTTGTTCCAATATTGAGAGTGGTACCCATGAAATCACGAAGTGAAACAACGTTTGATTCCTAAAAGTTCGTTCTTAAATAAAAACGAAATTATTTAGAATGTACCTGTCCCTCTTTTCAATAACAGAATTGAAAAAAAAATAAAAACTCCCCCTAACATACGATGAAAAGTGAGGATCATTTTACCATATACTACATTAGCCCTACTTTGAGCAAACCAAGCTCCCATTGAAGTACTAATTCATCTTCGAGACGTCATGTCTACTCAATATGTATGGTTTATTGGGCTTCAAATTGTCCATGAATATTGAAAATCGATAATGATTCTCACTATTAAATAGCTACCTCATACCCCATCTACATTCCCAACCACGATGATAACATATGGCAATGATCGTTGCCGCTTGCATCAATATGCATGGTATGCATTTCCAATTTGAATACAAATATGTATTTACAATATCCATAAGTAAATCTCGCACACAAAAGCTTCTTACTCTAACGCAAACGGTTCCTATATTCTCGAAAGGAAGGAAAAGGCAAGTAAAATCCTGTTTATGCTCTAATATTTTTCTTCAATTTCTGTTGTGATGGGAACTTCGGATGACGGCTGTTGCTGTTATTGTTTCATTCGTTGATTATAGATTTTGAGGGTGGCAAAGCCAACCGAGGCTTCGCTTAGACTGGCCCAGATTACTATGGGGAGAAAAAAATGTTGTCGAATTCCACGGGGCACCCCCCAGGATTGTGTCTTTGGGTGAGAAAATCAATCTCTGAAAATTTCAGCTCAATCGCTTGTTGCATAAGCTGGCGCATTTGATTTGAAGTTTGTATGGGGATTTCAGCCAAAATGTATAGGAAAATACACCTCCGTCACTCATTCGATCTGGAAATTGGTTCTGATTGCTCGATTGACCTCAGAATTGCAAAAACGGCAGTTGATATGCTACAGAACAATTTCACAGAACATTGCATGATGATTAAATGAACTTTTATATAATTTTCGGCTGATTTATTAGGAGCTGATTTGTGTATTTTTGGGTTTTTTATCGAATCGCATCAGCCGAAACCTATATAAAAGTTCATTTAATCATCATACAATGTTCTGTGAAATTGTTCTGTAGCATATCAACTGCCGTTTTTGCAATTCTGAGGTCAATCGAGCAATCAGAACCAATTTCCAGATCGAATGAGTGACGGAGGTGTATTTTCCTATACATTTTGGCTGAAATCTCCATACAAACTTCAAATCAAATGCGCCAGCTTATGCAACAAGCGATTGAGCTGAAATTTTCAGAGATTGATTTTCTCACCCAAAGACACAATCCTGGGGGGTGCCCCGTGGAATTAGACAACTTTTTGTTTCCTGGGCCAGTCTACTTCGCATTCGCCGTCGAAGTCGACTTCTGCAATATTGTAGCTCGCCAAATTGGAAAATTTATTC
Source organism: Armigeres subalbatus (assembly GCF_024139115.2). Taxonomy (NCBI): domain Eukaryota; kingdom Metazoa; phylum Arthropoda; class Insecta; order Diptera; family Culicidae; genus Armigeres; species Armigeres subalbatus. The sequence goes on from NC_085139.1 coordinate 184,364,104, forward strand.
CTACTGCAATGCTGATCTACTATGTAGTTGTTTTTCCTGTTTTTTCGAGCGCGCTGGTTTCACGTTTCTTGCACCCGCTCACAGGACGACAAGAACAACCGAAATCAATTTCCCATGAGATGGAGATTCTCTGGGCGGATGATCCGGTGTGTCGTTCCAAGAAAAGAACGGCAAGAGATGTTAATTAATTACACCTGGGAAATTATATTCCGGCCAAAGGTAACAGAAAGAGCCAACACGAGCCCGTCCAAATTTGGGAGCTTTCCACCTGCCAAATGGTCGTAACCTTATATTTATTCAAAGGATTGGGCCAAAGCCGGGTATGGTCTCGTGCTACGAAAAACCAATAAAGGCTGGCCTTTGTTGAATAATTGAATCATTATCCGGTACATCGCATGTGTTCTTCGAGTAATTTTGTAATTTATTTGGCTGTGTTCGAACGCAATTTTCAATTCATATGGACACAGAGCTGTTACTTAAGGTACATCGTACAACTATTATATTAACTATTAGGAATATCAAATTTTGGGTGAACTTCAAGTTTAGCTTCCGGGACTCGCATGATTGTGTTCAACAACCATGCATTTCTCGATGGTATTTAAGATATCGACGGTTTCGTGCAATACAGACACAACACTACATATTTGTTTTCGATAGGATGCTAAAATTTAATCGTGCATAAAAAGAATAGCGACGTGAGACAGCTTAGGGTAAATGCATTGTTGAGGTTCTCTCCAACATACGTTACACGTTTGCTGCTGTCGTCTCGACTTTACGCCGCTGGGCCGCTGCATGCAAGGTTTCATTGACGCTCAACGAGACAAACACAGTTGCTTATGTAATAACATATGTAATAAGAGATAATTCCGATAAAGTTGTAGAACAAACTGATTGGAAGCAGTACAGCATTCATTAGGATGGTCTTCGTCCGAGTTAAACCACTGACGAAGTTAAACTGCCGTTCAGTGCAAGGAATATTTCTTTGAACATATCATACATAGTTCCCGAAACAAAAATAACTGCTGCGCAGATCGAGGATAGTCTAGTCACTTTCCAGTGTCAGTAACACACTATATTTTATTTCCGTTTCAGTGACGACGGGTGGCAATCTGCCTCGCAACTAACTTCTTGGATTATTATGAGTTGTTGCATAGTAAAGTAAGTAAATACATTCCACTAAAAGCTTAAAATAATTTTCGTATCAAAATGGCATCCAAGCGGAACGAGCGAAGTATTTTTATTGATTTAAAGAGGAAGATCGCAAGTATTCTTAGGGACGTGGCCTTCCTCAAGAAGTGCCAAAAGTAGAGGCTGACTCATGTTAGCCATAAGATTAAGATGGGATCCCAACATCCCAAAAACTATTAGAAAGAAAGCGGAATCGGATTTTATGAAGATGTCAATCAAGCACTACGCCAAGCTAGAGAGGTTGAACTTGGCGTGCTACAACTGCTACAACCTACATCTGAAGCTGGCAAAGGAGAATCCGGAATCGTTTGACCTATCCTTGAAGAAAGTAAAGCGGGCAGAAGAGTGCGAAGCGGACAGAAACTTCACAAGAAGAAATTGACCAATATACGAGGGAAATCAGCGACTAAAGGTACAGCAGCGACACAGCAGTTTACAGAGGAGCAATTAGCACACCTCAACAAGGGATTAGAATATGCGACTACGCAAAAAGTGGACGTGGAACAGATCACCCTGAATATGGAGACAGCAATTTCCTGAAAAAACCGAGCAACAGAATTAAAATACAGTGAGGAACATCGTAGCAGATGCCATCAAAGAAGGACAACACGGGACAACGAACATAGATGAGAGGAGGATTCTAAATGATCCCAAGGAAAAACCAGTATACTATGTAAAACCCGACTAAGGCAATGCATGAAGAGGATAACGACGAACAGATGACGACAAAAATCAACGGAGGACCATACAGGAATTTAAGACTGGATCCGCTACCAGGATTAACTAAACTAACAGACAAAACGATAAAGGAGTGTAAGGCGATCACCGGAGAAGCTCGAGTAAGGACAGCAAATCTGGTGCTACCAAGGATTAAAGGACTAGCAAAGATTCACAAAAAAGGGAAGGAGATGTGAAAAATAGTTTCATCAGTGGGCTCTCCTACTCAAAATCTGGCCAAATGGTTAGTGAAGGAGTTCCAAAGTATGCCGAAACCTTTACCCAGCAGGTCAGCCATTAACACCCAGGAGTTCGCTCAGAAGCTGTTGGAATCAGGACGCATCGAAGAAGAGGACATAATGGTATCATTCGACGTAGCGCTATTGTTTCCCAGCGTTCCAGTGAAAGACGCTCTGAATCTCTTGGAGGATTGGCTGCTAACACAAAGGACGGAAACAGCATGGCGAGGAAAGGTGAAGATGTACTTAAAGCTGGCAAGGCTATGCATGACGGAGAACTACTTCACATTCCGTGGAAGCTTCTACAAACAGACGAAGGGTGCACCGATGGGAAATCCGCTATCACCGTTTTTGTGCAAACTATTCAAGTGAGTAGAAGTAAGCGCCGTAGTAAATGAACCTAGAAGACGACCTTTCTGTTGAGGTCGAAATACGTATCTGTCAAAGGTACAATAAAGTGGAATTAAATGAATTATACAAACTCGTTTTATGACAAGTTCCGGAGGAACTTTCGGAGGAATTTCAAGGAATTCCTTGAGGAACTTCCGGGGGATTTACTGAAGAAACTTCCATAGGATACCCTGGACGAACTTCTGGAGGATCTTTCGAAGAACTTCCTGGAGGAACTTCCGAAGGAATTCGAGGAGGAACTTTCTTAATCGATTCGACTAAGATGGTGACGTTTTAGGTTTTGGCTTTCAACATCAAATCTTCCGAAGAAACTCCAAGAAGAATCCCTGAAGAAACTTTCATAGTTAATCCTAAAGGAACATTTTCCGAAGAAATCCGCAGATTTTTTATGCATAAAATTCGCTCACGCCGCCACCGATAAAATTTCAATCAGCGCTCAAGTCTGATATAAAGGGCCTGGGGTCAAACACTAGACCTGAAAAACTAATGTAAAACGAACAAAGATGTGAAATAAGTCCACAAATAACATGGAACACCATGGAACTCACCAACCTGGACGAAGTCGACCCGGTAATCACCGTCAGCGAGTTTTCTTCCGTTACGCCAGAAATTTGACATCCCCTTGGGCACAGAACCACCGGACAAGTTTCCGTTCCTTATCAGGTATCAGAACGTCGGCTCCAGGGGCACGTTCACCTCAATTTGGGAGATTTGTGTCATCGCCTTCACAGCCTTTCTCATCTCGCACCTGAGGGAAAAGTAGTGAACAAAACGGAAAGGATTATGGATGGAAAAAAATAGGAGTTACATATAAGATGATAAGAAGTTCCATAATTGGATTCACAACCATCACAGACAAATGATTCAACACGTTGAATATTTGCCATGTGATAGTTGAGGCAGTTACCTGTCAAGGCCTTGACTGAGACACTACAATTCTGTTTGGATAGATTAACTAAATAGTTTGCTACTACCGGAGATGGGTCTCGGATATACAATTTTGCTTGTCGACATGAATCCAAACTCTTCCAATATCGATTGTGCTGAGTGGAAAACGCTTCACTCAACACTTAGATCAGTGGTCCCCAGCATGCTTACTATCAAGGACCGCAATGAAGTTTTGAGCTGTTGAAGCGGGCCTCAGTATATTTGCAAGATTTGATAACAAAATATTTTATTTCTGTGAATCTTTTCAAACAAAATATGTACTGTCCTTACACATTTCATTCTTCAGACTTTATCACTATAGGGGAACTGTACCGGTTTTGGCCATGTTCCTAATTTGGCCAATTTTGCGAATAACTCCAAAAATAAAGCAATTCTCAAGGGTATTATTAGTTCCAACAAGAGATATATCCCTCACGCTTCAACTCTGCTTTCAACTGATCGATTATTTTGGAAAACTATGTATTTTCCAGGGTTGGCCAAATTAGGCACTAAGTTGGCCAAAACCGGTGCACTTCCCCTAGTACCTTTTTTGCAGTAGCGGACTTGACATAAGAAATTGTTTTTTCACCATAGCATATTGTCTGCTCAGATGGCAGAAAATATTCTATGCTGTTTTCCCAAATAATCATTTAATTTTGATCTTATGTTTTTCATACTCGAGGTTTGCTGTTCAATATAACTTTTCGTAGCAAATAACAAAGTGGTTCTTAAAATAAAACTCTGTTAGAATTCTGAGCGAGCAGCATCCGTTCGAGATTCTGAGCATAGATCGTTCGAGATTCTAAACAGAATCCGTCTGGAACTCTGAATCCGTTTGGGGTTCTTTAACATAATCTGTTTCAAATTCTGAAAAGAATTCATTCTGGAATCTGAACAGCATCCTATCAGAATTTTAAACAGAATCCGTTTCGGATTCGAAAGAGTATCCATTCGAGATTCTGAACAGAATTCCGGTCGAAATTCGGGGCAGAATCCTTTCGGAATTTGTTTTAAATTTTAAATAGAGTCAGTTTGGGTTTAGTTGATTGAGCTTCTTAAAAGAATCCGATTTAAGGTTCTGAACAGAATCTATTTGCGATTCTGAAAAAAATCAAATGGTATTCTGAACAGAATTCATTGATAATAGTCAAGTAGTTTCTGGAGCCAAATTTCAATTTAATTTCTCCAAAACCTAACTTATTTTGAGAAATAAAAACATTATTATTACGCAGCAGTGTATGACAACATCATTCTTTCTATAGTTCAATCTTGGGTTCCTTTAAATCTGCAAATAAAAACAAATTTGCTGTTATCATAACCTGAGGTGATAACATCGCAGTATATTTGCTGTCGGCCTACATATCATCTATGTATGAAGCTATGGATTTCATGAGCCATAATGATACAATGAAATGAACTATCCACGATATATAAATCGTGTTTCAACATCATAGTGATGTGAACTTGACAGATTCCCGAGTACACCGAGATATTCGGAATGATAAAAAGATTTCAATGTCATATATTGCTTATCAAAGGGCCACACGTAGTGTATTCTCAGAAAACCTTCGCGGGCCGCAGGAAAATCACTGACTTGGATATTGGAACTGCTGGCTCAGGATCAATAAAGTCTTGTGATGCTCCAGTGTGAGCTAACTCATCAGCCAATTCGTTCCCAGCTATGAAAGAATGACCAGGTACCCATATAAGGTGTAACATATTCACTGAATTCAGTTCCTCAATTTGAGTTCAACATGCGATTATTAACTTCGACCTTGAGTTGGCCGAAACGAGAGCTTTGATAGCTGCTTGGTTATCTAAACATAAGTAAGTATATTACCTTGCCCATAATGTGTTTCTGCAGTGCGAATTGCATTGTCTACCCAGTGAATGGGACTGTTCCAATATCAGCTCACGCGAGTAGATACCTGCACCCGCTCTACCTTCGAAGATGGAGCCATCAGTGTAACAAACAATGCTGTCCGACATACTTCTCTCCAAATAGTCAGAAGTCCACTCATCCCGCGAGGGGAATCGTGTTGAAATGTCCTATAAGGAAAACTACTAGCGAGTGTGAGATCACTTGGAGCTAGGACAGTTCTGTCCCAAACAACCATGAGCTGTAACCACGAAGTGTGTGGAGAACTGCAGTTTACATGATACATTTCCAAGAAACTGAGAACTGAATAATCGATAAGTACAAGAAAGTGCTTCTTGTTTGAGATGTATGTGCAGTGGTACCACGCCAAAAAAACCCTCGAGAGTAGCCGTGGGAGTCGAAGAAAACGCACCAGTCATTGCCATTAGGCACATTCTTTAGTAAGTCAAGTAAGTCAGTTACTTACTTATGAGTGCAGTTATCGCATACAGTCAGGTCACCCTTTTTGGGCACCTTCACTAAGATACCTTGCATCCAGTCGACCGGGAAAGTTGCGGTGTTCCAGATATTACGAAATAAACGATGCAGTAGTTGAGCGGATGTCATGGGGTCAGCTTTGAGCATCTCGGCTGATATGCGGTCGACCCCTGGGGCTTTATTCGATTTCATGCGATGAAGGCATTCTTGTAAGGTTTCGTACCCGTGTTCTAAATCTGGCAACGATTATCCTTACACTTATAGGTTCCACTTTATAAGCGCAGAGTGTGCCTGAGCGCTTAGTAGGAAGCCAACTCCGCGATGCCGGGGAGCGTGTTCACTTCGTAAACCAGTGTATAGCAGAACTTGTCCCGACGGCATTCTGTGTTCTCCAAAGTTTGGCCAACGGACTTCACTAAGTCCCATGATCTTAAGCTTCATGCGGCGTGCCTCATTGGCAAGTTGTGCCAAACCCTGCTGGGCTAGGGTTCAACTGTTCCATGTTCCTATTCGTGTCCGTTGTTGCGCGCTAAGAGTCGTTGCCGTAAAATCAGTCCGTATTCTTCCATTATCGGATTCTCGAACAAATTGATGTAGGATGTTGGCCCAAGGTTCCCTATCCACCGGGATAGGGCTGCCATCTTAGGTATAGCTTCCGGGGAATAGCATTTCATACTCAGCCGCTGGATGCCAGAACAGACGCTGTTGGAGCCGCACCTCCTTGGTAAACAGACGCTCGATCAGTCGGGTCAAATTTGTTTTAAGTCCCACCCAACACCAGGGCTAGTGCGCTTTGAGCGACACACGGTCGCTTTGATGGTGTTTATAAAAGTCACATAATTATTGCTCTAATATTGTCCAAAGAATGATGGGTTCATAAAGAGAATAAATAATACAAAAACGGTGAATATTCCGAGAATATTCCCAACTGGATATAGAGAACTCCTTTGCAGAACCCCTCTAATCGAATCTATTCCACCTGGTGAAAAGAAATTCAGTCGAATGATGTTTCGTCAATAGACATGACGTCGAATAGATTAGGCCATATGATCATTTGGTCGGAATTAAATAATTGAGTGAAAGAAAGAGTTTCAATGAAAAGAACTAGAAAACCATTTCCATTCGACTAAACGTCCTTTCGACAAAATGTCATTTGACCAAATGTCATTAGACTAAATGTTTCAAAGCCGACTACGATGAAATATTGGCAAAATAACATTAATATCATTGTTTTTTGACCATGTGCCATGTGCCATGACTGAAAAATAGATTAGAGGGTATCTCATCATCAGTACCGTGGTCCCCCGGTAATATGACCGCTTTTAATCTGATCACTTTTTAATTTGAGCCCCGTTTATTTGAACATCGTTCAAATTAAAAATGGTTCAAACGTCATTTAGCACGTAGAATTGAGAAAAGAAAAATGGAACATCGTGAAACGGAACGCAGAAACAAAACAAACCAGCTCAGAGAGCAGCCAGAAACCAGTTTTCCTGATGCAAATAGAGTAACCAGAAGTTCAAATAAAAAAATCTATTCAGTTAATTTGAATGAGGTAGATACCGTTCAAATTATCGGGGACCCACGGTACCTAATATTTTGCTATTTCTGTAGGTTTTCAATTTTTCTATAATCCACCAGGGTCTCCAGAAGTTTTCTGTTAGCTCAGGTGAAAAATCCTCATTGGTATCCGTATTCGTTTCTTTCGCTGCTGATTGAAACTTCCTCATGTCCACGGAATTCCTCTTATCAGTTTATCAATGTATCTTGTGGATTATTTATTCAAATTTAACCAAAAATCTATTTACGTATTATCCATTTGACTAATTACCTATTACCGACTAAACACTTTCAACATTCGACTGAATATCTTCATGTCCTTTCGACTAAATGTCCATTCGACCAAATGTCTATTCGACTAAATGTCTATTCGACTAAATGTCCATTTGACTAAATTTCCATTCGACTAAATGTCCATTCGACTAAATGTCCCTTCTACCAAATGTACTTTCGACTAAATGTCATTCGACTAAACGTCATTCGACGAAATGTCATTCGACGAACTGTCCCAAAGCCTTTAATTTCAGAGTCAAAAAGATGTAATGGGCGAATACCATTACGGTTAAGTTTTTCCGTGAAAAGTACAATAGATGTTTTATTCGGATTAGCCGAAAGGCCATATTGGTGACACCAACTTTCGACTGCCTGAAGAGCGTTTTGCATCAGGTCGAATAAAGTAGTAATACACAAACCGACTATCAATATTTGATAGTCGTCAGCAAATCCATAGGTAGGAAAACCGTCATTATTGAGTTATCTCAATAGCGTATCTGCAACGAGATACTACAAAAGTGGAGATAAAACTCCCCCTTGAGGGCATCCACAGACACTTAATATCCTAATCGCTGCTTGACGTAATGTCGAGTAGAAATGTCGGTTTTTAAGAATCTGGTGAATCCATTTGGTTATTATATTAGAGAGCCCATGACAACATGCGGCTTCCAATATTGCATCGAAAGATACGTTGTCAAAAGCACCCTCAATACCTAAGAACGCATCCAAGCATGATTCCTTTTGAGCAAATGCTTTCTCAATGCCGTAGACAACCTTCTGTAGAAGAGTAACGGGGGACTTTCCAGATTGATTAACATGATTAACATGAAGAGGCATGTATGCCAAACAGTCATCACGAATGTGAAGATCGATAATACGTTCTAAGCATTTCAGAAGAAATGAGGTCAGATTGATGGGTCTAAAACTCTTTACCTTATACGAATCACGTCTTCCTTTTGGGATAAACTTTACAGTGACATCCCGCCAGGATATGGGAATATACCTAGTAGCAAAACTGCATACTAAAACTTTTTTTCAAAACAATGCTCAAAACACCTCTGAAGAAGAACGGGATCCCATCCCATCTTTCTCTGAAGATTTGTAAGGAGCAAAACTGTTAAGAGCCCATTGAATCGATTCTGAAGTTATGATTCCACGAGCCTGAGCCCAAGACCCGTAGCTACATGAAAAGACATCAGGAACATCCGAAGATGTTATATCGACACATCCAGGGAAGTGCGTCACTGGACTGGACGAAGTGGCAAGTTGTGTTTGTGTAGGCTGACCATACGTACCGTATTTAACGGGACAGTCCCGTTTATTAGACCTTTCTGTGCTGTCCCGTCGTAATCTAAAAAATCTTCAATTTGTCCCGTTTTTTCATTGATTCTTTATCGATCATAAATGCATAGAAAGTGTTTTTTGTTGTGTCCTTATTAGTGAGATTTACAGCCCTCGGCTGGTTCGCAGTTGATGACAACAAATGCTTCTCCACGAGATTTTTCATTCAGTCAATGATTTTTTTTGCTTATTTCGGAGGCATTTAAATTTTTCCAATTTCATCAATGAATTGAACGGAATTAGAAACTAAGTGATGAACTTTGTTAAACTTAAAAATCACTCTAATAAAGAATAAAAAAAGGAATTGGAAACTTGGTAGGCAAGTATTAACATAGATAACGTAAATAAAATAAAGCGCAGGGTCATACATTCTAATTTTCAGATCAAGTTCACTTTCGATTATTCTTCTTGAATCTTCCGAAGTAGGTAGTTGATTTTCTTTTCAAATATGCTCTACCACATATTGATCAATCATTCAATGCTTTTCGAATCATTCAGTCTTTCTAAATATTTCGAAATTATCCACTGTAAAAAAACAACGGCATGAAAAAAAAATTTACCTATAAATCAACTGATCAAAATGGCGTTTCAGGAAGTTTCAAACCGAGGAAAAATTTGGTCGGATTAACGGCTAGGTCCCCACGTACTTTACGGCAAGCTCACACATCAGGAGCTTGTCTGCAAATTTCGCTCCCATGTATTTGGACGAGATTTATGGGATTTCGTTACGAAAAATTAGAAATTCGGCCCGATTTTAAATACAATACGGCGAAAATTTTCGAGAGTCCGATATGTAAACCAGACTATAAATAAGCCAGATTTTTTTTTTACTTTTCGCGACGAAATTCCATGAGTTCCGCTTTTTTTAGAGCACATGGGAAACAAATCAATGGACAAGATTTCCGCGGTATGAGGCCACTTTTAGCGTCGTTTAAATCAATTTCGATCTAATAGGACTGTAAATTAATTAGATTTGGGGTACTTTGACTATTGTTTGGTATTTTCAATTGTACATAATTGGAAAAGTTTTTGATATTGTTCAATAAAAAATACCTTAATGCATGTCTAAGAGTAGATTAAAATAAAATTTCGAAATTCCCCAATTTTTTAATATTGAAAGATGCGCAATTTTCTGTTCCTTTGTTTTTTTTTGTTCGCATCCTTTTGAAGCTTGAAATATTTGTAGTTAAATATTTTTCCACAACTAACTTAATACAATAAAAGGTTATGGTAATGAATGATTCACTCTAAAATATTTCTAATTTCTTACACGGAAAATGAAAATTAAGTTCATAAGTTTTGAAATTTCCACAGTTATTGTATTTTATCACAAGGTTTTTTGAAATGTCCCGTTTTGCAAGCGCGTTTGTCCCGATTTTCCACCTTAATGATCTGGTCAGCCTATGTTTGTGGGCCTTGGGTTGTCCGTATATCCTTGGGCAAACGGAGTCGTATCTGGTGAGCGTTCTTGCTGTCCTGTAATCGATGAGTTTCAGATCCTTGAGTCTTTTAAGAAATTGTTGTTTTTGCTCTGGTAGCCTGTTGTTGGGTCTCTGTTGGTCTTTCTGTACGTCTCTTCATCGTCAATCAGCGCTTTCATTTTTTGAATGTAGTCTGATTTGTACATGATTACGGTACGGTTGCCTTTGTCTGCTGACAGGATATAAACTTCCGGGTTTCGATTCAGGAAGCGAGTTGTAGTTTTCATAGCCGATTTGCAAAAACGAGCTATTGGGTCATGTGGTTTTATTATGTTGTAAAACCCATGTATGTAGTTTGTTATCGCGTTAACGACTCGACATCTGTTCCGGTTCTGAACATCTTTGTCGCTGTCAGTCTTCAAAATGCCTTCTATATCTGCCATAACATGATATATTGGGACCTGGTTGAGGTCCGCCGGTGGTAATGCGAATTTGGGGCCAAGACTCAGTAAATGCAACGTTTCATTCGGCACACTGACTGTGGTTGCATTATAAACGGCATTTTCATTGAACACACCAACTCTCATGGACGAAGTCATCCCGGCAATCACCGTCAGCGAGTTTTCTTCCGTTACGCCAGAAATTTGACATCCCCCCGGGCACAGAGCCACCAGACAAGTTTCCGTTCCTTACTCAGGCAAATAAAATAACAGACAAGATACAGGCCTATTCTTGGGGGAACCGAGCGATTATTGATCTATGTATCTATAAAAAGTTAAGCTTTCCGTGAGATAATCCTTGAATTGATGACAGTTAAGTATAACTCTCTCTTGCCCCCGTAAAGCTGGTAGATCACTTTTACGTAGTGTTTTACGGTGTAAGATCTACCAAACCGAGCCCTAGCTCAATCCATTTTCAAGCTAGGGCAATAAGTTGTGGTATTTCAAGGATTTATCGTATTTAGTCCTCTCTACCAATTACAGTTTTTGAATTATAACAAAATTAACTTTACCCTGCACATGGTTGAAAGACTCAAATTCCTCTCGTTTGAGACTTAATTATATGCAGCGGAAACAGATTTTCTAGCAATTATTTATAAAACCAGGGCCCATCAACCTAGGCTGAACTAACAGCTGGAAAAAGTTTGAGTTAGGGTTCTATGGATGTACTAACTCTTCATGAACTGGTAAACAATGGTAGTTTGAGGAACACACGGAAATTCTTGTTACTGAACAACTTCCCTAGATTGAAATGGTCTTGTAGATAGAGCTAAATCCCAGGTTTGTGGCTTTACTGGTGATATTCTAGAAGCAAGACAAGGATGTGGCTAGGGCTCCGATGCATGGCCAATTAACAGTATTACTGTTCTGTTTTCTCAAGGAAAGATTTAATAAGGGGCGCGCTTTCAATTAGATTGCTCTCTGTGAAGGGTCTAAATAGCGGGACCGTGTCATGTACTCTTGGGAAAACAAAACAAGAACTGTATCGAAACCGATACTTCATTGCTTCTCAATAGTAATGGAGTAATTCGACATGCACACTTAAACACTAAGGATACGGGGAATGCTACAATAGATCTAATAACTGGTCGCAGTAGCACACCCGAAAAGGAAAAAAATACTCTCTTTTTATCTCCAAAAACAACAGATTCATACAAACATTACTCCTTCAGTATCCAGTATTGAAAATCTATTGCAATGAAAGTAGATCAGTTTAAGCCGATGCATGAAGAGACCATACTCTAATTATTTAAGGGGGGAGGTGCCATTTTCTAATGTTCCATACGCTACGCATAATGATTAATTAGCATGAAAGAAATCGTACATGGGAAATGGTGGGTTAGATTTTCTAACAACGATTATCATCAATAAACCATATAAATAACTTATTTATACATAGCTCAGTATTTTGATTCCAATGATTAATCTACTTTATGAATACCACTTATCTACCACAGCCTGGAAGTCCACAGAAGCGACCAAACATCCATAACGACGCTTGACGTCTGTAGGAAGTTATCTTTTTTCCTGTCGGAGCGTGACTTTCCCCTTCACGTTCGTGTCGAGTGTCTTCTCGCGAAAAATAACGCGGTTGATTCAATTTAATGGATTTTCCACCCCGTCTTCCGCATGTCCAGTCTCCGGCTTTCTTCCACCGAGAGCATCCATCCGGTGGAAAAGCATCGCTGATTTCCTGAATTAATTAGCTGTCAATATTGAGGGGAATAATTATTCATTCACTTGCATCGCAAAGTGGTACCGCGGCGCCTCGTGTCTTTCGCTTTCTTTCGTGGAATTGTCTCTGGGTGCTTTTTGCGTCGGATTCCTTCGCCATGTCGTCTGGATTTAATGAAGGGAAAACTTTTCGACCCATGACACATTTTGGGATCGAAACATTTTTTTTTTCTCCATAGTTTGGCATCAACCGTGTGGACGAGTCGGTTAAAAGAAATGCATTACCGAGAGCATTCAGAAAACTCATCCCGAAACAGTTCAGTACACAATGCAAGGACATACGTCAAACTTTTATCTTCATGGGAAAAAACTGGATACAATTTTCATTTCGACTTTTTTCTACAGATTGCTATGGATAGGTTATATGATTAAATTTAATGAAGATTTTCAATAGAATACTCTTATAGGACTGTGGAAAACATGTGGTTTTTCAAATCTGCTTGTTCGAAAAAAAATTTCCCGGAATCATTTTTAGAATAAGGTACATATTGTTATAATGTAAGACCTGCTTAATTTTTTTGTAAATTCGTTTCAATTTAATAGATGAGTTCGAAGGGCACTACATTGTTGAGTGGATTATTCTGGGTATTCTTAGTGAGCCGCAATTGCTTTCGAACGTAGCAGCATTTAAGTTGAGGTACTGTTTCAAAAACTATCTGACAAAATGGTGTACTGGTACCAAAAAAATCGAATGTATCTATCTGGTTAATATAATGCATTTCTTATGATAAGCCATTTGATATTCAATACAATTTTTTCATCATGTACGTTTGTTATTTCCTATGAAAATTCAGCAGCATAATAGCACCTGTCTTATAGGTATAACAAAATGAAATCATAGAATGTTTTCATTTAAAAAAATATTTTTGCCAAAGCAGAGACCTAATGCTATGCATGAAAAATCTTACTATTACATTGATCTTAACTCAATACTTATACTTTTAATTTGCAATAAAACTTATAAGCTCTTTTTTTTTCTAATAAGGCTCAAACCATCAGTATGATGCTGTCAGTTGATTCCGGAGCATTCATGATTTTCGAGCAGAAAATGCAGCAATTCCCAACAATGTAATTAAATAGCGAAATTCCGTGAACAGCTCATCTGGAACCAATTTCCAGACGCGAAACATCCTACAATAGATTATCTTTTCTAGCCAAGCAATTGAACCGTGGCAGATGGTCGTCCGGCAACGATCTCGATCCCGTACGTAACATATTACGAACCACGTGCAACATCGATGAAACTGACACCGGGTTGATGGTGCACGACGACGGCGAACGACCGGAAAATTTTTCGGACCACCAATGAGGCGGAAAATGATTACGTTTTATTAGATAGTGGAAAGTCGATTCGAACGGATGTAGGTAGTTGGTCGAATATAATGTTCTTTTGAGAAAATGTGCTGAAGAACGCACGGTTTAGATCACAAGAAGAAAGATTATTGTTGCTGTAAGACTGAATACATGACAGATTTTTTTAAAATCGATAATAAACACATACATTATTTATTTCGGTTTTTCTTATCAATGTGACTTTTATGAGAAAATAGCATTTTTGCATTTCTACAAAAAGAAACTTCTTCATTATCCGTTTTCGCAATCTTAATGAAATGCCTTGAAAGTAAAAAGCTTTACCTTAAAGGTAAAAAGCATATACTATATCGTCGCTGTTACCACAAAGTTCTGTGAACAAATTTCAGTTTTCACTCATTTCTCCGAGATCTTGAGACTCTATCCTATAATGCGCTCATCATTTTTATCACAACTTTGAATTTATAAAACCTTGTCGTGAATACAGCTCCATTATGCTCAACGATCTTGAGCCGTTAGAGCAAAATAACAAATCGTCTTCCACTTGATCAATCCACCTTGTTCGCTACCCACCTTGTCATCTTGTGTCCGTAAGATCGTTGACAAGAATAAATTGCACCGGATTATTGCCCGACATTCTGGCTACAAGTCCGGCCCACCGAAGTCTTCAAATGTTTGCGGTCTGAACGATAGTTATCCAAAGAGCTGCTGCAACTCTTGGTTAATTTGTATAGCTGCTGCCGTAATTCTTTGTTTCGCGATGAGATCAATATTTCAGTGAGATGAAAAACGAAACAGTTTCACTACAATTTATTTGAAATGCTCGAACCAGCGGACATCGATAGCTGATCATTCGAGTATTTTAACAGTGTCTGTCGCTATCGTGACAAAACAGTGTTCAACTAAAAATCAAACATTGTGATTAAATTTATGATGGCCGCCTAAGTTTTGTTCATCGTTACAAATAAACGCTGCATTCTTTCTTTTTACAATGATATTCTAACACATAAAATCGGTGGAGAGCTGTTTGAGTTATGTCAGTTGTAGTGAGCTCAAAATGGACAATAAATGGCGCTTGGAAACATTTCTTGCATAAGTAACTGAAGAGTCGAATCTAAGGAGCAATTGATTAATCACCACCTTGGTCATCGAAATGTTGTTTAGGCCCAACCAACAACTGAAAATCTATTTCATTATTAAATCAATCTTGTTACTGAGCACAGCACACGTTTTTCTTTATAGGTTATGGGCCCAGATGCCTTAGGTTGCTGACTATAGAGCGAATTGTTTCAAGATTGGAAAGCTCGTTACAAGTTCACGGAAAACACGTACAGATGTCAAGTGCAGCAAAAGTTGGGATTGTTCAATTTGCCGGCGATGGATACGACGTATGTAAATCCCAGAAATTCCTTTCGAAAAATGCCCCAACGGAAGCGAGGCAGTTGGAAGCTTTCCAAGAAAAGGACGAAAAAGTCAAGGATCTTCTGTTGGCGTACATAGCCGATTCACATCTGGCGTACGTGCGTGATGAAAATACTGCAGAAGAAATGTGGAATACTCTGGCGAATTCGTTTGCGAAGAAGGGTTTTGCAACGCAAAGCTTTATTCGAAGATCTCTGGCAACGCTGAAGATGGTAGAAGGAACACAGTTAATGGACCATTTCCGCCGGTTTGATGAGTTGATCCGGCAATTGAAAGTAGCTGTGGCAACTGTTTCGGAGTTGGATGCCGTGAGTCAGTTGTTTATTTTATCGTATGATAACTAAAACTAGACACTGTAAAGTCACAATTGTGAACGGTCTTTCGGACGAATCAGGATCAGCTTTGGCAGTGAAACCGGTGAGAAGCAAGGAAAGAAGCTAGTTTCAAGTCAAATACTTCATTTGCGACGAAACAGGACATAAGAAATTCTCCTGTCCGAAGAAGAAGAAGAGGCATGGCAAGGCTTTAGTTGCGGTTGTACGATAGAGAAATTGCGTTAGTGCTGTCTCAGGAAGGAAGGTAGGGCATGAAGAATAAATCGTATATCAAATGGATCCCAGATTCAGGAGCAAGTCGGCATATGGTGTCGAATGAAGATTATTTTCAAGGTTTATGCAACTTCCACGAGCCTTTAATGATTGAGAGTACGAAGGAAGGTAAGAAGGTAACTGTTAGTCAAAGGAAGCGGAATGACAGTGTCCCTGGGAAATGTGCTTTTCGTGGAGAAACTTAAATTCAATTTGCTGTAAGCTGGTGTAAATGTAGATTTCAAGCCAGATCGAGCGATATTATCCAAGAATAATGAAACTGTAGCTGTGGCAATGCTACGCGGAAGTCTGTTTTATCTGAAGATGAGCTGTGTAACTCTTGACTCGGATATGGTGGCGAAACGAAATGAAAATGAGCTGTAGTTATGGCACAAACGATTTGGACACCTGAGTTTTAGGAACGTGTAACTTCTGAAACAGGACGAAATTGTTGAGGGAATTATTAAAATAGAGGCGGTAAAGGCAGACTTTGTCAGTGCTATGTTGAGAATTTTTTTTTTTTTTAATTCTTTATTAAAGTGTTTTTTGACCCTTCCTTCGGAAGTGTCTATAATTTCACTTTGTATGCGTTACGCAGGCATGTTACGTATTAATCTATCAATAAACCTCTTGAATTATGAAATAAAATGTATTGCAATTGAAACAAATTCACTTTAATATTGAAAATATAATTACAACAAGTGATATGATATGAAAATATGCTTATTTTTCGGATTTGTTTAAAAGAAACAATTGATTTTAATTGAGGAACAGATAGAAGCATGTACCACAAAACCTTCTCAGAAAAGCAAAAACGTAAAAATTTGAAGGGATTTCAAAAATTCCTTTAGTGAAAGCTAGATAACAAATGTGAGCATGTTTTGAGATACTAATAGACCTCTTATATGCATGTATGTGTGCGTATGTGTGCAAATTCTAAAATTTACTACCATATAAATCTCGCTCATTTTTAAGGTATTAAACATCATTAGTTTTACAAAATTAGGCAGTCATAAGGCAAAATATATGTTATTATTGAACGCTATTGAGTTTCGTTCAGATCAATGGCTGATTAAGTTAGTGCTGGATTAATTAATATCAAGGTCTCTGGAAATTACGAGTATATATGCTGCCAGCGTTACGATAGTTACTAACCAACCATGTTACCACATGCTACAATAGCTATTCAATCCAACGAGCGCCTGATAGATAGGCAACCTGACGTACATGATGATGATGGTTTGTTTTTGAGAGATATTAACTCAGGCGGTCATTCATTCCTATACCTGACGTACAGTGCGGAATCATTCGTTTTGTTGTCACTCAACCCATGGAATACGCCTTTTGGTAGGCAATTAATTTGTCATTTACACTTTCAATCGCCGTGGGAAGTTGAGTAGTTTTATCTCGTTTTAAATACTGGAGTCTGAAAATATTTCCTTTTAATTAAGGAAGGGTCAAAATCTCACTGTAGGTGGATTAATCTGGGTTTTTAATTTTAAAATTAAGTTCAACACTAAAGCTATGTTGAGAACAAAATGATCCAGTTATCGTTCAACAAGATTCGACCAAAAGCAACAATACCTTTGGAGCGCATCCATACGGATGTCGGTAGCCAGATAACACCGAAGACAATAGAACGATGCAGGGTTGGCATTGCGGCTGCAAAAAGAGCACCATCTGCGATACACATTCCGATGCGATGGTGTAAAGTATTATATCCCTATATATGTAGATGGCCCCACTACCACCGTGAGGCTACATGACCTGCCACCATGTATTGTGGATTTAGACCAAAACTGTTTGTATGACGCTGATGGACTGGCAGCAATGCCCACTTCCGACGAGATTCACACGGAAAAATAAAATAAATATGCAGCACTGCACGGTGTTATCTGTCACAAAATCGAGCTTGTTTTGTCGCTGACAACGTCGCTGGCACCAAATTGAAGTTCGGAAGTCGATTTCCGCACTTCCGAACGCTCTTCCGCCAATGTTTTGGTGGAAAACTCAAATTTTGTTCTGACGTTCATGATGTCGGAAGTAAGCTCGGAAGTGAAACGTCGGAAGTCGGAATTCAATTTAGTGCTGGCGCTGGTTTGGAAGAATTTCTTTCCTGGGATACCGAACGGTGTTAGAGTGATACGGATGAGGAAGAAAGTGCAAATACCATCGCGTATGGTGATAGACAACGAATCTACACTAGTAACAATTCGAGGCAAAAAACAAGTGACATCGAGCGCAGGAACTCTGCAAGAAAAACGAACAGCTTCTAACATCGCCGAACAACAGAGCAAAGACGGGGACGAAAACGAGTATCGCACCGATACAATTGAAGCTACCCCGCATGCGGCAGATCACAACATCAGCGACAACGATTCTAACGATGAGAACGACGACGAAGACGACGACGCACACAACAACCCACAATCCGGAACCACGGCAAAGAGACGGCTGTCGACTGGAACAAGCGAATCGATCGAGGCTAGATACGAACAAGATCGGAAAAGATCGTGTGATGATGAGAACTGCCGAGGAGAGTTGCAGAACAGTGGAGAAAATCTGTCCGATTCAGGTTCAGGATGGAAAGTGTACAACACTAGGTCGAAGAAGAAATGAAATGTTATATTGTAATGGGTAATGGGAGGGATATTTTTGGATACGGCATGAATGCACTCTAGCAGTGTGAAATGTCGCTAATAAAAACAAACAAACAAACAAACAGTACTTTGTGTCGTTTATTGACGATTACACCCATTTTGCTGTTATCTATTTCATGAAGCGAAAATGTCAAGTCTTCGAGTACTTCAAGGTGTTTTAAGCCATGGCGACCGCGAAGTTTGGATTAAAAATTGCAAATCTGCGATGCGACCTAGGAAGAGAGTACTTTTCAAAGGTGCAACATGCATATTACACGAAGCAAGGTTTTTAAGTGAAATCGAATTACCCCCCAACATAATAGAATTGCACAGAGATTCAATCGAACGGTTTCCGAGAAGATGAGGACTATATTGGCGGAGTCGGCCGTACCTGAGTTTATGTAGGGAGAAGCAGTGCTAAACGCAATGTACGTGACGAACCGAAATCCTCCGAAGCCTCGACTGAGAATGTAACACCTGTTGAGAATTGGTACGTTGAGAATCCAGATGTAAGCAAGCTTCGAGTATTTGGATGTCTTTCGTTTGCGTGGATTCCGTAACAGAAAAGGAGTAAGCTGCCGTAATCTAGAAAAGTGACGTAACAGCCATTTTACAACATGCATGTTTTCCATTTTTTTGTTAAAGAGCTCGATGAATAGTACTCGTTAACACCATTTTTGGAAAATGGCGTATACGTCACTTTTTCAGATTACGGCAATAAGTTGACGATTTCAATTTTTTTTAACATGAATACGTTGGTGAAGAAAACAATGATGAAGGTGCATCAGCACTCCCTCCGCAATTAAATGGGAACAACTGTGAAAAGCATGTTCCGAGGTCCAGTGGTCGGGAGCCCAGAGATCCAGGTTGGTTTGCTTACTTTATTGCCCCTTGTAGAGCACTTTCTGCTGCTATAGAATTTCAACAGGTACCCACAAGCGACGCAGCAGTCTACGGGCATCCAAATGAGTCGGAATTGAGAAAGGCAATCGATCTAAGATCTCTGGAGAAGAATCAAACCTGGACGATTGTGAAGTGCCCTGAATCCGTGAAACCGGTGTCCAGCAAATGGATTTTTACGTTATTGATGCTGAAGAGAATCCTGAGCGCATTATGGCCCGCTTAGTTGCCAAAGGATACCTGCAACGGAAACACGTTGATTATGAAGAGACATTTGCTCCGGTAGCAAAGCTTTCAAAAATTCGAACGATTCTGCCTGTTGTGATTCTGATGTCCAACATTCTGGCTACGTGCCAGGTGCCAGGTTCACCGCCAGGTTCCGATTTTCGCGGTGTGAACGATAGATGGTTCTCCCAACAGCTGATGCAACTCGTGGTTCATTCGCCTCCTCCACGTACCGTCCGCCATCTGCACCGGACCATAAATAGTACGCAGCACTTTCCTTTCAAAAACTCCCAGTGCGCCTTGGTACTCCACGAGCGTCGTCCAGGTCTCGTGTCCGTAGAGAACTACCGGTCTAATAAGCGTTTTGTAGATTGTCAGTTTGGTAAGGCGGCGAACTCTATTCGATCGGAGCGTTTTGCGGAGTCTAAAGTACGTACGATTTCCTGCCATGATGCTTCTCCGAATTTCTTTGCTGGTATCGTTATCGGAGGTCACCAGTGAGCCAAAGTACACGAATTCTTCAACCACTTCGATTTCGTCACCACCAATACAAACTTGTGGTGGGTGGCTTACGTTGTACTCTCTTGAGCCTCTTCCTATCATGTACTTCGTCTTCGACGTGTTGATGACTAGTCCAATCCGTTTAGCTTCGCTTTTCAATCTGATGTAGGCTTCCTCCATCATCTCAAAGCTACGTGCAATAATATCAATGTCGTCGGCGAAACCAAATAACTGGACGGACTTCGTGAAAATCGTACCACTCATGTCAATCCCTGACCTTCGTATTACTCCCTCCAAAGCGATGTTGAATAGCAAACACGAAAGACCATCACCTTGCCGTAACCCTCTGCGCGTTTCGAAGGGACTCGAGAATGCCTCTGAAACTCAAACTACGCACATCCCCCGATTCATCATCGTTTTGATCAACCGCGTCAGTTTATCCGGAAATCCGCGTTCGTGCATTAGCTGCCATAGCTGGTCCGAGCGATTGTATCATATGCGGCTTAGAAGTCGATAAATAGATGATGTGTGGGCACGTTGTATTCGCGGCATTTCTCCAATACCTGACGAACGGCGAAAACCTGTGATAGAGCGTTCTGTCTGTGATGGTCTGTGATAGAGCGTTCACCCATAAATCCCGCCTGGTACTGCCCCACGAACTCTTTTGCTATTGGTGTTAGTCGGCGGCATAAATTTTAGAAGAGTACTTTGTACGCGGCGTTCAGCAATGTGATTGCGCGGTAGTTGCTACAATCCAGCTTATCGCCCTTTTTGTAGATGGGACAAACGACACCTTCCATCCACTCCTGCAGCAGAACCTCATCCTCCCAAACCTTGGTAATCACCCAGTGCAGCGCTTTAGCCAGTGCCTCACAACCGTATTTAAACAGCTCTCCTGGTAGTTGGTCAACTCCAGGGGCTTTGTTGTTTTTCAGCCGGCCAATCTCCTCCTGGATTTCCTGGAGATTCGAGCCGAAGTCGCATATCCTGCGCGCGTGCTCCTAGGTCCATCACCAGACCGCCACCGTTGTCTGCCATATCGCCATTCAGGTTCTCTTCGTAGTGCTGCCGCCACCTTTGGATCACCTCACGCTCGTTTGTAAGAAGGTTCCCGTTTATGTCCTTCCACATATCGGGCTGTGGCACGTGGCCCTTACGTGAACGGTTCAACTTCTCATAGAACTTTCGTGCGTTGTTAGCGCGATACAGTTCCTCTGTCTCTTCACGGTCTTGATCTTCCTGCTGGCGCTTTTTCCTCCGAAAAATCGAGTTTGTATGGTGCCTCGTTCGCCCTCGTGCGGTGTTGCAGCAATCTCGCCCATGCTGTATTCTTCTCCTCAACTAACTGCTCACATTCGCCGTCATGCCTGTCGTTTCTCTGATCCGGAGCCACCGTGCCTAGTGCAGCGGTTGCGGTGCTTCCAATGGCGGATCTAATATCTCTCCAGCCATCTTCAAGAGATGCCGCGCCTAGCTGCTCTTCCGTTGGAAGTGCCACTTCCAGCTGCTGCGCGTATTCTTGGGCTAGTCTACCGTCTTGTAGCCGCCCAATGCTTAGCCGCGGCGGACGACTCCGACGCGTGTTGTACACCGTCGAGAGTTTTGAGCGCAGACATACGGCAACGAGGAAGTGGTCGAATTCAATATTCGCACTGCGGTAAGTGCGTACGTTCGTGATGTCGGAGAAGAATTTACTGTCGATTAGAACGTGGTTTTGGTTTTCCGTTACTTGATTAGGTGATTTCCATGTGGATATTATTGCAGAGGAAGGAAAGTGCTTCGAACTACCATTCCGCGGGAGGCTGCAAAGTTTATGCATCGTTGGCCGTTGTCGTTCGATACGGTATGCAGACTATCCGGTCCGATGAATGGTCTATACATTTCCTCCCTTCCTACCTGAGCGTTCATGTCACGATGACGATTATTACGTCCCGCAGTGGGCATCCATCGTATGACTGCTCCAGCTGTGCATAAACGCTTCATTCTCGTCGTCGGGTCTCCCTTCGTGTGGGCTGTGCACGTTGATGATGCTATAGTTGAAGAAACGGCCTTTAATCCTCAGCTTGCACATCCTTGCGTTGATTGGCTGCCACCCAATCACGCGTTGGCACATCTTACCCAGCACTATGAAGCCGGTTCCCAGCTCGTTGGTGGTGTCACAACTTTGGTAGAAGGTAGCCGCTCGATGCCCACTTTTCCACACTTTCTGTCCTGTCCAACAGATTTCCTGCAGCGCTACGACGTCGAAGTTGCGGGGATGTAATTCATCGTAGACTATCCTGTCGCAACCTGCGAAGCCTAGCAACTTGCAGTTCCATGTTCCAAGCTTCCAATCGTGATACTAGGTCGCCTAGGTCGTTGCCGATTGTATCGAGTCGTACTATCTTCTATGTCGTTCGTAATGGTTGTTTTTAAAGGCGGCTTATTGGGCCTGCGCAAACCTCCTGTCTCGTCGGAGGCCGTCGTGTCAGGGCTGTTTTTCGTCCCACCTAACACCAGGACTTTGAGCGGCACACGGTCGCTTTGGCGGAGCCTACTTGCAGAGACATGCAGCTTTTACAGGGCCACTGTCAAACCCCACCACATCCTAGACAAGCGCCACAACTCGCAGATGGCCTAGGAGGGCTCGTCAAGCCCTTGGACATAGTCCCTGCTGCCCACGAAAAAGTGATCCATGGTAATGAGCCAAAGGGCACAAACAGTACGACGCTAGCCAGAACGGAGGAGGTGCAAAGTTTGCCAACATAGAGGAATGCTGAATGCACGGGAAGCTTACGCTCCGAAGTATCATAAAAGGTAATTCCGGAAGGTCCTAGCTTGAAGCTCAATATGGTTCTTTGCTGAGCATTTCCTTTAAAGACGAGCCGCTTTTGATGGCAAAAAAAAGTAGCCTCAGAATTTCAGGTCAAAATATTGAAGTTTAGAGGTCGCGCAAAGGCCTTTAAGATGATTTTTTGACCATCGAGTTTAGACTTTCATAAAAACAATCATAACTTTGGCAATTTTTATCCGATTTACAATCTATTGTAATTAATCTCTTCAGTATTAAATTTATAACTACTTTGTGGAACATCATATTTCTTGAAATCAGCTCCAAATGAGGGTATGCAGATTTTGATAAAAATTTGTCCTTTTTAAGGAAAATCAGTTTTACAAACGCTCCAACTTTGTCAAATATCAGCAGAATCCGGATATTTTTTTTATGAAATCAAAGAGAAATTTGTATTCTAATTTTTCTCAGAACAAACTGAGTTTCTAAAAATATTATTTGGCAATGTTTTAGACCAAATACTGCAAACCAATTTTTGTATTGAACAAAGACGCCCCATAGTAGGCCTTTTAGCACATTTTAAGTTTTATAGTTTCTTTTCATATAAAATTATACCGTTGTCGTATAAAACTGTTTTAGCATATTAAATTTACTAGAAAACTGCATTACCTGTAAGAATTTCATTATGTTTTTTTGTTTTGACGTATTAACAATGTTATGCCATAATGAAAAGCTGTTTAAAATGAGAGCTTACCGCATAATAATTTACCGTTATTCAATCAGTTAAAGATTAGTAGACCTGTTTACTATTTTCAAGTATTCCAGATTCAAAGTGTCACCCCTCCATTTTATTGAATCTTGCGGACAATTTTAAGCCAATTCCATGAAAATTTAAAGGTGCATTAAATGAGATTTGTGGTTTTGTAGACTTTTAAGTTCTTCGAACACCTACATGTTTCATCGATTACATTTACATTATGAGCATGAGCATAAGCATGATTGACCGCCCACGGGTGCCACTCCGTTATTGCCAGGTCAGCTGTAATTATACAGAGAACCAACAGACGACATCATCTTCAATGTGTAAGAACTGGTTACCCAAAAATAAGCAATACCAGCGCCGGCCGTGTCCGAATGCATGTCAATCAAGGAATGTGTAGGAAAATGTTGACATGATACTCGCTTTGATAGGAGCCGACGAGTCATCTGCACTTCCACGAGAAATCCCCGGATGTTGGATATATGGGGTAGGTATTGTGGCAGGGTTCGTTTTGGTAAACGGTATGCCGTGTATAGCGTGTAGTTTGATCCATTCAACACTAATTATTTTAATTACCGACCGCACTAAGCAGAACAAAATTGTCGATGACCGGCCGATCTCTCTGCTAACCGCACAAAGCAGAACAATATTTTCGATGACCGGCCGATCGTTCTGCTTACTGACGCGAACACCATCTTCACTTTCTAATTAATTTACTCACCCGCACAAATTAGAACAACATTTCGATGATCGGGCGATCGTTCTGCTAACCGCACAAAGCAGAACCAATTATATCATGACCGGCCGATCGTTCTGCCTACTAAATAAATCACGACTGTATGTGACCTCTGAATGCTGAACATTTGTCTTTCAAGCAACAAGCAAACATGATCTACTTTTTTCACTCAATTCCGACAGACAATTTGATACTCCTAAATAAACGTCTCTGAGGCATGTTTCCAAGTACAGCTTTGCGATTAATAAAATCTATTCACATATCGACCGCCCAAGCAGATCAAAAGCTTCTGATTCTCGTGAACAATCTGCATATCATATAAAAACGCACTCTGATCTATTTTCTTACCATCCTAATATGTACTAGCATTTTTACCACTCTTCAAAGAATTAGCTATGTCTAAAATGCATTTTCTACTAACAAAATGGAAAGAGAGGAAGATAGTTGACAAAAGAGATATATTTGAAATAGGCTATAAGAAGGTAGATTTGAAGATAGTCAGAACAGAAGGCAAGCAAAGGCCAGAATAAATATATATATATATATATATATATATATATATATATATATATATATATATATATATATATATATATATATATATATATATATATCTTCCTCTCTTTCCATTTTGTTAGTAGAAAATGCATTTTAGACATAGCTAATTCTTTGAAGAGTGGTAAAAATGCTAGTACATATTAGGATGGTAAGAAAATAGATCAGAGTGCGTTTTTATATGATATGCAGATTGTTCACGAGAATCAGAAGCTTTTGATCTGCTTGGGCGGTCGATATGTGAATAGATTTTATTAATCGCAAAGCTGTACTTGGAAACATGCCTCAGAGACGTTTATTTAGGAGTATCAAATTGTCTGTCGGAATTGAGTGAAAAAAGTAGATCATGTTTGCTTGTTGCTTGAAAGACAAATGTTCAGCATTCAGAGGTCACATACAGTCGTGATTTATTTAGTAGGCAGAACGATCGGCCGGTCATGATATAATTGGTTCTGCTTTGTGCGGTTAGCAGAACGATCGCCCGATCATCGAAATGTTGTTCTAATTTGTGCGGGTGAGTAAATTAATTAGAAAGTGAAGATGGTGTTCGCGTCAGTAAGCAGAACGATCGGCCGGTCATTGAAAATATTGTTCTGCTTTGTGCGGTTAGCAGAGAGATCGGCCGGTCATCGACAATTTTGTTCTGCTTAGTGCGGTCGGTAATTAAAATAATTAGTGTTGAATGGATCAAACTACACGCTATACACGGCATACCGTTTACCAAAACGAACCCTGCCACAATACCTACCCATATATCCAACATCCGGGATTTCTCGTGGAAGTGCAGATGACTCGTCGGCTCCTATCAAAGCGAGTATCATGTCAACATTTTCCTACACATTCCTTGATTGACATGCATTCGGACACGGCCGGCGCTGGTATTGCTTATTTTTGGGTAACCAGTTCTTACACATTGAAGATGATGTCGTCTGTTGGTTCTCTGTATAATTACAGCTGACCTGGCAATAACGGAGTGGCAACCGTGGGCGGTCAATCATGCTTATGCTCATGCTCATAATGTAAATGTAATCGATGAAACATGTAGGTGTTCGAAGAACTTAAAAGTCTACAAAACCACAAATCTCATTTAATGCACCTTTAAATTTTCATGGAATTGGCTTAAAATTGTCCGCAAGATTCAATAAAATGGAGGGGTGACACTTTGAATCTGGAATACTTGAAAATAGTAAACAGGTCTACTAATTTTTAACTGATTGAAGAACGGTAAATTATTATGCGGGTAAGCTCTCATTCTAAACAGCTTTTCATTATGGCATAACATTGTTAATACGTCAAAACAATAAAACATAATGAAATTCTTACAGGTAATGCAGTTTTCTAGTAAATTTAATATGCCAAAACAGTTTTATACGACAACGGTATAATTTTATATGAAAAGAAACTATAAAACTTAAAATGTGCTAAAAAAGGCCTACTATGGGGCGTCTTTGTTCAATAGAAAAATTGGTTTGCAGTATTTGGTCTAAAACATTGCCAAATAATATTTTTAGAAACTCAGTTTGTTCTAAGAAAAATTAGAATACAAATTTCTCTTTGATTTCATAAAAAAAATATCCGGATTCTGCTGATATTTGACAAAGTTGGAGCGTTTGTAAAACTGATTTTCCTTAAAAAGGACAAATTTTTATCAAAATCTGCATACCCTCATTTGGAGCTGATTTCAAGAAATATGATGTTCCACAAAGTAGTTATAAATTTAATACTGAAGAGATTAATTACAATAGATTGTAAATCGGATAAAAATTGCCAAAGTTATGATTGTTTTTATGAAAGTCTAAACTCGATGGTCAAAAAATCATCTTAAAGGCCTTTGCGCGACCTCTAAACTTCAATATTTTGACCTGAAATTCTGAGGCTACTTTTTTTTGCCATCAAAAGCGGCTCGTCTTTGAAGGAAATACTCGGCAAAGAACCACATTGAGCTTCAGCCTAGGACCTTCCGGAACTACCTTTTGTAGTACTTCGGGGCGTACGCTTCTCGTGCATTCAGCATTCATCTACGTTTGGCATACTTTGCACCTTTTCCGTTATGGATACCGTCGTGCTGTTTGTGCCCTTTGGCTCATTACCATGGATCACTTTTTCGTGGGCAGCAGGGACTATGTCCAAGGGCTTGACGAGCCCTCCCTAGGCCATCTGCGAGTTGTGGCGCTTGTCTAGGATGTGGTGGGGTTTGACAGTGGGCCCTGTAAAAAGCTGCATGTCTCTGCAAGTAGGCTCCGCCAAAGCGACCGTGTGCCGCTCAAAGTCCTGGTGTTAGGTGGGACGAAAAACAGCCCTGACACGACGGCCCTCCGACGAGACAGGAGGTTTGCGCAGGCCCAATAAGCCGCCTTTAAAAACAACCATTACGAACGACATAGAAGATAGTACGACTCGATACAATCGGCAACGACCTAGGCGACCTAGTATCACGATTGGAAGCTTGGAACATGGAACTGCAAGTTGCTAGGCTTCGCAGGTTGCGACAGGATAGTCTACGATGAATTACATCCCCGCAACTTCGACGTCGTAGCGCTGCAGGAAATCTGTTGGACAGGACAGAAAGTGTGGAAAAGTGGGCATCGAGCGGCTACCTTCTACCAAAGTTGTGACACCACCAACGAGCTGGGAACCGGCTTCATAGTGCTGGGTAAGATGTGCCAACGCGTGATTGGGTGGCAGCCAATCAACGCAAGGATGTGCAAGCTGAGGATTAAAGGCCGTTTCTTCAACTATAGCATCATCAACGTGCACAGCCCACACGAAGGGAGACCCGACGACGAGAAAGAAGCGTTTTATGCACAGCTGGAGCAGTCATACGATGGATGCCCACTGCGGGACGTAATAATCGTCATCGTGACATGAACGCTCAGGTAGGAAGGGAGGAAATGTATAGACCATTCATCGGACCGGATAGTCTGCATACCGTATCGAACGACAACGGCCAACGATGCATAAACTTTGCAGCCTCCCGCGGAATGGTAGTTCGAAGCACTTTCCTTCCTCTGCAATAATATCCACATGGAAATCACCTAATCAAGTAACGGAAAACCAAAACCACGTTCTAATCGACAGTAAATTCTTCTCCGACATCACGAACGTACGCACTTACCGCAGTGCGAATATTGAATTCGACCACTTCCTCGTTGCCGTATGTCTGCGCTCAAAACTCTCGACGGTGTACAACACGCGTCGGAGTCGTCCGCCGCGGCTAAGCATTGGGCGGCTACAAGACGGTAGACTAGCCCAAGAATACGCGCAGCAGCTGGAAGTGGCACTTCCAACGGAAGAGCAGCTAGGCGCGGCATCTCTTGAAGATGGCTGGAGATATTAGATCCGCCATTGGAAGCACCGCAACCGCTGCACTAGGCACGGTGGCTCCGGATCAGAGAAACGACAGGCATGACGGCGAATGTGAGCAGTTAGTTGAGGAGAAGAATACAGCATGGGCGAGATTGCTGCAACACCGCACGAGGGCGAACGAGGCACCATACAAACTCGATTTTTCGGAGGAAAAAGCGCCAGCAGGAAGATCAAGACCGTGAAGAGACAGAGGAACTGTATCGCGCTAACAACGCACGAAAGTTCTATGAGAAGTTGAACCGTTCACGTAAGGGCCACGTGCCACAGCCCGATATGTGGAAGGACATAAACGGGAACCTTCTTACAAACGAGCGTGAGGTGATCCAAAGGTGGCGGCAGCACTACGAAGAGAACCTGAATGGCGATATGGCAGACAACGGTGGCGGTCTGGTGATGGACCTAGGAGCACGCGCGCAGGACATGCGACTTCCGGCTCGAATCTCCAGGAAATCCAGGAGATGATCGGCCGGCTGAAAAACAACAAAGCCCCTGGAGTTGACCAACTACCAGGAGAGCTGTTTAAATACGGTTGTGAGGCACTGGCTAAAGCGCTGCACTGGGTGATTACCAAGGTTTGGGAGGATGAGGTTCTGCTGCAGGAGTGGATGGAAGGTGTCGTTTGTCCCATCTACAAAAAGGGCGATAAGCTGGATTGTAGCAACTACCGCGCAATCACATTGCTGAACGCCGCGTACAAAGTACTCTTCTAAAATTTATGCCGCCGACTAACACCAATAGCAAAAGAGTTCGTGGGGCAGTACCAGGCGGGATTTATGGGTGAACGCTCTATCACAGACCATCACAGACAGAACGCTCTATCACAGGTTTTCGCCGTTCGTCAGGTATTGGAGAAATGCCGCGAATACAACGTGCCCACACATCATCTATTTATCGACTTCTAAGCCGCATATGATACAATCGCTCGGACCAGCTATGGCAGCTAATGCACGAACGCGGATTTCCGGATAAACTGACGCGGTTGATCAAAACGATGATGAATCGGGGGATGTGCGTAGTTTGAGTTTCAGAGGCATTCTCGAGTCCCTTCGAAACGCGCAGAGGGTTACGGCAAGGTGATGGTCTTTCGTGTTTGCTATTCAACATCGCTTTGGAGGGAGTAATACGAAGGTCAGGGATTGACATGAGTGGTACGATTTTCACGAAGTCCGTCCAGTTATTTGGTTTCGCCGACGTTTCCAAGTACAGCTTTGCGATTAATAAAATCTATTCACATATCGACCGCCCAAGCAGATCAAAAGCTTCTGATTCTCGTGAACAATCTGCATATCATATAAAAACGCACTCTGATCTATTTTCTTACCATCCTAATATGTACTAGCATTTTTACCACTCTTCAAAGAATTAGCTATGTCTAAAATGCATTTTCTACTAACAAAATGGAAAGAGAGGAAGATAGTTGACAAAAGAGATATATTTGAAATAGGCTATAAGAAGGAAGATTTGAAGATAGTCAGAACAGAAGGCAAGCAAAGGCCAGAATAAATATATATATATATATATATATATATATATATATATTGTGATCTATGGCTGAATGTCTCTCTGAAAGAACTTCCGTTGGTATTCAAACAGAACTCCATTCGGAATTCGGAAAAAAAAACCGTTCAAAATCCGGACAGAATTTAATTCGAAGTTCGAATAAAAAAATCCATTCAAAATTACATAAGAGCTCCGTTCAAAATTCAGACACAATCCCATTCGGAATTCAAACAGAACTTCATTCGGAATTTGAACAGAATTCAATCGAAAACATAAAACAATCGAAAAGAAAAAAAATTAAAACTCCAACAGAATACCATTCACAAATATGAAAGAGAACTCCATTCGGAAATCGACAGAACTCCATTTGGAAAACCAACTGACAATTAATTGCATATTATTCGGTAACTCGGCCGTACGAAAACCATTTTTTTTTGTTAAATATCCTGGCCGTGCATATGCACATCAGCGATTACATTTACATTTTGAAATGAGGATTACTGATTATTAACGGTCCGCGTACCACAATCAATCTTATATTGATAGAATTCTTCCTATAAAATATATGTCAAAATTACTTTTTCAAACGGAGAACATTCTTAACAAACTGTTGGTCATACAGTCCGGTCTATTAAAACCGTAGTCATTCATTTATTTAGTTTACATCTAAACAGATAACACTGAATCAACAATTTGACGCCACAATACACGGTTCGAGGCCGCATCTCTCCATCCTCGGATACGCCCCACGCTCGCCAAGTCGTTTTGCACCTGGTCTGCCCATCTCGCTCGCTGCGTACCTGCCGTCTATCGTAACACTGCTTCCCAGGCGGGCCCTGTCGCGCTCGGTTCCGCCCACAAGCATGTACTTTGTCTTTGATGCATTCACCACCAGTCCAACTTTTGTTGCTTCACGTTTCAGGCGGGTGTACAGTTCTGCCACCTTTGCAAATGTTCGGCCGACAATGTCCATGTCATCCGCGAAACAAATAAATTGACTGGATCTGTTGAAAATTGTATTCCGGCTGTTACACCCAGCTCTCCGCATGACACCATATAGCGCAATGTTGAACAACAGGCACGAAAGTCCATCACCTTGTCTTAGTCCCTGGCGCGATTCGAACAAACTGGAGTGTTCGCCCGAGATCTTCACACAGTTTTGCACTCTGGTAAGCTTCCCAGGGAAGCTGTTCTCGTCCATTATTTTCCATAACTCTTCCCGGTCTTACTGTCGTATGCCGCCTTGAAATCAACGAACAGATGGTGTGTTGGGACCTGGTATTCACGGCATTTTTGAAGGATTTGCCGTACAGTAAAGATCTGGTCCGTTGTCGAGCGGCCGTCAACGAAGCCGGCTTGATAACTTTCTACGAACTATTTCACTAATGGTGACAGACGACGGAAGATGATCTGGGATATCACTTTGTAGGCGGCATTAAGGATGGTGATCGCTCTAAAGTTCTCACACTCCAGTTTGTCGCCTTTCTTGTAGATGGGGCATATAACCCCTTCCTTCCACTCCTCCGGTAGATGTTCGGTTTCCCAGATTCTGACTATCAGTTTTTGCAGGCAAGTGGCCAGCTTTCCGGGGCCATCTTGATGAGCTCAGCTCCGATACCATCCCTACCAGCTGCTTTATTGGTCTTTAGGTGTTGAATGGCATCCTTAACTTCTCTGAAGGTGGGGGCTGGTTGGCTTCTATCATCCGCTGAACTGACGTACTCAGTCAACACAAAGTCGTATTTGATGCCACATAATATGCTAACTGGAGGCCATATACGTACTTCCCCATACAACTTGTACGTTTATGGCCTCCACTTTAGCATCTTTTAGGGCATCATATACGACTTGGTGTTGACTGGGTAGTCATTTCCTCCGCTACCTTGACTTTCACTGCCTGTACTCTCATCGCCATTCAAATGTTCCTCGTAGTACTGTTCCCAACTTTCGATTACCACACGTTCGTCCGTCAAGATGCTCCCACTCTTATCCCGGCACATTTCGACTCGCGGCACGAAGCCTTTGCGGGATACGTTGAGCTTCTGATAGAACTTTCGTATTTCTTGACGGCACAGCTGTTCCATCTCCTCGCACTCCGCTTCTTCCAGGTGGCGTTTCTTCTCCTGACAAAAGCCGGGTCTGCAGTCTCCGCTTCCGTCTATAACGTTCCACGTTCTGCCGGGTACCTTGCTGCAGCGCGACCGCCCGCGCTGCGTCCTTCTCCTCCAGAATCTGTCTGCACTCTTCGCCGAACCAATCGTTCCGTCGACTTCGACCCATATACCCGACGTTGTTCTCCGCTGCGTCGTTAATGGCTGCTTTGACTGTACTCCAGCAGTCTTCAAGAGGGGCCCCATCGAGCTCACCCTCTTCCGGCAACGCTGCCTCGAGATGCTGCGCGTATGCAGTGACGACATCAGGTTGCTTCAGTCGCTCTAGGTCGTACCGCGGCGGTCGTCGGTACCGAACATTGTTGATGACGGATAGTTTTGGGCGCAGTTTAACCATCACCAGATAGTGGTCAGAGTCGATGTTAGCGCCACGATATGTCCTGACGTCGATAATGTCGGAGAAGTGCCGTCCATCAATCAGAACGTGGTCGATTTGTGATTCTGTCTGCAGTGGTGATCTCCAGGTGTACCGATACGGGAGGCTGTGTTGGAAGTAGGTGCTACGAATGGCCATATTCTTGGAGGCGGCGAAATCAATTAGTCTTAGGCCGTTTTCGTTCGTCAGCCGGTGAGCGCTGAACTTTCCAATAGTCGGTCTAAACTCCTCCTCTTGGCCAACCTGAGCGTTCAAATCTCCTATGATGATTTTGACGTCGTGGCTTGGGCAGCTGTTGTACTCACGTTCCAGCTGCGCGTAGAATGCGTCCTCATCATCATCAGTGCTTCCGGAGTGTGGGCTATGGACGTTGATTATGCTTATGACAACCGCCTAGCTCAGGGCTACCTTTCTCAGGGCCGTAATGGTTTGCTCCGGGAGGACAACCGGTCTTTCTTTTAATTAACAAATTTTACCAACAAAACCAGAGAACAAAAGCCATTTGAACATGGACAGACAGCAGACATCTTTCAGGGAACAAAGGAACTCAATACAAAAGCATGGGCTTAATCTAGTTTTTATTCTTAATTACTACACAATAATTCTTCACAATTACGGGGGGGGGGGGGTATCGTTGCGGCCGATAGCTGGTGCATGCAAATGACGGAGAGGAGTGTTTTGGTGGCATACTTGCCCGAGCATGTTGTTGATCGATGCGTGTTTCCCGGGGGAGGGG
The DNA here is from genome assembly GCF_024139115.2 of Armigeres subalbatus. Lineage (NCBI taxonomy): Eukaryota > Metazoa > Arthropoda > Insecta > Diptera > Culicidae > Armigeres > Armigeres subalbatus. The sequence continues at coordinate 184,397,326 of NC_085139.1, forward strand.
CTTTTCAGATGGCTTAAAGATTCACTGAAATCTTATCCGCAATTCCACACTGCCTGCAAGCTGACGTCCTACATGCTCGCGAACGGGGCCAAAACCTATCGGATATTGAGCACAAGGCTCTCACCACCATAACACAGGGGCTCGCCAGCCACTAGCACAAGAAGGCTCGCCAGCAACTTCTGCCAAATCGTCGAAACCACGATGCATTTCGGTAAACCGCTGAACTCCGGTTGTTAGTGTAGGCACCATGGTGTGAAAATCCACTTAGCGGTCGGTCTCTCTTCCGTGTTATCCCGATTCACCAGTCGACGTTTTTTTTTACTATTTAACTTTCCGGGACCTTCGACCGTACATGCACGCGATCTCCATTAGACTCCCCAAATCTTTTCTCGTTATCTCCTCTCCTATTCATCCATCCTTCTCCCTTTCCTCTAGTCCATTTTCCCTTTTTCCATTCCAGAAGCGATGACAGTGACCATCTTTGGAGAGTACAAAAAAGAGGTCACAGAGATGTGCGTCGTTGCCGCAAATTAAATTCAGGGGTACATAAGTTGTACAAATTTAAGGAATTCAAATTCAAATACTAATTTTTCTTTACAACAATACTTTTACATCAAGTTAAAGCAAAATCTATATGCCTACTGTCTTATTATCAAGGATTTAGCATTTGTTTCCAATTGTGTTGGTAACATGCTGAAGTTGAAGAACCGGCCTTTGATCCTCAACCTGCACATTCTTTCATTGATCGGCCACCACCCGATCACGCGCCTTTGCATATCGCCCATCACTATGAAAGCTGTTCCCAGCTCATGTGTGTTGCCGCAGCTCTGGTAGATGGTATGATTACCTCTAAACGTTCGCACCATTGATCCCTTCCAACAAACCTCCTGCAGCGCTACGATGCCGAATCCACGGTCCTTAAGCACATCGGCGAGTATGTGTTGATTTGCAGTATATTGAGAGATTTGCAGTTCCACGAACCGAGTTTCCAATCGCTAGTCCCTTTTCGTCGCAGTGGTCTTCGCCGATGGTTCCGGTCCGTACTCTCTTGTTGATTGTTCGTTGCTTATGATTTTTTAAGGGCTGGCTTGCAGGGCCTGACACCAAACCCCCTAAATTTCCGGAGGACCATTCCTCCTTATTTCCGGTGGACCATGGTGCACAGTTTCACTTAGAGTCCCTCGCTGGCACTCGGACGATGATCAGCCGCCCCTAACATGGAGAACAGACGCTGTTGCGAGCCGATCCTGACATGGAGAACAGATGCTCAATAAGATTTGCACCTCCGGAGAGGAGCAAACCCCCCCTTCCCTGTCAGCATACGACCATAGTTCCCACCGGGGTTGGTTACCCGATCTTCCCTAAGGTTGCTCGTATCCCGGCCAGCACCGCGGGGAGGTAGGGATAGGAGTTGCTGGGTAAGAGGCTAAAGACCGCGAGATGGGGTCTATTTTATTCCTTCAGGTACGCGAAGTACCAATGGTACGCTTTACCCAGTATTTGCCGTGCCCTTTTTTATGCAGCTATCATATTTATTAACTATCATCGATAATCGATTTTTATTTGTACCGACTGGCAAACTCGGGATAAAATGTCTCAACGGTAACAAGTTATACCAATTTTTGGACCCTCACAAACATTTTTAGGGAAGAACGGTCCAAAAAGCACCCCTGGGGCAAAATGGTTCGTTTCTAGACCAACCTAATACAGATAGGCGTCACGCATTTCGCAGGACGCTTGCTGGGCACATTACTGTTGATAGATGATACATTTTATTTCCTTAATACGGAAGTGCATGGTCATTTATCGTAATAAACGTAATCGTAAAAAATATTTTAATTTTTTTATTATCATGATTTTATTTGTATTGTTCATTTTTTTTATTACATGGAACTAGTAACAATAAAAACACCATTCCCATTCCATTCAATTAAGTAAATGTTTATTACATAGGTCGTCCGGATTGTGGCCGAGGTGACCAGATTGAACCGAAGTGGCCTAGGAACTACAAAAACATCACTTTCATCATTGCTTTGTGAAATCATGAAAATTGAGACGACACACGACATATTTTGAATCAATTTTGGAAATGTACATTCCGTAGGTCATCCGGAATGTGACTAATGCGGCCGGATTAATCCCAAGTAGTCAAGGAACTCCAAACATTGTCTTTCCATTATTGCTTTGTGAAATCGTGAGTTTTACTTATCACACGACCTATTTTCAGTCAATTTAGAAAATCGCCATTACATATGTCCTCCGGATTGTGGCCGGAATGGATCCGAGTGGGCCAGGAACCCTGAGAATATCATTCATATCCGATAATGATTGCAATTTTCATGTGAAAACAGTAGGCGAGTTGTCGCTGGCGAAAACATCTCAAATTTTGTACTCAAACGATAATAAACACAGAATTATCAATGATATGGAAATGCTAATATCATCTACCAAACTTAGACGTACATGTTCATGATAGAATTAGAGGCGAAAGTATAGAATTGATAGTTCCGTTAGAATACGGCAGGCATGAAGAATGGTTTTATAGAAGTCGATTTGAAAGCGAGCGGAGGGCAAAATTTGTGATTGTGATGGCACATATCACACGACTTTCCTTCTGCCAAGCTCCCGTATGAAGGGGGAGGGAAGAATATCAGTGTGGAAGCTAATATATCTCCACTGGCAAAAGGAAGGTGACTTGCTCATATGCCATCGCGTGCGAAAGGATTTTCTGTCGACGAGTACTGTCTCCAAATTTCTAATATGACATCAGCATTTAGTCAGAATTTTCATTTAAACATTAATCTTTACTAATATAATCCTATCATTGCTTTGTGAAATTATCGTGTGACCTATTTTGAATCAGTTAAAGAATTGCCATTCCATAGGTCCTCCATATTGTGGCTGGAATGGTTCCGAGTGGGCCAGGAGTATCATAGGTGTTCATCGTAAGTTGTGCCGTCTACACGTAAAAAATTAATGTTATTTATTATTAATATTTCTAATACTTTTTTGCCAAAGCAGGCGCTCAATGATATGTATAAAAAAACTTATACATCGCATTAGTCACATACATTCCAAAACTTATACTTTTCATTAACTAATGAATGTTTATTGGCTTTTTGATATGGGATCATTCATTAGGTGGCATAATGAAGAGTATAAGTACTTTCGAATGGTTTTTCGCCATAACATATAAGGTTATTTTTTTACGTGTAACTGGTTTTCACTGTTTTTGGATGTTTCTGCATACATTTTTGCATATAAACTTCCAACGAGTTTATCCCAAACGTTGACCGATTTCGCTGAATTTTTTTTCCAGAGCATCAGAGCATCAAATACATATAAACGAATAAGAGGCTCATAAAAAAAAATCCATAATAATATGAGCCATCCTAACGTTCTATTGGAGTCGATCCATGGAGCGATGAGCACAACAGCACAAGAAGTGGTAGGCACTGAACAGAGGCGATCCAGGACGGGTTGTTCCGATGTGGAGTGTCAGAGAGTGACAGACGAGAAGAACGTTGCCAGAAGCCGGATGTTGATGTCAGGTACCCGATCGAATAGAGATCGGTACAAGGAAGCAAGAGCAGCCGAAAAACGAACCTACCGCAGGAAGAAAAAAAAAGTATGAAGAACAAGTGATAGGTGAGGCGCAGGAAAAAAAAATAAGCAGAATGGTATGCGGAGGTTTTATAAGGCCGTCAATGGCCTGCAGAGAAATACAGCGCCATCTCCCGTCATGTGCAACGACCAAAAGAGGAATTTGCTGACAAATAAAACCCAAATAAGCCACTTTCCAGGTGGAAGCAACACTTCGAGACGTTGTTGAATAGTGGAAGTGACGGTGCATCGGTGAACAGAATAAATATTAGCGACGATGGACAAGCTGTGGAGTCGCCTACACTAGATGAGGTTAGAAAAGCTATTAAAGAACTGAAAAACAATAAGGCTGCGGGGAAGGACCAGCTCCCAGCTGAACTTCTCAAACATGGCAGTGAGCAGCTTTATGAAGGTCTGCACCATATTATGTCGAAAATATGGGAAAACGAGCAATTGCCTGCTAGCTGGTTGGACGGCCTCATTTGCCCTCTCTTTAAGAAAAAGCACAGACTGAAGAACGCCAATTACCGAGGAATAACCCTCCTTAATTCGGGGTACACAATTATGTCCCGTATTCTGTTCTATATATTGAGACCGCTTGAAAAGTCCTTCGTTGGCGAATTCCAGGCAAGTTTTCGTGAGCGCTGATAAACGACGGATCAAATGTATACCCTGAGACAAATCCTTGATAAACTCTTGGAGACACATCATCTGTTTATTGATTTCAAGGCAGCGTACGATTCAGTGAAACGGAATGAATAATGGCAAATTATGCGAGAACATGGTTTTCCGGCGAAACTGATACGGCTGATTCGCATAACGTTGGACGGATCGAAATCAAGTGTATCACAAGATCGCATATACTCCTGGGATTTGCGGACGATATCGATATTATCGGGATTGATCACCGTGCCGTGGAAGATGCCTTTGTGCCTTTTAAGAGATAGACAGCGAGGATTGGACTCACGATCAATACCAGCAAAACGAAGTACATGGTCGTTGGCAATCAAAATGAGTTCGTTAGTGGTGGGGGTAGTGAAATGGTTCTGGATGGTGAACAATTTGAAGTGGTAGAAGAATTTGTGTATCTTGGAACATTAGTGACGTGAAGTAAGTAAGTTGAACCTGTAGAAATTTTATTAGTTTGATCGAGTTATTCGTTCCCCGTTTACCGCATTTACTGTTTCAATCATCTCAGCCTTGGCCGTTAGTTCATCTTCTAGTGCACTTATGCACTTCTGTTTTATCGCAAATTCCGTTTCTAGACAGCAACACTTCTCTTCGAGCTGCTTCATTGTTTCGTTTAACTCACTTAGTTCAGCACACTTTCCCTCTAAGAGTTCTTCCAAAGGCACGTCCGCGGGCTGCCGACTTTCGCACAGTGGACAACCCTCACTGAGTTTGCCCGAATTTAGTTGATCCGTTTCGGAAAACACTTTGGCTACCGCTTGCTCCAGAGTACTCGATGGAGCGGAACATGATAGATTCGGCTCCTCGATAACTCTTTCGCACCGCGTTGATTCTCTTTCAATTTGGTCCAGAGCGGTTTTTGATCTGATATATTGATCATAGTTTTCCACTAATTCATTTTGAAATTTTCGGTGGTGCATATTATAAAGCTCTAGCACCTGCTTGCTAATTTCGCTAGCTTCGTTTACTTGTTTTTCTTTAATAATTGTTTTTCTGGACTCTGCAGGATTATTTTTATTACTGCATTGTTGTTTTCTTAGTTAGCCATCGTCTTACCAAAATGATCGTTGATAAAGTTCAATTTCGAAGAACAAGAAGAACTTGAACTCGGTCGGGTTCTACTAGGGGAAGGAGCGCTGAGAATTTTCCTATACTTGTTAGATTTCATTTTTGCTGTTTTAAATAAAATACAATAAATATTTATTTTTTAGAGCGATACGATTATAATGATTTGCAGTTAGAGAAATGTTAAAGGTAATTCTATCATTTATACCTGCCTTTGTTGTAAATTTAAAAAAAGATACAAGAAAATATAAAACAATTTTTGTAACAATGTAGTAGCAAAATGACACTTTATGTCATCGTGTACTAAGATTATATTGAACGTAATGTTTCTCTTATATACATCAATGATAGTGCTATACTGCTATCCAATGAACAGTTTGAAGTAGCTCGAAGTGTCTTCCGTTCTGCTCGTTCTTTTTCGTCAAAAAATGAACTTGGTCAGGAATGGAATAACTTCGATCTACTTCAAGCTGTTCATTGGAAAGCATTCCTATTTCATATTTCGAGCAATAAAATGTCAAATATTTTGCAAGAGCATGACCGGAAAATACTCTTCTTAAGGTCTGAGGGAAGGGTTTTCCGTTAAAAAAGCACGTGGTAGCACTCTCTGAGAGAGAAAATTGCCCAATTCAGCCCGCCAGAATGATGCTGTCAGTGTCGCCAAAATTATTTCATCATTATGCAGTTTACAATTGCTTGAGAATTTGCCGTAAACGGAGAACAAAAGGAATTGGCAACAATGGGGAAGAAATTTATCACTCATGCAATGGTTCGGCGAGAGAACAGCAGCAGCGCCGACCAATCACGCAAAGAGGAAATCAAAATAAACAAACTCCAGCTGGTTTTGGAAAATGAAAACATGAGTCGTTTCTAGAACAACATTAGAAAATATCGTAGGAGGATTTCTGAACAAGGTTTCCACACAAGCTTTGAAAAGTATTTGGGTGATAACAGTGGTGCTGGTGTAAGTAAGACAAATAAGACAAATAAGGCAAATAAGACAAATAAGACAAATAAGACAAATAAGACAAATAAGACAAATAAGACAAATAAGACAAATAAGACAAATAAGAAAAATAAGACAAATTAGCATTAGCATTAGCATTGTTACGGTGTAATTCGTAGATTGGACACTAGTGATACTCATGTTTTACTTTTGAGATCCTTATCTAGAATGCTTTCAGAAATCAAGAAGGGGAGTGGTCCTTGATTCCAGTCTTAAACAAAAATAACAAAAGCATGAGGATTACTACTCCTGGCCACGCCCATCTTCACGGTAACTAGGGAGAGGAAGGAAGTGTTGATGTAGTACTTACTTAACGAGAGGCCACCGACTTAGCGACACCCACATAAGTACCACGGAGTTGGATAATGAGGAAGGTATTCGTTGGGTGAGGATTTGCCTGTAGCTGGCAATGTAACCGTGGTAGATCTTACCCCGTAACACACCACGTAAAGGTGTCTACCCAGCATTACGGGTTAAATAAGACAAATAAGACAAATAAGACAAATAAGACAAATAAGACAAATAAGACAAATAAGACAAATAAGACAAATAAGACAAATAAGACAAATAAGACAAAAAAGACAAAAAAGACAAAAAAGACAAATAAGACAAATAAGACAAATAAGACAAATAAGACAAATAAGACAAATAAGACAAATAAGACAAATAAGACAAATAAGACAAATAAGGCAAATAAGACAAATACGACAAATAAGACAAATAAGACAAAAAAGGCAAATAAGACAAATAAGACAAATAAGACAAATAAGACAAATAAGACAAATAAGACAAATAAGACAAATAAGACAAATAAGACAAATAAGACAAATAAGACAAATAAGACAAATAAGACAAATAAGACAAATAAGGCAAATAAGACAAATAAGACAAATAAGACAAATGAGACAAATGAGACAAATAAGACAAATAAGACAAATAAGACAAATAAGACAAATAAGACAAATAAGACAAATAAGACAAATAAGACAAAAATTAGACAAAAATGACAAATAAGACAAATAAGACAAATAAGACAAATAAGACAAATAAGACAAATAAGACAAATAAGACAAATAAGACAAATAAGACAAATAAGACAAATAAGACAAATAAGACAAATAAGACAAATAAGACAAATAAGACAAATAAGACAAATAAGACAAATAAGACAAATAAGACAAATAAGACAAATAAGACAAATAAGACAAATAAGACAAATAAGACAAATAAGACAAATAAGACATCCGGAAAATCTTCCGAAGAAATTCCTGGAGGAACTTCCGAAGGAACTCTTGTCGGATTTTTCGAAGGAATTCCTGGCGGAACTTCCGAAGAAATTCCTGGAGGAACTTCCGAAGGAATTCCAGGAGGAACTCCCGAAGGAATTCCTGAAGGATCTTCCGAAGGAATTCCTGGAGGAACATCCGAAGGAATTTCTGGAGAGGATTTCTAGAGGAAACTCCGGAGGAATTCCTAGAGGTACTTCCGGAAGAATTCCTGGAGAAACTTCCGAAGGAATTTCTGGAGAAACTTCCGAAGGAATTCCTGGAGAAACTTTCGAAGGAATTACTGGAGAAACTTCCGAAGGAATTCCTGGAGAAACTTCCGAGGAATTCCTGGAGAAACTTCCGAAGGAATTCCTGGAGAAACTTCCAAGGAATTTCTGGATAAACTTCCAAAGGAATTTCTGCAGTAACTTCCGAAAGAATTTCTGGAGGATCTTCCGAAAGAATTCCTGGTTAAATTTGGGAGAAATTCCTGGAGAAACTTCCGAAGAAATTCCTGGAAGAACTTCGAAGGAATTCCTGGAGAAACTTCGAAAGAATTTCTGGAGGAACTTCCGAAGGAATTCCAGGAGGAACTCCTGGATGAATTACTGGAGGAACTTCCGGAGGAACTTCCGGAGGAACTTCCGGAGGAATTACTGGAGTAACTTCTGGAGTAATTCCTGGAGAAACTTCCGAAGGAACTCCTGGAGGAACTTCCAGAGGAATTTTTGTAGAAACTTCCGGAGGAATTCCAGGAGGATTTACTGTAGGAACTTCCGGAGGAATTGCTGGAGCAACTTCCGGAGTAATTCCTGAAGGAACTTCAGAAGAAATTCCTGGAGGAACTTCTGGAGGATTTCCTAGAGGAGCTTCTGGAGGATTTCCTGGAGGAATTTACGGAGGAACTTCCGGAGGAATTCCCGGAGGTACTTCCGGAGGTACTTCCGGAGGAACTTCTGGAGGAATACCTGGAGCGACTTCCGTAGGAATTTGTCTTGATTATCTTATTTGTACTGTTTGTCTTAGTTGCTTTATTTGTCTATTTTATTTTGCTTATTTGTTCTATTTGTCTTATTTGTTTTTTTTTATTTTCGATTATTTATCTCATCAAATTCCAATATTAAATATTAAATTTATTAAATTTTGATTTCAATTTATATATTTGGTATCCTCGTGTTCCCAAATAGGAATACGCTTTTTTCTAGTGTCACGCTAGATACAAAGTTGACGGACTTTCTACCGCTCTCATCGCTCCTTCCCTGCCGTGCGCCACAAGAAAATGTGCTGTTGGCTGCTCTCCCGAAATGGTAACTTTTGTATGGAATTTAAAAAACTTGGTTGAAGTAAAAAGAGCTTCTTTCAAAAATTATTGCGGTGACATATACTTTTATTACATCAAAATGATCGTTGGAAAAATTCAAAACTTTTGTCAGTTGGGTTTTGCGAAATTCGGTTCCTTTGTGCCTCAAATCATCGGAGAGAGGTACTGAGAAGCGAAAATTTCAGTTGTACAATAGCTCAGTATTGAGACATTCATTCAAATTTGGGAAATAGTAGGTCCATGAAATTTTGTAGGAACATTCCTTGATAAATTTCAAAGAGATTGTCAGTTGGGATAAGCGAAATTCGCTCCCAGATCCGAGTTATAAGCATTTTAGTACGAAAATAGCGCTCTACCGCGAGAGAGCTTCCCTCAGACCTTAATAAATTACTCAAGACATTCTTTTCGCATTTGCGATACCTACCCAACAGTCAGACAGTTTACTAAAGCCTTTCAACCGAATTGCTTATGACAATTAGCTTATCGACGAATCTCAACTCAACCAAGTTTTCAAGACACACTTTCAATGCATTGTACATATATTGTGTAATATGATACGCTATGCCCAAGCTATCTGTTTCTCCTATTAGGAGAAGTAAATATCCTGCATGATATCAAAAAAGAGGTGCATCAATTTAGGGATGAAATAAATGTTGTTCAGCTTAGTTAAGTTTCTAACGCTTTGCATCGCTGCAGCTGAATACTTGCGACTGCTTGTTGAAGCCAGCGTTGATACCACCAAAAGGACACACCTAAAGCTAACATGGGAGAAAGTTTCGTAAGTGAATTGATTGTAATTTAATTGTACTTCTGCGACAAGTCGAACGATGCACCAACCGTTGTTAGTGTTTCAAAGGAAGCAAGTTCCTACCGCCGGCCGCACGCCGGCTACCGACTTTGATTCGGTAAGTGAATCCCTTCCGCTGCTGTTTCCGTTTCGCCGATGATTCCCACGAAGACAGCAATGACATACGTGTGCGTTGTTGGTCGAGGACAGTCCGTGGTCAGCCAACGGCGATTGTCGGGGACGCGTCCAGAACAATAGACAACAGTTTAGTGCTGTCCAATGAGCAGCTCGAAGTAGCTCGAAGTTCTTCCCATCCCTCTCTTGCCCATTTGTTGACAAAAAAGAACGAGCAGAACGGGAACAACTTCGAGCTACTTCGAGCTGCTCATTGGACAGCATTTTTATATGAGCAGTCTAGTTTGTGGCAGGGCGGCTGCGCTGGCTGGCGGTAGTTCTGATTCGGAGCACAGTTCATTCACAGGTAAGTCCACCATCCACCGACACAGTTCGGATTATTCCACAGGGGAAATCGTTTTTGAATTGAAGCTGAATGTGACAGTTAATTAATTGAATTAGCATATGTTGGTTCATCGGTGGGTCTTTGTAGGAAATCGGTGTGTTTGTGCTGGTCAGTTTTGTGGTAGGAGACAGGACAAGTTGTCTTTTGTTTTCCGGCGATTTTCATATCAAAGAGATTTGAATTTTTGTTTGGTTCTCCCGATGGGCAGGAATGAGGTATTGAATATTACTATGTTCCTACGGATTCGATGAGATGAATGCGGAAGCGAGTTATATCTGATAGCTAGGGGATGTAGCCAGTTTGTTTTTGTGCTCAAATCGGTCTGATTGATGTTCACATTGATTTGATTCATATAATCTAGTCCGTTATTGCTGCTGACTTTGTAATGTATCCGCCATGAAGGTGTTGAATATTTGAAGAAGATGGGGCCTGTTGATTATGTTCTATTTTGATAACAATATTATGATTTTATTAGTCAGTTTTACATTTTTTGCATGCTAGTATAATATTGCAATCACAAACTCATTTAATGTGTAACTAAGAAAAACTACGGTACCTTGCTTTTGATCAAAACAACTAGATTTTCGTACATTTCTACAAAACCGTCAGAAATTTGAAGTGGACTGGATCAGACTTGCGTTGGACTTGGATTTAAATTGAATTTGAATTTGGAAAAGGGTTTTGTAGGGATTTGATTTGGATTGGATTTGGAATTGATTTGGATTTGATTTGGATTTGAATTGGATTTGGATTTGAATTGGATTTGGATTTGAATTGGATTTGGATTGGATTTGGATTGGATTTGGATTGGATTTGGATTGGATTTGGATTGGATTTGGATTGGATTTGGATTGGATTTGGATTGGATTTGGATTGGATTTGGATTGGATTTGGATTGGATTTGGATTGGATTGGATTGGTTGGATTGGTTTAGATTGGTTGGATTGGTTTGGATTGGTTTGGATTGGTTTGGATTGGACTTGGATTGGTTTGGATTGGTTTGGATTGTGTTTGGATTGGTTTGGATTGGTTTGGATTGGTTTGGATTGGTTGGATTGGATTGGTTTGGATTGGTTTGGATTGGTTTGGATTGGTTTGGATTGGTTTGGATTGGTTTGGGTTGGTTGGATTGGTTTGGATTGGTTTGGATTGGTTTGGATTGGTTTGGATTGGTTTGGATTGGTTTGGTTGGTTTGGATTGGTTTGGATTGGTTTGCGTTGGTTTGGATTGGTTTGGATTGGTTTGGATTGGTTTGGATTGGTTTGGATTGGTTTGGATTGGTTTGGATTGGTTTGGATTGGTTTGGATTGGTTTGGATTGGTTTGGATTGGTTTGGATTGGTTTGGATTGGTTTGGATTGGTTTGGATTGGTTGGTTTGGATTGGTTTGGTTTGATTGGTTTGGTTGGTTTGGTTGGTTTGGATTGGTTTGATTGGTTTGGTTGGTTGGTTTGGATTGGTTGGATTGGTTTGGATTGGATTGGTTTGGATTGGTTTGGTTGGTTTGGTTGGTTTGGATTGGTTTGGATTGGTTTGGTTGGTTTGGATTGGTTTGGATTGGTTTGGATTGGTTTGGATTGGATTTGGTTGGTTTGGATTGGTTTGGATTGGTTTGGATTGGTTTGGATTGGTTGGTTTGGTTGGTTTGGATTGGTTTGGTTGGTTTGAATTGGTTTGGATTGGTTTGGTTGGTTTGGATTGGTTTGGATTGGTTTGGATTGGTTTGGATTGGTTTGGATTGGTTTGGATTGGTTTGGATTGGTTTGGATTGGTTGGATTGGTTTGGATTGGTTTGGATTGGTTTGGATTGGTTTGGATTGGTTTGGATTGGTTGGATTGGTTTGATTGGTTTGGATTGGTTTGGTTGGTTTGGTTGGGTTGGATTGGTTTGGTTGGTTGGTTGGTTTGGATTGGTTTGGATTGGTTTGGATTGGATTGGTTGGTTGGTTTGGATTGGTTTGGTTGGTTTGGATTGGTTTGGATTGGTTTGGATTGGATATGGATTGGTTTGGATTGGTTTGGATTGGTTTGGATTGGTTTTGATTGGATTGGATTTGGTTTGGATTGGATTTGGATTGGATTTGGATTGGATTTGGATTGGATTTGGATTGGATTGGATTGGATTGGATTGGATTTGGATTGGATTTGGATTGAATTTGGATTGGATTGGATTTGGATTGGATTTGGATTGGATTTGGATTGGATTTGGATTGGATTTGGTGAAAGCGTGGTGAAAGAAAAATGTACCGAAGGGCGAAAAAAACATATTCAAATAACCATCGCGTTGATGTCGTTCGTTCCACACCGAACTATTCTGCACCACGACCGGAATGTATTCTTCGTGGATCGAGTAACGAAAGTTGCATTTTTTGAATATATAAAAAAATTCATTCGAAGTAGAGATATAAAGCATGGACGAAATATGTATAACTATGGGCATCACAATTATCCTACCTTTGAGACTAGTTTGCTACTGTTTGTTAGCAGTGCACAGTGTGCAAATTCGAGGCAAAAAATGGACGCAATCCAACCACGGTATGTACATATCTGGAGATTACCTTTAAAAAATAACAAAAATCCACACTCTCACTCTAAAAAACACACACACACTCTAAAAAAACATCTCTTTAATATGTCCACTAAGTAAGCAAGGATGCTAATATAATTTTCATAGTTATTTATTGATTTGTTCTATCTGATTATAAAATTTCATTCAACTATAGGGGATATTTGGTAAAATCAGACACTATTCAACTCCCTAGGAAAAGTCACATTTCTTTGTCCAGATAATTCGCCGATTTTCACAAAATTTTCTCGAGCTTTCAATTTGTTTGTTCTGATAAATTGAAAAAAAAAGGTTCAACGTATAAGCGATATTGGACAAAATGAGACACTGAAGGGACCCTGCAAATAAGGAATAACCTTTTGATATGCCTACAATAGTCTTCAAGGATCTTAGTATATTTTCCTAAAATGAGAATTGATTTGATGTTATGCTTTTGAAAATATTTTTAAATTATAGGGGGCATCAGACAAAAACAGAAACTAAACAGATTCCCAGTGAATTGTCCGAGGATAACACTATTTCATCGTCCTGAATTCCATAACTGACAGTAACTCATTTGATGATCTCCTCGAATCTTAAATGTGTATCATCTGAAGCATTTTATAGGGGGTATTGGAAAAAAATTAGACACTTATCCGTGTTCAAAAATATATGGGAGGCCTATTATGATATTTCCATACCACAAGTCAAGGTTTTCCCTGTCTTTTCGATTGATGTGAACATATGTATTAGCAAAATCCTCTATTTGTAGGGGAAATTGGACAAAATAGGACACTTCCAGTATTCTAACGGCAAAGGGGTCGGCACCATCAGATTCTTTGGATTTTTGTGATTTTTTTAAAGTAATCTCCAGATATGTACATACCGTGGTTGAATTGCGTCCGTTTTTTGGTTCGAATTTGCACACTGTGCAGTGGTTTGCCAACATCAGCTTGATTACAAATAAACTACAATTTCGTTGAATTTAAATTTGTCATAACCCGGGTAGCACTTCTAACACTTCTAACACAAACAAGCAAATAACACAATAATAAGAAGTTTTGCTGTGAAAGCTGTTTGTAACAGTAACCTAGAAAATATGTTTGTAATATGGCATAATTTGCTTCATGAGTCCATATCGAGCCATAGAACATCGACTCATGGAGGACTGTAACATAAAACAGTATTCCATTTGGTCGAACAATGTACGTTATTATTTTTGTTATTTCAGCAATTATATCAAACAAACTAAAATCAGATTCTGTTATTTTTATATTAATAGTAAAATTTGTTATTCTTTTGCTATTTTCTTCTACCCGGGACCATTCCCTACAATGGTCCTTCGATGCATTCTAATGCCCAACCAAGAACAGAATGCCGAGCATAGCCAATGGCGAGGATGTAAAAGCAGGTGCTGATATATGCAGGACGGAATTGGCTGCACGTGACCCTTCCTCCGCTGCATTGTTCGAGAGTAACGTGAAAAGTGCGTTTCATAACGCTACGGACACAGCTTCGTTCAAGAGCGTGCTTCTCGGCATTTCATCCCGAATGTGCCGGTTTTTGCGACACGGGGAACAAGAGTTTTCACCATCGTTGTCATTGGCGAGTGCGTTCGAGCCCACCATTGCGGCTCCACCAGTATTACGAAATGACGCTTGATGAAAATCAGACGAAGCGGCTGCCTGTGGTTGACCGAGGAGTTAAGTAGAGCTCGGGTTAGAAATCGAGACTGGTTCAGCACACGTTTGTATGTACTAATGGAAGTGTTGGAAGTTGCTTCTTGATAATGAAAGGAACCCGCAATCAAACAGAGTGGACAAGATTTTGGGGAGAAAAATTTGAATACTACACTCAACCGAATCTTAGTTATCCCGAACAGGAGCGACGACCTCGATAACAGAAATTGGTGTGAACTAACCTTGAATAAGAGGTAAAATAGGGGGAAAGACGGCTTTGGCAGGTTTTGTTCTATTATTGGCAGGGGGGTTTTTGTTGACCAAATTTTATGAAATTTGGCCACAATATTCTTTGATATGCAAAGAATGTTTAGGCCAAATTTGAACATAATTGGTTATAGAAAACCCCCCTGCCAATAATAGAACAAAACCTGCCGAAGCCATCATTTCCCCTACCAAAAAATAATACGAAAAATAAATATGCAAAATACTTTTCATAACATATTCAGAATCAGCGCTAGCGTCATCAAAAAATGCCACTGTGCGCTAGCGTCGTTTTGAATCAAGTCAAGAGTACCTATAGGGTAGCCGTACCCTTAGTTGAGGTAGCACCAATAGTGGAGGTAGTGGGGTTTTAATGAGATTTATCATAAATATACCATTTACAATGGCTTCAGTTGATGTGTCGTGCTTTAAATATCATGTTGAATGCAACTTATCCTAAGATTTCGCTTGAAAAAATATTGAAAACAATGATTTTCCTTAACAAAATTGACTCCCTTGCACCTATAGTGGTGCAACTGTACCAATAGTGGCTAGTCTCATAAGAAACCAATGGATAGCACCACTATGGGAACCAAAATTCATTTTTGCAATTCCTGATTATAATACCTGGTTTACAGTTGTCATTTGAGTGATAAAACGGCCTACTTTTCCATACCAATGACATGGGTGCTTTAATGAACATTATGCAACTCAAATGGGTTGCATAAAATCCATTATAGCACTCATTTGGGTGCTTTAATGGAAAACTAGCATTAGAACAATAGTTGCATGACCACATTTAACTTAATTGGCTTAGGAGAGTGTTTGAATAATGTATTCTCTGTGTCACGTAATAAATTGAATAATTTGATGGGCATGACATCAAATTTTCCAAAGGCAGGTTTATCTAACGCATTACGGTCTGTCGAGCACACAATGGGGCGCGATAATATGAAATCTGTTTGTTTTCTGCAGCAACATGATTTTTTGGCAAGATTGATCATGTGAATTAAATTAAATTGTACCATTTTGGTACAGATTTATCATACTCAAGTCCATTTTCGTCATTGCAAAAAATAGCGTGTGCAACTCGTTGCAAAACTCGATTTTTCAGCACTCGTAGTATTTATCCAACTCAGCAAGCCTCGTTTGATAAACGTACAACTCGTGCTGAAAAATCATCTTTTTGCAACTAGTTGCACAAACTACTATTTACCGCCACTAATGGAACAGTGTACCCATAGTACCCACAATAACCACAGGATGGATTATCAGTTAGTTGGTAGGCATCGTTGGATTTGGATTCACTCTGATAAGCGATACGACCGTGCCATTTTTTATACACAACGATTTTAACTAACTTAATCGTTCGACGTGTCTATTAACCGAGCCCGAGCATGGATAATAGTCACCATGCATGTCCGATGACATATGCAAACTGTGGAGGATAGCGTTTTGGATGATCGAATCGACGTGCAGTATTCTGTAATTACCTACCCTTACTTGACCGGAGCAAAGCGCAATACAAGCGCATGATCCACCGGATATCAAATAGATTTTTTTTATTCCGCCAGCGACGACTAACACACGAACTGTCTGTTCTCTTTGGTCAAAGTTTGTTGTTCTCAAACACTGGACCGCACGGTTTCTAATCACTTTCCTTCTAAAACCATTCGTGCTTCTAGGTTGTTTTAAGGCAACACAGCAAACAGAAAACCAGGGCTGGGTAGTCATATGACTACTGCTTCTGTCCCATAGGGTCTGTTCAAATATTACGTAACGCAATAGGGGGTGAGGGGTTGTTTAATTTTTGTTACGATTTGATACGCAAAATATGGAGGGTGGGTGTCCTTCGGAATTTTGTTACGCATAATTGCATAGCGAAAAAAATTAAAAATGTTAAAAATGTTTATTTTCTTTAAAATAGCATCCAATGCATAATAATTTATTATAACGTGTTTTAAATCCTACCAAAAATCTATTTTTTTTTTTTCAAAAAAAATCATTTGTTATGCGTTACGCTAAGGGGTGGGGTAGTTCTAAAAATTGTTACAGATTGTTACGAGGGGGTGGGGGGTTCTCAAAAACAACGTTTTTCGCGTTACGTAATATTTGAACATACCCATACGCAGGAAGTCGTGGGTTCAATCACAGGCCCGTTCCATTCGCCTACTTTGTATTTTTCTCTATGTTTCTCATGTTCTAGCAATCGCTAGAACTGGAGATGGACTTCCATACCGTTTCCATTTCTATGCTATATCTCCAACTTGACTATTCTAGTGGTAACTCCTAGAACTGGAAATGAACGAAAAAACTTGTTTCCACCATCCAATAAGACATTATATCAGTTGCTTTTCTATCTATCACATTGGCAGCTCGTTAACCAAGACTAAACATTGCCCCTCGAACCTCGAATTCCAACAAATGCCGCATGAACTTGTGGCAAGTGCAGAGGTATATTCGGCTTGCAGTGGGCGAGTGATTGCATCATCATTTCCTCCCTCTTCCTCATACTGCAGTAAATAAATATGAAAATTCCACAAATAATGCAAAATTTCCATAAACAATTGAGAATTTTCCACAAAACAAAAATGGATTAGCACTTTTTACTTTTTTAATTTATTTATGGAAATTTTATATTTTTTCCGTGGAACATTTTGATTTCTTTATGCAAAATTCTTCTTTTGTAATTGTAATTTTTGATTTTAAAAGTGTTAATTTATATTTGTTTGTGAAAAATTCTTAATTGCTTATGAGAATTTTGCATTATTTGTGGAAATTTTATATTTGCTTATTGCTCAAACCCTGATTTCTTTATTGGCAATTTCCCAATTTTTATGGAATTTTTTTTTTCAGTTTTAATTTCAGTCGCCCCACACTCGCCAAGTCATTCTGTACTTGCCGGATCAGAAGCATCGTTGCATGGTTGCTGTCCGGCATTCTTGCAACATGTTCTGCTCATCGTACCCTTCCGGCTTTAGCTACCTTCTGGATACTGGGTTCGCCAGCTCGTGGTTCATTCGTCGCCACACACCGTCTTCTTGCACACAGCCAAAGATGGTCCTAAGCACCCAACTCTCCGACCCCTAATTCTCGGTGTGATGCGGCTTTATGCTTACCGTGCCTACGAATGAATGGTTAGGGGGTCTAATAAGAACCTAACCGCAAACGGAGCTAGTGAAGCACCAGGGCCCCCTTCACAGTATTTAGCCCTCGTTGCGCTAACCGGAGCTGACTTTTTGCTTCTCCGAGATAATCGGCTACTATGGATTCGCATTATGCGTTTTTCACAGTGTACTCTGTGTCTCGTCTTTGGCGTTCGGCTTTGGCTACTCTTGTTCAATCTCAACGTGAGTGTGGGGTTATGAATATGTGTTTTACTTAGTTTTTCAACAAGCTGTCACCTATATGGATTCGCATTATGCGATTTTTACAATGTACTTTGTGTTTGTCCTGAGACCCCTGAGTCTTTGTGTTTGTCCTGATGTTCACCCTGAGACAAATCCTTGATAAATTCCGGGAGTACAACTTGCAGACACATCATCTGTTTATTGATTTCAAGGCGGCGTACGATTCAGTGAAACGGAATGAATTATGGCAAATTATGCTTGAACATGGTTTTCCGGCGAAACTAATACGGCTGATTCGTATAACGTTGGACGGATCGAAATCAAGTGTAAGGGTTGCGGATGAAATATCTACGTCATTTGTTACCTTAGATGGATTAAAGCAGGGTGATGCACTCTCGAACCTACTGTTCAATATAGCGCTGGAGGGAGCGATTAGGAGATCTGGTGTGCAAAGAAGCGGTACCATTATCACAAAATCGCATATGCTCCTGGGATTTGCGGACGATATCCATATTATCGGAATTGATCGCCGTGCCGTGGAAGAGGCTTTTGCGCCTTTTAAGAGGGCGACAGCGAGGATTGGACTCACGATCAATACCAGCAAAACGAAGTACATGGTCGCTGGCAATCAACGTGGGTTCATTAGTGTTGGTGGTAGCGAAATAGTGCTGGATGGTGAAAAATTTGAAGTGGTGGAAGAATTTGTGTATCTTGGAACATTAGTGACGTGCGATAATGATGTTACCCGCGAGGTGAAAAGGCGTATTGCAGCTGCAAATAGGGCTTATTACGGACTTCGTAACCAGCTTAAGTCCCGTAGTCTGCAAACGAAAACAAAACTCGCGCTGTATACTACTCTGATTCTTCCGGTGGCTTTATACGGCCATGAGACATGGACGTTAAAGGAGGCTGATCGGAGAGCTCTCGGAGTGTTTGAGCGTAAGGTGCTGCGGACAATAGTGGGTGGTAAACAGGAGAACGGTATCTGGCGGCGTCGCATGAATCACGAATTGTACCAGGTGTATAAAGGGCTGGATATTATTAAGCTTATACAACACGGCAGACTACGGTGGGCTGGTCACGTTGTTCGTATGCCGGAAGAACGTCAAGCGAAGATAATATTTAGTAGAGAACCCGGAAGAGGCCGCAGGCTTCGTGGAAGGCCGCGTACACGATGGCTTTTTGCAGTTGAAGAGGACCTGAGGGCGCTCAATGTTCAGGGCGACTGGAAGTGATTGGCCCAGGATCGAGTCCAGTGGAGAAGGATACTCCATTCGGCGTAGGTACATCGAAGAGCTGTAGCCCATCAAGTATCAAGTAAGTACTTTGTGTATGTCACCTATATGGATTCGCATTATGCGTTTTTCACAGTGTACTCTGTGTTTCGTCTTGATCGTTCGGCTTCGGCTACTCTTGTTTAATCTCAACTTGAGGCTAAATAAGAGTGGGATTATGAATATGTTTTTTTTTACTTAGTTTTTCAACAAATGGTCACCTAAGGTACACCTGGGCAAGTTGAAACTGTTTTTTCAAAGTTGAACTATGAAGTGCTGTAAAAAAATCACCCTTTGATAATTTTTTAATCTGTTTGCGGTATTTGCTAGTTCGGGCCAAAGATTATACATACAAAATAAGCAACCTTACCAAACTTTTTTATAAATATTTTGCATACTAAAATTATTTTTTTATATGCTCCGTTTCAACTTGCCCCGCATATCGGGGTAATTTGAAACACTGCGGTGTACACAGACATAAGCTAACTGTACCGTATCAAAAACAAAATATATGTACTCAGTGTAACTCAAGATGCACGAGGTTGTAAAGGTGACTTTACTGCCAAGATTCGCATAAGAGTCCCATGTATGTTTTTGTAGATTTTGATTATCTTTCAGAAATTAGCTTAAAATTGTCTCCTAAAACCCTGATAAAATAGTAAGCTTTGTTCTAGAAATTTGAAAATCAAATCTCACTTGCCTCATCTTGATATTTACTCGAATAAAAGTCACATTCCAGATTTTGATACACTATACTCTTTTTTTGAATTATACGCTTGATTAATTCGGCTGTGGCTTCTTCATAAATTCACAATAATTAACCAACGTATCTCTCTCATAGAGCCTCGATTGGAGAAAGGGGGGCCGGGGAAGTGAAAGGTGGAGTTAACGAAATGTTTACATGCTCTATGATTTATTTTTTGAGAGCCAGTGCTCACAGCGAGGCAAAGTAGATTAAGAATCTCAAAACTAGACCGTGCAGCTTAAACATGGCCCCTTTTTATTCTATTCTTCAGTGGAGATTGTAGGAAGGTTGCATTCACGACGGAATGGGCAGAAATTTATTAAATTAATTTTTAGAGTTTTGGACCTTTCTATTAATTTTTGTTTTCCGAATGTTTTACGGACCATATTGAATTCTGGAACTTTAATTGCGAGGGTGTCGTTTTGAATCGTTGTTCCAACTTGCCCCGCACCACGCATTTCTTGAATTGAAAAATGCGGATCAATATCAAACTACCAAAATACAAAAAATAAAACGTATCTTCCATCGATTTTTCATAATCATTATGTTTATTCAACATTGAATGATTACCTACCGTGAAAATTTGATGAAAAAACACTTCCAAACATCATTTTGGGACCTGTTTCATTGGCACGTCAAAAAGTTGGTTCGAATTTTGCAAAGGGCAAAAAATAAACAATGGCAGGGATTGCTTTTAGTAGCTGCAATCTTCCGGGAATGGCAGTCAGAAGGTGCGTTTAGGGGAGTAGTTTGTTGAAAAAAAATAATCAGGGCATTCGGTTATTGCTGATCTAAATTACAGCTTCTGTTTCAACTTACGCTTTCCTATAAATGATATATCATATGCATGTGCATTGTGTGACTTATCCAGTATATGTTATGCTTCGCCGTTTCATTGCAAAATGCATCGTATGTATGTAATATTGATTGTATCCTCCTTCTCCAGAAACCTGTTCCATTCTCCTTTCCAACTTCACTTCCTCTTCCTTTCCCCTTTTCACTTACTTTTCCGTCAGGTAAATGAAGGCCAGTGAAGGCGATGGTACAAATCTCCCAAATTGAGGGGAACGTGCCTCATGAGCCGACGTTCTAATACCTGATACCTGATACCGTCTTCTTGCACACAGCCAAAGATGGTCCTAAGCACCCAACTCTCCGAATGCTTGCAAGTTCACCTCGAGCATGGTTCAAGTGTCATGTCCGTAGGACTACCGGTCTTATCAGCGTCTTGTACATGACACATTTGGTGCGGGTGTGAAGCTTTTTTGACCGCAGTTTCTTCTGGAGTCAGTAGTAGGCCCGACTGCCACAGATGACGCTTATTTCACGACTAACATTGTTATCAACCATTAGCAAACATCCAAGGTAGAAGAATTCCTCGACCACCTCGAAGGTATCCCCGTCTATCGTAACACTGCTGCCCAGGCGGGCCCTGCCGCGCTCGGTTCCGCCCACAAGCATATACTTTGTCTTCGATGCATTCACCTCCAGTCCAACTTTTGTTGCTTCACGTTTCAGGCGGGTGTACAGTTCTGCCACCTTTGTAAATGTTCGGCCGCAATCCATGTCATTCGCGAAACAAATAAATTGACTGGATCTGTTGAAAATCGTACCCCTGCTAATACACCTGGCTCTCCGCATGACACCTTCTATCGCAATGTTGAACAACAGGCACGAAAGTCCATCACCTTGTCTAAGTCCCCGGCGCGATTCGAACGAACTGCAGTGTTCGCCCGAAATCTTCACACAGATCAGTCTGGTAAGCTTCCCTGGGAAGCTGTTCTCGTCCATAATTTTCCATAGCTCTACGCGGTCAATACTGTCGTATGTCGCCTTGAAATCAATGAACAGATGGTGCATTGGGACCTGGTATTCACGGCATTTTTGAAGGATTTGCTGTGAAGTACAGATCTAGTCCGTTGTCGAGCGGCCGTCAACGAAGCCGGCTTGATAACTTCTCACAAACTCATTCACTAATGGTGACAGATGTCAGAAGATGATCTGGGATATCACTTTGTAGGCGGCATTAAGGATAGTGATCGCTCGAAAGTTCTCACACTACAGCTTGTTGCCTTTCTTGTAGATGGGGCATATAACCCCTTCCTTTCACTCCTCCGGTAGCTGTTCAGTTGGTCTGCTTTATTGGTCTTTAGCTGTCGGATGGCATTCCTAACTTCCCTCAAGGTGGGGGCTGGTTGGCTTCCATCGTCCGCTGAACTGACGTAGTCATCTCCTCCGCTGCCTTGACTTTCTCTGCCTGTACTATCAGAGCCATTTAAATGTTCCTCGTAATGCTGCTTTCGATCACCACACGTTCGTCCGTCAAGATGCTTCCACCCTTATCCCTGCACAGTTTGGCTCGTGGCACGAAACCTTTGCGGGATGCGTTGAGCTTCTGATAGAACTTACGCGTTCCTTGAGAACGGCACACCTGTTCCATCTACTCGCCCTCCGCTTCTTCCAGGCGGCGTTTCTTCTCCTGAAAAAGGCGAGTCTGCTGTCTCCAATTCCGTATATAACGTTCCACGTTCCACCGGGAACCTTGCTGCAGCGCGACCGCCCCTGCTGCGTCCTTCTCCTCCAGAACCTGTCTGCACTCTTCGCCGTACCAATCGTTCTGTCGACTTCGTCGCTATGGACGATGATTATGCTGGAGTTGAAGAACCGGCCTTTGATCATCAACCTGCACGTTCTTTCATTGATCGGCCACCACGCGACTTTGCATATCGTCCATCACTATGAAAGCTGTTCCCAGCTGGTGTGTGTTGCCGGAGCTCTGGTAGATGGTATGATTACCTCTAAACGTTCGCATCATTGATTCTTTTCATCAAACCTCCTGCAGCGCTAAGTTGCCGAATCCACGGTCCTTGAGCACATCGGCAAGTATGCGTGTGCACAGTGCACTTAGAGTATGAAGGAAAGAAGGGTAAAAAAACATAATTTGTCAAACGTATGTTAATTTTTTTGGCCACCCTGTATCTAAAATGAAAACACGGGTCCATTTATTTTCGGAAAAGAACGATTCCCCTCAAATATTGCGATATCAGAGATCGCATTTGTGTTTCACGTGGAACCGCTATATTTTCATACAAAAACTAATACGGCCATCAAACGTAAAATTTCCTATACCGGACCGGGAATCGAACCAATCCACCTTCAGCATGGTATATATAGGGCTTGAAAATTTTTAGTCAAGGTGCCACCTTGATAATTCTGAAACGCCGAAGTAAAGTACAATAGTTCCTCAATTGTACTGGCCACCTTGCTCTCCGAGAATCTCCATTGAAAACGGCAGTATACCATTCGACAATCGACGTACCGCGCGATGTTCACTCAAACACGTCGTCGTCATCGTCGTCCAGCCTGGGTCCAAAAAGCCGCGGCATCCTGTTTTGCGGAGAGATGTTGATGTTTGTGATTTGATACGCACTAACTCCCCGTAGATGTGCGTAGTTTGGTGGTTCTTGTTCCGGTATCATACTGTAAGAGCGAGCGTTCCAGGCAAGCAAAACTGTTACGGCCGGCGTTCATTTCACGAGACAACATTCCTTCGGCTTGGACGCGGCGCTGCGGCGATGTACGTTGACTACAGTCGATCCGGCAGTTCGGCAAAAAACCACAATGGCTATAAACGATGAATCACTTGGGCCTCAAGCGGATCTCCCACGCACTCGTGTCGGTTTATTTCTGTTTCTGCGGCCACGGATTGTGTCTAGTCCATTCAATATGGTTGATGCCGACCGAGATTTGTAAACTTAATTCGAACGAACTCGTTTTTTTCGCATTTCCTCCCTCGGATGGAGGACACGGCCGTTCAGGGAGAATATTTTGGTATCGCGTTGTCTCGTGGAATCTGAAGTGGGAAAAAACAATCCACCGACTGGTCGTCTGGAATTGGAATCGGTCTACAGGCCAACCACTACCGTCGATACGGGGTACCATTGGCACAGACAGGGGATTCCTAAGGGCCATAAGATGAAATTTGTATTTAAATAGTGAGTTACGGTAAGGCACACTCCTACAAACCAATAATATGTTCGCAAAATTTTCGATTTCAATATTGGCTGTATTTTCCTGGAGTACCATAAAATATTGTATTATCCACTTTTTCATATCTACATTTTTGCCTTATTGTTTCCGAAGGAGGAATCAAAATTCATCCTACATTTTTTGACGTAGGATTACGTCCTTCCGGAACATATGGGGTTATTCTGCAGTTTCAAATCTGAGACCGTCACGAAAAGTGGTCATAAGGGCTAATAACTCAGCCGTCTTTCAACCGATTTTATTTTGCTTTTTCAATTTTATCCAATATTTGATTATATTTCATCGATTAACTACTCAAAAGGAAGGCAGATACTGAGCTAAATATAAATGTCAAATTTTGTTAAGAAAATTATTTTGAGCTTTTTATTGGAATGTCTTCACTTGTCATAAGACGAGTTTGTACAATCCCATTTAATTCCACCACTTAAGTTAAGTGGTGGAGTTAAATGGGATTGTACAAACTCGTCTTATGACAAGTGATAAATGTCAAAGGTAAATTTATCGTGGAGAGTCTCTTCCCACATCTCAATGCAATGGTGTGGCCACCGACACTATACCAATAAAAAAAAGACGACATTATTATTGACACTCAGGTCTCCAACAAAGTGCTGGTAAATACTTGTTGAGAAAGCGCCTAACGTGAAGAAAATTGCTGGTCCGGACTATCCCCAATGTGGTATTGAGAACTGCTCTACTGACCTTCCTGAAAATGTTTAGAACGGCACTTTAATGTCTGGAAGAGGGTTACTTCCAGACAGATGAAAATAACATGTAGAAATTTTGGCTATCTCAGTCTTTAAAACCATTAAGATTAGCGTTTTACTCTGCCCGACGTTTCGGCCATTGGATGTGGCCTTTTTCAAGAGAAAAATGCTACATCCAATGGCCGAAACGTCGGGCAGAGTAAAACGCTAATCGTTTAAGGGTTTTAAAGACTGAAATAAATAAAAATTGTATAGGACTTCAATAATAATAAAATTTCATCAGCTCATCAGGCTTTGAAATTTTTTAACAAGTTTCTTCGAAATTAAGTGACAAAC
The DNA here is from genome assembly GCF_024139115.2 of Armigeres subalbatus. Classification (NCBI taxonomy): domain Eukaryota; kingdom Metazoa; phylum Arthropoda; class Insecta; order Diptera; family Culicidae; genus Armigeres; species Armigeres subalbatus. The sequence continues at coordinate 184,422,530 of NC_085139.1, forward strand.
AGCTCCTCTGAAGAAATCGCACTTTTAAACGCTTTTTGGCCGATTGGCATATGGGATTTCTATGCGAATTTCGCAAAAAAAAATGTGAATATTGACTAAAATGTCGGCATTAATGTATATTGAAACTTCGTTGAAGATACAATTTCATCATTTCAATGATTGAGAGTTTTTTTTTATGTTTGGACAAGGGCTGCCTCAGTATGCAACGCATAAGGCTCAAGACTCCATCACAATGTTTTGAAAATTAATGACTGTATCGCTCGTTTGTAATAGTGAGGCAATTGGTACGGAAAAGTGCAGCAGTGATAAATAAATGTTGTTTACAACTGGGGTGGGTGGAAATGGGGTGTTAAAAATATGCCAGCTGATGCGTAATGTTGCCAGACTTGACGAAATGTTTATTTTATATCATAACACATGTTCACGGTGTATCAAATATATGGCTATTTATCGGTTTAAAAATTTGTATTCACCAATTGGAATGTAACAGAAGCTTACATAACATGTTTAAATATTTATTTCTGGTATATTTGTTCAATCCGACAAACAGCGGTGATTTTTTCCAATAAATAAATCTGGCAACGATGAAGAGATGATTATTTTCTTGTGTATGCACACCTTTGTTTGCGTGTTGGCTGGCGTATACGTTGTATTGTTCGGATTGAATGAAGTTGCATCGCGTAGATTTTGTACTCACCATTTCACTTATTGCGCTAGTGAATTTGAGTCTTCCGCATTTAATTGCATTCACAATACGGTCGTCAAATTTGTCTCTCACTTCGATTTTTGGAAAGCAGTTTTCGACAGTTTTTGGACGTGAAGTGAATTGATTGGTAGTCAAGATTGATGAAAAATGTGAAACTCAGTTAGTGAATATGTTTTAGGAGTGATTAAATCAAGAAAACCAGTGGGAAAAGATCAAGTGAAAAATCAAGTGCGTGTGTATGTGTTTGCTCCGCACGTTCGGAGTTAGTATGCGTTCGATAAAAATGCGAATGTCGGCCTAGGAAAAAATCAGTTTTCAGCACTTTTCCAGCAATTTCTCAGTGATTGTTAATTTGGATAAGTGAAAAATTAATATGAAAATGTAATGAATATGCAATGATGGAGGTAAGTCGGCAGATAGCCCCAAAATATTGAATATAGTTGAAAACTTTATTAGTATTAGTGCGGATTCGAATAAAATCATCGTCATTATCGGATTGATTACGGTTTATAGAGCCTAACAGCGCTAGGTATCGATCGTGGGATTTGCTGATGAGTAGCCCTGCTTAGTAGTGCTTAATTTTTGACGTCCTTTGCACCAGTTATCGCACTAGTGGTCCCTATTTGGCCAATCCCATAAGAAAACAATGGGATTTGCCAAATAAGGAAACAAAATTAAGAATAGTGCCACAACTGGTGCATGCGTTCCTATTATGGATTAATCAATTTTGATAATTATAACAAATTTTATTGTGGTTTTCACAGCTGTTCTAAGGAGCAGAAAGTAAAACCTTTCGCTGGATATATAAAGTCCACCCACATGCCTTTTACTTATTTAAAAAAAAAAGTTGTTCTTATGTATGGCGACAATTGGTACACCCACCCTAATCAGAAAAGCATTTTTCTAAGAACAATGAGTCTTGAAACGCAGGTATGCATCGAGATAAAGCAGTAACGCAACTTTGCCACAATAGCATGTACAGTTACGTTATTTCAAAGCTGCGTGTACACTGCAACCAAAGTAAGAATAATATTAATAGTATGAGGAAGACACAGGAGATCCGTTTTTGGAGAAACTCTCGCCACTAGAAAACTTATCTTCAGTGTATGCTAGATCCACCGTCGAGGACTAGGGAGAGTAATTATATTGTAACGCTTTAAAGGACCGGCTTCGGGTCGTCGAGATGCCGCACGCTATGCTCCACCCGGAATATCTGGACCCATTTCGGTACTCGGCCAGTCCAGTTTTATGTATGTGATTTTGTTAGTATTATTGATGTAATTAAGAGAATTATTTAAACTAAATGTATCGAAGATTTATCATTTTGTGTTTTATGCAATATCTGGCGTACGGCGAACACTTGGTCTGTGGTAGAGCGTCAGCATTAAAATTGTGAGAGTACCTTGTAGCCGGCGTTCAGCAATGTGATTGCACTTACATCTAATAAACTTAAATCTAATACACTCCTAATTATATTTTAAAGCAAGTCCTACTGACGTTAAAATTGAACTCAGTCATTGAGCAGATTAAAACATCTTTCCAAAACGGAGGAATGTCTTTTGGAGCATATAAGGCGACACACTGCAGCAGCTCAGCACATTTTTTTAAAACTTTATTAATGTATTTTTTTTAATTCAGGATTAAGTTCAACACAGGCAACTCAGCACAGTCGAGCCGGACAATTGTTTCATCTCTTCACGATCTCGATCTTCCTGTTGGCGCTTTTTCTTCGGAAAATTTAATTTTTGTCCGTTCCGTGCCCTTTAGTATCATGGATTCGATCGGAGTGTGCCATGATTAGAGACGGAGGTGTATTTTTCGATCCGTCATTTTATTTCCCGTTTTTATCTTCGGTTTTAATACTAAAGCTTTTGAAAGTATTTCCTATAACTAAGCCTCTGTAATAAAAAAGTGGTACAATGCTAGGGCACTTGATACGAAGAGGACACCCATTTGTGACTACCAAAAATTTCGAGAAGTGGAGGAGTCAAGTGATCAAATAGTTTATAAAAGAAGAACATAGGAATGGCGGTAGAATCAAGACTCTTTTAAGGCTGTCAGCGTTTGATCATCGACGACGAATTCATGGCACTTTCAAGGAGATGGAAATCCGGTGAGCTCTTTCTAATTACACTCATATCATGCTCTATCTGGTAAGGGGCGCATGTCGCTGTAGGGGGTTCTTTTCGTCGACTTCCAATTTTTGTGAACTTTTTTAAATAGGGAAGTCGGCAGGAAGAGCTCTATTTTATGCAGCATGCGCTTTATTTCTGGATACAGCTGGATATATTATTTCAGCGGTACTTGTTGAGCAAATAAAAGTTAATTATGTAATGATATTTTTGAGATTACATTACATAAGTGTTTGCTTTCATAAACCATATGGCTCATGCTTCATATTCCAGGAAATTTATTCAATCTTTACTTAGAAATTTCCTTTATCGATCCAATCAATTGTGTGGATCATCTTTTAATATACTACAATTTCATTGTAGACTTATCGCACCATTGTTGTAGAGGAGATGAAGGCTTCGGCGGGTTTTGTTCTGTTGTTGTCAGGGGGGTTTTCGATAACTAATTATGCTCAAACTTGGCCTAAACATATTTTGCATATCAAAGAATATAATAAATAAATAAATAAATAAATGAAATAAATGAAATATGAGTCCCGGAAAAGGAAAGTGAATGCTGATCGATATTGGTTGATCGATTTGTCACTTACTACAAATACTTGATAAATTTACACACATTTATTTGCATACGATATACCTTCACAACCCTACTTATGTTGGTCGTACACTCTGTGTTGTCCAGAGCAAAACCGAATATAATGTAATATAACAGTCCGCCAATCGCCAGTCTCCCTGAACACAGGCCGGCCGTACGCACATCTTCCTCGATTGCACACAGCCAGCAAGTGCGAGGTCTGTCTCGGAGCGGATGTCATCTTCCAGTTTCTCTGCTAAACATCAATTTTGATGCTCTCTCTTCTGACATACGCACTACATGTCCAGCCCACTGTATTGTGCCGTATTTTAACAGCCTGCCGACATCTGCATTTTGTACACGTGATACTCGTGATTCATGCATTATTTGCTAAACAGTTAGATTTCGGTAAAATTTCACAAAAACTTGATATAAATTTTAAGTGTGTGCGTTGTTTAACTCTTGCATAAATTCCTCTATAAGTTATAGGGGGCAGCAGGGACTATGTCCAAGGGCTTGACGACCCCTCCCCATGGCCACTGCGAGTTAGGGGGCCTGGCTAGGATGTGGTGGGGTTTGACAGTGGGCTCTGTTAAACCTCTACAAAAAGCTGCATGTGTCCATAAGCAGGCCCTATCAAACCCAGTCAACACATGAACGTATATGGTGTCGTGTAGGATGCTGAAGTGCAGGCGATAGAGGTACTTTTCCACACAACATGTATGTATATCGTCTCCAATTTAGCATCTTGTATTGCACCATGTGCGATTTTATGTAGACTGGGAAGCGACCGTGTGCCGCTCAAAGCGCACAAGCCCAACACGAGTGCCAACCGGCACATCAGGATTAATACCAGTGAGATCCTGATTACGGTATACTGGTCAAGGCAAGTGACACACACACGCGCGCGAAAGTAATGCAAAATAAACGACATGTAAAATGAACGTAAATTTACATTCTTATTTAACGTCAAATAGAGATAAAATAAGGGTTGCTGAATAACATTAGCTTTCCGATTACTATCAATTATTTTCAATTTTAATCCCGTTTCTTTTTTACTTTTCTTACGTTAATGAAATGATAACGCGGGCGCCTAATCCGAAATTCAAATGAACAATCGCTCACTTTGAGCGATTGATTGTTTATTCTCGCGAAGAATGAACAATTGAACAAATTAAGGAAATGCTAATACTGCTGTGTAGAAGTTTCATAGATCACATCACTTTCCATGGTGAATCCCGATCTATGTTACTGATTACCCCACCCAACTAACACTACTTCCTTCCCGTGGTAAATGTGGAGATGCAGAGGTATTCTCGGTCTCTAGTAGCAACAATTACCACACACTCACATTCCCTCCCTTTCCCAACTGACTGTAAGGACTTGGCCGGCGCCGTTATTGATCATCATTTGCGAGCTGCTGAAACGTGCATTTCGAGAATAGTTGGTAAATCCCAACCACTATTCACTTGGATCGTAGTGCAATTTGCACCAGTTCTGATCAATCACGGAGTAGCAACCATTGATATGTACAGTCAGTCTAAGCTAAGCTAAGCTAAGTTCCGTGCCCTTTAGTATCATGCCTCGTTCGCTCTCGTGTGGTGTTGCAGCAATTTCCCATTTCCCTGAATTCTTAAGCTCCACTAACTGCTCACATTCTCCGTCATACCAGTCATTTTTCTGAACCAGGGCACCGTGCAGCGGGTGCGGTGCTACAAATTACGGATCGAATATCTCTCCAGCCATCTTCAAGAGAAGCTGAGCCTACCTGATTTTCCGTAGAGAGCTGTTGCGCGTAGTCTTTGGGTAGTCTACCATCTTGTAGCCGCCCAATTTACCGTTGATTAGAACGTGGCCGACTTGGTTTTCCGTCTCTTAGTTGGGTGATCTCCATGTGGTCTTGTGGACAGTCTTGCGAAGGAAGAAAGTGCTTCGGACTACCATTCCGCGGGAGGCTGCAAAGTTTATGCATCGTTGGCCGTTGTCGTTCGATGCGGTATGCAGACTATCCGGTTCGACGACTGGTCTATACATTTCCTCCCTGAGCGTTCATATCGCCGATGACGATTTTGACGTCCCGCAGTGGGCATCCATCGTATATCTGCTCCAGCTGTGCGTAGAACGCTTGTTTCTCGTCGTCGGGTCGCCCTTCGTGTGGGCAGTGCACGTTGATGATTCTATAGTTGAAGAAACGGCCTTTTATCCTCAGTTTGCACATCCTTCCGATAATTGGCTCCCACCCAGTACACGTTGGCGCATCGTGCCCAGCAGTATGAAGCCGGCTTCCATCTCGTTGGTGGTGCCACAACTTTGGTAGAAGCTAACCGCTCGATGAACGCTTTTCAACACATTTTGTCCTGTCCAGCCAATTTCCGGCAGCGCCACGATGTCAAAGCTATGGGATGTAATTCACCGTAGATTATCCTTGCTGTCGGTCAGAGAATGTGCCGGTCGACTGTAACTGCCGGTGACGTCCACACGTCTAGGCAGTGGACGTCCACAAGTCCCAAACTAGCTCACCTTTTGGAGAATTGGTACTCAGGGTTAGCATACTACCTGCTCAAAGGAACACACAGATCAAGATGTAGCTGAAGTGGACGGTACAGGGAAAACCAATGGAATTGCATGCACCAAGAACCTTTCAATGATCATGAAAAAAGAATAAGATGTACATTTTATACTTTTTTTTTAAATTTTATCATTTTAGTTTGTTAAGGTTAGTGTTTTAGGGTTAGTATATCGTTAGTAGGGTTAGCAATGGCGGCCGCCCCCGCGCAGAAACCGGTTTAACTGTTCGAAGGCTACTTTTCTCTATCGTTCCAAGTACCTCTGGCTGAGGCCAGTGGTGGAAGTCTGTAAACCTTGCTCACAAAACGAGAAGTAGGCAATGCAAAATACTCGCGAACACTTGTTTTGCTTTTTTCTTGTCTACCTACTACTCGCAGACAAAGAGCTAATTTTGCTTGTCAAGTTTTAACGAATATTTTCGCTAATTTTCAATTAGGTCGGCGGCCTAACTATTTGTTTTTTAATATATTGTGTCCTGTGAGTTGTGACTTAGTACATTGATGTACTCGTGCTGAATCCAATCCATCAAGTTTTACAAATCTCCAAACAACAAACACGTCAAGTCTGAAATCTGGCGAATTGCTTATGGTGGATAAAATATACCTACAATGGCAAATTAAAACTGAACGACAGCGGGCGGTGGAGAACGCAGTTATTCAGGCTGAAGGACGAAAGCAATGCATCAAATCAGGGAAGTAACATATTGTTTTTAAAAAAAATTGAGGTTGTTATATATTAACCTTTTGGGTGTTTTCCCTGTCTAATTCGTGCTTACACGTATCTACACTGTATCATTTCGTTGTCGTTTGGTGTTCGGCCGATGACTCATTCCGGGGGCGGAGCTCCGGAAAGTGTTGTGTGGCGGACTTCTAGCGCTGATTCCTTTCTACAACTTTGTCTAGGGGTGCTTTGCTCTATGTCTAATATTTACAGCGTGAAACGCTGGGAACACTCGATGTACTAAATGATAATAAGTGTTATTATCATTTAGTATATGGGATGATACTAGCGTTTCCCGCGGTGAATATTAGACATAGAGCAGTGTACCCTTGGACAGGGTTGTAGAGGGGAATCAGCGCTGGAGGTCCGCCATATAGGACTTTTTGGGGTTCCGCCTCTGGAGTGGGTTGTTGGCTGAGTGCTGGATGATAGTGGGGTGGTGGGTTCAATCCCTGCACTGTATATGTAGCTAATCATTCACAAAGATCTGTTCCCAGTTCTTCAAATTCTTTATTAATTTTAAAAAGGGACTTGTCAATACTTGTACTTGCGATTTCAACTTATTAACTTTGATCATTACCCCGCTGTAATTAAACGAATAAATTACATTGCCATGGAAAAACATAAAAAAACATATGAGGTTTGTTTTGAATATTTGCTTCTTTTGTGAAGAATTCTTACATTGTAAATTATCTTACGTTTGTAAACGCTACGTTTTATTCTCGAATTTTAGAAACGATTGATGTCGTCTTTCTTCTTCATCCATATTTATTTTTTTTTCAGACTTTTATCAGACATATGCCATTAGTGTCATTTACCCAGTTAAAGAAATATATATTTGCTTCAGGGCCATTTGATCTATCTATTTAAAAAAAATATTCCCGGGTCTGTTTTGTTGTATCCCTCTGATTATAACTCAGTGCGGCCAAACTCTCAATTACTTTATACATCCGATTAAAGTTATATTGACATACGTTATTCTTTTTTAATAGTTTATATGCATTATTGGCTATTTACCACATTTGTTTCTCACTTAAACTATTTCATGTTCCCATATCTTACAAATATTCGATTTATTACACATTTCTTGATTTTTTTTCTGGTGAGGTAAACGTTAAATTCAGAACAAATACCAATATATTGCTGAGTGCCGTCTATTATTAAGCTCTATATTTCATTTGCAAAGTTTTTATCTCTAAAGGCCGATTTCTTCGCATTTGCTTGCCTGTTGAGCGGTGCTCATCCATACGCTTGAACGACAAAATCAGCCATAAATCTCGTAAGATGACTTCGACATTATATGAGTCTAATATAGTTGAAATTCATGTAAATGTTGGTTATATGTGTCCAAAAAGTGTCTATTCCGAAAGCAAAATATTGGATTCATAATAGAAAATGACATACGAGAGAATGCAACAGTTTTTAAGTTTCATTTGGATAGTAGAAGCACGAGTGTGCGTTCGGTCGTGTTTCCTTTCCTTAATATTATTTATAAGACAAGTGAGAGTTTAAAATGAGGCTTTGTGCTCAGTGTTTTTTCGGTGAACTTTTTCTGTGAAGTGCGTGTCCGTTCGTTTTTCCTCTTGCATGCAGAACGATCGCGCGATCATCGAAATATTCTGTTCTGCGTTGTGCGGGTGGTAAATCAATTAGCAAGTAAAACTTATGTGCGGGGCGATCGTTTATCCTTTACCACGCAGAACGATCGCGCGATCATCAAAACATGTTGTTCTGCATTGTGCGTCCGTAATTAAAACAATTTATTAGTGCGCGTTCGATTGTGTTTTTGTTTGATTCTCGATTAAATTACACGCTACACCCGGCATACCGTTTACCAAAACGAACCCTGCCACACTCCCTACCCCGTATATCCAACATCCCAGTGATTTCTCGTGGAAGTGCAGATGACTCGTCGGCTTCCATCAAAGCGAGTATCACGTCAACAATATCCTACCTATTCCTTAATTGACCTGCATTCGGACACGGCCGGCGCTGGTATTGCTTTAATTTGGGTCACCAGTTCTTACACATTGAAGATGATGTTAGTCCCAAACATCATCTGTTGGTTCTCTGTGTAATTACAGCTGACCTGGCAATAACGGAGTAGCAACCGTGGGCGGTCAATCATGCTCATGCTCATGCTCTACCTACTACTCGCAGACAAAACAGAAAAACGAACCCTGAAAAATGTTCGTGAAGCTTCGCGAGTCATTCGGGTTAATTTGCAAAATGTCAAAATGTCGAGCAAGAACACATTTGTTTATTGTTATTTTGTTCATCTTAAGTAAATTTTATCCATTGTATTCGAAGTAACCACAAATACTCGCGACCATAATTTTTACTCGGGAACAAAATACTGCCCTGCTTTTTGTCTTTGCTCTGCCCGTACTCGCAGGCGGTAGGATCGCGCGAGTATGGCATTTTTGGCAGGCCCAATTACACTCTTTTCTTACTCCTGAAGCGAGTATTTCCACCACTGGCTGAGGCTAAGAAGGCTAAACTGAAAGTGGATTGGTCGGTATGCTCGCTGAGCATGAGCCAATCCCTTTAGGCCCGCTACAGGTGTCTTGGCTATGGTCATAATTCTTACGACTATAAAGGCCCTAATCGCAGTAAGCTATGCCGTAGGTGTGGACCTGAAGGCCACCAAGCTTGCACCAGTCAGGCTGCAAGAAGGTGTCTTTAACTGTCCTCTGGGTACAGACAACAGACCCCTTACAGGTGTTCAGGCCTGTCCGGCCTCTAGAAGGGTCCAGACATACAGGTAACATGACTTGATTTAATCTATTCAACCGTTGAACTAGATTCAGATTTTTTCTAGATTCCTTCTGAATTCATCTGATCTTTTCGGCATTTCCATGTGACATTTCTCTGAATATTGTGGATTTACTCGAAGTCAAGATTTTCCAGATCAATTTTATCATTTACCCCTTTTCACAATTTCACAAAATAATCCGGTGGAATTTTAATTAAAGACTCTATAACTTGTTACACACTCTCGCTAAATTGTTGCTTGGATTCCTTTGGTAATTCTTTGGACATCCTTCCGGGATTTTCTCTAAGAATTCCTTTATGAATTTCTCCAAGAAGTGTTCCTCCAGGAATTTGTCCGGAAGTTTCAGGGATTTCAGCCCAAAAATCCCATTAGATTTTCCATTAGAAATTCCAAGAAGTTCCTTTAAGAATTCATTAAGAACTTCTCCAAGAACTCCTCCAAAAGTTTGTCCAGAAATTTCTTTGGGAATTCTAACGGGAAATCCTTCAGTAAGTCTCAGGAATATTTTTCAGGAATTCATAAAGAAAATCCTTCAGGAATTCCTACAGAAAATCACACCGGAACTCATCTTGAAGATTCAACAGACACTTCTTTTGAAATGAAGTACCATCGGAAGTTCCTTCAAAAAAAAAATCCGGAAGTTTCTTCAAAAAATCCTTTGGATGATCCAACAGGAATTCCTGCGAAAAAATCCTTCAAGGAGACTTCCATAAGTTCCTTCTGGAACTCCTTCTATCAGAATTTTTTCCCGGAAGCTCCGGAAGAAATTCGGAAGAGATCCACGTGGAAATTCAGTTTAAAAAAAATCCGGTGGAATTTTAATTTAAGACTCAGTAGAAAATCCAGGGTAAACTCGTTACATTATTTCATGAAAATTTAAAAGAATATTCTCATGAATTCTTACAATTTGAATGTTGAAAAAATAAACATTTCCATATCAGTTAAACAAGGAGATGATTGCATTTCTAAACACCGTCTTCGACCAGAGGTCCTACAGACTGAACACATATAACACCTAGCATGAGACAACGGACAGGACACATAACACCCAGTGAACAATTTTTCGATCCCGAAAAGTTTTCTCCTTATCAGGACGAGAATCCACCGCTAACCGCACGGCCACGAAGCCCACATCATAATTTTAATATTGAAAACATTTGAAGACATTTTTACTCGACTGTGAAGACATTTGAGAATATCACCTGGCATCCCTGGATGTAAGAAATGAGAAGTGAGAATTAAAAGTGATAAACTGTGCAACTTCTCACCACTTACTTCTCACTCCTCATTTATCACTACTCTCTTCGCACTTATCACTTTTTAAAGTAGAAATGAGGAGTGAGAAGTGATATGTTTCGCTTCTCACTTCCCATCTCATGCTTTACATTTCTCACTTGAAAAGTGAGAAGTGCGAAGTGAGAAATGAGTAATAACGAGTAAGAAATAAGCAGTGATAAGTGGTAGTGAGACGTCTTACTTCTTACTGTGAAAAGTGAGAGTAAAAAATGAGAAATTATAAAACAGACGTTTCTCTTCTTATGCATCATTTTCCAATGCTTTCGCTGCTCACTTCGTACTTCTCACTTTTACCGTGAGAAGTAAGAAATAAGTAGTGAGAAATGAAACGTAACTCTTCTCACTTCTTATTTCTTACTTCTCATTTCTCACTTATTTACTTCTCACTTCTCAATTATTAAAATTCAAATTCACCATTGCTCGCCCAAACGACATTTTCGGCCAAATAATATTGTCAACCAAATGCTGCCAAATGACCATTTTGGTTAAACGGCCCTTTTTGGCCATAGGACATTTTCGGCCAAAGAACGTTCTCAATTTTACAATAGGAAAGGAACGGATTTTGAAGAAAACAAATTCAACAGCATATCACTATAGTGCACAATTCAAGAATCACATCCCAAAGCACCAACTTAACAACTAAGCTTCTGGCTACGCTCATGCCTAAGACGGGCATATGCTCCTGGATTTGGTCACAGAAAGAACATCTAAATAGTATCCTCAAACGGTTCGGAGGCTGAGAGAACGTGAGATTCGGAATGCAGACTTGACTTGGAAAAGTGTAGGTTTTTCATCAAGGGTTGATAGTGTTTTCATTAGCGAGCAATTGTTTTCCATTGACCGCAATGGAAATGACAATTACTGGGAAATGGATTTTTTTTCTCCCTTTGTCCCGAGATCGGTGATGAGAAAGAAACACGAAACACGTTTTATTTTTTCTTTTAGAGAAATGCGCAAAATGGAAAACTTCTATGTTCGAATGTAACCGGAACCCCGTCGCCGGCATGAACGATGGCCCTCTAATTAAGACCAGGTTTTGTTTTCGAACCAATCAATAGGCGCACAGTTCGTGACCACCATACCGATTGAGTTCCGGTTATTATAATTACCTTTTTTTTCGTAACGCCGAAATCAATTCCATATTCGGTTTTCCCACGGCAGGGGGGACGAGGAAATTGGGAAAACGCACTCTCAAGCAAACCCCTTTGTCGGGTGTCGTGGTGATGGCACGAATCAGCTCGACATCACGAAAGCGTATTGCCTCTGTGCTGCAAGCAGCGGGGCCCTGAGTATTTGGTTTTGATGATGATTGATTGAAGCTATTCTATTCTATTTCATTCTGAGACACGCAAACTCTTTGCTAAAGGACGTAATTTAAAGTTTAATTTGAATTGGAAGCAATTTAAGAAGCCATCAAGTGCCACGAGTTTGATTTGCGATCGCAGCGAAAATGAACTCAATCGACTGGAAATATTTCATTCGAACTGGGTGAACCCTTAACTTTGAAAATCGCCTAACTAATACATTAGATTTAAAACAGTATTTTAGAAACACTGAAATAATACAAGATCTGAGCATCAGTCTTATCAACTTATGCGAAGGCATCATGCAGCTGCAAAATCAATATTATGAACATGACGCATAGCAAGTATTCATCTGGATAACATTCTCAAGGTAATTAAATGTTTGCTCGTAAAGCCCTACACAGTGCTGAACAGCATCGAACTAGCACCTAGTCAATACGCCAGCAGTGAACCCGTTTGATATCAGGATACACCTGGTTCGTATTTTGCGCATAGTAATTTATTTAAGGTAAATCATGAAATTTGCAAAATTTCGTCGTTCTCGTTTTCCACACGATTCTCCATCAACACACAAGGCCACATCCCGCGGAAATACATCCGGCAAATATGACTCCAGCGACAACGATTTGTCGCTGGAACCCAATATTCTGCTTGTTGCCAAACGATGGCAAACGATGATGACAGATATTTTCCGACGGAGAGGTTAGTTACATAAAATATTGAAATGATTTTCCCCCTCACTGAAAATTCCCGGCCAAGATCAGCGGCCGGTTTCACCTGGAGGAAAAACTTGCATTCGCTGAGTGATGCCTGCCTGCTGGTTCCTCCGGGGTCCAGAAACGCCAACGATGATGGGTGCCGTTCGGATACTCCATATGGCAAAAGTCGCGCATCAAAATACTGGTGCTTCTCATGTGTGCCGCGATGCCGATGATGCCTCCACGTGGTCTGGTATGTTATATTTGAGTTATGTGAAATATGAATAACTTTCTCCTGATAGTCAGTGGTACCCGAACTGAGGGATATATCAAACAGTAAACAGTTGTTATGAAAAATTACTTCAAAACATTTGATACAATTCGTTGACATGCTTACTAGAATTAACATTGAACGATTGGCACAAGTTCGTATGTGGTACAAGCCTAGACTGTATGAGAGTCATATTATTTCCTTCTGCACAACTTAATAACTGTTTTTACAAATGAGAAAAAAACATTCGGCTACACTGGCCAGAGTAATGTAAAAACAGCGAAAAATCAACGTCTACTGTCATAAGAGAAAAGTTAGTGACAAGAAGTGCAAGTGGTCGATAGAAACCTTTTCCGCACGCGGCGATATTGTGAGCAAATCAGACAATTTTCCTTTTCCAGTGAAGGGGCATCAGTATCCATGCTGATACTCTTCTTTTCCTCTTCGAATGGAAGCTTGGCAGAAGGAAGTTGGTTGGATTTATATCGTCACCTAATGATGATATTACCATTTCCATATCATTGTAAATTTCACAATGTTTGCTTAATAACAAATTTGGATATTCTCAAGAAACGTTCATTTATTCGGATTGCTACATTAAATAGCAGAACGGCGATAAAATATGGGAATAACTTTGTCAACATGAGGCAGCATAACCAAGACCAGCTGTAACTAATTTGTTTTATCCACTTTTTCAATTATTCATGAGTAAAATTATTTTGTTGAATTACAATTTTTAATTAAAAATCAAATATTTTTACGAATGAACCATCAGAAAGCATCGTCGCTCATGTAGAAGTATCTAAAACATACACAGCGCTTCCTTCGGAATCGACAGCCAGAGTTTATCGATATCATCGAAATGAAATGACGGAAGCATCGGATCACATTCTCGTCTCTCCTGTGCAGAGTAAGTGGGATGCATGGCAGCATAGTGTTCGCATACTCTCCTACCTATGAATCGTCGAAGTCTCGAGTATCGGCCTATGATGACCACCCCGGTGCATGTATGTCAAAATTTATGACCTACGATGTATTATGACAGAGGAGATCGTACTTCTCCGCACTAAGTTCCACGGAATCAGCCGCTCAATGGCGACGATGATAGCAGGTATAGCCGTTTGCTGGAAGGTGGCAAAGACCCGCTATCGAAGCGATGAACTCTTAAAACTGCCGAAACCGGCAGAACGATGGCTCGAGAAAAGCTACTACATGTAGGCAGAGAACCACAATAAATTATGTATTTTTCGTCCTCTGATGCGACGACCGGATTCAGCACCCCTAAGCACTACGTTCCAGGGCCCGTGCTTTTCCCGTCCTTCCGACACAAATGATGAATAGAGAAATTTGAATATTTTTATACCCATGTTGGTTTCGCATCTCGCAAAAACAAAATCACAAGAAACAAAGCCAGGTTGAATCCGACCGAGAATAAAACATATGAATATCGTAATAGTTGCCCAATCTGCCGGACCTGATCGAAAACGGAAGACTGAACCAGACCAGGCCCATATCGATATCCAGTTCTTATGCTTTTTTCGGAAATATGAATGAAGGAAAAGGACCAGCCGAATACGTTAGGTATTTGTCGGGGACAAAATAGTACTTACATGTCGTCCGTAACTAATCAGGGGAAATACTGGTTGCTTTGCAAACGTGTTGTAAGTCATGGCCTACTGACGCTCAATTCAAATTATGCCGCGTTGGCGCGACTACGTATGACGAGTCACGTGACGCGTAATATCGATAAGATAGATATCGGCAATGGATATTATGCATATTACACACTCAAATATAAATCCATGGCACACATTTCCCCTCTTCTCGAAAAAAAATAATCCTGTGCCTTCAAAAGTTTCACGGTTCAAAAACAAATTGCAATTTGATTTCTTTGCGAAATTATTATTTGATTTCTTTACACACATAAATTAATCCAAAATTTAAGTTGAAAATACTTACAAATGAGAAAATTGTGTAAAATTTCCCACAAAACTGTGATAGATTCTTTTTTTCAATTCATCTGATTGTTATCAAAATTATAAAGACCCAATGTCTTTTGGAATTCGTTGACCTGCTCCAGAATGATGCGGAAAATGATATTATGGTCCACACTGAATCTTCCGGCATGTAATCAGGCCTGCTGCCGCCGGAGAGTGGCATCGATCTTCTTCTACATCCAGGCTAGGATAACTTTGCATTGAACTTTGAGAACGGTATACAGCAACCTAATGCCTCGCCAGTTATCGCATACAGTTAGGCCACCCTTTTTGCACCTTTACTAAGATACTCTGCATCCAGTCGACAGGGAAAGTTGTGGTGTCCGAGATATTACGATATCAACGATGCCGTAGTTCAGCGGATATCCTAGGGTCAGCTATGAGCAACTCTGCTGATATGCGTTCGACCTCAGGGGCTTTATTCGATTTCATGCTTTGAATGGCCTTTTGAATCTCTAGCAGTGATGGAGATTCAGTATTGATACGTGGTATACGTCGGATCTAAGGTAGATCATACCGAGGGGTAGCGACTTTGTTGGCACTTGAAAAAGCTATTCGAAATGCACGCCAACAGACCAGGGTCGGTCAGTAGCTGACCTGACCATTCGAGTCTTTTACAGGCATCGTTGCATTCGTCTTCGCCCCGTTTAAGCGTCGTGATATATCATAGAGGAGGTGAATGTCCCTGCACGCTTAAAATCAATAACACAGAGATATGTTTGCTTCACACAAAACGGACCTAATGCAGAACATCACCTAGATGAGCAACAGTTACACCACAGACAAACAGACGTAACAGCTAGAACAATTTGTTTCAAAATCCATCGTCCAATTATTTTACCACCACCTAACGTGCATGCTGTACGAAACAAAGTTTAGTATGACAATATCAACAGAAGGCGCTAGTGTAAGATGTCAAATATAAAGGTATACGACGCGCGCGCCTCTGGATGTGAAACTCAAAGAAGTTGAATTTAAAACAACCGTTGAGCTCATGGTCGATGGGAATTTTCTCAGTGTTACGTCTGTTTGTCTGTGGGTACACAGTCACAAAAATAGCTCGTGTGGTTTTAATGAAGCTTGGATTTCAATGTTTTCAACAGTATTTGGTTCCTCATGAAACAAGGAATCTGTACAAACGTTTACATGTTGAAAAGGACCGTTATCACGGCCGTACGAGGCATTTTTGTGCCTGTGTAACTGTCGCTCATCTAGGTGATGTTCTGCATTAGGTCCGTTTTGTGTGAAGCAAACACATCTCTGTGTTATTGATTTTAAGCGTGTGGTTGCTGCGGCTCTCTCTCTCCTTCATCGGCGAAAGAGTCCGCCCGTGGATTAAGCCAAACTACCTAGTGCTAAGTGAGTGAGAACAACTCAATTTTTAGTAAACTTTCATGGTGTCAGGTGTCTTCCTCCTGTTGACTGTATTCGTATCCATCGTCACTAGTCTCAGAAACTTGGTACAATGAAGAACAAACATATTTTCCATGTGTTTGTATTTTGTTTAAGTTGATACTTTTTGTTTTACAGAGCACTTCTCGCGCTCAAAATATGTCAGGTATTTAAGACTTGCTGAGCACTTTTGTGAGCAGCACTCGTGCTCAAAATATTTCAGCAATTTTGTATACGCACTGAGCAACTTTTACGACGTCCACACGCGCTCAAAATGTTTTGCGATTTCATCACGAACTGAATACTTTTGCAAGCACCACTCGCGCTCAAAATGTTTTAGCGATTTGGATACGCACTGAGCACTTTTGCGAGCACCACTCGCGCTCAAAATATTGAGATTCTCACGTCCGAATGTGTGAGTGGCGATAAAAGGAAAACAAACACTCCTAGATGATGCTACTCAGCAAAGTTTGGGTAAAAATGAGTATATTTCCATATATTTTTTGACTCCTTCGCAACCATTGTGATGACTCGATCAATTTTGAGGTTATGAGCAGAAGGAAAACAAACATGTTTTTACACAAGCCGAATTGCACATCAGTGTGCGAGCGTTAAACGTCACTCATCTCTATTTTAGCGATTTTTCAAACGTACACTCAAAAAAATATACACGCTACTATAAAGTGTTTTGCACTTTGATTTGCCCTACTGGTCAAACATGTGGAAATCGAGTGCGAAACACTTTCAGTAACTCGTCATACCACATATTGGTTTCAACAGCAAAACACTTTCGACACAAGTGTTGTTTCTTGAAAAAACAGTTTTCTGCTTTGCATTTCGAATGATATTGTATTGAAATGCAAAAGTATTATTTTTAATTTTCAACAAGAAAAGCTTTGGAAGCGACTGTTCTTTTTGTTCGATTCAAATGTTTTCACTATTTAAAACCAAAAGAATTTTGATTCACGACAAATATTTTTACATTTTCATTTATTTATATTAACTTATTATTTTGAACTGAATGACGATGTGGCAGACGAAGATGGCGGTTTTGGTGATGGACCTGGGAGAACGCGCGCAGGACATTATTCTACCGGCTCCGGATCTCCAGGAAATCCAGGAGGAGATTGGCCGGCTGAAGAACAACAAAGCCCCTGGAGTTGACCAACTACCAGGAGAGCTGTTTAAACACGGTGGTGAGACACTGGCTAGAGTGCTGCACTGGGTCATTACCAAGATTTGGGAGGAGGAAGTTTTGCCGCAGGAGTGGATGGAAGGTGTCGTGTGTCCCATCCACAAGAAGGGCGATAAGCTGGATTGTAGCAACTACCGCGCAATCACATTGCTGGCCGCCTTAAAGGTACTCTCCCAAGTTTTATGCCGTCGACTAGTACCAATTGCAAGAGAGTTCGAGGGGCAGTACCAGGCGGGTTTTATGGACGAACGCTCCACCACAGACCAGATGTTCACCAGGTACTGCAGAAATGCCGCGAATTCAACGTGCAAACACATCATCTATTCATCGACTTCAAAGCCGCATATGATACAATCGATCGGGACCAGCTATGGCAGCTAATGCAAGAACACGGATTTCCGGATAAACTGATACGGTTTTTCCTCGTTTGTCGGGTGAAGATCACTGCGTCCAGATTTTATACGCAAGTTATCTCAGTAACATGTTTGTCACTGAGATACCTTGGTATCGACTGAACTCAAGACCATCTATTATTGATGAATAGAGATCCTGAGTTACAGTATGTGACTCCCCCATTCTGGCGAGACTAGCTTTATGAAGCCAACCACGTCCTTGGGGATAAGATCCATATGTCAGCAGGCCCCTAAAAGGGCTTGCTGAGAACTTTGAACCTACGTTGGGTGAGTGCACTGCAATAGCAGAGGATGTGTTCTGATGTTTCTCTCTTCTCGTCACAGAAGCGGCAATTTGAGGTTTGGATTGCTCCGATCTTTTGTAGATGGTATCTGCAGGGGCAGTGTCCAGTTATTAGACCGGTGTAGATGTTGAGATCCCTTTGTTGAGACCTAATAGTTGTTGGGTTTTCTTGGGGTTAATCGTTACGAGCCTTTTGGATTGGCTCGTATGGGGAAGTGCATTCCAGTTTGATGTGATTTGACTGACCATATATTTGTTCAGTTCCAATTTTACAGAGCAGTCTGAGATCCCGCAGAAGGGCTCAGGGCCAATGAACCTTTCATTAGATCCATTCCTGGCTAGCTCATCAGCAATCTCGTTTCCCTCTAGACCCGTATGTCCTGGGATCCAATATAGGTAGACTCGATTGCGTATGGATAAGTTTTTCAAAGCCAGAATGCATTCCCACACTAGCTTTGAGTTACAAGTGTAGTTATTAAGCGACTTAAGTGCCGCTTGGCTGTCAGAGAAAATACATATTTTTGCAAATCTATACTTTCTCCTCAGGCATAATAACACGCATTCTAATATTGCATATATTTCCGCCTGAAATACTGTGGGCCACTGTCCTAAGTGGACAGAAATTGTTGTTTTAGGGCCATAGATTCCGGATCCTGTCAGATTATTCATTTTCGAACCATCTGTGAAGAAATTTATAGAGCCTGTTGGAACGCTGGGTCCACCTCCTTCCCACTCCTGGCGGGAAGGAATGAACACATCGTAAGGTAAGTCATAATTGACTACCGTTGACACGGTTGATCAAAGCGACGATGGATCGGGTGATGTGCGTAGTTCGAGTTTCAGGGGCATTCTCGAGTCCCTTCGAAACCCGCAGAGGGTTACGGCAAGGTGATGGTCTTTCGTGTTTGCTATTCAACATCGCGTTGGAAGGGGTAATACGAAGAGCAGGGATTAACACGAGTGGTACAATTTTCAATAAGTCCGTCCAGCTATTTGGTTTCGCCGACGACATAGATATTATGGCACGTAACTTTGAGAAGATGGAGGAAGCCTACATCAGACTGAAGAGGGAAGCTAAGCGGATCGGACTAGTCATCAACACGTCGAAGACGAAGTACATGATAGGAAGAGGTTCAAGAGAAGACAATGTGAGCCACCCACCGCGAGTTTGCATCGGTGGTGACGAAATCGAGGTAGTAGAAGAATTTGTGTACTTGGGCTCACTGGTGACTGCCGAAAATGACACCAGCAGAGAAATTCGAGACGCATAGTGGCTGGAAATCGTACGTACTTTGACTCCGCAAGATGCTCCGATCGAATAGAGTTCGCCGCCGTACCAAACTGACAATCTACAAAACGCTAATTAAACCGGTAGTCCTCTACGGACACGAGACCTGGACGATGCTCGTGAAGGATCAACGCGCACTTGAGTTTTCGAAAGGAAAGTGCTGCGTACCATCTATGGTGGGGTGCAGATGGCGGACGGTACGTGGAGGAGGCGAATGAACCACGAGTTGCATCAGCTGTTGGGAGAACCATCCATCGTTCACACCGCGAAAATCGGACGACTGCGGTGGGCCGGGCACGTAGCCAGAATGTCGGACAGTAACCCGGTGAAAATGGTTCTCGACAACGATCCGACGGACACAAGAAGGCGAGGTGCGCAGCGGGCAAGGTGGATCGATCAGGTGGAAGATGACTTGCGGACCCTCCGTAGACTGCGTGGTTGGCGACGTGTAGCCATGGACCGAGCCGAATGGAGAAGACTCTTATATACCGCACAGGCCACTTCGGCCTTAGTCTGAATAAATATAAATAATAAATATATGTTGAACTTATTATCTAGAATAAATATATCGCATACATTAGTTACATTAGTACATTGGAAACATTACACTAATGAGACATTTTTCATCTGTTCTCGAACGCTCAGTTTTCCATCTCCTGCTGCTCATGAACTTTATGTTTTGGATAATGATTCCGCCAGATCTGTGAAAGATTAAAAAATGATTTATAGTAACAGTAACTTTGAAATTATTCAAGCATCTATCATACCATAAAGCAGAGTATTAGTGATTAATCATAGATTAAATCATGAATCATGAATAATAGGTTATTTAATCATTATTCATTAATCATAATCATACAAAAAATATGATTCAATCATTAATCACTAATCGTTAATCATAGAATTTTACATTTAATCATTAATCACTAATCATATTCATAATTGTTTTGAGTTTATTCATTATTCATCAGTTTTAATCATTGCATACATCGCTTTTATTCATTAATCTTTAATCATAATCATATGAGTTTTATATCTTTTAACAACCCAATTTGGTAAAAATGTTATTTGATTCTTGATCAATATGATAATCATTCAATTTGATTATTCATTATCATTAATCATTAATCATATCAATCGTTAATCATTAATCATACACATAAGATGTCAACATTTAATCACGATCGGTAATCGTTAATCATACTCCAAACGTTTTATTAATCATAATCGTTAATCATTGTCAAAAATTAATTTAATCGTTAATCATAATCATGAATCATTGTCAAAAATAATTAAATCATTAATCACTATTCTTAGTCATAGAGTTGAATGATTTAATCATATCAAATTTAATCATTCATTGGAAGCTTTATTCATTAACGCTCTGCCATAAAGTCAAGCCATGTCCGTCTGTCAATGCAATACTAGATCCAATCATTGGATTTTTTCACATTTTGGTTCCTGTGAATAGAATAATGAAAAACATCATCATTGGACAAATATTTATAATAATTCGTAGTTGATGATTTTGTATATCACATTATAAAGTTTCTACTTACTTTCTGGAACCCGCTTACTACTGATAGAACTTACTATTTTCACTGAGAGAACGCAGAATGACGGATTTACTAACCGTCGCATCATCACCCATGTTTAATTTTTTCAAAGTGAAACACGCTTCAATAAAGTGTAAAACACTTTCGATTGCTCAGATTTTACCTTGCTAGCAAAATAATTGAAACGAAAGTGTTTTACACTTCGAAGTCACTGTTGCTAACCAGTAGGGCAAAATCAAGTGTATTTCAATTTAAATTAAATTATGAATAAACTTGAAATTGAAGAGTGACTGAGAACTGAGTTCCCAAATGTTATATCACTCGAATTTGAAGGGTGAAAATGTTTGAGCTGTAAAGAAATTCTTTTGGAATTAAACAGTAGACTTACATTTACATTCATGTGTGAGAAGTCTTGGATCGAACGTTTCAATTATTTTGCGTGTACTGAGCACTTATGCAAGCCATACACAGAGAAAAAAAAAGTTGGGATTCCAACATTTTTCAATTTTATTTTGAAAGTATGAGAAATTTGGTATTTTTAAGAGCTAAAACTTGCCAGTCAAATGCTAAATTGATTGATTTGAAAGTTTTTTTCAAGTTCAAAGTTCTGATTTTCTCAGTCAAACCTCTCAGAACAAATTTAGTAAAATAATCAAATCAACCTCCACATTTATCATCTTTGGCAACACTTGCAGAAAGAAACAATGTAATTGGCAGCCCACAACTATCTGTCAGTGATAGTTCCAAAAAAGGAAAGATTATTTTTCATGGTAAGTTGAAATTTATTCATAAATTTGTTGATATATTATTATGAAAAACTATTTTGCAGGACTCGGAAGGAAGTAGCATCGTTGCTGTAAAGATCGGGCCCGTATGGCGATATAAACCATGTCGAAGATGTGTCCCCCGAACATCACATACGGCTTGTGGCCTGAGACTTTGTACCAAGTACCAGTCTCGCTTGGAGTGCAAATCTGCCCGCTCATACTGTCCTCAAAGCATTTGTTTATAACCCCGTCGATCTCCTTCACACGCTGAATCGTTTAAGCTGTCTGCAAAGCCATACCGAAGGTAATGAAATTCAGATTATCAACTACAACAAGCTTCAGTTTACCATTAGGGGAAACCGCCAAATGTTGAACGGCTAATTTTGTCGCCTATTGTTGATCTTCCATAAGAAATGCACGTGCGTTCAACAATAGGCGAAGAAATTAGCCGTTCAACATTTGGCAAATTACCCTAATTCCTACAGAACCACCATCGAAAAACTGCATTTCAATGGTTTCTTTCGGCGAGTACACACTGTTACGGTTCATTTTATCTTACATGTTAGTGACAAATGTTTGAGTGAAATTGTGTAATGTTCCATTCCTGAATTTTCTGTGTTTGGGCCTGAAGATAGGCAATTAAAATTATAAATAGAGAAATTCCCAGACACAGACTTAATATTGTTGGTGCCACATGGAACAAATTAGTTAAAGGTGCCCAAATAGGATCTGAATCCTACACCAAATAGAGCTATGTATACAACGGGCTGTTGTAGACAAAATGCAAAACACAATGAAAACACATTTGCGGGATTTGACTGATGGACCAAAATCTTATTAGGAAACCTCATCATATCTCGCAATGGGTAACAAATTGGACGTTTCTCTCGGGGCACAGAGAGATCGTCAATCATCTTAATTTGTTAAATGTGTTTATTGTTTATTTTGTATATTTGTAAAACTTTTTATTGTAATATGTTACATAAAATTATTTTACAAACATTAAAACATTCAACAAATTAAAATGATCGACGATCATGTAAGATGGTCTAGAAGCATCCACAAAAATTACAATAAAAAGTTTTACAAATATACAAAATAAACAATAAACACATTTAACAAATTAAGATGATTGACGATCTCTCTGTGCCCCGAGAGAAACGTCCAATTTGTTACCCATTGCGAGATATGACGAGGTTTCCTAATAAGATTTTGGTCCATCAGTCAAATCCCGCAAATGTGTTGCATTTTGTCTATAACAGCCCGTTGTATACATAGCTCTATTTGGTGTAGGATTCAGATCCTATTTGGGCACCTTTAATTAATTTGTTCCATGTGGCACCAACAATATCAAGTCTTTGTCTGGGAATTTCTCTATTTATAATTTTAATTGCCTATCTTCAGACCCAAACACAGAAAATTCAGGAATGGAACATTACACAATTTCACTCAAACATTTGTCACTAACATGTAAGATAAAATGAACCGTAACACTTCATTGTATCGCTGCAACAATCGGAAAATACTGGCAAAACCAACTACGCTCCGACGAGCCCAATCATGAAAATAAATTAATTGAATGGTAATAAAATGGAGTTTAAAAAAATAATAATAAATCTGTAGAACTTTATTTTGACATGAATTAACAATGCACATGTAAAATTGAGAAAGAATACACCTTGTTGTTTTAAAAGTATTACTAGTTGATTCTAGAGCAAAATGCGCATGTCGATTTGAGAGGAAAATGTTATTTTGAAAAGTTAACTCTTGTAAAAGCTTTTGCTGAGGTAACATTTTCACAATTGTAGATTTAACAATTCTTTACTTTCTACTGAAAATCACTAACTAATTTTCTTAACTTTACCAACATTTTCTTAGTTTTACCAACGATATTTTTTTGTGTGTACTCGCGCCCAAAATATTTTAGCGATTTAAACACGCACTGAGCACTTTTGCGAGCACCACTCGCTCTCAAAATGTTTCAGCGATTTGGATACGCACTGAGATCTTATGCGACCACCACTCGCGCTCAAAATAGTTTAGCGATTTTTTCACACGCACTGAGCACTTTTGCAAGCACCACTCGTGCCAGGCAGGCTTCCAGAGCGCACATTGCGCATCGTGAGCCACATCAAAATTTGTCGCACGATCACAGTTAGTTCGTGTACGTGAGATGAGACTTTTGCTGTCTCTCTATAATTCTCTCCGTCGCATCTCACGTACATGATAATCTGAGTGCTATGCGAATTATTTACGCATCGCATTCTACGAAGAGTGTGTATCATGCTACCGTTTCACATGCGACATATCATGAGACACAGCTCATGAGGCGGTCACATGTGCTGCCTTGAGCCGTACGGCTGTACCAGCTTTGTCTTTTCCTACCTACTCACTTCGCGTTGAAGTAAACGGAAGAGAGCTGAACGCGAGCGTTGTACCATGGTGGAATAGGGTGAGTGTAGGCTATGCAACCATGTTTTGAACCAAAATGAAAGCGTTTGGCGTGTCGTTGATTATAATTATTATAAAATATGCATAGAAACATGTTATTGCAGCGAACTTTACTTTACTTTTCATGAAGGGTTAGTTCATAATCTTTCTTCTTTTTACTCTTTTATGGTATATTTTAGTTCAACCCAAGATCACTTTTCTCCTTGCATGAATGTTGCAATTTTACCCTTTTATAATTTATTTTTCGATTCTACGATGACGTCAATCGATTCGAGATAAAAATGGTTTTCTTCTGATACGTTGAACTTACTCCTGTGTTATGATTTCAACCATTACCAGCCTTTTGAAATTTTGCCATTGGTGGGGGGAACTGGTGTAAAATTCAGTACGTGATTCATTCGCTTAACTTTACTATTTAAGCAATATAGTTTAAAGTGACTCGGGGAGGCACTACACATAATGCTAATTTTCCTATCTTTCGTCTTGTTCTAACTTTTCCCCTCGTAATTCTGGAGCAGAAAATTTCAGTTTCCTGTTATGTGATGTAACTGTAAATGATACTTTTGGTACGCGTTATACTTTTTCAAAGTCATATCTGTTATAGGAATAAATATTTACATAGTATTGGAAATTTAGCGACATGAACAATGAACATATATAAACAACTGAGAATACAAAAAAAAGTATTCGATTGTCAGTTGGATGAAATTGAATTTTACAGACTAGCAAAGTTTAGGCTCATTTCGATTTAAAATATCATAAAGATCAATTTAATTTTACGTTTATTATCATATTCAGTAGCGCCGGCAGTGGGTGGGACCAGTAGGACATGTCCTATGCTTGAAAATACCTGGGTAGGACAGTCGAAGCCTATGATAAGAAAATACCAAATTTAATCAGATATTTGATAGTTTATCAGAGGCTAAACTGACAATCGTGGAGGTTTCGGGGATTGTAAAGGAGAACTCTTTTCCGAAAAACACCTCAGAGTCTGTGAGGAATTCTTTCTATTCCAAAAAAGTTTCAATTATGTTTTGAGATTTTCGAAAAAGTCTTGAAGTCTCTAATAGTTTCTGCTCTTCCATAAAATTGTTGATTTTTTTCTGGAAGTACGTTATTATTTCTGCTAGTTCCTTGAGGCTCAGACAATTTCTGAAATTTCATAATAGTTAACAGACCGACAGATGAATTAAACAAAAGTTGAATATCTAAACGAGGACATAGCCAAATAGCTTAGCTTAGACTGACTATACTTGTCAATGGTATTTTCTCCGTGACTTTTCAGAACGCTACGATCCAAATGAATAAATGTTGAGCTTTACCAGCTATTCTGGATATATACGTTTTAGAGCGCTCATATATAGACCAATAATGGCGCCAGTCCGTTTGTGAAAAGAGAGAAATGTTAGTGTGTAGTTTTTATGCTACTAGAGACCGAGAATACCTCAGAAGTATAGGTCAAGTATTCACTTAGAAAAGTTATGCAGTCTACGCTACATTATGTGATGTATTCTCCAGCAGACCTCCTGTCTATAAGGCAGACGTAGTCACTAGACTGCCGAGCTCATCTCCGGAAGTTAAACTAAATAACAGATTATGCAAATAAGAACTAGTTTATAATGATTGTAGCACATTTGGATGCTTGACGACTTGAGGAAATTTGGAGTATAATTATTTTTATGATTTATAAAAACCCGTAGATAGTACTGAACACTCTGAAAAATTCTTGGATGATCATAAGCTTTAATGGTAGACCATAGCGATATTTCTGAAAGTTTGCTAAAGGTTCAAATTCCTAGAAGCTGGTGATATTTGACCTTTCCCGTCAAAAGTTGCATTTCGTTTCATTGTCTCGATCGTTTCTTTGGCTTATTTAAGGTCAACTTTCCAAAGAACCCATATTTTTTAAGCCTCTAACAATTTCAAAAATCGAAAACAAAAGCCGAAAAAGTGTTTTTTGTTTTAAATTTTAAAAATACTTCGAGGCGTCAAACAATATGGGTTCTTCGGAGAAGTTGACCTTAAATAAAATAAACAATCGATTGAGCGAATAAAAAATGTTGACGGTAAAGGTCAAATTGGAACCATTAAATATTTAAAAAAAAATACAGAAATCCATAGCCACTTCTGAAAATTCGTAAAGATGTTAGAAGACATGCTTCTAGGAAATGATCTAGCGAAGCGAGTTTTATAACTTATCCGAGGATGTCCGAAAAAATCTTTTGATATATGAGAGGACCTTCGGAAAGTCCTTGAAATTCAGTTTTTGTCCAACCCACGTCTAGGGGTCTCAGGGCCTTCTATAAAGAGTTTGTGAGGCAAAAGGCAAAAAGTAACTTGATGTTGAGTTTCACACATTTTATTTTCATTTCATATGATATCAAGTAAAAAAGCTCGTAATCTGAAAAAGCTGTACAGTAAGAATGATAGAATTTATTGTCAGACCATTGTTGGCGCGGACGGTGACTGATATGCGTTGAGAAAAATGGTTTCATTTAAAATCTCAAATTATTGTTATTATATTATACTAGTCGACCCGGCAGACGTTGTCCTGCATAGTAGGCGAAAATACGCGTTCTGAACAGCCCATGCGAAATTTCCATACGATTCTTAATTTTAGTTTTTCACGATTTACTTAACCTCGTGATTTTCGCAGGAGAAAATATCATATAAACCCGTCGGAAACAATAACGAACATATCTGCTGAAGGAATGAAGAAAATCTATCCAGCCGTTTTCGAGTTATGCGGATACGAACACAGACCATTTCATTTTTATTATATAGAGAAGATATATCAAACAATAGTCTGAAGCAAAATATTTTTGTTTTCATTACTTAGATGTTATACGGTTTCTCAGATTTAAGTAAAGGTATCCATGTCCGTATTATAGTAACCAAGAATTTTCCGAATCTGGGTTACTGGTCAAGTTTTATAAGAACGCAGTGTCGTATTCAAACAATAATATTTAATTCTGGCGATTTGACTTTCATTGCTAATCATATCTGAGGATACAAACATTGAATCCTAGTTATTAGTTTGGAGTACTGCGCCTCCCGACACAAAATGACTTATTCTATGAAAATTATGTGTATGCATTTTGATAGCTCATACTCATTTTAGGAGGGAATAACTATGAGTTAATCTACACACATAATGCACGTATTTTACTTCAGAAGATTTAAAACTGAAATTTAAATGATTCATTATTTTTAAGCGTCTTAGGGAAAATGTTACGCAGATAAAAGACCTTACAATTCTTCCATTTGCCTCCACTATTATCACCTTGTTTGTATCAACAGATACGTATTTCGTTTTCTACTTGAAAATTTGTTATTTGTTCTACTTGAAAATTTGTTATCGACTCTACTCGAAATTTAAGCCCAATGTTATCGCTTGGAATCAAAATTTTATATTATATGAAAGTGCGACGGAACAAAGTGTGTGTATGGTTGATGCTACTCCAACAATCTCCCCTCATCGATGCAGTATCCCGTAGTTCATAACGAAGATGACAAAGCAAAGTAGAGAAGCACATGAGATATCTCAATGCGCTGTTGCACATGAGCTTGTCTCACAGCTATCTCAAAATCAAGCACGGTGAGCAGGAGATGCGATGAGATTTGATTCCATGTGGCGCATCGTAAAACGAAGTGCATGTGACAAAGCACATTCGCATAAGGAAAATTGTGTATGCTCTGTTGTTGCGCCTCTCCAAAACAAAACAAAAATGAGCCGAGTTGTCGCATCGCTCACGGTCACATTCGTGTATGCGTGAGATTTTTGGAAGCCTGGTCCCAGGCTACTGTCATGCTATTGTTTAGCCCATCGCCAAATCATAGCCAGGATGTCCCGGGCACAAATTTTTACTACGTTATACTACTTTTCAATGATGACAGCGGTCTATGTCTATTGATGATGATGACACCGCGCTTGTCACAGGGTCGACTCGTGCTCAAAATATTTTAGCGATTTTTCACACGTACTGAGCACTTATACAAGCCCTACTCGCGCCCAAAATGTTTTAGCGATTTGAACACGCACTCAAAATATTTTAGCGATTTTTTACACGCACTGAGCACTTATGCGAGCACCACTCGCGCTCAAAATGTTTTAGCGATTTGGATACCAACTGAGCACTTATGCGAGCACCACTCGCGCTCAAAATGTTTTAGCGATTTGAGCACGCACTGAGCACTTTTGCAAGTACCATTCGCGCTCAAAATGTTTCAACGATTTTTTACACGCATTGAGCACTTTTGCGGGCACCACTCGCGCTCAAAATGTTTTAGCGATTTGGATACGCTTTTATTTATCAGGGTCTGTTCACAAATTACGTAACGCATTTGGGGGGAGGGGGAGGTCCAACTTGCGTTATACTTCGTTACACTAAAAGGTGGGGGAGAGGGTGGGTACTACCATGTTACGCATAACGTGAATAAAAAAATATTTTAAATGTTTTTCATACTGATGGAAGTAAATGCTGACATATGCTCAAGACGATGTAACCGTTCGCAAAATCGTATGAGGTTTTCGATAACTTTGGTGGCTTGTAGCGCCACTCTCACGTGTGAGAGACCACCAGTCTGTTGATTTGCCCGACTTTTTCGAAACAATACATCAGGGGAAATCCTCGAAAGGTTGCTGGCTGAATATTCCAAACCACTTACCCAACCAACGGAAACCCAAACTCGCTCTGCTTATCCCTTATTGCCCCTCGTACTCACTTAAGCTCGCTCAACTCAATACTCACTGACCGAAGAAGAATGTAAGTCTGATATAACCAATCTAACAACGGAATGACTGAACCGTACGAGAACAGTGTGTTCTAAACGGAAATGCTGCAAATAAAATCAATTGGCATCCAGATCTTCTAGTTCAACTTTTATTTATAAAAACTTCATTCGGGTTGGACGGAAAACCAAATGGGCTTATGCTAACCTGGGAAACTATTCATGGCCAATGATTACAATGTTTTCACGTACCTGCGCAGGATTTTCGTAGCGATGGCGGGATTCCGGCGGGGGCCAAAGACGGAGGGCTTTCCGGCGAGGCGCCGAAGACGTAGGTTTCTCCGGCGGGGTGCCGAAGACGCTGAACTGTCTTACGGGGACGATGACGATTCGTTCGACCGTGCTGGTGACGTCGGTGTCTCCGGAGCGTCGAGTTACCGGCGGCTTGCCAGTGGGCGATCGTTGCTCCACAAGATGGCGGTGTGAGCTCGTGCACAAAATGGCTGAATTAAAAGTGCGGAGAGAGTGGCGGCTGGACGGAAGACTTCCGATTTTCGATCCTCCAGAGCGTCCGGAATATCGTTCCCTCGAGCTAGTAGCCCACTTTCCCTTGCGACCCGGCTTCGCGTACCTTTCCGATTCACCGAGCGAAGACTAACTCTTGGTTCAGGTTCGGTCCAGCGTACGATCATTAGCGACGTACGGGGACCGTGCTCTCGGAAACCACTTTGAACAAAACATGTTGATCACAAGATTTACAGCGCCAATAACAATTTAATGCATCTAATGATTCTGCGAACCGATCCTACTATCTAACAGTCCCCTTTCGTAGCTTTGGTCTTCGTAATCGTTTCCGATCATTCCGGCCCATATATTATCAATACAGTAAAGAACCGAAATGGGCGATTAGCGAAGTTGGATTTTTTTCACAATCCGTACACTAAACCTAACTTTATTTGGTGATGCGCTATACAGCGCACCACTTCCGAAATTAGATTTAACGTATGGATTGTAAAAAAAATCCAACTTCGCTGGCGGCTAATTCGGTTTTCTACTGAATTGGTAATACTATCGTTGATTATTCGTATCTTAGTTTTTGTAGGGATCGCTTACAGGGCCTGACACTAAACTCCCTAAATTCCCGCCTTCGGGATATAATCAGGCGCTATTATAAGTCCCACCTTTGTAACCTTAACTGGCGACATCACCAGCAAACGGACTGATAGTGCCATCTAAATGTGAAGGAGATTGTGACGCTCGCGTGACGTTTCTCCTCAAAGCTCCGTGACCTGCTCATTCGGCGAATAGTTACAAATTTGAGTGTCGGGAAAATTCATCCCAAACATCCCATTACACGGGTTGCTTGGTATGGGTAAACGGTAGAAAGGAATCAAGAGTTCTATTGTTAAAATATCGCGCGATACGCCACAAAAGAGGTCCATTTTATATCAGTGGAGATCGGTGTTGCATGAGGTAGTGCGTTTCAAGTGCAAGTTAGAAGACGTTAAGTAAATTATAATCAAAAAGGTTTCAAAACCCATTGTTAAAGTCGCTGTGATAAAAAGAAACTGAAACAGGAAATCCAGGGAGCAAGATCCGGCTTAATTCAGAAGGTATAGGACTCGAATAATGAGGAATTGCTTCCACGTGCCAACGTGCCTTCTTTTGTTTCATGTAGGGCTTAAGGACATTGTTATGCTTCCATCCACACTATAAATCACGCGCTGAAAATGGTGGAATCAGGTAAATATGAGTTAAACTCTCTGTCTAGGAGTGATATCACACCCCAGCTATTACAACCCTGTTCCCACACTCGAGTCTGCAGTTAATATAGCAGTAAGGCTGCATCAACCATCGTCTGGACTATGCTATTGTTCCTCATAGCGATCGGCGGTCGCTCTGGATCAGTAAAGATATAAACAAGGCGCCGACGCATCGGTAGCAGTGGACGATGATGTGGAGCAATAAGTTGTTGGTCAGGGCTGTTGAGCACAGGAGTTTACCTGAGCGGAAATTGCTGATTATCTCTCCTGTCTCCTGCAAGTAGTGACGTCATCTGTATATCTTGGACAGTGGTGAATACGGGAAACGAGAGGACTACTCGCAGGACCGACGGATTAAATCATCGCATAGAGCGATCCGGGTTTTGATCGGGACATCGGAAGAGACAGAGTTTAGTTACCTCTTGACCGGTCTGCAATATACATGGGCAACGGGAGTCCACGCGGTTAGAATTTTAATGTGTTAGCTTTAGTTACTCAATGTTAGTCTGTAAGTGAAAATAAATGTAATAAAGTAGCAAGTTTCGTGTTTGTGATCAGGGAAAATGTGATTCGTGTTGGATTTAACGGAAGAAATACTCGGTGGGAAAAGGAAGTATCCCGAAATTGGACTAGTATCCCTGTTCGAGCCGCAATTGGGATAGTTTGATTGAACCGTATCGACCTAGCTCAAGGTCACACATATCGTCGAGTGTTGGAGAAGCAACCTATGGAGCTGTCGAAGTGAAATTTTGTTCCCCAACATTTTGGTCCTACGAACCGGATGGATTTGAACCGACGAAAGGGATATGGAATTGGAATCAATCAAATCAGGAATCAACAAATAGGATTTGGCGCCATTGCATGCACGAAACAATTGCCGGTAGCCATCAACCAGGGGACAATTGGCGCGGTAGCCATCAATTTCCGAACAATTAGCAAATCGCCATCACTACATTCTTTGGCTGGACATTCATCGGATGGAACCTTTTCATAGGTGAGTTAGAACCATTGCTATATGTCTAGCCGAAGCTTTGTACATACTGGAGTCTAACACCCGTTTTCCCACCCTTGTTATATAATCATCCCATCTGATGTAACGGAGATAATCGAGGAGTATTGGAGGATTTTATTGCTACTTACGTGCGTTTAGCAATAGAGACAAGACTATTTGGCTAAGATGGCTTTAAAGATCGGATGACTGTTTGGATGACTGTTTGGATTCCATCCTGCGACGATTCTTCGGACTACTGAACCTGTTCCTAAACTGGTTTTCCAGGTAAATATTTATGTTCAGTATATGTCCAGTCGTCGTTAGGATTACATGAAACTAATATGCTAAATTTTCCTGCTTTATTGTGGACTGGATTGAATGACTGCTGAGATAATATACGGCGAAAGATAGCGGTGAGCTTGGAAAAGCCTGATCAGTATAATCATCGCTGCACGGTGCATTTCATTGCATCTCGACCATTCCAGAGCAACTGATCCGTAAGCCGTGGTTGAAGAGGTGGCGATGTATTGCTTCTTTGTGGGTGAGTGAATGAATTGTATATGTCACCGAAGCGGGACGCAGAAATATACACATTTTAATTTGAATTTATCCTCTTCAATTCATTGGCCACGAGTCCCTGAATACAAACTGTTCGATACCAGAACAATTATCTGGATTTTGCCTGCTTTTCAATTTGGATTGGTGCTGTTTATGATTTTCTGGGTTAGTTAAACAGTATATGCCTTGCCGAGGCCTAACTATCTGCACACTACATACCTGTTTCCTCTTCTGAATCCCACCCTACAATTGATGAACATTGAGATACTGCTGCCGACTTGCTGTCCTAGCTTTGGTGTTTGGTAGTTTTGCGTAGGATTTGAAATTGAACTGTAAAGCTGTTAGTTCTCCTAGGTGAGTTCTACAGTATATGCCTGCCGAAGCCTAGGATTTCCGGAATACTACATGCCTTTTTCCTCTTCTCCATTTGAACCGATCATTACGAGTTGTGCACCTTGTGCTGTTGCTGTGTATCCGTACCGGATGTGAGCTGAACCAATCGTGACGTTAGGCGTGATCCAGTTGGATGAGGTGTAGTTGATCGTGGGGCAGCATATTGGTCTTCCAGGTAGGCTTCTACAGTATATGCCTGCCGAAGCTTAGGACTTTGGATCTCTACACCATCCTATTTCTCTTTTGTCGAATCAAGTGACGTACACCAACCATGCCTCCCAAGGATAAGAAGCCGCCTGCGCTGAAGCTGTTTATGGTTCAGCTCAAGAACGTCCAGACAGCTTTGGACGACATCTTTAGATTTGTACAGAACTACCAGCCGACCTGTACTGTTAGCGCAATCAACATTCGTCTGCAGCGAATCGATGAGTTGTGGGGGCGGTACGAGGAGACGTTGAATGACATCCAGGCTCACGATGACTTCGAGGATGAGGAAGGAGAATTTGATGACGCTAGGTTAAGGCATAGCGATAAGTACTATGAATGTAAGGCTTTTTTAATGGATAAAGTAAAGGAACGGGCGGGACCTGATGATGTGGATTCGTCGATGCGAGGGAACGAGACGTTGCAGCATGGACATGGTACTCTTGATCATGTTCGTTTGCCTCAAATCAAGCTCCAGACTTTCAACGGTGACATCGACGAGTGGATCAGCTTCCGAGACCTGTATACCTCCCTCATCCATAGAAAGGCGGACTTGCCAGAAGTGGAGAAATTTCACTATTTGAAGGGCTGTCTTCAAGGTGAACCAAAGAACCTCATCGATCCCTTGAAGATAACTAAAGTGAACTACCAGGTGGCTTGGGATTTGCTGATTAAGAGGTACGATAACAGCAAGTTGTTGAAGAAGCGTCAAGTACAAGCCTTGTTCAACTTGCTACCACTATCTAAGGAGTCGGTAGTGGACTTGCATACCCTGATGGACGGGTTCGAAAGAGTGGTCCAGAACTTGGATCAAGTGGTTAAACCCGAGGAGTACAAGGATCTTCTACTTGTAAACTTACTGACAACTCGGTTGGATCCTGTAACTCGAAGAGGATGGGAAGAACATTCATCTATCAAGGAACAGGACACGTTGGCAGATCTAACTGATTTCATGCGTCGTCGGATACGAATCCTGGAATCACTCCCAACGAAGACTTCGGACAGCAAGGGATTCCATCAATCGCAACAGCCAATGAAGCAGAAGTCGTCAGCTGTGAAGGCCAGCTACGGCTCCGTACAATCGTCTGGGGGGCGATGTATGGTTTGTAAGGAGAACCATCCACTTTATCAGTGTTCTTCTTTTCAACGGTTGTCGGTGCGAGAGAGGGAGGCGGTATTGAGGTCAAACTCCCTGTGTAGGAATTGCTTCCGGCCGGGTCACATAGCGAGGAATTGCCCGTCTAAATATTTCTGCCGCAGCTGTAAAGGTCGTCACAACACATTGGTGTGCTTCAAATCTGGGAAGGATGGATCAGCGAAGGTCGCTGCTGCTACGGAACGCAACAATTCTCCTCCTCCGAATGCTGGCGAGCATTCGGGTTCGACATCCGCCCAGGTTGTGAACGTGGTCGCCACCGATTCTACAATATCTGGTGCATCTCAGCAGTTCTCCTCCCATGTACTTCTAGCCACGGCGGTCGTTATCGTGGAAGATGACGAGGGTAGCCAATTTCCGGCTCGAGCGTTGCTGGACTCCGGCTCTGAAAGCAATTTCATCGCAGAACGGTTGAGCCAACGACTGAGGACGCGTCGAGAAAAGGTGGACATCTCGGTCCTTGGTATAGGTCAAGCAGCTTCAAAGGTGAAGCACAGAATTCAAGCAATGGTTTGCTCAAGAATCACGGATTTCTCTCGGAACGTAAATTTCCTGGTTCTGCCGAAGGTAACTGCGGATTTACCAACGGCGAAGGTCAACATGAACGGATGGAAGATGCCTGACGGGATTAGTTTAGCGGATCCAGCCTTTTTCAGCCCCAGTGCGGTAGACATGGTGTTGGGCATCGAGTTCTTTTTGACTTCTTCGAATCTGGTCGAAGAATTTCCCTCGAAACCAAATGCCGACATTCAATGAATCGGTCTTCGGATGGGTGGTGTGCGGAGGTCAAACAAAATCCACGGAGAGTCTACATGTTACCTGTAGCACGGCTACTACAGCAACTTTGGAAAAGTTGATTGCACGGTTTTGGGCTAGCGAAGAGGTTGGTAGTTCGAAGATTCTTTCCACCGAGGAGCAAAGGTGTGAAGAATTGTTCCAGCAGTCGATTCACAGGAATTCGACGGTCGATATACTGTTTCATTGCCGAAGGTTGAGGACGTCGTTTCAAGGATTGGCGAGTCACGGGACATCGCCTACCGGCGTTTTCTAGGCACGGAGCGCAGGTTAGCCAGCGATGCTGATTTACGACAACAGTATCACCAATTTATGGCGGAATACATACAGCTGGAGCACATGACCAAGGTGAAGGATACAACAGAGTCCGAGAAACGTTGTTTTCTACCACACCATCCCGTCATCAAAGAAGCTAGCACCACCACGAAGGTTCGTGTGGTCTTTGATGCGTCGTGCAAAACGTCGTCAGGTGTATCGCTGAACGATGCTTTGCTGGTGGGTCCAATCGTCCAAGAAGACCTTCGATCGATCATGCTTCGAAGTCGCATGAAGCAAATAATGCTGGTTGCCGACGTGGAGAAGATGTTTCGGCAAATCTTTATTCATACGGAGGATCGACATCTTCAATGTATACTTTGGCGTTTCGACATCGGTGCAGTTGTTGACGAGTATAAACTTAATACTGTCACCTACGGGACCAAACCTGCTCCGTTCCTAGCGACACGCACTTTCAATCGGCTGGCAACAGATGAAAAGCTGCAGTACCCGCTGGCTTCCAGAGCAGTTACTGAAGATACGTACATGGACGACGTTATCACAGGAGCGGATACAATTGAAGCAGCAAGCGAACTTCGGAAGCAGTTAGAGGATATGACTTCTAAGGGAGGATTTCGGTTGAGGAAATGGGCTTCCAACAAACTGGAGGTACTGGAAGGAGTTGCCGAGGACAATTTGGCAATTCGTCTGTCAGAAGGAATTAACCTGGACCCTGATCCGACTATCAAGACACTCGGACTGACTTGGATGCCCAATACCGATCAACTGCGATTCCAATTCGACGTGCCGTCATGTCCCATCACCTCACAACTGTCAAAACGGCAAGTGCTGTCGGTGATTGCGTCGCTATTCGACCCACTGGGACTCATAGGTGCAGTTATTACCACGGCTAAAGCAATAATGCAGCTATTGTGGAAGATCAAGGATATCAACAATCAGCCATTGGATTGGGATCGGCCGTTGCCTTCGACGGTGGGTGAGTTGTGGAGATCCTATTATGACCAACTTCCCATATTGAACGACCTCCGTATCGATCGCTGTGTGGTGGTTCCCAGAGCGGTAGTGGTCGAAATCCATTGCTTCTGCGATGCTTCGATCAAAGCATTTGGCGGCTACGTGTACATTAGGAGTGAAAACCATGCAGGAGAAATGAAAGTCCGGTTATTGTCTTCGAAATCAAAGGTGGAACCGTTGAAGACACAGTCCATCCCAAGGCTGGAACTTTGTGGAGCAAGCATTCTTAACAGCACAACTGTACGGGTAGGTTCGTGAATCAATCAAAAATCCAAATCCAGCGTTTTTTGGTCCGATTCCACCTGTGTATTGCGTTGAATCCAAGCATCACCGAAAGTGTAGAATACGTTCGTGGCGAACCGTGTTGCGAAAATCCAGACTTGCACAAATCCGTCACAGTGGCAGCATGTTTCAGGCAAGGATAACCCGGCAGACTTGATTTCTAGAGGTATCAATCCAAAAGATATTGTAGACAATACTTTCTGGTGGGATGGATCGAAATGGCTGCAACAAGAGCGCGAAGGCTCATCAGCGGAGTTGACTCCAGAAGAAGTTGATGAAGAGCGGCGGCGAGAAAGGATATTCTGTTCGGTATCCGTTTAACGAATGGTATTTGGGGAAATTCTCGTCCTATTCGGACCTCATACGTCGAACTGCGTATTGGTTGCGGTTAATGGAGCTCCTTAGAACAGACGTGCAGAACCGAGTTGCAGCAAGCAGTCTCTTGTCTACCAGAGAGCTAGAGGCGGCAGAGTTGACAATAGTTCGATTGGTCCAGAAGGAAACCTTTGCAGCAGAGTGGAAAGCGCTTGTATGTGGAGGAGAAGTGTCCAGGCGATCCCCACTTCGTTGGTACCACCCGTACATCTCTGACGAAAACGTGATTCGTGTCGGCGGTCGCCTTGAGCATTCAGCGGAGACTCAAGACACGAAACATCCGGTGATTCTACCAGCAGGTCATCAATTCACTCGGATGGTTTTGCGGCATTATCATCTCAAGCTTCTGCATGCGGGTCCTCAGTTATTACTCGGAGTGGTAAGGCTCCGATTCTGGCCATTGGGCGGTCGGAATCTGGCTCGTCATATTGTACATCGTTGCATGAAGTGTTTCCGGTCTAAACCTTCACCAATTCAGCAGTTTATGGGTGAGCTGCCACCTTCTCGAGTAAGAGTATCTAGGCCATTCTCTCAAACCGGAGTGGACTATTTTGGGCCACTGTACATCAGACTAGCACCCCGCAAACCGACTGTTAAAGTGTATGCAGCGATATTCGTTTGTCTCTGCACCAAGGCAGTGCACTTAGAGCTGGTGACAGATCTTACAACAGAACGTTTCCTACAAGCTCTTCGTCGTTTTATTGCCAGGAGAGGAAAGTGCAAGGACATATTTTCCGACAATGGAACCAATTTCGTCGGCGCGAGGAATAAAATGATGGATTTCCTAAAACTGTTAAGAAGCCCTGATCACCGTGAAAGGGTTACCAAAATGTGTAATGAGGAAGGAATCGGTTGGCATTTTAGCCCACCCAACTCTCCCCATTTCGGAGGGCTATGGGAAGCGGCTGTTCGTTCAGCAAAAAGCCATTTGCTCAAGGTCATGGGTGAAACATCTCCTTCGGCAGAGGATTTAAACACGCTTTTGGTACAAGTGGAAGGATGCTTAAATTCTCGCCCCCTCACGCCCATGTCAGACGATCCGAATGATTTGGAGTCTTTGACACCGGCTCATTTTTTGATTGGAACTTCCCTGCAAGCGCTTCCGGAACAAAATCTTGAATCCGTTGCTATGAATCGCCTGGATCGTTATCAGCTTATGCAAAGAAAGCTACAAGATTTCTGGAAGCGTTGGCGTAGAGAGTATTTATGTCAACTTCAAGGGAGGACCAAGCGCTGGAAACGTCCAATTAATGTCGAGGAAGGAACGTTAGTTATTATTCGCGATGAGAATGTACCACCTATGAAATGGAGGATGGGAAGGATTTTCAAGCTTCACCCAGGCGCTGATGGAGTTGTCCGTGTGGTTACGCTGAAAACGATGAATGGATTCATGAAACGTGCCGTGGAAAAGTTATGTTTTTTGCCGATCGAGAATGAACAGCAGCTTAATTCAACAAAAACTCCTTAACCCTATTCCTCCCTTGTTCCTTTCGAAGAGGATTTTATTTTATTTTCAGAAATTCGTAATTTCTGGGTGGGTGAGGATGTCTAGGAGTGATATCACACCCAGCTATTACAACCCTGTTCCCACACTCGAGTCTGCAGTTAATATAGCAGTAAGGCTGCATCAACCATCGTCTGGACTATGCTATTGTTCC
The DNA here is from genome assembly GCF_024139115.2 of Armigeres subalbatus. NCBI lineage: Eukaryota > Metazoa > Arthropoda > Insecta > Diptera > Culicidae > Armigeres > Armigeres subalbatus. Next base: position 184,461,113 of record NC_085139.1, read on the forward strand.
CTCATAGCGATCGGCGGTCGCTCTGGATCAGTAAAGATATAAACAAGGCGCCGACGCATCGGTAGCAGTGGACGATGATGTGGAGCAATAAGTTGTTGGTCAGGGCTGTTGAGCACAGGAGTTTACCTGAGCGGAAATTGCTGATTATCTCTCCTGTCTCCTGCAAGTAGTGACGTCATCTGTATATCTTGGACAGTGGTGAATACGGGAAACGAGAGGACTACTCGCAGGACCGACGGATTAAATCATCGCATAGAGCGATCCGGGTTTTGATCGGGACATCGGAAGAGACAGAGTTTAGTTACCTCTTGACCGGTCTGCAATATACATGGGCAACGGAGTCCACGCGGTTAGAATTTTAATGTGTTAGCTTTAGTTACTCAATGTTAGTCTGTAAGTGAAAATAAATGTAATAAAGTAGCAAGTTTCGTGTTTGTGATCAGGGAAAATGTGATTCGTGTTGGATTTAACGGAAGAAATACTCGGTGGGAAAAGGTAGTATCCCGAAATTGGACTAGTATCCCTGTTCGAGCAGCAATTGGGATAGTTTGATTGAACCGTATCGACCTAGCTCAAGGTCACACATATCGTCGAGTGTTGGAGAAGCAACCTATGGAGCTGTCAAAGTGAAATTTTGTTCCCCAACACTCTCTAATTTGACTAAAAAAAACCGACACGTTGATAGGTAGACCCGCGTCAACGTGGATCTTTGGTTCGGGTTGGAATACAATGCAGGAGATACTCCTAGCTCGGAAAATTGAACTGCGCCTATCGTTACCACCATAGGAAAATCATAACGCTATTTCTGATCTCCATGAGCGGGGACATCTTTACCCCGGTAAAATAGCGAGAACTTCCACCCGACTACGCTCCGTTATCAGCGTAACGGTAAGAAACCGCGGACACCCGAACCGTGTACCGTCACACTCAACTAGTCGTCGCGACGCCCGAAAATACGACAAGACTGTTTGCGCCTCAAAGTGAAAGACGTCACAAGAGTGGCATCGTATGTGAGTCCACCGTCGTTAGACCAGTCGTACCGCTGTATTCGTTACCATCGCCAGCTAACTCTCGGCGTCGTCGTTCACGAAGGTAGTAGCCTGACGACACCATCTAACGCGACAAAGGTCGCAATGGACCAATCAATAAGCAAAAACTGCCGATAAGAAATGTGCAGATCACGCCACCGTAGACATGTTCTGTCAAACACACACGAATAGAAATATGCGTATACAGTGCTGCCGTTGTTTTGATGCGGTGAGTGCAAAATGAGTTACCTTGATTGATCCATACAAACTTTCGTCGTCGAGTCACCGTCAAGCCGCTAGTAGAAAGTTTGTCGCCACGTTGTCTCGAGTGTCCGAGCGCCACAACACTAGTTCACTTGCAACATCGCCGATCGTGCTACACCACCTGATCGGGCTACGTTAAGGTCAGATCCACCCTTTATTATCTAAACCTAGAATAAGTAAAACTAATATTAAAATAAGTAGCTTTAATGACAGAAGATCGTCCCGGGACTCAGGCCAGAAAATTGCAATATAGTCTGTACAAAATAAAGTTGCCCGCATTATTTTCTTGCAATTACGATTTTTTTTTTGATTGAAATACGGTTTCTAGTTTTAAATTATTTGAATATTTTGAATTCGGAATTTTTGATTTTTTGGTACCGATAATCTGGGATTTCTTCTAGACTCCTGTTTGTGGACACCGCTGAATGAGCGTGAGCGTTTGAGCGAATTAAAACCCGCCCGTAGAAAAGAGTCTTGAGCTGGCAATCTTCCTTGCGGCCACAGCCTTCCTTCACGGAAGTGGCGCTTAAGCTGTGCGCTGATACTAAAGCCGACGTGAACCGTTACACCTTCTTGGTGAACGCTCGATCAGATTTGCACCTAGGCTTGATTTGGCACGCTAGGGTAACTGGGGATACTCGAGCAGTTAAATACCACTCCCATTTGATTTTATTTGAGCCATAATTGATATCAAAACTCAAACAACACTGTGAACAAGTCCATCCTAGCCATAACCGGAGGGGGTAAGTAGGAAAATATTTTAATTACACAAAGTTATTTCAATTAATAATTCACCATCGACCAAGTGGCACTAAGGGACAAACATTGGTACCTTTCCCGGAATATCATGGTGCCAGTGGAGTGGTCTCTCCAGCCGTATAGCGGAATCCTATTCTGACTTGGTATTTAAACAATGAATATTTCAAAAACATGAAGGAGTTGTGTTTCCTCAAACCGAAAATTTCGGAAAACTGACTAGCCACTTGACTTTAGCTCCTCATTCTTATGCAACGCCAGCAATGGCACTTGCGAGCAAAGCTCGGGAAAAGGAAAAAGTGAAAAGTTTCATTCACTGGAAAGGATGTCCTACAGAGGCTATACGGTTTTCGCTGTTTGCCGAGCTCTGCTGTTCAATGAAAAGAACAACTTGCTTCGAGTGTATTTATTTTTCAAACTGGGAACTAATAGTGAGAAAGAGAATGCGCTACACCATTGCTGTGCATTCATAAATTATAAATAATGAAAAGCTCTCCTCGTGGCAGTCGCCATCCGCGCCAAGGTTGCCGGGACTCGATGAAGTCTCTCCATAAAGATGCACAGTGACGGGTTGATGAACAAATATCTTTGTAAACCTTAAAAGTTGTGTATAGAGGAAGGAACCACTATGTGAGACAAACATTATTTTGTCTGCTGGTTCCACTGCAACCGCAATTACTCATTAGGTATATCAAAGATTACCCGAATCCTAAGTGTATAACCCTAGTAACATTTTGGTTTTATGCTGGTTTTATAACACTCTTGTAGAGTGAAGTATGGTCTATAAGAGCGTTATAAAACTTAAAATGTTACTTGGGAAAGTGCCATGGAAAGATATTTGAGTACCTATCACGACAAGACCATTTGCAGAGAATTAACTATCGCAATGATGCTGCGCCCTCATCAATCAGATTGCATTTCTTTTTAGTGAAAAGCAATAATTTGGCCTTGCGATGGTGCTCGAGTTACATCATTTTTAACTTATAGATTATCTAGCAAATCCATTTTAAACTATAAAATAACCATATGCAATGTAATTACGAATCTTTCAACGGTCTGCAGAGTAAAGCCATTCATCTTTCAAAAGAGGAACTGTTATTGATGGCAGTTTAGGATTATATAAGATGTACCATGAATTTCATAAATTACACCCTGTGAAGATGATCTACCAAATGTTATGAAAAATTCGACTGAAAAAGGGCGGTCTCACTCGCTTGGTCAACACCGGAACAAGGCTGCCTCCACAGCCTAATAGCTGAACTGCTGCCCTTGCAGACCAAGTGAACAGGAGGACAGAGTGTTCCTCGCGTATACTAACGAAAAAGCGTCCAAAGTGCACGCGATATAGGCGCATGCCTCCTTTGGACTGCAGACAAAGTATGTATATCGCCTGCACTTTACACACGTCCTCGCTATGATATACGATCTTGTGTTTGCTGGGCTTGCACAGAAGACAAAGGCAAAGGGGGTATCAATTTTCGAAACGATGATCTGCAGTTTGATAAAATAAGGTTTTATTCGACTGTCTGTCACTTCTCAGGCTCCGGTACGCTGGAGCTTTTCTCAGATAGAAAACCGTACACAAAACGAGAAGGGCGGGGCAATTCTATAGTGATGTTACTCTAGGTGAGACGCAATCCATTTCAGTTACAAGTGCCATTGCTGCCACTTTGGTGATATAGAGTTGATACTTTGTGCAGAAACAGGTGCTATTGTTTAATTAAATGAATTAGTAACAGCATTTCCACAGAATCATCTGGAGTGTTGTTGAGTAAGATTTTCAATTTGTTGGTCCTTCGTTGATGAATAAACAGTAGACTGTTTAGAAAAGCTTGAGTGAAAATTCCTCAGAGTAATTAGCCGGCTGCTTGTTTCAGGATTGTGAAATAGCTGTAAGAAGCTCGAAGAATCTGTGGATCGAGAAGAGAAAACGTAATTCATTCAAGGGTTTATGGTCTCCTGCGAATAGGTTTCCTACCGCTAAAAAGGTATCCAATGACATTGAAACAAAGAAGGCTTTCATTTTAAGCGGCTTATTGCTGTAGGAGATGAATGTGAGTAAATGGCGGTTAACCGAGAGCGGATAGTTGTACCAGTCGCTCATAAAGGCCGAATTGGAGAGGAGATTTGCCTGAAATGTGAATAGAATATCAACAATTGAAATACGTTTTAAAAATTGTTCAATCACCTGATAGTGAATCTCATTAGCATGCCAGTGATAGAGAAAAAGAATAGCTGTCATAGTCATAATGTAGCAAATATCTATAAATATTTGAACTGCTGAGTTTGTCTATAAAAAGAAAAAAAATCACAAGGTTTATGAGGGAGGACACATATGTAATTGATTTTCGGCGTATACTACGTTCAAGTGGTAGGTACACTAACATTAATAAATATATTTTTGTTAGAAAACTTCAAAATACGAAAAAGTATTGTCGGCGTAGCACCAACTTAGAATTCGGAAGTCGGGACTTCCGAACCGAACTTTCTTCCGAAGTTTTATCTGTCAAACTAATTGATGCGTTGTTTAGCGCATCTTTAGACGAATCTATCGCACTATTTATAGTTGGGAAAGCTGCCTGTATCTGGAGAAAAATCCAACTTCGGTATAAAAATCAGTCTAACTTTTTTCCGGATAGACAATATTGATGGTTATTACAGGTTATTACTATCAGGTCTCAGTTTTTGCATTCTACGGTTTGTGGGAAGTGGCGCTCACAAACCCTACACACAGAGAAACAGACGTCTCACTCAACACATGTTCCATCGTTCACCTTTTTAACGGTGGATTCAATTTTTTGTACGTGGTCAATCGGCCACTGATGGCGCTTCCATCAATTTTGCTTGTGTTTGACGTTTACACACTACCGCCGTCTGGTTGCCGCTTGTCCAAAGACAGTGAGTTTAGAATTGGGCGATAATGATTCCGTGACGATGATTTTGATTGCATTTTGTTCTAAGTGAGACGTCTGTTTCTCTGTGCCCTAAATTCACGGCGCATCGAATTTTCATCACAGATGGAGACTGGCGTCTGTTCTGTGCGTTATTACCTGCATTTTGTATTTTGTGAAAAAAAAAACAAACTATTAGGTTAGGGGAAGGTGGGGAGACTTCTTATCGAGAACTAAAGTAGTTTTGTTCTAGCGTAGTTCCTCTAGATAAATGACCTTTATGTGGTGAGTTATTTTTTGAATTGACAACCTTATTTATTCTTCAGGGCAGTTTGTATATTTTGACCTTCCATCTAAGTTTTAGGATATTTGGATTTGAAGCTATTGCCTCAATATGGGGACACTTGATCCTCGCTCCCATGTTAAAAAAGTACCCAATGGAAGATTTATTTACCCAAATGGAGGTTTATTTCACTCAATTTCGGCCTCTACCCCGGACAACCTAGTCCGGAGGATGTGTAAAGATGAAGTTGGCTGGAACGCCGTTTTATCGGCTATCGTCCAAATCGTCTCGCAGCTGGCATGTGACATGTGGTAAGCATGTGGTCACGCATTGTGCGAAAACGCGGGCACACGAACAACAAGTGTTCCGCCGTTTCCTCTAAACCTACGCACACCGGACACTCGGGCGAGGCCGAGTGTCCGAACCGGTATAGGTAATGTCTGAAGCAACCATGGCCTGTAAGGGCCTGGGTCAGGTGTGTCGTAACCAAGCAAATCCGTCTTCCCATTTGCCTTTTACCACCGCATGTTCTCGCCTTAAAAACAGAACACTGAATGATCGTTTATTTTCACCGTTCGAATCATGTAGAATTCCTGTCAGCCTACTGAGATTGAATTTCAAATGTCTTCTCATTAGCTTCTTAGTATGCTGGCATTTAAAATGCCAACTACGATTGAATTCCAAATTCGTTATCATTTTTTCTATTAATGTAATTTTTAAATATTTTAGTCTATTTCATTATTTTTATCATGAAATAAGAAACATGTTCCACTTTATCCATCAATGTAACCAACAAATGCAAATTCATTTTACAGACTAACTTTATTCCCCACAATATTCACCGTCTCTACTCTTTCTTTATTTTCGGTTAGGAAATTGTTTTTGGAGTTGGTCATACGAAAACATGAATTTAATTGTATTCTTAATTTCATACCGGCGCAGTTGTTTATACATCAATAACAACTGTGAATTTTTTATCTGTGGCTCTAAAGCATTGACGCTGTCCTTAAACTGCTCAGATAATACTGTTTAAACTATTGATTTACTAAACCATTACCTAAACCAATCTAACCCAAATCCAATCCACATTCTATACAAATCCAATCCAATCAACATCCAATCCAAATCCAATCCAAATCCAATCCAAATCCAATCCAAATCCAAATCCAATCCAAATCCAATCCAAATCCAATCCAAATCCAAATCCAATCTAAATCCAATCCAAATCCAATCCAAATCAAATCTAAATCCAATCTATATCCAATCCAAATCCGATCCAAATCCAAGATTTTGAGATACTTAACCGAATTGGCAAACTTATGCAATTTGATGCCACCAAGTAGATGAATTGCAAACAAAACCATCTTCAATTCAGCATTTTTTTCCACAACTTTTTAGATTACGAAAACTTTCCAAATCTCACCGACAACGAGATATTCAAATCAACCTACCATCTTGAACAACAGCTCCGTCAATCAAATAAATTTAAGACTTAACAAATATTCATCTCATTGATTTTGGTTTTCTCAACGACTCTGTAGAAGACAATTTTCCAAATCTCACAGATGTCAAGATATTCAACCGAACTGCCAACGTACCTGTCAATCTAACGCGCTGCATAGCGGATGAGTTCCAAACATAACTGATAAGGAGCCGTACACTTATTACGTAAGCAATTTTTCTGGGTTTTCGACCCCTCTCCCCCATGTAAGAATTTTCCCATACAAAGATTTTTTATTTATATGGCGCGTAAGATATTGACAGACCCCCCCTTCCCCCATAAGTGCTTACGTAATATGTGTACGGCCCCTAACTGATCTTGAAATGGTAGACCAATCGTTTTCGACCTTCGTTTTTTTATATATTTCTCAATATTGCTTATTTTGCTCATTGAAACACAATCTATTATTTTCTTTTATCACTATTCTGTCAAAAATCTCTCTCGCCTATTGACACTCCTTATTTTTTTCATATGTGTGTAATTTTTTTTCATGACTTTTCTTAATTTTTTTTGCCATATTATTTTCTCGCGTTCTCTCTCTCTTTCTATTTGCCCTTAGCATATCATGGCTTATCTTTTTTTTGCCGTTCTCTTTTCCAACTTAGGCTTACCATTATTTTTTGCCATTTTTTCAGACTGAGGCTTACCATTATTTTTTGCCATATCTCGTCTGGGGTTTACCTTTTTTTTACCCTTCACCAATCATAGCTTTTTTTTTTTTGCCATATTTTTCACGTCGGAGGCTTACGTCGGAGCTTCATTCAGCTTTTCTTCTATTGCTGACCTTTCTTACCTTGTAGGGAGTAACGACTACGCCATTGTCGTAACCAAGCAAATCCGTCTTCCGTTTTGCCTTTTACCAACGCATGTTCACGCCTCGAAAACAGAACACTGAATGTTCATTTTCACCGTTCGAATCATCTAGAATTCCTGTCAGCCTATTGAGATTGAATTTCAAATTTCTTCTCATTAGCTTCTTAGAGCAAGATTACCGGTGGTGAGTTTAAGCCGTTTGGCAGCGCAGTATCATTACTTGACACTTTACCGGTCGCTATTAAACGCGCTGCTATAACAGTAGCGCGACTGACAGGTGACCAAATTTGGTAGCGCGATAAGAGCGCTGCTCCCAGTACTATTTCTGGGGGATGGCAGTACTAAACGTACTCGCTCATTCTCGCTCACACAGGCACCCGTCCCATGCGAGTCTGACTTGGGTGCTCGCTCTATCGCACCCTCAAACACACCCTACATACTCTGTTGCACCTCTGTCATGCCGTGTGAGTCTAACTTGTGTGCCCACCCTTCTCATGCCATGTGGGTCTAACTTGTATGCCCACCCAAACCCTTGATTCATTAGGCTTTCATCGATCGTGTACGTACACGCACGTTTCACGCACACTTTTACTCGGTTTGTTTGCAACCACGAGCAGCTGTCACGGCTCGCTCGGCTCAGCTCGCTCACGCTCCTATGAGTCTGACTTGTGTGCTCACCTCTATCATGCCGTGCGGGTCTGACTTTTGTGCCCACCCTTCTCATGCCATGTGGGACTGCTCACCTCTTTCATTCAGTTCGCGCTGACACATACTACTCGAGTCATTCGACCTAACACTCCCTCTGGCATCCCTTGTGGGACGTTTCGCTTAGGTTCCCACTTCTGACATACCATGTGAGTCTGACTCACCTCGTTCATGCCATATGAGACTAGCTCAACTCGACTCAACTCATTCCTTTCGTACCATGTGAGACTGACTTGGATGCTCACCCACACTCCTCTGCCACGCCGCGGGGTATCAGTAGTCATAGGAACCAACATTCCTGCGCTACTCCCAGCGCGGCATGTGCAGTCCATACATACACCTATTCATTCACACTTCTGCCATGCTTCGAGGTGACGATCTCGGTTGCCACCCACTGCGCCAATACCTCTGCATGGGCAGATCATTCACACACTTCTCCGCGTTCGGCACTTTCGCTCTAACTAACCAATCACAAGTTAGTCATGCTTGTCGATTGTTGCTCGGCGCGCCAGATTCTCTGCAAGCTGCAGGCAATCTGAGTGGTTGCAGTCGAGACTGCGTTCCACTTCTCCACCGCTCGACACATCCTCTGGATAAGATTACCCGGAGTTGTGTCCCGGCCGCAAACGTCTAGCATTGCTCTTCTTTCGACGTCGAAACGAGGACATACGAACAGTATGTGCTCTGCAGTTTCGTCAACACCTGGGCAGTCAGGGCAGATGGGGACCTCCGCGTGCCCAAACCTGTGGTGGTACTGTCGGAAACAGCCATGACCTGACAGGAATTGTGTCAGATGGAAGTGAACGTTAGGAATCAGCCGGTGGGTCCACCTACCTTTCGAGGAGTTATCCCACTCGCGCTGCCATCTGGCAACCGAAGTCACCCTGGTACGCTCGCGGGTTCCTCTGGTGCCACGTAGGTCAAAACACTCCTCGTCTTCCCGGATGACCAGCCCGACTGGCATCATACTCGCTATCACGCAGGATGCGTCGTGCGATACCGTGCGGTAGGCCGATATCACCCTGAGACACATCAAGCGGTAGGTGCTCTCTAGTTTCCGCAGGTAACTGGTTACCCCAGTGCTTTTTCCCAGGACGGGCCGCCGTACCTAGAATAGATGCGGCAACGCCTGCCAGTAGCCTACGTCTACTGGCGCACACCTTGGAGCTGTTGGACATCATCCTCGATAATGCCGCCACAGCAGTCGAAGCCTTCTTGCACGCATATTCGACATGGCTACCGAAGGTAAGCTTGTCGTCTATGATGACCCCAAGAATCTTCAGACTCCGCTTTGAAGTGATCGCGACGTCTCCTACGTGTACAACTGCATGATGCGCCGACTTGCGGTTGCTGACGATAACCACCTCCGTCTTATGTTGAGCGAGCTCAAGGCCTCTCGCACTCATCCAGTCCGCCACAGTGCTGATCGCGTGTTCTGCGGTTAGCTCTACTTCGAGGATTGACTCCCCGTAGACCTCTAGGGTTACATCGTCAGCAAAGCCGACGATCTTCACACCAGGAGGGAACTTTAGCTTCAGAACCCCGTCATACATCAGGTTCCATAGTACCGGGCCCAGGATTGACCCTTGCGGGACTCCTGCGGTAATAGGAACACTTTTCTGACCGGCATCGGTCTCGTATAGCAGCACACGGTTCTGGAAGTAGCTTTCCAAGATCCGGTACAGTCCCACCGGCAGGCTAAGCCGGTGTAACGAGAGCGCGATGGCATCCCAGCTTGCGCTGTTGAATGCGTTCTTCACGTCCAGTGTCACCAACGCACAGTATCGAATTCCTCGCCTTTTCCGTTGGATCGCTACCTCTGCAGTCTTGAGGACTGAATTGATAGCGTCCACCGTGGACTTACCCTTCCGAAAACCAAACTAGTTACTCGACAGGCCATCCTTACCCTCTGCGTACAGGGTGAGCCTGTTGAGGATGATCCTCTCGAGCATTTTACCCGTCGTGTCGATCAGGCAAATTGGTCTGTACGCCGATGGGTCACCCGGAGGCTTCCCGGTCTTCGGCAGCAGTACCAACTTCTGCCTTTTCCATCTCTCAGGAAACAACACTCATCCAGGCATCTCTGCATAGCTAGCCTGAACATGTTCAGGTTAGCTATGATCGCTGCCTTGAGTGCACTGTTTGGAACTTCATCGGGGCCTGGAGCTTTGTTCATCGCAAGGGTGTTAGCTACTGCGAGTAACTCTTCGTTCGTCACCGGAGCCACCGGAGCTACGGGAGAGCACAACGAGGTACCACTCTCCTTCCCCGGAAATTTTCGCAAGTAAGGACGCCTTCTTCGGCTGAAGAAAATAGCACTATCTTATCGACCGACGGGGTAAATATTTTAACAACCAACGTACTTCCAACAAGTTCTTCTGAAATTCTGAAATTTTGATTTACTGTCAAAATTTCAATCGCATGAAAAGCCCAGCTAAAATGAAGGAAATTCATATTAACATCTTAAGCTCGTCCTTCTCGGTTATTTTGGCAACTGAAACCAGCTGGGATGAAAGCGTGAATAGTGAAGAACTTTTTGGAAGCAGCTTTAACGTATTCAGGGACGATCGCGATTTCTTAGAATCCAAAAAAAAGTCTGGCGGTGGAGTTCTAATCGCAATCTCTAGCAATTTTGATTCAGAAATAATAACTACAAAAAAATATAAGAACTTTGAGCATGTTTGGGTGAAATCTAACATTGCAGGAGAAACCCATGTTTTCTCCTCTGTGTATTTCCCACCGGAACATGCGCAAACAACATCTTATGAAAGTTTTTAAAAACTGCAGAAGAAATTTTATCGGGACTTCCACCTGAAGTCAAAGTACATATTTACGGAGACTTTCACCAACGCAGCGTTGACTTTATTCCGGATTCAGAGAACGAACAAAATCTACTTCCAGTCGCTGGGAAAATGAAACACTTATGTTTATATTTGACAGAACTGCTAGCCTAGGACTTAACCAAATCAATCACATTAAAATCAACAGAACTGTTACCTTGATCTCCTACTAACCAATATTCAAGAAGATTTCTGTGTGACTAAATCATTGAATCCCTTATGGAAAAACGAAACATTCCACACGGCAATCGAATACTCTGTGTTCGTTCATGAATATAAAAAACCCAGCGACTGTGACTTTGAAGAAGTCCTTGAATACAACAAAGCAAACTATGACAACATAAGACATAAGCTAAGTAGATTTAACTGGAAGCAAATTTTAGAGAATGAAGGTAATATTGAATCTTCCGTTGATGTCTTTTATAACATTATTTTGATATTATTATTGACGAGGTCCCAAAAAGAAGAAAACGACGGAGCGGAAATTCAAAATATCCAATTTGGTACAATAGGCAAATAAAAAATTTAAAGAATCGCAAACAAAAATTACATAAAACTTACAAGCTAGACAAGACGAATGAAAATTTGGAAAAATATTTGAACATCTGCGATCAATTAAAATTAGCAATTGATGTAGCATTTGAAGAACACAAAACGAAAACAGAAAACGAAATAAAGTCATGTCCAAAGAACTTCTTCAATTACGTAAAATCAAAATTAAAATCAGACAATTTTCCGTCAACCATGTATTTAGACGAACGCGTCGGTAATTGCTCGGAAGATATCTGTAATCTTTTTGGAGATTTCTTCCAAGAAATATACACCACCCTTTCGGAACCAGGTCGCGACCTAGGTTTTGTTGCGCCCAACCCAGAAGGCGCTAGGGAAACCCGTGTTAATCAGATCATGGTGAACGGTATTCTAAACGCTTTAAAAACTTAGATGCATCTAAAGGCCCTGGTCCTGATGGTATTCCACCGATATTTATGAAGAGTCTGGCTAAAGAGCTGACTGCACCTTTGTTTTGGCTCTTCAGATTGTCATTGGAATCCGGAAATTTTCCCAGGGTATGGAAAAGCTCCTATCTTGTGCCTATCTTCAAATTAGGCAAAAATCTGACATTCGTAATTACCGTGGAATAGCCATTATCTCTTGCATTCCCAAACTTTTTGAATCCATTATCAAAGAAAATTATTTTCACAACTTAAAAACAGAATTACGAATAAGCAGCATGGATTTTTCAAAGGTCGCTCTACCGCTACAAATTTAATAGAATTCATTGACTATTCTCTTAATGCAATGGATAATGGTAACTACGTGGAAGCTCTATACACTGACTTTAGCAAGGCGTTTGATCGTATTGACATTCCAATGTTACTCTTCAAATTGCAAAAAATTGGAATTGAGCCAGGACTCCTTAGATGGCTTGAATCTTATCTCACAGACCGGCAACAAATAATAAAATTTAACGGAAAGAAATCCAATCCCATTCAAGTCACTTCAGGAGTTCCACAAGGCTCTCATCTTGGCCCTCTTTTATTTATATTATATGTAAATGACATTACCTTCATTCTCAAAAATATAAAGATTTTAATTTATGCCGATGACATAAAGCTATTTATGGAAATAAAAAATGAAGACGACATAATCATATTCTATACATGGTGCAGAAAAAGCCTATTGCAACTGAATGTTAAGAAATGCAACATAACATCATTCAGCAGAAAAAGAATACACAAATTGTATTAGGGAACAATACTGTAGAAAGACACGAAAGAGTTAGGAATTTAGGAGTGATTTTAGATTCGAAACTAACTCTTGTTGATCACTATAACACAATCATCCACAAAGCTAATAATATGCTAGGCTTTATCAAGCGTTTTTGCTTCAACTTTCAGGATCCCTACACAATCAAAACACTATATATTTCATATGTACGATCTATACTGGAATATTGTAGCATTGTATGGTCGCCTTATACAACCACACATGAAGAAAGAATAGAGTCAGTACAAAAACAATTTCTATTATACGCTCTTCGTAAATTAGGTTGGACGTCATTTCCTCTTCCATCTTATGAAGCACGTTGCATGCTTATAAATATACAAACTTTGAAAGAACGTCGAGAATGTGCAACGGTTTCATTTGTTAACGATATAGTTTCTCAACGTGTTGATTCAACTGAAATTTTATCGAAATTTAACTTTTACATACCTTCTCGGCTACTTCGACATAGAACATTATTTTTAACCAACCACTGCCGAACAAATTACGCCAAATTTGGGCCTCTCAACCGAATGATGGCCGTTTACAATCAACACTGCGAAACTATTGACTTAACAATGTCTCGGCATAACATTAGACAGTATTTCCAAAGAACAAACATTACAAATTCAGCAATATAAATTCAAAATCAAAATTATACATCACTTTACTAAAAAAAAACCTATTATTTAATTATACTATAGCATTACAAAAAAACATGTATATGTATATGTACTAGTCTACGTTGGTTGACGAAATAAAATAAATAAATAAATAAATAAATTTCGGCCACACTCCCAGCGCCTTGCAGCGCAGGAGGAGGCCAGGGACTTGTGGCTCGGGACGGGAAGAGTACTTCGATAATCCTCGCCAACCGGTCCGGTGACCGTTCGGGGGGTGAGCCCCCTTTGGTCTTGGCCATCACGATCCTATAGGCGTCACCCCACGGATTCGCATTGGCACCCTCGCACAGGTTGTCGAAACACGCTCTTTTGCTGCTCTTAATGGCCTTGTTAAGGGCCAGTCTCGCAGCTTGAAACACTTCCCGGCGGATCGCTCTTTCCTCCTCGGTGCGGGCTCGTTGCGTCCTACGTCTAGCCTTGAGGCAGGCTGATCGTAGGGCTGCAATTTCGGCACTCCACCAGTATACCGGGCGTCTGCCATTTCTTGGCAGGGCTTTCCTCGGCACAGTAGCATCGCACGCGCGTGATAGGACAGCTACCAGCGCATCCCCGCTTAGACTGTCGGTGTTGGCCTCCAGTCCCAGGGCCGCGGTGAAAACTTCCCTGTCGAAGTGATTGGTCTTCCACCCACGGACCTGACAGGGATCACCCGCCCTCGGACGCTGCACACCATAGTTGATCTTGAAGCGAATTGCTAGGTGATCACTATGGGTGTATCCCTCGTCTACCCTCCAGTCCAGGTCCGATTCCAGACTGTTGCTGACAAACGTTACATCTATCCATGACTCGGCCCCATTCCTATGGAATGTGCTACTGGCTCCGTCATTGACAAGCACTGCGTCGAGTTTTGCAAGTGCCTCGAGTAACGCTTGTTCCCTCTGATTGGTGCAGCGGCTGCCCCACTCTACTGCCTAAGCATTAAAGTCTCCCGCTTTAACGAACGGGCTCCGACCTACTAGGTCGGCCGATAGCCTGTCGATCATCTGGTTGAACTGTTCCATTGGCCACCTTGGTGGGGCGTAGCAGCTTCTAATAGAACACCCCATTGATCTAGGCTATCGCGACACCCTCCGCGGAGGAGTGTACAACCTCTTGAACGGGGTACCTTCCCGTTGTGCAGATTGCCGTCGACCTAGACCCGTCTGCCACCCAGTTGCCATTGTCGGCAGGGACGTTGTACGGTCGGACAGGAGGGCGACATCGATCCTCGACTCCGAGACCGCCTGCCACAGCAGTTGCTGGGCAGGTGCACAGTGATTCAGATTCAACTGTGTTACTTGCACGGCTTTTCCGATTGGCTGCTCCGAAGGGACACGCAGGCCCGCCCATAGCATGGTTCCGGGCCTGCTTTACTGGCGCAGATAAGGCACCTGGGTGACTTGTCGCATTCCTGCGCCTTGTGTCCCTCCTCGCCGCAGCGACGACACATCTTGCTTCGGTCTGGGCCCTTGCAGTCCATAAGACTTGTGCCCGGACTCAAGGCACCGGTAGCACCTGTCCACTGAAGGTGGCTGGAGCAAGCTTACTGGGCATACTGACCAGCCAATCTTCAGCTTCCCTTTCTCCGTGACCTTTTTGGCGTCAGCCACCGGTAGTCTGAGATAGGCTACCTGCATACCAAAGAATCCCCCTCTTAGACGTACAGAGGACCGCTCAACCTCTGTGCCGCACTGCTCTTTGACGGCAGAGACGACGTCTTCCGCGGTCGTGATCTCGTCCAGCTGCTTACACTGGAGGGTCACTTCCGCACCCAACGACCTGACCTGAGCGCCGTCACCCAAGACCTCCTGGGCAAGCTTTTTGTAAGCCACCCCGCTGGATTGCGCGCCACGCTTCAGTACCAAGATCATTTCACCGTTCTTGGTACGTCTAACGCTGCGCACGTCCTGGCCCAGGGCCGATAGGCTATCGGCCGCTCGCAGCGATTTAAGGACATCGGCGTATTTGTCCTTGTCGGTTTTCACCAACAAGGCCTCGCCTCTGTCTCTCACCTTCTTCGTAGGTCGAGGGGTGTTTGACTTCCGCACCCTACTGACCAGTTGCCAAGGATTCGCATCCCCTTCGGCGAGTACCGATGGCTGGCTGGGGCCAGCTTGTGGCTCAGCAACTTGTGCCTGTCTAGTGCCTTTTGCCTTCTTGGGCACACGCCCTTCAGGCTCCGGTGCACCATCCAGGCGACGCTTCGCCTTAATGGTAGCGCGTTTGGGTCGCTTCGAACTTGGCGTTTTCTTGCCCTCACTGGCCGTAAGGGCGGTCGCCTCTTTCACCGCAGTAACACCGCTAGGGAGAAGAGGGCATTGGTCTGCGTACCTTTACTTTCTCTGCTGCCGCTACACGCCTGATATAAGCGTCCTGTTCTTGTCTTGCGACACGAACAGCTTGCCGGAGCACCAACAGGCTCTGCTTAAGCTCCTTGTTGGTGTTCTGCCAGCCGCTTACGAACTCGATGATCTCGTCGAGTTGCTCGGCCACCACCCGTATCCCTGGTAGTGGCTCGTCAGGCGTGCAGGCAGGGCTACTCCCCACCACCACTGGAGACTCTTCGGTACTGCCAATAGCAGCAGCCGTCATTCCACTTGCCCAGTCTTTAATAGGGGACCTTGCTAGACCCCTTTTGGCAAAGGGGTCCGTCACCTCCAACTCCAAAGACTGATTACGTTCAATGCTCATTGCTGTATGGGTCCCCCTTGCGGCTGCCGCCGAATCCTACTGGAGTAGTCGCCTTTAGTGATCCCATGGTTATCTATGCCTGCCTTGCGGCAAGCAGGGAGGCTCATGCGAGGGTTGACTCTGGCCTGTTCAGAGCCAGATCAGCGCAAGTCAGGAAAGGGCATCTGAGCCTACTCCCACCCAGTAGGCAAAACTGGATGGCAGGATTGGGCAGCGTGCTACAAGGCCCGCCA
Organism: Armigeres subalbatus; assembly: GCF_024139115.2. Lineage (NCBI taxonomy): Eukaryota > Metazoa > Arthropoda > Insecta > Diptera > Culicidae > Armigeres > Armigeres subalbatus. Next base: position 184,477,544 of record NC_085139.1, read on the forward strand.
CGGTTTTATGGGACGGAAGACAGCCTAGCCATTAGCCCACTCGCCGTTTCGAGTCGGTGTCACCTGGCCCTACTAAGAGAGTAGAATGTCAGACTGCCAGCCCTCGCTTCACAATATAACAATATCCAAATACAAGACCAATACACGCAACCAGTATGCCATATTCAGGGTCTTACTGGTATCAACCCTGATGTGCCAGTAGCACTGTTTTTGAAGCGGCACACAGTCGCTTTGATAGAGTCTGATTACGGGCACTTGGGTTTTTTTGGGAGGGATTTTAGCAGAGCCCACTGCTAAATCCCACCACGCCCTAGGCAGTTCTCCCTGACTCGCAGACAGCTGGGGAGGGGTCGTCAAGCCCTTGGACATGGTCCCTGCTGCCCCCATGTTCTTAGTATGCTGGCATTTAAAATGCCAACTACGATTGAATTCCAAATTCGTTATCATTTTTTCTATTAATGTAATTTTTAAATATTTTAGTCTATTTCATTATTTTTATCATGAAATAAGAAATACGTTCCACTTTATCCATCAATGTAACCAACAAATGCAAATTCATTTTACAGACTAACTTTATTCCCCACAAGGTGGAAAGTGATTTCCCCATGGCGCCTCTTGACCCACGTACGTATCTCCGGTATCAACCTATGTGTCCATCTACCCTTAGTGGAACTGTCCCACGCACGCTGCCATTTGACCATTGAGGCCAACCTGACAGTCCTACGGATGCCTCTCTTGCCGCGCATTTCGAAGCACTCTATGTCTTCACCGATAATGATGTCAATAGGCATCATACCGGTGATGACGCAATGTGCATCGTGCGACACGGTACGGTACGCGCTCGCAACTCTTAGGCACATGAGCCTATACGTACTTTCTAACTTCGTTCTGTAGCAGTTAATACGCAGGGCCGTGCCCCAAGCTGGCCCCCCATACCTCAGTATGGACAGAGCAACGCTAGCCAGAAGCTTGCGCTTGGGCTTGCTGGCATAAACCGCAGAGCTATTGGACATCATCCGGGACAATGCCACTATAGCTGTGGAGACACGCTTGCAGGCGTAATTGACGTGGCTACCAAAGGTGAGCTTATCGTCGATCATTACCCCCAATAGTTTGATGGAGCGTTCAGAGGTGACCATGCAGTTGCCTGCCCTTATCACCGCTTATTGCTCCGACTTTCGGTTGTTAACAACTAACTTCCTGGAACTCATCCACTCCTCCACAATTGCGATCGAGTGGGCTGCAGTCAACTCCACCTCTTCGATCGATTCGCGTAGACCTCCAGCGTAATATCGTCAGCGAAGCCGACGATTACCACGCCCACCGGGAACTTCAATCTCAAGACACCGTCGTACATGACGTTCCATAACACCGGACTCAGTATGGAACCTTGCGGAACCCCTGAGGCTATGTCAACGCACTTCCGACCCGCCTCCGTGTCGTATACCAGTACTCGATTCTGGAAGTAGCTTCCGAGAATCTTGTACAGGTACTCGGGAATTCCAAGACACAGGAGTGCATCTGCAATAGCTGCCCAACTGGCACCATTGAAAGCATTCCTGACGTCGAGAGTCATTACTGCACAATAGCGAACTCCCCTCCTCTTACGCTGGATAGCTATCTCCGTGGATTTGGTAACCGACAAGATAGCGTCTACGGTCGACTTACCCTTTCGGAAGCCAAACTGGTTACTCGATAGACCATCCGCACCCTCCGTGCGTATCAACAACCTGTTGACCTGTCCCCGCCGTATCAAGCAGGCATATTGGTCTATATGACGACGGATCCCCCGGTGGTTTTTCCGCCTTTGGCAATAGGACCATGCGGCGCAGGTTCGCAATTGCTTGAGTCCACCAGTAAGCCGGTGGGCTCCCATTCCTAGGGTGGACTTTTCTAGGCATGGTGGCATCGCATGCACGCGAAAGTACTATTATCAGCTGCTCGCCGTTCAGACCGAGAATATTGTGCTCGCGGCGGAGCGCTTTCTTAAACACCTCGTCGTCGAAGTATGATGTCTTCCACATACGAGGTCTAGGCCTCGCCCCTTCTTCCGTCCGCTGAGTGCTGGTCGTATAGTCGATACTGTAGCGAACCGCCAGGTGGTCGCTGTGAGTGTAGCCATCATCTACCCTCCAGTTCGAACTACTCGTTTGGCCAGGGCTCCAGAACGTAACGTCGATAATCGACTCGGCACCGTTCCAGCTATAGGTACTTTTGGTACCGACATTAGCCAAGTCCACATCCAACATGGCCAGTGATTCCAGCAGGATCTGCCCCCGTTGATTCGTGGATCGGCTTCCCCATTCCACGGCCCAAGCGTTGAAGTCCCCCGCTATCACTACTGGCCTACGCCCCATAAAGTTAGCCATCAAACAATCTAGCATTCGACCAAACTGCTCGATCGACCATCGAGGAGACGCATAGCAGCTGCAGAAGAAGACCCCGTTGATTTAGGCAATGACGAAGCCCTCGTGTGTCGAAGACACCAACTCTTGACTGGGTATTTCCCCGTTGTCCATATCGCCGCCATTTCAGACCTATCGGTGACCCAACTACCGATCCTGGCGGGTACCCGGTAAGGATCTACCATGATGGCGATATCTGTCCTCCATTCAGCATCTGACACAGCAGTTGCTGTGCTGCATCACTGATGGTTCAGGTTTAGCTGCGTTACCTGCACTGTGATTTTGCAGCACGCTTAAACGCTGGGCACTTCGCCGGCACTGGGCCAGCCCATGGGGTGCTTGCTGTTCGCAGCTTTGCTGGAACAGATCAAACAGTTGGGAGGGTTCGTGCAGCATTGTGCCTTATGTCCTCCAATCCGCAGCGTCGACAGAGCTTGCTTCTGTCAGGGCCTTTGCAGTCCCATTGCTTGTGCCCCGGTTCCAGGCACTTGAAGCAAACTTCAGGTTGCTCATATATGCCCACAGGGCATACCAACCACCACCTTGACGCCCCCTAACTTGACTACCTTGGAGGCGTCCGCTGCAGATAGCCGAACCAATGCTACCTGTGTCCCTGCCGGACCTTTCCGTAGCCGAACGGCTGCGGTGGACGCCTCCACTTCACACTGTCGCCGCAGTGCCGTGACGAGCTCTTCGACTTCGGTGATCTCGTCAAGGTCTTTAACCCTTAGATTCATCTCCGTCGTGAGTGCCCTCACCTTGACCGTCTCGCCTAGGACTTCCTCCGCCAACTTCTTGTAGGCGGCGCCCTTTTGCGAGACGCCCCGCTTTAGCTCGAGGATCATCTCGCCCATCCGGGTACGTCTTATTCGACGTACGTGGGCGCCGAGTCACCGAGCTTGACGTCACTCCTCATCGCCTTCAAGACGTCCGAGTACTTAGCCTCGTCCGTTTTGATGACTAGGGCATCGCCCCTGGAGCGATTGGCGCCTACCCTAGACTTCTTGCTACCCTCATTCGCCTGGGCCTTCTTTTCGGTCCTTGACGTCTTCGGTTTCCTCTTGTTCTTGACCAGGGTCCAGGAGGCGTCATCCCCCTCTATTTCCCTGGTCTGGGGCGGCTGAGAGCTCTCAGCCTGCCGTAACCCCTTACCACCGTCTTTCCAGGGTAGACGGACCTTTCCAGGTCCTTCCTCCCCCGGTTTTGGAGGTACCTGGCTGGGGTTCAGCTTCCCAGCCCCACTACCCTTGTTTGGGGTAGTAACCCTCCGCGTTTTGGGGCGGCCCCCAAGGAGCTCATCCTGTCTCCCTCGTTTTTGTGTCTGCTCCGTTGGGTAGACTTTGGCAACACCGTCTTCGCTGGCACGCCCTCGGTTGATTCGACCTTGCCCAAATCCGCGAATTCTTGGGCCTCAGTCTGGGTAAACCTTGACTCCACAGATTTCACGGATTCGCACTTGGCCGTCCCGACCGCCGTTTCCAGCTTGGCGTCCAACATCGACTTTCGAAGTTTCAGAAAGCTCCTCTTGAGGTCCTTACTGATATTATGCTTCGATGACGCAAAGTCGATGATGGCGTCCAGCTGTTCCGTCGCCACCTCGAAGGCCGAAAGCTCATCGCGTTTGCGGTTCATCGCCTCCACAAGCCATGGGCCGTCAATAACCTCTACCGGCGTTTTTTTAGCCGAGAGGAAGGTTAAGTGACCCACGCTGGCGCTGCGCACTGAGCTTGCGAAGGGGTTGTCGCCTACACAACTACCACTAGTTAAAGAATTGCCTTGGTTTTCCATTTTGGTCCCACGAGTTGCTCGGGAAAAGAGGTCCACCACGCTAGAGCCCAGCATGATGCGGTAAGGGACAATTACTGTGGAGGGTGCCCAGGTACCCCACAGGCTCCGTTAAAGGCCTAGCTTATTATTTCACCCCCCTGGCCATGCATCCCCTCGGCACGGGTCGCTTGACGCCTTGGGATTAGGGGTTAGGGACGATGGTCCCGGTCTAACTCGCAGTGGCCATGGGGAGGGATCGTCAAGCCCTTGGACAAAGTCCCTGCTGCAACATAAAAGTTTGAAAGTACTTGAAATGACTCTCAGTATGAGCAGTTATTTCGTTTGTTCCAACCATATATCCTATCTCGTCCACCACCATTGCCATATAATGCAACGACAAATATGATGAAATGCAGTAATAAACTTGGTATAAGAACTCCAAAAACAGCTTAATTTAATTAACTTTTAAAACTTTTGCATATTTTATATCCAGCTTTCCACGCTCGGTAATGACTAATGGCGGCTTGTTGGTGTATAAAAATCAATCGGTCACTGTACTTTTTGACACTAGCTGGAGGAAAACTCACTGGCGAAAAGGCCTTTTTTCCCTTCCCAGCAAACAAGGTGACTCTAACTTGAGCCTAACATAAGTGTAACCTGTTAGAAAGTTACGCTAACATTTTCACTAACTTTAGGGTAAAATGAGACTAAAATTATACAGATCTGCAACACTTTTGTTAGGTATGTTTATGATTTCAAGACAAAATTTTCAAAACGACTTATCTGCTTTTGTAAACAAAATTCAAACAACGATTTGACGAATCTGAAAGCTCTCTCACGCAAACCAACACCATCAACAGGCAGCGGAATCCTTCACCTACCTATTGATGGTGTTGGTTTGCGGGAGAGCTATCAGATTAGTCAAATCGTCGTTTGAATCTTTGTTTACAAAAGCAGATAAGTCGTTTTGAAAATTTTGCAGGGTTGTTACGACTACGCGGATTTCGCGATTTTCGCGGATTTGGCGCGGATTTACATAACGATTTTAGGGTTTCGCGCGGATTTGGTGCGGATTTAGATTTAGGTGAAAATTTAATAAATAAAATGCTAGATGTAAGGAAATTTATTTGAAAATTAGTTTTTAGTCTTTTTTGATGGGCTTGATTTTCATTGGCAAATGTTGTTTGATATGTCCAAACGCTTAGGGGTCGTACACTCATAACGTAGGCACTTATGGAGGGAGCGGGGTTTGTCATCTTCATACACTCCATATAAATAAAACAAATATATTTGTATTGGAAAAATCTTACATGGGAGGGTTGTTGCCATTTTTAATCATATTTGTCAGTTTCTGATTGGTTATTTCTTTTACGATGAAGCACTCAGCATGATGACATTTTTCGAAAGTCTTTTCGTCAAGAATGCTTTCATAGTGTTGACACATTTTGTATTGCTTTCATAACGTTCATCCAGAACGAATATGGGTTTATTCAACAATTAAAAACATAAAAATGTTCTTTCATTTGGATTTTATGCAGATGCTTCATTTTGATAAGTGCTTTCGCAGAAAGTCGTTGCAAAATAAGAAGATGATTCTCAAAAAATGTTTTTTAAGGTTTTTTGCGACATTTTTTAATAATTCCGATGGTATTTTTACAGGACTATCAGGAAACGAAGAAACCTCATAAAGAAATTTTTCACAAGGACCCTATGAGGATCCTTGTATAAATTCCTTGTAAATAAATTTCCACAGCCTAAAGAGGATTTTTGCAGCATTTAAAATCCGAAAAGTTATAAAAAAATTGGAGGAATATCCGCGGAATTTATTTAATTTCTGCAAGAATTTCTAAAGCGTTTTCCGCAGGAACTCATGAAAACATTTCCGCAAGTAGGGTCTAAAGATTTTCTGCAGTTTGTTTTTGAAGAATTTCCTTGAACTTACATCAAAATTCCCAAAAGAATTTCCAAATACATTCCCAGGGGAGCTTTTGTACAATTAAAGAGCGACTTCTGCAGCAGATCCGAGAGTAGTTGGATTTCTGCAAATGTTTCAAAGAAAATTTCCAGGAGAATTCCAGGAGGATCAACCACAGCAATTTCTGGGATAAATCTGCCCACAATAATAATGTGAATTCTAGAAGAAGTTTTCGCAGATAGTCTCAGAGGTTTCGGCTGCAATTCAAATACGATCAAAAAATTGCAAATTAATTTCCACTAAAAATGTCGGAATTTGTGCATGAACGCTTATAGAAACTTGTTAGAAGAATTCAAGGGGAAATAACACACATAACGACCTGATTTCAGCTAAATTAAACGTTTTTTTTTCTCTAAATTTTAAGTTATTCTGTAAAATTCCCAAAAGAATGTCTGTTGAAATTTCTGAAAATATGCCTCTGAAATTTCCAAAGAAATTTATTTACGCTTGAAAATCTGGATTCTGACTGGCAAATCAAAGGAGCTTAAGCAAACATATTAGATTTTGTATTATTTGTTTCTTGATACGAATTCAAAGAATTGTTTTATGGAAGTTTTGTTTAAAACTGGAGCTTGTCTAATTCCTTAATCTCTACACAAGTTTGTTTTGTGAACAATAATTACAACAAAGTTGCATAATTGATTACTTCAGAAGAAATTACGGTTTGGCAGAATTTTAATTATTTGCCAAGTTTATCTATAATTAATTATGATTAAATCTGACCTGAACATTCTTTGTATATAAATGTATCTTTTGCCGAACTTTTGTCGAAGTTCGATCAACAAAACATCAACTGACAATAACATAACAAAACCATCATCTCATTTAAAAAGCGGTGCTTATTGAAAAAGTTTTGACTGTTTAGTTCTTGTTCACTTTCAGTTCAGGTTCAGTACTTCTAGTGGTGAATATTGCCATCTAGAGTGGTTGTAATACTATCTGCGGGTTACTTAGTATGTAGAGAAAACTGCTTATAGAATACTAAGTTGAAAAGCAGGCCAAGTTTCAGTTGGAATAATAAAAAAATAAGAATATTATAAAAAACGAACATGAAGAGAAGACATTCAGTAAATTGCGATAAAAAATTGATATTTCACGTGTATTTGCTTAGAAATTAGTTCAAGGTCGCGCGGAATGGATTTCATGTCGCGCGGAAATGGCGCGGATTTGATTTTAGTCGGCGCGGATTTGGCGCGGAAAATATTTCAGGATCTTCGTAACAACCCTGATTTTGTCTTGATTTATGCATATTTTAATCTAACCCGTTACCCTCACATTAGATGAACGTTAGCTATGTTTCGCTTTAGGCGATTAGGCAGTGGTTAGGGTATTTTCGGGTGGGATTTCATGCTGGTTTATTTACATCCAGCTGTCATACGAGCAAAAAGTGCATGTATTGGCGCGAAATATATTATTAACCAACACAAGCACACTTTTGCACCGAATGACAGCTAGATGCAAACAAAACTGAATTAAATGAAGAATAGTTCGGTTATTTATGTGCAATTATTATTTTTAAAGTTCTGTTTGATTGTTTTACAAAAGCTTTTCACTTTTCTTTTAAAATAGGTATCGAATATACCCACAGCTTCCCGGCGCTGGAATAAAGTTCATGATTTTGGACTGCCTATGAAGCCGACGTAGTCTGTAAGACGAAAAATCTTCATGAATTCAAATAACCTCGTGAACATCAACACAGAATTTACCTGACTAATTGTCGGTATCTGTTGTTACAAGGCTTTCTTACTTGTGGCGTTTTTCTCGCTGCAGCACATGCATTCCGGATGGAGGCATCCACACGGCCTTGATGACTTGAAATTCCCATCATCAATATAGATACTCGTGAAGGTGGGATAGCTTCTCTCCAAGATTGGCCAGTAGGTCCGTGTGGTGCTACAAGAGGTATGTCCGAATGAAAAACTCTGGCAAAACCACTCGTTAAGTATCTACCTACCATCACAAACAGTAGCACAGCACTAATGACCATCGTCGGCAACTCGATCAGCAGCCTCAGCTGGTTCAGCAGCCGGTTTATTCGAATCCGATTTTTAAAGTTGATAAATTTACCGCATCCGCCATCGATGGATTTTACTTCCGTTCTGCCACCAGATTGATGCCGGCATCCACACGATCTCTGTAAATATAAAAGTATTTGCAATTCATTGTTTTTATAAACAAACAACACAAAACTTACCTGGCACGGCACTGGAAGAAGTGGATCTCAACCGCGCGGACCAAACGATTTGATTGCTCGGAAACTTGGACATTTTATCCATCATTGTTTTTTTTTCAGCACCTCAGCAGTGCGGTTGCATACAAAAGCAAAACAGTCACAATTGAAATATACACGTACGAATACTATTGCAACAGCATAAAATCATAAAAAAGGTTATGTATTTGCACTGCAACATAACTAACATCCCCTAACTAGTGTCTAACGTCGAACTGATTGTTTGCTGGGCAGGAACGCCATTGAGCTTTCCTCCAGCTAGTGTCAAACAGTACAGTGACCGATTGATTTTTACACAGCGAAAAGCCGCCATTACCGAACTGATAATAAAAGGGTATAGTTGTAGCAAAACCTTCAACTGTGTTTATTACTAATAGTTTAAATAATTTCAGATAATTAGTGCTCATTGGCTTTGGTGAGATTTTCTGGATTTTGAGGCAACCAGTTGCTGAATGAGACGATTGTTGACGATGTGACCTACCCACAGGAAACTGGACCGGGCAAGGCGAGAAGTAAAAAGAAAGGTAAAGCAAAATCGTTAGACGACCTAGACACTCAATTGATTCACCAAATCCCGAACGCGGTGATCATGATGGCCCCCAGCGAGTTCTTCATCTATTTCCTGCCAACGAACCGTCGGCAGCACGTAGAGACAGCGGAAACCAACATCATTGTTTTGCAGTACTAACAGCGTTACTATTCTATAAGAACCGAGCAGGAATTGTATCAGTAACAGTGAGTCACCGAAGAAAGTTATACCGTGGGAATGTTTGGCCTGTTCAGGTTGGACCCACGCTTGGTACTTATTGTTCCAGCAAATATATCTAACAGTTAATTGTTTCTCGCGCAATTGATGGGATCTTTGTACTTTTAAAACTATGTTTAACAATTGATACATTAATTGAATGAGAGGGCTTGTAATCCTACGAATTTACAATAATAGCTGCTTTTTGATTTCGTTGAGTATACTGTTAGGCAAAGTTAAAAATATATATATTGAGCCACAAGTCTATATGTAACCACAAACAAACAGAATCAACAATTTCATAGTCATGCAAAAAATCTCGACATCTGTTGTACTAGCTTAGGCAAACCTCAAACCAGATGGTGGTAGTGAACAATTGTCATATTCGAGCAAAACCGATTTCCTACCTGTCTCAACAAGTGATATCCAATAAAAACAATAAAAAGACTGAAATTGATTTTATTATTTTTCTATTGTAAAACAATAAATAAAAAGAAAGAAAACCCTTAGATATACCATCTTTTCTATTGTTTTGAGTGCATAAATCATCCCATAAAAGTACAGTAGAATCAATTGTTTTGCTCTAAATTTAGTATGGAAAATTTTCAAATTTTTTATTGTAAAGATACATAACAACCCCCATTTTTTATTGTAAAAGTTCCATTTACCATTGAATAAATCGTGGAAAACCATAACCTCTTATGTGATTTAATTGTCAAAATTACATAACATTTATTTGTAAACCTAATGTATTAATTGGTGTTGTAACAATAAAATTTATAAATTTTCTATGGTATTTTTTATCCGGGTAGGCATCGTCACATCGCATGCACGGGTTAGTACATCGATTAACTCGTCGCCAATTAATCCCGTTGTTCGCGTCTCCCATCGTAGTGATTTCTCCAAGAGTTCTGGGTTGAACTGCGAGGTGCGCCATCCTAGATCGGCTTTGCCGGTCCGCCTTGTGGTTGCTACGGGGGTATACTGGATCATAAAACGAATTTCCTGATGAACGGTGGAGGTATGCCCCTCCATCTGGCTCCACCGTCCATCCCGCGCTGCAGAAGATCACATCGATGCATGAATCACCTCTCGGTCCCCTGAACGTTGGCACTTGGCCTTCATTCAGCAGGACTACGTTCAATACCGCTAGCGACTCTAGCAGGGTATGACCTCTAGCGTTTGTGGATCGGGATCCCCAGTCCACTGCCCACGCATTGAAGTCGCCTGCTTTTTTTTTTTTATTCTTTATTTAGGTGTTTTTTCAGTCGCCTGCTACAACTAACGGTTTTAAGCCAGTTAGTTTTGCTGCAAGAATATCTACTACCCTAGTAAACTGCACTATACTCCACCTGGGAGGACAGTAGCAGCTACAAAAAGTAAACACCGTTTACCTTTGCTATAACGAAACCCTCATCATCAGGTGATGATACTATCTCCTGGATGGGATATCGCCCGCAAGTCCAGATGGCCACCATCTGAGACTTATCCGCAATCCAACTACCGTTACCGGCAGGGATGCGGTATGGATCGGACAGCAAAGCTACATCAGCTTTACACTCAGTAACCGACTGTTGTAGCAGCAATTGAGCCGCCTTGCAGTGGTTCAGATTCAGCTGTGTTACCTGCGTGTCTGACAACTGATCTGCATGGAGCAAATTGTCACTTTTACTTACGGACTAATCGAGCAGAATATTTTTCCGAAAGTAAAGTGACAGCTCCCACACTGAACCGATCGCGCACGTACATTTTACCTGAATATTCAGGTAACCTCTTGAGAACTTGAATATGATACTCATCATGTGATGCACTTAGAGTTCACCGATATAAACGTGACTTCTACCGTAAATTCGGGTGAAATCTACGTGAATTTTTGATAAATTATATATGGCATGATGGTAAATAAAATAACTGTCACGACTTGCATATGCTACAACATGGCGACATCAGTTAGAATATTGCAAGGCGGATTTTGGTTCTTTTCTTGTATATTATCATTCTGCATTCTGCAGCAGGCTCACGTAAGTATGAATTTCGAATAAATCTGTCTTGGAATCATTTCTAATATAACATAATTTCAGAATGCGGAAAGGCAATGTGTATGGGTTTCCAGATTATAGCCAAATAGAATTTCGCCGAGAAAAATGACGCCAACATTATCATAAAAAAATCAGGACTGCAGATATATGTTTTGCCAGGATTACGGTTATCAATAAAAGTGTATTTAAGGGGACTTGCGGTGGCACTCCAATCTTTCTGTAGTTGTACCATAAAAATCATCAACTCAATATTAGTAGTCGTGAGAAACTTGACACAGACAAACTTGAGGCAGACAAAAATAAACCCTTTTTTGTTAACATCCGATCACCGTAAACATTGCATTAATATGATCGATTTCAGTCTGATTTGCACTTAGAATTACGCAATACGGTTTAACTATGTCATAAACTATCGAAATGTGTCCGAAAATCAACAGATTTGCTTTGATTTACGTTGATATTTATATGTTATGTTTTCATTATGCTAGCTGTTTATGTTCACATCTTGCGACATTGTTGCCAGCTCTTCAAACACACAAATATCATAATTGAAATTTGCTGCGTTTTCTCTTTCATTTTTCAAGACGTTCCAAAGTAGAATAATAATGATACACTACTAAAAATCCACACATATTTATTGGCAAAAATCCATAGATTCAACTTATGATGTACACATAACACATAACATAACCATTCTCCACGCGAACTACTTATAAAATATATATCCAAATAAACTTTATGTGTGGTCTCGAATTAGCAATTATTTAATTTATGTGTGGTTCTATATCGATTATCCTTTCCGTCCCCAACGTCTGTTTTTAAGGGCTTTCAAAAATCTAAACTGCTGTAAAAATCGCATTTCTTGACCGATTCTTTCTTAACAAGTTGCATTCCATCCGGATGGATCTTAATTTTTGATTTATACTAATTTTGAGGCCATCCACGGTACGGTTCCAGAATTATTCCAGATTCCGTTGGGGTCAGTTGCCCCCGGAATAAGTGGCCATTTACAATTTTAAGTCAAAACAGGTCGTGCGACAACTCAAACTTCATGATTTCACCAACCAATGATGCAAATGACATTTTTGCTGTTCCTGGCCCACTCGGACTCAATCTGGCCACATCGGTCACAATTCGGGGGCCTACGGAATGGCCATTTACTAAATTGATTCAAAACAGGTCGTGCGACACCTCAAACTTCATGATTTTACAAAGCAATGATGGGAATGATATTTTTAGGTTCCTGACCCACTCGGATTCAATCCGGCAACCGGTCCCAATCCGGGGACCAAAGGAATGACCATTTTCTAGATTTATTCAAAATAGGTCGTGCGACACCTCAAACTTCTTGATTTTACAAAGCAATGATGAGAATGATATTTTTATGGTTCTTGGCCCACTCGGATCCATTCCGGCCACAACCCGGAGGACCTACGGAATGGCCAATTTTCTAAATTGATTCAAAATAGGTCGTGCGACACCTCAAACTTCATGATTTTACAAAGCAATGATGGGAATGATGTTTTTGGGGTTCCTGGCCCACTCGGATTCAATCCGGCCACATCGGTCACAATCCGGAAACCAACGGAATGGCCATATTCAAAATTGATTCAAAATAGGTCGTGCGACACCTCAAACTTCATGATTTTCCAAGCAATGATGGAAATGATATTTTAAGGGTTCCTGACCCACTCGGATTCAATCCGGCCACATCGGTCACAATCCGGGGACCAACGGAATGGCCATTTTCTAAATTGATTCAAAATAGGTCGTGCAACACTTCAAACTTCATGATTTCACAAAGCAATGATGGGAATGATATTTTTAGGGTTCTTGGCCAACTCGGATTCAATCTGGCCACATCGGTCGCAATCCGGGGACCTACGGGATGGCCATTTTCTAAATTAATTCAAAATAGGTCATGTGACACCTCAAACTTCATGATTTTACAAAGCAATGATGGGAATGATACAAGGGCTTAGCCGGAGTGGGCAGGTTGGGTCAAAACGTTCGTTCGAAAATCTTTCTCATGTAATTGTAATTTCTCCTTATCTAGAAACCCCTAACTAAATTAGTTTTTTAGCAAATTCATAAGGAAATTCCTTGAAGATTTATTTTCTTCTCCAATTTTTCCTTCTAGACATTTCTTTGGCTATTCTTCCAGAAAAATCTCCTGCATTTATATACATTCGGGAGTTCCTTCAATAATACAAACGAAATTTCCTTCCTAGAAGTTTCTTTAGAAATTTATGACGGAAATCCTCCGATTTCGCTCCACAATTGCACTTGTAAATCTATAAGAAATTCCTTCGGAAATTCTTCTAGGTACTTCCCGGACATTCCTCCAGGATTATTATTATTTATTCAGACTAAGGCCGAAGTAGTCTGTGCGGTATATAAGAGTCTTCTCCATTCGGCTCGGCTTCCATTGCTACACGTCGCTACCCACGCAGTCAACGGAGGGTCCGCAAGTCATCTTCCCCCTGATCGATCCACCTTGCCCGCTACGCACCTCGCCTCCTTGTTTCCGTCGGATAGTTGTCGAGAACCATTTTCACCGGGTTACTCCGACATTCTGGCTACGTGCCCGGCCCACCGCAGTCGTCCGATTTTCGCGGTGTGAACGCGGTGTGGTTCTTCCAGCAGCTCATGCAACTCGAGGTTCATTCCACGTACCGTCCGCCATATGCACCCCACCGTAGATGGTACGCAGCACTTTCCTTTCGAAAACTCCGAGTTGGTCCGCGTTGGGGCGCGTTGGTCCTTCACGAGCATCGTCCAGGTCTCGTGTCCGTAGAGGACTACCGGTCTAATGAGCGTTTTGTAGATTGTCAGTTTGGTACGGCGGCTGACTCTATTCGATCGGAGCGTCTTGCGGAGTCCAAAGTATGTACGATTTCCAGCCACTATGCGTCTCCGAATTTCTCTGCTGGTATCATTTTCGGCAGTCACCAGTGAGCCCAAGTACACAAATTCTTCTACCACCTCGATTTCGTCACCACCGATGCCAACTCGCGGTGGGTGGCTCACATTGGCTTCTCTTGAATCTCTTCCTATCATGTACTTCGTCTTCGACGTGTTGATGATTAGTCCGATCCGCTTGGCTTCCCTCTTCAGTCTGATGTAGGCTTCATCCATCTTCTCAAAGTTACGTGAAATAATATCTATGTCGTCGGCGAAGCCAAATAGCTGGACGGACTTATTGAAAATTGTACCACTCCTCCAGGAACTCTTGCTTTAATTCCTCCAGGATAACTTTCAGGAGTTTTTCCGGTAATACCTCCATAAATTTAATAGTGAAATCCTCTAGGATTTCATTCTGGAATTCTTTCCGCTATTACTTCAGAATATCCTTCAAGAATTTATCTAAAAATTTCTTTAGAAATTTATCCAGGAATTCGTCCATATATTTCCTCGGAAATTCTCCCAGGTATTTTCCCGGGAATTGCTTCCGGTACTTCTCCAGGAATTCCTTCAGGAATTTCTCCCGAAATTTTTCCGCGGAATTGTCCTGGAATGCTTTCCGGACTTCACTAGAAATTCACTCCAGAATTTCATTCGGGTATTAATTTGAGAGTTCCTCTGAGATATCTTTCAAGAGTTCTTCCAAGATTTTCTTCAGAACGATCTCCGGAATTCATTCGGTATTTTCTTCAGCATTTAATCTGGGAATTTCTGCATTAATTTCTCCTGGTATTTTTCCAGAATTCCTTCAGATATTTATCCAGAAATTCCATCATGAACTTCTCCAAGAATTAGTTCAGGACTTCCTTGTGAGAATTCTTCCGGAAGTGCTTGTGGTACCTCCTCCAGGAGTTTTTTCCAAAAGTTCCTCCGGGAATCCCTCCAAGATCTTCACAGGGAAATCCAGGAATATATATTTCAAGAATTTCACGGGAAATGGGATTTCGGAAGTTCCTCTAGAAATTCAACTATTCCAACGACTGTTCCTCTGAAAATTTACCCGAGAGTTCCAGCAGTAGCTCCTCCGGGAATTCAATCAGGCTTTTTTTAGAATTTATCTACAAAATCCTCCAGAAGTTCCTCGGAGAATTTCTCTGGGAGATCTTTTGAGAACTCTTCCAAGAGTTCCTCCTGGAATTCTTACGGAAGTTCATTTGGGAGTTCATCCAAGAGTTTTTACGAGAGTTACTCTAGAAATTC
This sequence comes from Armigeres subalbatus, assembly GCF_024139115.2. Classification (NCBI taxonomy): domain Eukaryota; kingdom Metazoa; phylum Arthropoda; class Insecta; order Diptera; family Culicidae; genus Armigeres; species Armigeres subalbatus. The sequence goes on from NC_085139.1 coordinate 184,492,869, forward strand.
TTCCTGTAGTTCTTTAGGAAATTCCTCCACAAGTTCCACCGGAAGTTCCTCCGAAAATCCTCTGATAGTTTCTCTGGAAATTCCTCCAGGAGCTCCGCCGGAAATTACTCCAGAAGCTCCTTATTAGAGCACCACCCGGGGCATACTGCCGTAGAAACTTCCGGAAGAATGCACATAGAAACTGCCGGTGGATCTCCCGGAGGAATTCTCGTAGTAACTGCCGAAAGAGCTCCCGTAAGAGCTCTCGGAGGAATTTCAGGAGGAACTCCTAGCAGAATTCCTAGAGGGACTCCCAGAGAAACTATTGGAAGAACTTTGGGAGGAATTTCCAGCTAAATTTCTGAAGAAGGACTAAATGATTTCCTGGAAGAGCTACTGGTGGAACCAAAGTGTAAAATAATCGAAATTTTTTAGTGAAGACCATTTTTCTTCATTTGTCAGTTCACTTCCGACACATTCTAGTCGGCTCTGGACAGTCAATATTCAGTTGAATATTAGTCATTGAATATTTATGCACATTTTACAAATTGATAAATTATCTGAAATCTGAACATGTTTCAAATAAGTAAAGTGATTTATCACACAGGACTGAATCCGAGGCACTTTCAGTGGTAAACATCAACATAAACAATGCTAATTATGTTTTTTCTGCACATAGTAAACACATTCAGTGACAGTCGAATGAATGAGTTCGTTGAGTAATCGTCGGACTGTGTCATTCTATGTTTCGAATATTCATGCGATGTTTGTCAAAATTCGGACCGAAGTTGCTTCATGAATATGAATATTTTAAGCTCTGGGTGGAACTCCCGGAAGAATTCTTGAAATAACTTCCGGAGGAATTTCTGAAAAAACTTCCGGGAGAATTTTCAAATGAACCCCGGGGGAACTGCCAGTAAAACTACCAGAAGAATGATCGAAAAAATCTCGGATAATTCATCTTATACACAAATCTCGTCTAACTGAAACCTTTCTAGGGGTATGTAGCTGAGCTGGATCATCATCATCATCGGAGGACCTCCCGGAGATTACCTTCAGGAGCTCCCAGAGAAATTCTCGGTGGAGCTTCTGGAGGATTTTCTATATAAATTCCTGGAGAAGCCTAAATGAATTCCAGAAAGAAAGCTTGAATGAATTCCCGGAGGAAATTCTGGAGAAATTCCCGAAAGAGGAACCCCCGTAGGATCTGCCGATAGAACTACCGGAATAATTCTCGGAGAAAATCCTGCAGGAACTCTTTGAGGAACTGCCGGTGGAATTCCCGAAGGAACTCCAGGAGGAATTTTCAGAAAATAAAAACTCCTGAAGGATGTCCAAGTAGCAATCTTGAAGTTTCCACCGGAATTCTTTCAGGATTTCTTGAGGAATTAATCTAGGAATTCCTCCAAAAATTCCATTGTTGATTTCATTTACGGCATAATTTCTGAATAAATTTTCCTGCGTCCCTGGATTGTGACCGATGTGGTCGGATTGAATCCGAGTGGGCCAGGAACCCTAAAAATATCATTCCCATCATTGCTTTGTAAAATCATGAAGTTTGAAATGTCGCACGATCTATTTTGAATCAATTTAGAAAATGGCCATTCCGTAGGTCCTCCGGTTTGTGGCCGGAATGGATTCAGTGGGCGCGGAAGCCTAAAATATCATTCTCATCATTGCTTTGTGAAATCATGAAGTTTGAGGTGTCGCACGGCCTATTTTCATTCAATTTAAAAATAGTAATTCCGTAGGTCCTCCGGATTGCGGCCGGAATGGATCCGAGTGGGCCAGGAACGATAAAATATCATTCTCATCATTGCTTTGTGAAATCATGAAGTTTGAGGTGTCGCACGGCCTATTTTCAATCAATTTAGAAAATGGCCATTCCGTAGGAATCCTCCGGATGTGGCCGAAATGGATCCGAGTGTGCCAGGAATCCCAAAAATATCATTCCCATCATTGCTTTGTAAAATCATGAAGTTTGAGGTGTCGCACGACCTATTTTGAATCAATTTAGAAAATGGCCATTCCGTAGGTCCTCCGGATTGTGGCCGGATTGAATCCGAGTGGGCCAGGAACCCCAAAAACATTGATCCCTTCATTGCTTTGTAAAATCATGAAGTTTGAGGTGTCGCACGACCTATTTTGAATCAATTTAGAAAATGGCCATTCCGTAGGTTCTCCGGATTGTGGCCGGAATGGATCCGAGTGGGCCAGGAACCCTAAAAATATCATTCCCATCATTGCTTTGTGAAATCATGAAGTTTGAGGTGTCGCACGACCTGTTTTGACTTAAAATTGTAAATGGCCACTTATTCCGGGGACAACTGACCCCAACGGAATCTGGAATAATTCTGGAACCGTACCGTGGATAGCCTCGAAATTAGTATAAATCAAAAATTGGGATCCATCCGGATGGAATGCAACTTGTTGCGAAAGAATCGGTCAAGAAATGCGATTTTTACAGCAGTTTAGATTTTTGAAAGACCTTAAAACAGACGTTGGGGACGGAAAGGTTATATTAGGATGGAGCTATTGCAAAAATCTATAACGGCGACACATATATTTTATATAGATATTTTTTGGCAGTGTATAATTACGACATAAGTAAATAACAGGTTGGAAGGACATTTATAGTTTTTTCGTTGTTTTCACTATGATTTCACAGTATTTCTTGTTAGCATGACTGTCTGCTGCGATAGGGAATGATCAATGATTGCTTGCATACGACGCTGCCGACGATGTGCAACCGACGACAACAACGCATGCGCGGTGAAGGGAGGAATTTTTTTTCACTTACTTTTATTTTTATTGAATCGACGCTAAATAAGCGCTGAATGATTCGATAATTTACCAACATGTAAATTGAGATTCAAACTTAGTTCTGATACTTTTTCTAGTGAAAGGATAATCAGGTGTAACAGAAATAAGCTGCTTAGTGCTAATCGGAGTGAGAAGGTGGGTAATTGTAAGATTGTGTTGGTGAGCCGCAAGGTAGCCATTCTGAATGACACCGTAAGAAGCCTTAATATCAATATGAATGTGGAAACAGTATCTAAGCAGTAAAGGCTACAGGTGAACTCTAACTTAAAACTAATTAATCTTGAAATATTTTGTTGTGAAATGTGTTCTCTGTAGTCATTAATGTTTGGAAAATGTTGTTTTCTTTAATAAATGCAAATTTAGATGTAAAGAGTAAGCCCAAAAGCAAGAGCGGAAGAATCGAATTGTATTCAAATCTACTAGAATATCCTATTTATAATCCACCTGAAAATCACGTAAATTCTACGTTGATCTTGTGCGGTAATTGTTACCTGAAAATCATGTACAACTTACCTGAGTCACATAAATCAAGATTGACATTCTGATTCATGTATAGAATTCACCTGAAAAAACAGGTGGAAAATATCTACGTATCTTTTCAGGTAAATGCTACGTGAACTTTATTTGCAGTGCATTACACTCAGAAATATATAAAATCCAAGAGCGGTTTAAAATTATACTCGTTTGCTATTTTCCAAAAATATACACGATTATGCTACGATTAGATAAGGCAAGTGAATTGAGCAAGTCGCTTGAATCGAACGCGAACTGAACGTGTAAACACTTTAATTCAATTCACTTGAACGAAAAGAAAGTTGAACATGTTCAACTTTTGGCAAATCAATTGAATTCAACTGAGTTGTTCAATTCACTTGCCCTGTCAAAACGTAGCATTAGTATCCAGCTTTCCACGCTCGGTAATGGCGACTTGTTGGTGTGTAAAATCAATCGATCACTGTACTGTTTGACACTAGCTGGAGGAAAGCCCACTGGTGTTCCTGGGGGGAAGGGAAAAAGGCCTTTTCGCCAGTGAGTTTTCCTCCAGCTAGTGTCAAAAGTACAGTGACCGATTGATTTTTACACCAACAAGCCGCCATTACCGAGCGTGGAAAGCTGGATAACAATGTATTCTATACATTATTATAATTTATACTATGCCAGAATAATGCGAACATATTTTTGTTTCGCATTATGTCAGCTGATGATTTTCCGCACGTGGTTTATTTTATTCATATCGGCGGCTGAAATAAGAAATAAGTTCAATTCAACAGTGTAAAAATGTGAGGAAAAGTGATATTGAATCTAAGGTATGAAAAGTTTTATAATACATTGTTCTTTTTTGTAGATTCGCCATTCATCGACACGCTGAAACGGACCTAAAAGTTTTAGATGGTGTAAACCCGTGTAATGCAGTACAACTTAAGGAGTGCCAGCAAAAACCGTACACTCCTTGCCGGATGATGCTACCCGTCCACGAAACCACAAAATAGCCTCAAGTCCACTCGCAATCGAGCGGAACAACATACTTGTGTGAAGAAGGAGCTGGAGGAGGACTTTGCGATATGGAAAACGGCTTTCGCAATCGAAAAAAACGGTGACACAACGGTATGCCGATATGTATCACGGAAGAATGGAGCCTCAGCGCGTTATGTGCCAAAAGTTATTTTAATGGTGATCAACATTTCTCCATATGCATGACTTCTTATGTTTATTATTACGATTTTTGAGCTAATAAAGTTGAAAATGAATTAATTTGTTTGTTTGACCTTTTTACTAGAAACACGAAATAATGAAAACAAATCGACATAACCTAAAAACGATAATCCAGCTCCAAAATAAACTAAATAGTTATAAAGCTTACCTATACTAAATCACAATATACTGAAGTTATACTATCCAGGTATAGTTGAACTGAAATCGAATATGGGGTCAACCAGGCGAATAGCCATTTAGTACGACTTTTAACCTATTTAGTATTTAAACATTTCTGAGTGTACTTTGCGTGGGAACCTTACAAATTCCAATTTGTTTTTTGTTCTTTGCATGTGGATACTGCTGTAAGAATTTTGTTTCGATTCTTTACTTTTCCGATTCAGTAAACGGAATTTAACATGTGATTGAGATAGAAAAAGAAATTTCTTTTGAACACGATACCAACCTTAACCCCGTAAACCAAGATTTTTAGGAGAAACGTCCTTAATTTTTGTTTTATAACAAAAATATACTTCATTTCCTATACCGCATCGTGTGAAATTTCAATGATTCTACTTTTTTTCTCGATGACAGCTGGTGGTCTTCTCTTCCCCTATTGAACTGGCGTCGTTGGATTGTTTCGCTCTTTTGTTTTTGACAGCAGAAGAAAGAGTGGATGAAAGAGAAAAAAAAGGGCAAAAAAGTAAGTTTAAAAAAACTCAACGCTGGGTACTTTTTTTCTGCCGTGTACGGGGCTGGACTGACGCGTGACTAAAAAGCCTTTTCAAGTATTCGTCGATAAATGGTTTGATTCGCCCATTACTATTTTGCGCGCCGATATTTTGAAAAAAAAAGTTTAAAGTTAAATCTGTTTCCACGTTTTCTTTCTGCTGTGCTGTTGAGACAAATCCGAGAGATTTTATTGGTTTTATGAGTTTTATTGAATCATAATGAGCTGTTCCACTTCCGGTAAGTTTATTTATTACGATAAATAAGTTTTCTCCTAACTGAAACTTACCTAAAACTGTGTTTCCCTCATTTTAGATACCGACTCGCAACATCATGTTGGTTCTTCAAACCTACCGGTTTCGGATCGCGAACCCAGTCTCGCACGGCAAATGCTTCTTTACGTCTACAATCGGTCGGGGATCGTAACAGCTCGACAAATATCTTTCTGGGAGCGTTTCCGCCAAGAAACACCGGATGTAGAATTGCCGGCACGCGATCTTAGAGCAATGTTCTTCTCGCAATTGCTGCACGAGCCGGAGCACTTTAACAGTTTGGATAGCGTTGTGGAACAATACATCAATCCCCGTTTCAATAAGATTGACCTGGAAGCACTGGAATTCGGCGATCTTACCGAAGGAGAAGATTACACGGTGAACACTTCACTTGATGGTTCTCCCGAAGAAAACGATACGAATCTGGAACGCTTGGCTCAATTTTTATCTACTCCGTTCGAAACGTCCAAAACCGTACCACTGCCGCCGATATATGTCCGGGTGCTGCCCATCCCTCTTCCGACATCGTCTTGCCCGTTGGATGCACTGTTGAACCCATTCCGTCGACTGGTTTCCGAACTCCTGTACACGAACGATGAAACAGTTGAGAAATGTGAACTGGAAGTTGACACCATATGCGACCGTGTTCAAGCCCTTACGGTCAGCGGCATAGCCCTTGACCATCTGCTGGAGCCAAAAATGGAATGCTATAAATTGCTGCACGGTGATACTCCGGTTGCAACGATAGCAACCCCCGCGAAGGATCAGGCCGTTCCGGCTGCACCGAGATCCAGCACTCTGAAACGTTTGAGATCGGGTGACGATTCCGGGTTAGGAAGATCAACCATAAAACGTCGTCGGGTAATTATTCCTTCCTTGATATTGGCCCAGCGAAAGAGAGCTAAAGAAATGCGAGCGATGGGATCCACTGTCAAGTGGTGATTTTATCTTTTACATTTAATTTGGTTTAGTCTTTTAAGTATTAATTTTGAGAATAGTATTTAGAGAAAACTTTTTTTTTTATTTTTTTGTTTTGGTTTATAAGTCTATCGTTAATCTTTTATTAAGAACAAATTCAATTTTGTTTTCATATCAATTTACTATGTTTAAGCTTTATTGGTAACAATAATAAAAAAAATACGGTTATGAAGTATTTGCCGTGAGTATTAAAATTCGGTTTCGATTATAAACTTTTTCACACAGTTTTTTTTTAAATAAGTACTCAAATATGCACGAGTACCAGCCTATTTGGCCAGAGAAAAAAGAGAGGCCAGAGAAAGTTCATGCTTGGACTTATGATTTGCATCATTTCACGCCTTTCATAAGACGAGTTAAGGTACTATTCCTTTAATTCCACCACGTTGTAATCTTTGACCTGAACTATAAAGCCCTGAACGCAATGGAACGGTAACGGCAAGATTTGACAGAAAAGATATGGGTTAACTGTCTAATCCTGCCGTTTCCGTTGTCGTTCCGCTGCATTGTTTGGGGAGCGTAAAACCGTCGAAATGAATCACAAATATCAAAACATCTTTACAGCTCAAAAAACGAAAAAAAACTACTAACGTGTGTGTCCTTCGTGTCCACGTGTCCTTCACTGCTCCACTCGCATAACAGTCCCATTCGACTTTTCATCTCAAAATTGAAATTCAAAATTCAAAAAGTTAATTCAATGAATAGTTTTCATTTCTAATATACTTCCATAAATCATAATAAATATTCCAATTCAGTCATGTGCGTCTCATATTGAAAGTACCCTCATAACAGTCCCATTAAGAATTTACATGACCTGATTTGATTGCACAAAACTAAACAATGTTTCCATCAAACTAAGTCGATTCACGGTAATCTATCGAATGATGGACAAGGACTACGTCTGTCTTTTCTATATTAGGGTATACTCTGCGATTGCGAAAATCGAAGACCGTCACGTTAATATGATAGACTTTAAACTTTAATATCTCAGCCGTTTTTTAACTATTTATTATCAATAATCAATAAAACGTTTAGAAATAGGTAAACCAACCAATCACGCACATGCATTGCAAGCTTACTTACTTGAAGGACTACAGCTCTTCGATGAACCTACGCCGAATGGAGTATCCTTCTCCACTGGACTCGATCCTGGGCCAATCGCTTCCAGTCCCTGAACGTTGAGCGCCCTCAGGTCCTCTTCAACTGCAAAAAGCCATCGTGAAGGCGGTCTTCCGCGAAGCCTCTTCCGGGTTCTCTACTAAATATTATCTTTGCTTGACATTGTTTCGGCATACGAACAACGTGTCCAGCCCACCGTAGTCTGCCGTGCTGTATAAGCCTAACAATATCCAGCCCTTTATACAACTCGTGATTCATGTGACGCCGCCAGATACCTTTCTCCTGTCTTCCGCCGAGTATTGTCCGCAGCACCTTCCGTTCAAATACTCCGAAAGTTCTCCGATCAGCCTCCTTTAACGTCCATGTTTCATGGCCGAATAAAGCCATTAGAAGAATCAGAGTATACAGCGCGAATTTTGTTTGCGTTTGCAGACTACACACGTAAATTATTTTGCTGACCTCAGCAAAATTTTCGCCGAGTTTCCAAAAGTCGAGATCTCGTTAATTTTTTTTTACCGAGATTAATTGGTAATAATTGTTGAAATTTCGGTAAAATTTTTACCGAGATTCGTCGAAATTATTGCCGAGATTCCGGCTGTTGGATACTCGGCACTGCAATGTGTGTGTGTGTGTGTGTGTGTGTGCGTCATCCTCTATTCCTCACCCATCTGGGGGCGTTGATCAAGTAGTACTACGAATAATTTGATCAGATCGCATGCTCCGTTATGGTGCCCTTTTTGTTACGAAGACTAGTACTACAAAAAGGATTCACGTCTGAAGCACGAAATGTTTCTTCAGAAAGTGTAGGGGATGGGATGTACTAGTTGTTCATAACAGGTACAGCAAAACTTCACAAGGACGCCCTTATTCGTACTATCTACTAAGGAAGTAGAAGGTCGAGAAGAGCCACCGTTGCTAACTAAAGCGTGAACCGGATACCTGGGACTCCCACAATATCCGCGGCAATAGCAGCAAACGGTGCCCTGTACGTATTAGGGATCCTATAAAGAGAGATATGCAAATACTTTTCCAGATGATTTAGCAACGCTGTTACTTTTGTTAGCAAACGCTTCCAGCACTTGCAGCAGCGCAAAATGTTGAAGCTTGTGTATGACTTTGCATTTGATAACAATTTGGAATATGTTTGTCTGTTCACTAACAGCTTTTAAATAAGCATTATCACTAAAAAAAAGTGGAATACAAATAGGTGAAACACGATACATAAACTAGATTACTTCTACTCGCGAAAGAAAAACAAATTGTTTTGTCGATGAAACTTTTCTTAAAATCTATCTCAATACATCTCAACCTCGTCTCAATCTGCAACAATAACAACGTTCATTTGGCTCACGTTTTGACAGTTCTCAATGCTCGATTGGCTTACAATGACCGCTTGCGCATATCTCTCATTATAGGATCCCTAGTACGTATTTAGTGGTTATTTTTATGAACATTTAAATTGATAAAACTATGAAGGTTAGAAATCTAAAGAGCTAAAAAGTGTACATCAATTTAGATCGTCTACTATAAATTCAAATTCAATTAGTTATGTATATAATAGTAAGTTTTCTAAATACATTTTATTTGCCTTAAAAATAAAACTACAATAAATCAAGACAAAATTTTCAAAACGACTTATCTGCTTTTGTAAACCAAGATTGGTAGGTGAAGGATTCCGCTACCTGTTCATGGTGTTGGTTTGCGTGGGAGAGCTATCAGATTCGTCAAATCGTCGTTTGAATCTTTGGTTACAAAAGCAGATAAGTCGTTTTGAAAATTTTGTCTTGAAATATAGTCAGATCTGCAAGAGTCTGCAAGAGAACATCCATTCATGAAAATATGAGAAAAAAAAAGTAATACAGGGTGCATAGCAAATATAACTACACTGAGGATACTGGTCGTAAGAACATCATACGTTTCTCTTTTGAAATTTCGCCACAAGAAAATGTATTGATTTTCATACGATTCTCTAATGGAATGCATTTCATACGACAATCTTATGAAATATTTTCAGTTTGTTAAAAAAGTGTAACCTGATTTCAAACCATGGACGTCGTGGTTAGGACGCGTGCGTTCACACCACACGTTCACCGACGCTTCGAGAAACTGTCTCGTTGGATACCCAATAAAGAGTTAGAATTGATCGAAAAGATCCTACAATTTTCATAGTTCAATACGTATGAAACATTCTCATAAGTTTGGTCGTATGAAAATCTTGCGACCAGTATCCTCAGTGTACCTTTTAAAATTGAAAAATATAATATTCACCTTGAGTATAATACGTGGTTCATAGATTATATCAAGCTATAGAATATAAGAGTGAAAGTTACTTGCAAATGCTATTTAATTAAGACAAAAGAATAGATTGATTGGCAAGAAAACTAAATTGTAAGAGATCTTTTTGAACAAATTTGTTATCCGACCTCCAGACGGTTAGTGAGAGCGATGATCCAATCTAACTCTAGACCTATTGACGTTAATTGATACTGCCAGTATTGATAGAACGAATAACAAATAATTTGTCAAGAAAGATAATTATCACCATAAACAAATGTTCTACAAAAAGGTTTTAAAGAGCCATGAAAACAACACATAAGTATATGTTGTCGAAATTTAAGTAAACATCGAACATGTTAATTCATTGCCGTCATTTTTTCAAATGTCAAATTGATTTTTTTTTATTTTCAATTATTTTTTTCTATAACCCCCTTCTTCAAAAATCATTCGCAGGCTTACACAGGATAGCTGAATATATTTTGTAAACATAAATGTGATCTGATTCATAACCATTTGAATATGTTAGGACTAAGCAAACATGAACTATGCGAAATCCTTTACCCACTTGCCCCACTGTACCTTAGTTTATTTAACTGAAATATTATAAGATTACAAGGGTTGATCTCACCGAATCTTCTGAGAAGCTTCAGAACTTTTCACCATTCGACACAGAAGTTTTCAGGATCAAGTCGAATAATCCTAGAATGGCCACACATATTCCGAAATGGAATTCATTTTGTATTTGTATCAACACTGAACAACAGATTAAAAAGCCAAGCAACTTCGTTTTTCTTCCAAACATACACATATTCATTGACGGAAACCAGTAGATAACAAATAAATCATTCAATTTAAATTTGCCAACAATTTTTTTTCACCTTCTATTCTGCTTTTTATTACACCCATTATAATCTTCTAGGAATTTTCCTTGCTCTCGAACAACAGCCTAATCTCGATGAACCAGGATTCCGGCTAGTTATAAAAACCCCCAAGATTCTATTTTCTTCAAACCAGCATAAAAACCACTGAAAGCTCTTCGTCACACTATCGCTAAAATCACAAAATCTAAATAGATTTATCACAGCAACGACACAACCGGCCGAATCATGTTATTTGGCCGATGATTTTCAAGCGCGGGATTTTGACACGAGATTTTTTTTTCACATCCGTTCACGGTGATTGCTACGATCGTTTTTTCCCGGCTGTTGGATTCTCGGCAATCGTAAAATTTTGATTTTTTTTGTGTACGGGACTTTAGCTGGTTACGAAGTTTATTTACTATTTGCAGCTGCAATACGCCTTTTTACCTCGCCGTTAACATTATTAAATATATGCAATCATCAAATAACAAACCAGGGATGCCAGGGATATTTTCAAATGTCTCCAATATCAAAATTATGATTATTAGTGAGAAATTTCAAAATCCAACAGGTTTGTAATTTCAAGCATCTCCTTGTTTTGTAGCATTAACACTCAAATTGTTAGAATTCAAGAGAATATTCCTTCAAATCTTCACTTGTAAGGGCAGTAAATTTCCTTGGATTTTCTAATGAGTCTTTAAATATAATTCTAACGGATTTTTCTAACTGAATTTCCATGTGGAATTCCTTTTTAAGAATTCCCTAAAGGGATTCGAAAGAATTTACCGTGAAATACCTGAAGAAACTTCCACAAGATTTTCTGAAGAAATTTCTGCAAGAATTTGTGAAGAAACTTCAAGATAAACTCCTGATGAATTTTTCGGAAGAATTCTTAAACAAAAGACTCCTAAAAGGTACGGAAGAATTGCGGTTGGAAAACCTAAAGGATTTTCTGAAGGTACTTCCAGATAAATTTAAAAAAGTAACTCCCGGGTGATATGCTAGTTCCATTAGCATGGAACTTGCGGAGGAATTGCAGAAGAATATTCAGGAGGAATTCAGGAGGGATTTTCTGGAGGAATTACTGAAGGATTTTCTGGAGGAATTACTGAAGGATTTTCCCGAAGAATTCCTGAAGGATTTTCCTGAGCAATTACTGAAAGGATTTGCCGTGGAGGTCCTGAAGAAATTTCTAAAGAAACTTCCGGAGGAACTTCTGGACAACTTTTTGGAGGAACTTCCTGAGGTATTGCTGCAGGAATTTCCGAAAGAATTGCTGGAGGAAATAAGAGAGAAATTCCGGAGTATATTTTAGAGGAATTATTGCAGAATCTTTCGGTAACATTCTTGGAGAATCATCAAGAGGAATTTCTGGAGAAACTTTCGAAGGGATTTTGGAATAATTTCCGAACGAATGCCGGCAGGAGTTTAGAGAGGCATTCCAGGAAGAACTGGTGGAGGAAGTTGTGAAAGAAACAATTTGTGGAGGAACGACTGGAGGTATTTCCGACGGATTTCTTCGAGGATCCTATGGAGAAATTTCTGGACGAACTTATGGAGAAGCTCCTAGAAATACTTCTAAACGAATTTCTAGAGAAAGAATTTGCGGACGAATTCCTGGAGGAACCTCAGAAATAATTCCAGAGAGGGATTTACTGGAGAAATTCTTATATAGAAGGATTCCCAGATAAAAATCTGGAATAGTGTCCAATGATATTTCTAGAAAATATACCAAAGAAATTCAAAAAAGAATTCAACGAGAAAGTGTAACAAGTGTCCCCTGAACTTTCTACTGGGTCTTTAAAAACACTCTGGCGGATTTGTTTATGAAATTTCTCTGATTTTCTTCATCAAATTATTTCAACTTATTGTGGACGTTCGTAAGAATTTTCGATCATGGAAACTAAAGAAAATTTACTGAGAAAATTTCCTGTTGAAATTTATAACATTCTGTGAAAATGTGGTATATGGAAAATCCGAAGAGACATCCCTAAAATTTCAAATACAAATCCGGAGTACATCCCACGAAAATTTAGACAAATTTCTTGTAGAAATGAAAATGAATTCGTTGTGGTAGTTCAGATGATTTCCCCGCAAGAACTTAGAAAAATCTTGTAGAAATTGAGATGAATCTCCGTTTAAATTTTGGAGGAACTCCTTTATTTGCCCATACGAAAAGATCAGATGAATTATGGAAGAAATTAATAAAATGGTTCTAGTCCAACAGTTAAATACGGATTTAATCAAGTCATTGTAGAATTCTGTCATTTTGCCATTTAGATTAAATTAGATCGGTTGGTTCAGAACGCAATGGTTCAGATGCAATGTTCGAAGTTCTTTTAACAGACACGTCGAAAACGCTACCGCTTCCAAGGAAAATTTAAAGAAATGCTGCAATCGTAAATTTTGAACCAGCACACAACACGTACGCAGAAAAAAATACCTTTGTCGTCTAAAATGTTTTGCAGTTATCAACCTTATCAGCCGGCATGTGTAAATGCGTTTTGGCGTTTAAGATTTTAAGCCGGGGACATTAGCTTATTATGTATAACTTTGTAATATTTATTCAGCTTTCCACGCTCGGTAATGGCGGCTTGTTGGTGTGTAAAATCAATCGGTCACTGTACTTTTGACACTAGCTGGAGGAAACTCACTGGCGAAAAGGCCTTTTTCCCTTCCCTCACCCAGGAACGCAAGTGGGCTTTCCTCCAGCTAGTGTCAAACAGTACAGTGACCGATTGATTTTTACACACCAACAAGCCGCCATTACCGAGCGCGGAAACCTGATATGCTCTGTATATAGAAGTCGCAGAATTTATAAGTTAATATTCAAATTATATTTTCTATTCACTGGCTTTTTTTCTTCTTTATTTAAGATTTTTTAATTTTAAAATTAAGTTCATAAGAAGATAAGTCTTCAAATATTTTGAAAAGTCTTCAAAATGTCTTCATGAAATAAATGTCTTCACAGAGATTCAAATGTCTTCAAATTGAAGACATGTCTTCAAATCTGGCATCCCTGTAGCAAACCCGCCTAATCTACCCAAGAGCAACTACAATCATGGTTTGAATTCAAAGGAGAATGAGAAAATCTCTCACTTATCATCTCTGTATAGGTCATTGCGCGCGGCAAACCTAACCTCACTATTTTGACAGGTACTGGTCCTGTTGTTTACGTTTCGGACTTAGAATTTTTTTGATCCAAATTAAATCTGCATATTTCACGATGTTGAAGACATTCCGTACATTCTGCATTGAAATATTGGTAATTATCGATAAGTTTAGGTAATTATCGATCAGAAAAGGCAAAGAATGATAGAAGTATCTGAAAATTAAAATAAAGTCGTCTGTAAACAACAGGACCAGTACCTGTCAAAAGTCGTGCGTGACGTCACTGTGCAATGGAGTATACATACACTCTCGATAGGTAGCATACCGTGTAGGAATGGGCGTTTTTCGGGAAAATATCGATACTGCCGAATCGATGTTTTTATTGTCGAAATATCGATGCCGAAAAATATCGGCGCTGAAACATCGATATTCCGATATATCGATACGCTCGAAAAATTAAAAGCACGAGCCAAAAAAAAAAAACAGGGTTAGTTTAGATTTTGCATTTCAGGTCATCGAATCGCACATCAAAGCTCCGCTCTTTCGCTGTTTTTAACAGATTGTGCCTAATGTGCTATATGTCTGGAATCTAAAAAATCGAAATCCGATATCCGCTAGAAAACATCGATACGGTCAAATATCGAACTTAATAAATCGATACGAAATATCGATTAATCGGAGCGAAAATATCGATTCCCGATATATCGTATCGGTATCGCCCATTCCTAATACCGTGAGAGACGGTTTTCGGTAGCTGTTGCTACCCATGATAAATTTCTTTTAATAAGCCCCAATTTCCGGGGCACTGGTTCTGATGATGCATTTCAACTTGTTTTACACAGCTGTTGGAAAAAAAATATGGTCCACAACATAAAATGAGCGAGAATAAAGCGTTTTATCAAACCCCCTCGGTGGAGGGTTCCTAATTAGTTCTATCCCAGCGCAGCGGTTCTCAACCTTTTTGTTGAGCGGTACCCCTTCGAGCTTTTACATTCATTGAGGTATACCCCATATTTTTTTCGCTGTAAATGAAAATAAACATGACGCATAAGTGTGAAAAAAGTACCTGAAAACTAATGGGATATATGGCATGAGCATGAGCATGAGCAGGATAACCGTACAATTCGTAGTTGCTACTCCGTGATTGACTAGAACTTACGGTCATCAAGGGAAGGAAGGATTATTAGTTCAACTCTCGTTGCTACTAGAGACCGAGTATACCTCTGCATCTCCACGATAGTCTTAGGATAGGATATTGTGTTAGTACGAAGGGATATATTATCTGGATTCACTTTGGTAAGTGATGCGATCTATGGGATAGGAATATATGAATGAGATTTAGAGTACTAGAGTAATGAGAAAGTATTAAAGTGAATTCTAATGATTCATTTTTACAATTAGAATTTGAATGCTATTGGATTCTAATACCACGCACACGTCTACCACACCATCGCTACCCGCACATCAACCTCACACATTCTTACTTGTATGAGGCCTGCACGAGCATAGCGACCGTATATAGCATTCGTATGCGGGTACAAATGAATACCAATCTATTTTTACATTCTATTTATTGCTACTAAGTAACAGGCAGCTTTTTATAACAATTCTATATTTAGAATCATACTTGCTAGCAATGAGAATTTGATTTGCAAAGAGATTGAGTTATATGATTAACGAAATTATCTAATAGGAAATTGGAAAGGGCCAGGGATCAAACCCTTAATCTCCTGCTTATTGAAAACTAATGGGATATATGGCACTGTTAAAATTGTCTGAAATTTTTGCGGTTCCGAGAAGTTTTCCAATTCAAATTAAGTTTATACATACTCTGAGGACTTTTCAAAGCTTCCGAGCCTCTTAGAAGGAAGCCTTCGAGCCTATTGAAAATAAGTTTCCGTGACTCATGAAAGTTGCTTCCAACCCTTTTGAAAATAGGTTTCCAAGGCTCTTAGAATTAGACTTCTGAGCATTTTGCAATGAGGGTTCTGAGTCTCTTGAAAGGAAGTGCTCAAGCCTATTGAAAGCAAGCTTGCAAGATTTCCGAACCTCTTGAACCTCCGAACCTCTTGAAAGGAAGCTTCCGAGCCTCTTGAATGGATGCTTCCGAGCCTCTTGAAAGGAGGCTTCCGAGCCTCTTGAAAGGAGGCTTCCGAGCCTCTTGAAAGGAGGCTTCCGAGCCTCTTGAAAGGAGGCTTCCGAGCCTCTTGAAAGGAGGCTTCCGAGCCTCTTGAAAGGAGGCTTCTGGAATTCTTGAAAAGAGGCTTGAGCCTCTTGAAAGGAGGCTTCCAGGCCTCTTGAAAGGAGGCATCTGAGCCTCTTGAAAGGAGGCTTCCTGAGCCTCTTGAAAGGAGGCTTCCGAGCCTCTTGAAAGGAGGCTTCTGAGCCTCTTGAAAGGGAGGCTTCTGAGCCTCTTGAAAGGAGGCTTCCAGCTCTTGAAAGGAGGCTTCTGAGGCCTCTTGAAGGAGGCTTCTGAGCCTCTTGAAGGGCATCCAGGCCTCTTGAAAGGAGGCATCTGAGCTCTTGAAAGGAGGCTTCAAGCCTCTTGAAAGGAGGCTTCTGAGCTCTTGAAAGGAGGCTCTGAGCCTCTTGAAAGGAGGCTTCTGAGCCTCTTGAAAGGAGGCTTCTGAGCCTCTTGAAAGGAGGCTTGAGCCTCTTGAAAGGAGGCTTGAGGCCTCTTGAAGGAGGCTTCTGAGCCTCTTGAAAGGAGGCTCTGAGCCTCTTGAAAGGAGGCTTCCGAGCCTCTTGAAAGGAGGCTTCTGAGCCTCTTGAAAGGAGGCTTCTGAGCCTCTTGAAAGGAGGCTTCTGAGCCTCTTGAAAGGAGGCCTGAGCCTCTTGAAAGGAGGCTTGAGCTCTTGAAAGGAGGCTTCTGAGCCTCTTGAAAGGAGGCTTCTGAGCCTCTTGAAAGGGGAGGCTCTGAGCCTCTTGAAAGGAGGCTTCCGAGCCTCTTGAAAGGAGGCTTCTGAGCCTCTTGAAGGAGGCTTCCAGGCCTCTTGAAAGGAGGCTTGAGCCTCTTGAAAGGAGGCTTCTGAGCCTCTTGAAAGGAGGCCTGAGCCTCTTGAAAGGAGGCTTGGGCCTCTTGAAGGAGGCTTGAGCCTCTTGAAAGGAGGCTTCTGAGCCTCTTGAAAGGAGGCTGAGGCCTCTTGAAGGAGGCTTCCAGGCCTCTTGAAAGGAGGCTGAGCCTCTTGAAAGGAGGCTTCCGAGGCCTCTTGAAAGGAGGCATCTGAGCCTCTTGAAAGGAGGCTTCCAGGCCTCTTGAAGGAGGCTTCCAGGCCTCTTGAAAGGAGGCTTCTGAGCCTCTTGAAAGGAGGCTTCCTGAGCCTCTTGAAAGGAGGCTCTGAGCCTCTTGAAAGGAGGCTTCTGAGCCTCTTGAAAGGAGGCCTGAGCCTCTTGAAAGGAGGCTTCCGAGCCTCTTGAAAGGAGGCTTCCGAGCCTCTTGAAAGGAGGCTTCCGAGCCTCTTGAAAGGAGGCTTCCGAGCCTCTTGAAAGGAGGCTTCCGAGCCTCTTGAAAGGAGGCTTCCGAGCCTCTTGAAAGGAGGCTTCCGAGCCTCTTGAAAAAAGGGTTCCGAGCCTCTTGAAAGAAAACTTTGGAGTCTCTCGGAAGGAAGCTTTGGAGCCTCTCGGAAAGAAGCTTTGGAACCTCTCGGAAGGAAGCTTACGATCTGCTTGGAAGGAGACTTACAAGCCACTTGCAACGGAGCTATTTAGCTCTTTGGAAAAAGGCGTTATGCCTCTCAAATAGAGGCCTCCGAACCTTTAGGTTCTAGATTTTAATCACTCACTCTACTCTGTCCCACAGCTCCTCATACCCTGTGCTGGTTGTAGTAGCAGGATTTAATAGGTTTTGATTTAGTGATCACCAAGCATATTATATACAATACAAAGTTTTCGAATAAAAAAATACTCAATTATCAAAGCATTATCAATAAATGTTTATTGGATTTGTGATACATCCGGTATTATGCATTTTTGTCCGAGGTACCCCTTGAGATCAGCGAAGGTACATGTACCCCATGGGTACATGTACCTGCAGGTTGAGAACCGCTGGTCTATCCTAATCAGCCTATCCTAATCAGTTTTTTTTTTCAACTTGGATACAAGTGCGATAGTTTTGTTTTCGTGGCTTGTTATGATTCGAAGAGGTTTTTGCCTCTCTGTTATCGTTGTTCGTTATCTATTGAGAGCGATTTCTGCAAACCCTGAATACAGCTAACCGGCGCCTGCTGCCTATAACCATCTTCGATCTACAGCATCTACCGTACATCCACACTGCAAGTTTAAGAGCATCTCCATCGACGATGTCATCCGCTTGTGATCACTGCGCGAGGCCAGTTAAAGCTGAAGACGAGGGAATCATTTGCTTGCATGGCTTTCTGCGAACGAATGGTACATTACAGGTGCACCGATAAAAACTCAACAAATCGTTTATCAAAATCGTCCATGAGAACCAAAACCTCATGTGGATGTGTGATGAGTGTGCGAAACTTATGAAGATGGTTCGATTCAAATCCGCTGTTTCGTCATTCAGTGATGTTGTTAACACTATCACTGAGAAGCAGGAATCCGCGCACGAAGAAATCAGGATGGAACTAACAAAACATGGTCAACAAATCGCTCAGCTAACCAAACGCATTGCTGCATCTTCTCCGGTCCTTCAACAACAAAGTGGCTCTACCCGCCAACCTCCATCCAAAAGACGTCGTCAAGAAGACATAGGGTCGCATAAACCTCTTCTTGGTGGCACGAAAATAGTTCCCGACGCCAGCGTAATAACCGTACCTGAGCCAATTCAACTGTTTTGGGTTTACCTTTCTCGTATCCATCCAAGCGCTAAATTGGAAGCTGTTGAAAAGCTAGTAAAGGATTGTTTAAAGTGTGAGGAAGCTGTTAGAGTCATTCCTCTTGTAAAACGAGGCATCGACACTAGTCGTCTGAGCTTCGTTTCCTACAAAATCGGAATCGACCCCAAGTTTCGAGAAGCAGCTCTTGACACTCAAACCTGGCCCAAAGGAATTTTATTTCGCGAATTCGAAGACAACAGCTCAAAAAACATGTTCTTGCCTCTGCTGAATACGCCAACCATCACGATTTCGCCCGAAGCCGGCTCGTCCCAGTTTACGACACCCTTATCCGGAATAAATCTAGAAGGTTAACTTATTTCAACGAACCTACATCATCTTCACTACCGGGACGCACGCTTGCCATCAGTACTGAGGAAGCCCCTAGTCGACTCATCACAGTCGAGCCATTCCTGCCAGCGATCTTCAGCCGTTCCGGTCCTGTGTTTGAGCTCGGTGAAGGGTCTTCCGCACTCCCTTTGCAGGCAAGTATACACATGAAGGTAACACTGCTCTGCCTGAACAATCTCCGTTTTCCAGCGCTCTCGGTAGTATCAGCCCCATAGAGACAATAGACAATCCGGATTTATCGTGTGCTACATTGACCATCAATCGGTTGGTTCCCGTTACTCCCGTTGGTGCCTCTTCTGTATCATCACTGGGACGCACGCTTGCCGCTAGCATTGAGGAAGCCCCGGATCCCCCTACGCAGTCGAGCCGTTCCGCCAGCGTTCATCAGTCGTCCTGGTCCTGCGCTTGGGGCTAGAAATGGGGTCTTCTGAACTCCTGTGTTCGGCAAGTATGAACAACATTCAAATGGGTCTGTTCCTAAAGCTGCACTGTATT
The DNA here is from genome assembly GCF_024139115.2 of Armigeres subalbatus. Classification (NCBI taxonomy): domain Eukaryota; kingdom Metazoa; phylum Arthropoda; class Insecta; order Diptera; family Culicidae; genus Armigeres; species Armigeres subalbatus. The sequence continues at coordinate 184,512,390 of NC_085139.1, forward strand.
CTAGTGAACAATGTATCTCGCATATCTCCACGTCCTCCTATTCGCCCATCGTCGCTTGCCGGCCAGTCGCCTCTGCAGAGTGTCCAGGACGCACCGCAGTAAGCTTCTCGAGATTTTTCCAGTCCCTCTATCTCAGTCGCGCCATCTGCTGCCAGAGTTCATCCAAGTCGTCCTGGCCCTGAGTTTAGATGTGGATTGGAAATCTCCCAGCACCTTACTCCAGGCAAGTACCTATGCAACAATGAACATTCGCTGCCTGATTCGGATCTAACTTCCAGCAGTTCTCCGGTAGTATCATCAACCAGGTCAATCGATCGCGACACCGATGATCTCTTGATTTACTACCAAAACGTAGGCGGTATCAACTCAGAAGTAGACAGCTATCGTCTAGCAACATCAGCTCAGTGCTACGATGTTATTGTCCTGATCGAAACTTGGCTTGATGATCGCACACTCTCGAGTCAAGTGTTTGGTACTGAATACGAAGCGTATCGGTGTGACCGAAATCCTGAAAATAGTAGGAAATCTACTGGTGGCGGTGTCATCATTGCTGTACGGCGTGGTTTGAAGGCAAGGCTAATTGAAAATTCCACGGCAATGTTTGGAGCAAGTCTGGATATCCATCCAATTGAAGAAGAGCGCCATTTTCCTTTGTGCCGTGTACATACCTCCAGATAGAACACGTGACGTTGACTACTTAGATACCCACTGCCGTTCCGTCTTCACCGTAGTCGAGGGTATGGCAGCGGCGGATGAGCTTCTTGTCATTGGCGACTTTAATCTTTCCGGTGTTTCGTGGAGACCGTCTCACAATGGTTTCCTCTATCCCGATGGACATCGGTCAGTATTTCACTCGGGTGCTTTGCATCTTCTCGATGACTACAGCACGGCGATGCTATCTCAAGTCAATCATGTAGCGAATGAGAATCAACGTTGCTTGGACTTATGTTTTGTGAGCAAGCAAGATGTCGCCCCGTTCATCGCCGCAGCTCCAGCTCCCATGGTTAAGCTCGTCCCTCATCACCCTCCTTTAGTTGTCCGAATTCCGGTGAGCCTGGCCAACGAGTTCAATGTATTTCCCGCTTCCGTATCATACAACTTTCAGAAGGCCGATCATCAAAGCATTGTCGACGTACTATCTGATATGCCTTGGGACGCTATACTTGCCGATAATGTCGAAAATGCTGCGTCGACTTTCTCGCATATCTTGGCATACGTTATTGACCGACATGTTCCCAAAAAGTACACAAGAATAGCTCTCATCCGTCCTGGTACACTCGGGAATTAAGAGAACTTAAAACTGCCAAGAGAGCCGCCTTAAGGAAATACACTAAATACCGCACGTTTTCCTTAAAGGATCACTACGTCAGACTCAACAACGCCTATAAACGGGTCAGTCGTATATGCTATTCCCGATATCAAAGTAAGATCCAAACCAATCTCAAAACGCATCCTAAACTGTTTTGGAATCATGTCAACAAGCAACGCAGGGGAATCTGGCCTACCTTCCTCTATGACATTTAATGGCGGAACTGTCTCATCACTGCAGGAGATCTGCAGACTGTTTTCGCTAAAGTTTGCTGACGTTTTTACCGATGAACAGCTTACCGACAACGAAGTACATCACGCAGCAGACAATGTTCCCCTATATGGCCATGTACTAGGTGTTATCGACATCAGCGAAGAAATGATCTCCTCTGCTGCATCAAAACTAAAGTCATCGATCAAACCTGGTCCTGATGGTATTCCATCCAATTTCCTGAAAAGACACATTTCCAGTTTGCAGTATCCGTTGCTCCTCCTGTTTCGGCTTTCCTTATCCAGTGGCATCTTTCCTTCATGTTGGAAGATTGCACAAATGTTTCCTGTGCACAAGAAAGGGAACAAACGTGACGTGGACAATTATCGAGGAATAACTTCGCTGAGTGCAATATCAAAACTGTTCGAACTCGTTGTGATGGATCCTCTGCTTTCTCACAGCAAGCAGTATCTGTCTGAAACTCAGCATGGATTCATAGCCGGTCGCTCCACTAGTACTAATTTATTGTGCCTTACATCTTTCATCACGAACAGCATGACGAACAGCTCAAATAAATGTCATCTACACAGATCTGTCAGCTGCTTTTGATAAGTTAAACCACTGCATCGATATCACCAATTTAGACAAGTTAGGAGTAAATGGCACTCTATTGGAATGGTTCCGATCATATCTATCCGGCCGCCAACTAACGGTTGCTATCGGCGACTGCAGGTCTGATTCCTTCGTGGCTACATCGGGAATACCCCAAGGAAGTCATTTGGGTCCGTTAGTCTTCCTACTATATTTCAATGACGTGAATTTTGTACTCGAAGTTCCCCGCCTATCGTATGCTGATGACCTGAAAATGTTCTTGCAAATCCAATCCATCGAAGATTGCTATTTCCTTCAACGTCAGTTAGAATCCTTTGCCAATTGGTGTAACGTCAACTGTATGATAGTCAATCCGGCAAAATGCTCGATGATCACTTTTTCTCGGATTAAAAATCCCGTTAGATTCGACTACACGCTTTTGAATACCAGCATAGAACGTCTGAGTCATGTCAAAGACTTGGGCGTAATTTTGGATTCCCAGCTGACGTACAAAATGCATATCTCATACGTTGTAGGTAACCGGGCAGCAGGGACCATGTCCAAGGGCTTGACGACCCCTCCCCAGCCGTCTGTGAGTCAGGGGTTCTGCCTAGGAGGTGGTGGGGTTAACAGGGGCGCTGTTAATTCCTCCCAAAACCACATATCCGCAAGCAATCCTTATCAAGCGACCGTGTGCCGCTTAAAGCATACAAGCCCCTAACCCCGAATCCCAAGGTGTCAGGCGACCCGTGCCGAAGGGATGAATGGCATGGGGGGTGCAACAATTAGCCAGGTCGTTAACGGAGCCTGTGGAGGTTCCACAGAGTGAGGGCTGCTTCAGCGGCAAGCGGGTGGCAGTGGGTGGTACTCACACACCCCCAAGTGGTGCACGTGTGGTGCAAGCAGAATGGAAGTTGGGGGTATTACTCGTAATACCCCCACAGAATCGAGGGACCGAGTGTATGGGTGAGCACACAAGTAAGTCTCGCATGGTACGCATGGTCGGTAGTGTTAGAATGACTGAAGTCTGGTGAGGCCTGGCAGGAGTGTCAGGGGCAGATACCTCTGCGGCACCTCAGAAGTAGGGGACACGAAGTCTCGCTGCGTCTGGCAGGAGTGTCAGGGGGTTGATGCTTCTGCGGCACCTCAGAAATCGGAGACATGTAAGGTAGTGGTGTGACCCCGTCCCAGGATGGGGAGACCACCACATTGGCTGAGGACTACCTGGGCCTCGAAACGTCAATGGGTGGGTGCTACCGGCATAGTACCTTATGGAGTCCTATTGACAGTATCAAAGCCCGGGTAGGTGGAGTGTTAGGCACGCTTGACGTGCCGGGTGTTCCACGCCCAAACGATGCACAGGAGGTGCACAGAGTGGATAAATGGGAGATGGGGTATTACAACCCCACTGAGTGAGTGACTGAATGTCAAAGAGAGTGGTGCACAAGTGGTGCAAGCGATTGGGACTGAATGTATGAGCAAGTTAGACTCGCATGGTACGTATGGTCAGAGTGGCTGCTTAGGCAGTAGTGTGATCCGGCTGTCAGGGACGGAATGAGTGAAGTCTCGCTAGGCCTGGCAGGAGTGTCGGGGGCAGATACCTCTGCGGCACCTCAGAAGTAGGGGACACGAAAGTCTCGCTATGACTGGCAGGAGTGTCGGGGGGTTGATGCCTCTGCGGCACCTCAGAAATAGGAGACATGAAAGGGTCTGCCTCGTAGCTGAGGTAGGAGCGGCATAGGAGCCACCAACCTAGGGTCGCCTCCGGCTTGGTAGACAAGTGGTGCCATTCTGTTGCAGGACGGGGTGAGCACCATACTGAATGAGGACTGTCTATGTTGTGAGATGGCGGCATTGGGGTACCCCTGCAGGGTGCCTGATCTTTCCTTGCAGTCATTCAAGCGGCATAGGTAGGTGAGTGTTGGGGCACATGTGGTGCCAGTGTGTCTTGTGCAAATGTGTTGCATGGGGAGTGTCGAAGAGTTGAGGCGCATACGTGCACTTGTGTACGTCATGGAGGGGCGCAATGCCCAATAGTCATCCCCCGAAGTATTGCTTAATTGCGGGCCGGGGAATGACTGGAGAGGAAGGAGTTGGTTTTAGTGGGTCGGGAGTGGTGATCCCATCCCACACTACCTGGGTTCGCCTCCCCAGGTGTCTGTTTGCAGATTTCCATTACCTTCGTTAAAAAAAAAAAAAAAAAAAAAAAATACGTTGTGGGTAAGGCTTCCAAAATCCTGGGCTTTATCTTTCGGATGATTAAAGAATTTACTGTCTAAAGTCTTTGTATTGCTCACTGGTCGATACTGGAGTATTGCTCCGCCGTTTGGAATCCCAATTATACGAACTGTGCCGAACGAATTGAGTCCGTGCAACGACGCTTCCTACGATTTGCTCTGCGTAGACTACCGTGGAGATCCATTACGCCTGCCAAGTTACGAAAGCCGCTGTCGGCTTATCGATCTGGAGCCGCTAAGAGAACGCCGTAACACCGCTCGAGCTGTACTTGTTGCAGACGTTTTGCAAGGCCGAATAGATTGTAGTGACATTTTGGAACAGATTAATATTAACGTACAGCCGAGAACACTTCGCAATAACGCTATGTTAAGAATGCCATTTCGTCGGACTAACTACAGTATGAACGGTAGTATTGAAGGATTACAGCGTATATTCAACAGGGTTTCTACAATATTCGACTTCAACCTGCCTCGTCAGACGCTGCGTCGAAGATTCAAAGAATTTTTCACTTCGCAATAGATAGCTGTTTTAGTGTTTGTGTCCATTTTTTTTTTAAGTTTTTGACGATATGTATACTTATATCTTATATCTTTTTGCCTTTCTCGTACAACAAAGTTGTACCGAAAGGCTATCATTTCACTCCGAAAACGAACTTTTATAGAGCGCTTGTAGACCCATAGTATTATATACCATTCGATTCAGCTCGACAAACTGAGCAAATGTCTGTCTGTCCGTGTGTGTCCGTGTGTGTGTGTGTGCGTATGTGTGTGCACATTGAAACATTAGCCAATTTTCTAGTACTAAACCTGAATCGATTTTGCTACAACAAGTTGCATTCGATGGGGAATGTTTTCTTCTTGTTCACTATTGAGTTTCATAATGATGGCACTTCTCAAAAATAGTAAATATTCAAAGAGTTATGAGACATCATTATTTCGTAACAAATAAGCTATCGATTTTCTAGGTTATGTTCTCCCAAGACACAATTTATTCGAAACCGGCACACTGACAGCATAGAATACACAGCTTACACGGAAGAAAAACTTCACAAAGAAACATAGAAACCCATTAATGAGTTAAAAAGTACCTATTTTAAGATTTCATGTATACACTGAAAATTCTCGTTTATTTTTTCAAAATGACCTAAGAAACATATTTTCATGAATGAATTTTAATATTGCGATCAACAGACCAATATGATAGCTTTTGATTGCAGTACACAAATTAATTCATGAAAAAAGGTGACATATGTTCTTTTTAAAAGTTAAGCGTCATTTCTGCCATTTCTTTCCCCTATGGGCCGATGTGAGCAGTGAGAAGTGAAAAGTGAGACGTGAGAAGTGCGAAGTGAGGAGTGAAAGTAAGAAGTAAGAAATGAAAAATGAGAAATGAGAAATGATCCGAAATGAAAACAAAAATGTTTTTTCCAAATTTAATCTAGACTATCCTTTGAAAAGAGCTGAAATTTATAATATTTTCAAATGAATATAATAGAAAAACGACGCATCCCACAAAAAAGTGTTGTATGGGTGACCATCGCAAAATCAGTCAAACTTTCTAGTGAAAATATCGGAAACAATCCAAATTGAGCCCTACACTGAAAAAATCAGTTTAAAAATTTTAAAGTCGATTTGCGAAAAAACGCCCTTTTTATTTAAATGAAATTTTGTCTCAAGATAGGTGATTATGTTCCCTACCAACCGTCCATACATCGCAAGCTGGGCACTCTTAAGGAAAAAGTTTTTCTAACAAAACTTTTCTTGTCAGAATTATTTTCAGTGTATTTTCATCTGAAATTAAAGCAATGAAAGCCATCGTTATAGAACCCCAAGCAAATCTATTTTTATGATACATTGTCTAATTTAGTCACTAAATATAGTTTGTTTTTAAATTAAGAGTAATATTAAGAAGGGGTTTATATCTTCAAAATATTATATTCCACTATTAGCTTCTTTAGTTGCGACTAGCCCCCCTATACCCAGCGACCGGCGGAGTGAAAACCTGTCCAACTGGCAACGTATGAAAATGCATGAAATCATGACAATGATACTGGCAGCACTTGAACTTTTGCTTGCTTCTTATGGAAGCAAAAAGTAAACAAGTCGAAATGGAACCACTTTTGACGGTTCGATTGGAACCAAGATGGCGTCTTCGCCGATCTCTTATTCTAGTATTTCTAGTTGCGACCAGTTACGACCAAAACATTGTACTCTGCCTGACTGTACATGAATACTTAATATGAGTATATTATGTATACATATGTTAAATCCACCCCTTAAAGACACTGAAAAAATCAATTCCGTCAAGAAAAAGTTTTTATAAGAATTTTTTTTTTTCCCTTCAAAGTGCCCAGCTTGCGATGTATGGACGGTTGGTAGGGAACATAATCACCTATCTTGAGACAAAATTTCGTCTAAATCAAAAAGGGCGTTTTTCGCAAATTGACTTTTAATTTTTTTAAATCGATTTTTTAGTGTAGGGTTCAATTTTGAGTTTTCAAAAGTTTTATTAGAAAGTTTGACTGTTTCTGTGATAGTCACCCCTACAACACCTTTATGTAGGAAGGGTCGTTTTTCGATTATATCCATTTGAAAAAATCAGTAAAAACAAGTTTGACCCTTTTCAAAAGATAGTCTGAATCAAATTTGTAAAAACTAAGTATGCACTTTTCTTTTAACTGCACTTCTTAAATATTGACCAATAAATTTACAAAAGTCAACTTAAACAATCAGAACACTTGCAAGTTCCCAAAAGTTCTATTTTGGCTTTAAGCATTTTATTACATTTCCCGCAGAACTTTTCAAAAGGACCTAAGTAATTTTTTTCATGAATTCTCGCTTATCTTTTCAAAGGACGTAAGTAACATTTTTTTTTCATGAATTAATTTGAATACTGCAATCCATAGCTTTCATGTTGTTCTGTTGATTGCAGTACTCAAATTAATTCATGAAAAAATGTTACTTAGGTCCTTTGATAAATTATGCGAGATCTATAGTACAGCAGAAAGTCCATTGCTGATAAACGTTCATTTCGAACAATACACCGCAGATTGCTGGTTAATTTTTTGACATATACTCTGTCTCGCTCAAACCAACAGCGAATAATCTAGCGACTACTTTTAACGAACTATTTAAGGAACAGCTACTTTAACCGACCGTGTCCATTTAGCAAGTACGGTGTTGAACATAATCTGGAGATTAAAATAACACTTTAATAAAGTTTAAAAAAACTTAGCAAGTAACCGCACAATATTGAGTAAAACAAATTAAGGGTGTAGCATTTCTGCATGCGGTGAATGAATTTCGCACCGTGTATATAACTGACAGCATGAATGTTTGTGTTGCTTCTTTCGTGCTTTATTGATGATGCTAACTAGGGATCCTATAATGAGAGATATGCAAATACTTTTCCAGATGATTTAGCAACGCTGTTACTTTTGTTGGCAAACGCTTCCAGCACTTGCCGCAGCGCAAAATGTTGAAGCTTGTGTATGACTTTGCATTTAATAACAATTTGGAATATGTTTGTCTGTGCACAAACAGCTTTTAAATAAGCATTATCACTAAAAAAGTGGAATACAAATAGGTGAAACACGATACATAAATTAGATTACTTCTACTCGCGAAAGTAAAACAAATTGTTCATTCGATGAAACTTTTCTGAAAATCTATCTCAATACCTCTCAACCTCGTCTCAATCTGCAACAATAACAATGTTCATTTGGCTCACGTTTTGACAGTTCTCAATGCTCGATTGGCTTACAATGGCCGCTTTCGCATATCTCTCATTATAGGATCCCTAATGCTAACCTCTCAAGCAAAGTTTCCCAAAGCTTCAAATGTGGAACACGAAAACTAATGGACGAACACACACGCGCTAGAGACCCGAAGCCGATGACTTCATCCGCTCGCATCAGCACAGCTGTAAAGTTTCATCGTTGGAAATAAAATCGCATACCTACGTACATGCTTTCTCGTGCGCTCGTTACGTTTGCTGCCATTTTGTTTCATGCTTTGGAAGGAAAGAAGAGGCGTGCAGTTAGCCACTGCTTTTTGGTTTGGGTGGTTTGGTTGGTTTGGGTGGAATGATGATGTAGTTTGGGCATATGGGTGATTTCATACACCTCCTTATTTCCATATTATGCGGCTTTTTTCATTTATATTTATGTGAATTGATGGTTTCATTTTCACAAATGTACTTGTACAATTATTACACAAAGGGATGCAAAATCAATGTATGACATACAACTAGTATTATTGAACTTTAATATTACATTGGTGAAAAAACACTACGTGGGAATCAGGAAAGTTGGAAACATATCGAATTTTAATCCATATGTATTTTTCAAAACGCGCCGTTGCGCTAATCATTGTATTTACTATCGCTAATCATTGTACTATCGCACGATCGCATATTTGTAACATATGCATTTTTTTCCTTTCTCGTACAACAAAGTTGTACCGAAAGGCTATATGATTGCTAAAAAAAACTTGATAGAAGGCCCGGAGACCCATAGTGTTATATACCGATCGACTCAGCTCGACAAACTGAGGTGACGTCTGTTTTTTTGTGTATGTGTACAAATTTTGTAGGCACACTTTTTAGAACTTAGAATTATCCGATTTACTTGCAACAAGTTGCATTCGACGGGGAATTGTTTGCTATTGAAATGGGCCCGATCATTGCCTTTCGGAATTATTGAAAATCATAGTTTTTCCCCAAAGGTCCCCTTGAAAATTCAAAGAACAATTTTTTTGAATGGTGGCAAGGCAAAAATATTAAAAATGATCGAAAAATGTGATCTATTCCCCAAAGAGCTTTTTGACCTTTCTAATGTGATTTTTTCAATATATTTTATAATGCACGAGAAAGGCACCATCAACGCTAGGTGGATTAATCTGGGTTTTTTTTATTACCATCATTAGGACATAAGTAGTCTGTTGATCTAGGCCTTAAATAAATAAATAAAATAAATACAGCGAAGCGTCGCACACTACCTGATATTCCAACAGTTTTGTCATCGGACTACCCGTGGAAGCGTGAGATAACTTGTAGGGACCAGAGCTATGTTGGACGCTCCTTCCTTGATGTCAACCCACCATTTTGCAGCCCATCGCAAGCACAGACATCAAAATCAAGCAACTGGCGGGTTTGAATCTAATCCTCAATTTGAACAAGATTTCACCCGGAACGGAAGCAGCGGAGTTGACGCAGCAGAGAGGTCACAGCGGAGTGGAAGCAGCGCACAATGGGAAAAAGAAATGTCCATAACTCTCTCACAAATGATTAATTTTGCACTGAAGACAAATTCTCGGATCTACCTTGTATCAGTGGAGAACACTCAACGGCTGCAGGTGTTCATTAACAGAAGCCTGCGGTATATAATTCGGGCCTGGTGGCCTCACAATTGGATCTCAAACAACGAGCTCCATCGTCGTTGTCACCAGAGGCCGATAGCAACAGAAATTCGGGATCAGGAAGTGGGCTGGGTCGGCCACACTTTCCGTAGGGGCGGAAACGAAATCTGTAAACAAGCATTAGACTGGAACCCAGCGGGACATCGCAGCAGAGGCAGACCCAGAGGCTCATGGCGGCGAAAGCCTCAATAAAGAAATAAAAGAAATCGACTGAAATCTAGCCAGGCAACAGGTTAAAGCGATAACCGGGCAACGCTCAGGATGGAGATCTTTCAAGTCGGCCCTTTGCATCACCGGAGGTGTACAGGATCCATAAGTAAGTAGTAAGTAAATGTGACCAGCAAGCGTCCTGCGAAACGCGGGACGCATATCTGGGATTGCATCACTAGCTTGAAAGTGGATTCTCCTAAAAAGTATTTCGCATAGATTTTGCCCAAAAAAATTGGAAAAATATTTGTAAGGCTGTACGAATTGTAATAAATTTGTAAAACGAGATTGAAAAATGCAGCGTCGACGCGGGACGTCTGGTCACATTAAAGTAATAGTTTGTACGGAATAGATGTCTAGTGAGTTAGTTGCTCGTCCTGGACATACATTGTTTTGCAGAATGACGGAGGTCCGTTGCATATGCAACAAGCCTTGGGTTTTATAGCCAATTCAAATTACGTCATTTATTTAGTGCGCGTTTAATCGTGTTTCCTTTTGAACGCAGATCGATCGAGCGATTATCTAAATATTTCGTTCTGTTTTGTGCGGGTGAAATAAATGATCAGAATCTGTAGACTTCAGTGCGCGCTAAATCGTGTCTCCTTTCGGTCGCAAAACCGTCGCGCGATCATCGAAATGTATGGTTCTGCAATGTGCAGGTGAGTAAATGGACATGGAAAGTGAATAAGCAGTGCTTGTTGGATAATTATTTAGTCACTTACCATGGCGATTTCCTATAGATTACCTTCTCAGCTAACCAGCTAATCTTTTCTTGTGGCCCTCACGGAGCTGCAAAGGAGTCCTTGGTCTCTTGTAACAAAGAGTGTCGAACTAATCTTCCTCTCCTTATCATGAATTGGTGGCTGGGTCTGATACCGGTCCGGTCTAGAAAATGTTCGTTGGAAATTGGCTCGACTGCCCTGGGCACAAAAGTTTCAAACTTGTTAGCCTCATAGTGGGTGATGTAATGCCAATATAAAGAAGAAGAATCCTAAATTGACGGTGAGGACGTAGCCGGCGTCAATCTAATGCTTATACATTCAATTTTTTTTCTATCCTTTAACACGTAATATACCTTGTAATCTGATTAGTATATTAAAACCCAATTAGAGCTTTATAATTGAATAGATCGTGGAATATGTCCCTCCGAATCAGTTTATTGTCGTTACAGCTTGCGGAAAACGTCTCTCACGATATGCTACACATCGCGAGTGCACACAAAGGCTAAAAGTTAGATCAAGCATCCTGAAGATATTCAATTTTCACAAAAAAACTAACCGCGGAGGAGGTTGGTACTCTTATTCTTATGGCTTTTCCGCAAACGTGACCTTTAGGTGGCATTGTTATGTATGGGTTTTCACGCCTATCTAGAGAGTAAGAGGTTGAGGGTTCAAATCCCTCCAAGCCACGTGGATTTTTTTTTCGCAAATTTCATATCAATTTGTCCATTTCAAACAAGTGCTGTGCATATGCCGAAATCGCTCTCAACAGATAACGAAAAGCAATAAAAGAGAGGCAGAAATATCTTCGAATCATCCCAAACCATGAAAACAAGTTTATCCAACTAGTATACAAGTGCAAAAAAACAGAATCGGATAGTACCCACCGTGAAGCTATGATAAAATACTTCTTTCTCTCTCATTTTGCGTTGGAGACAATGTTTTTTTTTGCACAACTGTTTAAAACAAGTTGAAATGCATCAGAATCGGAGATTCCCGCAATTGATGCTTTTTAAAGGAATTTATCATAAAGTATAGCCCCCTGAGTCAGTCCTTTATCATAAAAACTTGCGAAAAATGCCTTTCACGGTATGCTATATCGTGAGTGTATACATAGAGGGAAAAATGTGAGATTTTTCATTTTGCTTTGGATTCAATTTGTGATCTAGTTACTTGCCTTTACATATTTACATAGAATATTGATTACTTACAGAAGAAGCTTCGAATAGTAACGCGCAAAGTAGGACAGAAAACACCACGAAATCCATGAACACCGCACCTCGTGTCAATTTTTCCAGCTCTCCAATGAACTTGTACACTTGATGCTGCTGTTGAACGCATTCCACAATCAGTTGTCTTCTAAGTGAATGTTGGCAACCTTTCTTCTGGCATCCGCTTTGCATTTCGGATATCTCATAGTGGTCCAGGCGGGTCAATTTCAGGTTCAGAGACATCAATGAAGCCTTCGCATACATCATCAAACTAACCATAAACACGTGCCAGCAAGGGACAATCAGTTGACCAACGTACATGATATATAGTTGAATGCAGTAGATGATCGCAAAGCTGTCCAAGACATTATCCGTTGGATACCATGATCTTAGTATTGTAGGTGAATCGAAGGAGTTTGTGGAGTTGGACAAATCCATCGACTTCAAATTTTGATATTGAATTAACGAGTAAACGCACATGCTATTGGCCGTAATCAATGCACAAGCCCAAAACACTGCTGTCAAGCGATTCATATACTTCACGTTTTCCCAGATAACCGCCTGCTCCGGGACACTTCCCGAGCGAAGTAGGGTCATAATTCCTTCGTCGGCTGTTTTTATAGCGTTGTTGAATCCTGTAACAAATCTCTATGATATTGTTTGCTTCATCATGGTTAATATCAAATCTTACTAGTACGATTCCAGTAAAAATGTAAAACTCGTACGATTGTCGTGGTAAAAAGAAGTGTAGTAGCGGCGTTGGCCGTCATTTCTGCGATGTCTCCCCACACTTGATAGAGATTAACGTACTGCGTAATGTTAAAAGCCAACATTGAAGCCGTGAAGAACACACCGCGGAAGCAGTGCAATTTTTTCCACGGTTGGCTCTTGTAAAGCAAAATTCCATAGTACTTCAGCCCGGTTATGGTCAGTCTAAGCAAAGGATTGCTGTAAACGTTGTCTTCCTGAATCCATTCGTCTTTCATCTGCATGTTAACTGAAACTTACTTCGTCAAATACTGCGGTGACGGCAGTGTTCTCCACATGTCTTATCAAAGCTCCAAAAAGCAATTTAAGCACAATTAACACTAATTATAATTGAATTAACAAACTTTCTTTGATGATGTTTTCATGGACTGACGCCAACAAAGCCACCACCAATAGGGAAGGTAATTGCTCTTTGAAATATTCATCATGTTTTGTATGCCCAAGAAAGCAGCATGGATCCTGCATCCGTCAATACCGATTAGTAGGGTACAATAGTGAATGTAAGCGGGTCAACAGAGGAACCCTCTTTGCTTTACAAAAGGCAGGCAAATCCTAGCCTAGCAAGTGAGTATAATCGAACCTGATTCGTTATCATGGTCTTTCGACTGTATGATGACATCGACGACTCGGTCGAATGGCAAATGTACAGAACGCAGTTTCAATTAGGTGCCAAGTTGAGTTTCACCTTTTAGTGGACAATTTCACAAACAGGCAGGACAGGATGGGTACGGACGATATCGGCATTCATTTACACCCGGGTTAGGAGTACACACTTACCATTCTAGGTGTGGAGTTCTTAACTGGATGTCAGTGCCTACAATGACAGCAACACTATAGTAGCATTATTGCTGGCGTCGTTGAATGTGGTGTAACGTAATTTAATCTAACCTATCCACCTTAAGTGCTGGTTTTTTGATTTTGTCATTCTCATACAATAAAATTGTACCGAAGGGCTGAAGGATCGCTCGAAAAGCGAACTATCAATATGAGGCTCGAAGACCTGTAATGTTATGTGTATGTAGGTAGATACACTTTTTAGAACTTTAGAATTGATAGTTCCTTGCCAAAAGTAAATATCTTGGTAGCCAAATGGCGTCAGACGGCGGTACCAAGATCGACATAGGCGCACGGATCAAGAAAGCAAGGGCTGCCTTTGCGAGTTTAAGAAATATCTGGAAAAACAGGCAGATAAGTGAACGCACCAAAATACGAATTTTCAACTCTAACGTGAAATCTGTGCTGTTATACGCTAGCGAAACATGGTGTTCATTAACAGATGCCTGCGGCATATAATTCGGGCCTGGTGGCCTCACAACTGGATCTCAAACAACGAGCTCCATCGTTGTTGTCACCAGAGGCCGATGGCAACAGAAATTCGAGATTGGAAGTGGGGCTGGGTCGGCCACACTTTACGTAGGGGCGGAAACGAAATCTGCAAACAAGCATTAGACTGGAACCCAGCGGGACATCGCAGCAGAGTCAGACCCAGAGGCTCATGGCGGCGAAGCCTCAATAAAGAAATAAAAGAAGTCGACCGAAATCTAACCTGGCAACAGGTTAAAGCGATAGCCGGGCATCGCTCAGGATGGAGATCTTTCAAGTCGGCCCTTTGCACCACCGGAGGTGTACAGGATCCATAAGTAAGTAAGTAAGTTGCCAAAAGTAACATTTAATGGGGAATCCGGTACTATTGTTTGCTATTGAAAATTGGCCCGATCGGAAATTGCATTTCGGAATTATTGAAAAATCATTACATTCAAAGTTAATGACCTATATGCCGGGTATTAAGCCACTCGGAGTGGGAATTAATTACTATGACTGAAACTCGAATGCATATGCACAAAATGTGATAGATTTAGTTCGGAAAAGGTATTGGAGGGTAATCACTTCCGTTGGGTTTGATCCCACGACCCCAGTACGCTAGACAGGTGCTTTCCCTACTAAGCTACGAAAGACCTCCGTCGTCCTCCGCAGCTTAGCGGAGCCGGACAATACTAAATACTCATCCTACTTGGTTGGCATTTGTACAAAAATACATATGAGAGAGTTAGTTCTGAAAATGTATTGCGAGAGTTCGGCTGGTGCCCGGTGCTGGGAATTTGGTTTCATCAGTACCCGCTAAGCTGCGGAGGACGACGGAGGTCCTTCGTAGCTTAGTAGGGAAAGCACCTGTCTAGCGTACTGGTTTCGTGGGATCAAACCCTACCGAAGGGGCGGTTACCCTCCAATTATTATTATTTATTATTTATTCAGACTAAGGCCGAAGTGGCCTGTGCGGTGTATAAGAGTCTTCTCCATTCGGCTCGGTCCATGGCTACACGTCGCCAACCACGCAGTCTACGGAGGGTCCACAAGTCATCTTCCACCTGATCGATCCACCTTGCCCGCTGCGCACCTCGCCTTCTTGTGCCCGTCGGATCGTTGTCGAGAACCATTTTCACCAGGTTACTGTCCGACATTCTGGCTACGTGCCCGGCCCATCGCAGTCGTCCGATTTTCGCGGTGTGAACGATGGATGGTTCTCCCAACAGCTGATGCAACTCGTGGTTCATTCGCCTCCTCCACGTACCGTCCGCCATCTGCACCCCACCATAGATGGTACGCAGCACTTTCCTTTCGAAAACTCCAAGTGCGCGTTGGTCATCCACGAGCATCGTCCAGGTCTCGTGTCCGTAGAGGACTACCGGTCTAATGAGCGTTTTGTAGATTGTCAGTTTGGTACGGCGGCGAACTCTATTCGATCGGAGCGTCTTGCGGAGTCTGAAGTACGTACGATTTCCAGCCACTATGTGTCTCCGAATTCTAGACCAACATTTGAAAAGAGCGTAACACCAAAAATTTATTCCTTCTGATTCTTCGTCTACATATATAGCTGTATATGTGGGCGAAGAAGCAGAGGGAATAAGTTTTGGTTGTTACGCCCTTTTCAAATGTTGGTCTAGAATTTCTCTGCTGGTGTCATTTTCGACAGTCACCAGTGAGCCCAAGTACACAAATTCTTCTACCACCTCGATTTCGTCACCACCGATGCAAACTCGCGGTGGGTGGCTCACATTGTCGTCTCTTGAACCTCTTCCTATCATGTACTTTGTCTTCGACGTGTTGATGACTAGTCCGATCCGCTTAGCTTCCCGCTTCAGCCTGATGTAGGCTTCCTACATCCTCTCAAAGTTACGTGCCATGATATCAATTTCGTCGGCGAAACCAAATAACTGGACGGACTTCGTGAAAATCGTACCACTCGTGTCAATCCCTGCCCTTCGTATTACTCCCTCCAAAGCGATGTTGAATAGCAGACACGAAAGACCATCACCTTGCCGTAACCCTCTGCGCGTTTCGAAGGGACTCGAGAATGCCCCTGAAACTCGAACTACGTACATCACCCGATCCATCGTCGCCTTGATCAACCGTATCAGTTTATCCGGAAATCCGTTTTCGTGCATTAGCTGCCATAGCTGGTCCCGGTCGATTGTATCATATGCGGCTTTGAAGTCGATAAATAAATGATGTGTGGCACGTTGTATTCGCGGCATTTCTGCAATATACCCGACGTATGGCGAACACCTGGTCTGTGGTAGAGC
Source organism: Armigeres subalbatus (assembly GCF_024139115.2). Classification (NCBI taxonomy): domain Eukaryota; kingdom Metazoa; phylum Arthropoda; class Insecta; order Diptera; family Culicidae; genus Armigeres; species Armigeres subalbatus. The sequence goes on from NC_085139.1 coordinate 184,528,641, forward strand.
GTTCACCCATAAATCCCGCCTGGTACTGCCCCACGAACTCTCTTGCAATTGGTGTTAGTCGGCGGCCTAAAATTTGGAAGAGTACCTTGTAGGCGGCGTTCAGCAATGTGATTGCGCGGTAGTTGCTACAATCCAGCTTATCGCCCTTTTTGTAGATGGGACACACGACACCTTCCATCCACTCCTGCGGCAGAACCTCATCCTCCCAAACCTTGGTAATCACCCAGTGCAGCGCTCTAGCCAGTGCCTCACCACCGTGTTTAAATAGCTCTCCTGGTAGTTGGTCAACCCCAGGGGCTTTGTTGTTCTTCAGCCGGCCAATCTCCTCCTGGATTTCCTGGAGATCCGGAGCCGGTAAAATTATGTCCTGCGTGCGTTCTCCCAGGTCCATCACCATACCGCCATCTTCGTCTGCCACATCGCCATTCAGGTGTTCTTTGTAGTGCTGCCGCCACCTTTGGATCACCTCACGCTCGTTCGTAAGAAGGTTCCCGTTTATGTCCTTGTACATATCGGGCTGTGGCACGTGGTCCATACGTGAACGGTTTAACTTCTCATAGAACTTTCGTGTGTTATTAGCGCGGTACAGTTGCTCCGTCTCTTCACGGTCTCGATCTTCCTGCTGGCGCTTTTTCCTTCGGAAAATCGAGTTTTGTCTATTCCGTGCCTGTTTATATCGTGCCTCGTTCGCCCTCGTGCGGTGTTGCAGCAATCTCGCCCATGCTGCATTCTTCTCTTCCACTAACTGCTCCCATTCGCCGTCATACCAGTCGTTTCTCTGATCCGTGGCACCGTGCCCAAGTGCAGCGGTTGCGGTGCTACCAATGGCGGATCGAATATCTCTCCAGCCATCTTCAAGAGACGCGCCTAGCTGCTCTTTCGTTGAAAGTGCCACTTCCAGCTGCTGCGCGTATTCTTGGGCTAGTCTACCGTCTTGTAGCCGCCCAATGTTAAGCCGCGGCGTTCGACTTCGACGCGTGTTGTACACCGTCGAGAGTTTTGAGCGCAGGCATACTGCAACGAGGTAGTGGTCGGATTCAATATTTGCACTGCGGTAAGTGCGGACGTTCGTGATGTCGGAGAAGAATTTACCGTCGATTAGAACGTGGTCGATTTGGTTTTCCGTTTCTTGGCTAGGTGATCTCCATGTGGCCTTGTGGATATTTTTGGGGGGAAGTTACCCTCCAATACCTTTTCCAAATTAAATCGATCACATGTTGTGATCGTTTGTCATCATCGTTAGTCATAAAGGGTGGCGTAGTTGGATCAACACCATGATGTGAGGTGACTGGGCCAGAGAACAAAAGGTTGTCGAATTATACGACACCCCCCCCCCAGGATTGTGCCTTTGGGTGACAAAATCAGTCTCTGAAAATTTCAACTCAATCTGAAAATATATCTCCGTCACTGTTTCGTTCAGGAAATTGTGCGGTATGCCCAATTGAGCCCCTACTGATTCTCTGTTGAATATTGTTTTCGCTATTTTTTCTTCTGACATTTGCACTTAGTGACCAGCCCACTAAAGTCTGCCGTATTTCAAACGACTCACAATATTGTCTTTTTTGTAAACTTGATACCTCTCACGATTGATTCGTCAGCGCCATACACCATTTTTTAGTTTCCCTCCGAGTATTGTACGCAGCACTTTTCGCTCGAAACCCCCGAAAGCTGTCCGGTCCACCTCTTTTAACGTCCATGCTTCATGTCCATAAAGAACCACTGAGTTTTGTATAGACCAAATTTCGTTTCCGTGTGCATGTTGCGGGGCCTACTGGTTACGTAATCCGAAAGAGGCCCTATTCACAGCTGCAATACTTTTGGATTTACAGGTAGGGTGGGACGCTTCGGTGTCTGTGGTGATCTCCTTTATGCAGACCACTAATTTGGATAGATTCGGATGGAATCGTTAATGGGGCAACGGGGGGGCAATGGGAACACGTCTTTCACTTCCAATGTTATATTTTATTCTGCCTTCTAGTCTACACAGTAAGTCAGGGCTGCCCAACGTACGGCCCGCGGGCTGGATGCGGCCCTCGGCTCCATTTTTTGTGGCCCGCACATCATAACCGGCCCACAGTTTTATCTTTGCGGCTCGAGTAGCTTCTTTCTTATAATTTATTAATTATTACTGAAATACTGGAAGATATCCCTGGTAAAAAAAAATCTGGTAATCTAGCCCTTTAATTTATGTGTTCCAATAATCCTTTTATTCGTATTTGAAGCAAAAGAATAAAATTTTAAAATACATATTTGGAAATGGCTGGATTGTTTGACCCGAGTGACCCAATGAAACGAAAGGTTGATATGAAACACACTGCGTTTTCACGTTGTACATTTGACAAGTTGGCAAAACGAATGAAACTATTCTATGATGGAAAACTTGTTAAGGGATGTACATCGGCTATTGTCGGCATTGTGTGTCCTAAGTAAAAAGTCTCCTTCAATAGCATTAATTTGCCTCGGAACACGGTGAGTAAAACTTCTTGCAGTAGATTTGAAACATACGTTACGTGGAAAGGCCGTATACTACATTCTACTCTATCGCTATTGATGACAAGACAATTCTATGCTGCATGGTGCAAGTAGATGTCTTTATAAGGGGAGTTGATGATCATCTTTAAATCACAGGGGAATTAGTAGCTTTGACCCCAATGCGTGGAACTACTTCCGAAAGCGACCTGAGAGGAGCTATATGAAGGAGTTTGATGGTCCTCTAAAAACTTAAACTAAAAACTTACAACCGATGGGGCCGACACTGGCAATGACGGGAAAGAACACTGGCATTGTGACACTTCTGGGCGAGTGACGTAGCTTTTCCGGTAGATTTTACTAAACATCTCAATGGCTGGAACATAAAGCTGTAATGCACGGAATTTTTAATATCCAACTTGGAAGCTTTCGAAACGAAACGAAATATTTCGGCACAGTTTGTTGCTGAAAACTGCTACATTTCTCTGATCTTGTTGATTTCGACCTCCAATCCAACGACGAGCTCAAATCTACATTTCAGAATGAAAACATTTCTCATTTAAGCACATTTCGAAAAAAAGCAGTAAAAAATTTCGAACTCTGCGAATTTTGTACACCGATTGCGACGAAAACAATATGCGTTGATTATTCGAGAGTAGGCAACAATTTCATGTTTCTTTTTTTTAATAAAAAAAAAAAAAGAATTTGAACGCAATTCAATAGTGTTTAGTTTTTTCTGAAGATTTTTTTTGCCATTTTGGAAAAATGAGAAAAAACTCCATGTTTGATTTTTTTTGGCCGGCCAGTAGATGTTAATTCTGAAAATTGGTTCGTGGCTTCAAAAGGTTGGGCAGGCCTGCAGTAAGTCATGGCCTACTACCCCGATCCGATGCAAAGCATAGCACAGTGTCGATGAAGACCTGCATGAAGCAGGCGCCGGTTAGTTGTAGTTGTAGTCCCCTACTATGGCCAACAAATACGTCTTTTCACTTTACGGGAAACGTCATTGTCACATGTCACAAGCGTTCCAAGGTAAACACATCCTTCAACAACTTCAAATACATCCCCATCTAGCACTCAGCACCAGCACCACTAGGTCTTCCTCTATCTCTACCTGCCACCATGTACTTTGTAGAGTTAATGTTTACTCCTATACTCGCCGTCTTCCTCTTCAGTGGGACAAAAGCCCAATGAGGTCGATGTCGCCCTCAAAGCCCAGGAGCATATGCGACCGTGTGATGATAGCTCGAGTTGAAGTTAAACAATAAAATTAAAAGTGCATCACCCTGCTTCAGTTCGTCCAAGGTTCGTCTTCCGGTGGGGTAAGAGTGCGCCTCGGGTGGGGTAAGAGTACGCATTTATTCAATGATGTGCTTTATAATAACATTTAATTGATGTTTAATGAACATATATTAGGGAATGTTTGAAAATAACGTAACTCTGAAAGGGGGAGGGGTTCCTAGAAATGTGAAGTTTCATACGAAAAACCATTTTTTATATGCAAAAACTGCAGAGATAAAAATATATCAGGTTTCGCGTGGCGTAAACAAAAGAGTTTTCCTTAATGAAAGTCCACCAATCACGTGTAAAATTTGGCTATTTGTATTTCATCACCCCTCCCCCCTATCTTATACTTTTTGTATGAATCCTCTAAAAATTATATGGATCGTCATACATCTCACAACCCCTCCCAGCAAAGCGTTGCGTAATTTATGGATGTTTCTTTTGATCAAATGAAATTATCATTTAGATGAAATTGTGTTTTCGTACTATGTTTAGGTGTACAGCAGGTCCTAATACAATTTCATTCTTTCGTTTCAGTGCTTTGTTCGCTAAGTCCTTTCTCACACCAAATCAACTAAATCTTGAACCTTGTGATAATTTTCGATTTCTGTCCCTTTTTTCTTAGTTGTGGATCTTTACGCTTTGGAAGTAGTCTTATTTCGGCCGGAGATACGGGTTTGACATCAGAACTTGAAGATTCACATGCGTACTCTTGCCCCACCCGTTCCTGCGTACTTTTACCCCACAGTCCCAAAATTTATTCAAGTAATGGTTTTGACTTCTTGGAAAACCAACCGGATTGGTGTTCTGCACCATAAAGTACTCTATACAATAGGTTATCGAAATGGTATAATGTTCACCTGATTGAACGTATATATGGTAATGAAATACTAGTTGCGGAAACACAATTATTTTTAGCAAAATGACCAAAAAATTATCTAACTCCATATCTTCCTTGTTGTTTATTCAAATCGTTCACAATTACACATGGTAATAGTTAGGCAGAATACCTGTCAAACTGATGCAGTGCTGCTAGTTTATCTTTTTTATTACTTCAAAAAATCAAAAACGTACTCTTACCCCACTCTACTCTATATGCCACAGCTCATTTCTTTTCACTGAATCGTACGCTGCTTTAAAACCTATAAACAAATGGTAAGTCTGCAAGTCATCCGCAGGCTAAAGATCAGTCGTTGATCGGCACTCACGAAAATCTGCCTGGTATTCGCCGACGAAGGACTCCTCAAGCGGTCTTAGTCTGTTAAACTGAATACGCGACAGGACTTAGTATGCCGAGTTTAGAAGAGTGGTCCCTCTGTAATTGGCACACTCTAGTCTGTGCCCTTTCTTATAGATTGTGGGCATATGAGGCCATCCAACCAGCCGGCAGGCTTCATCATCCCATATTTTGTTGACGTCAATCTGTTGACGTCACTGGATCCGGTGGCATCTCCTATCCGCTCGTCCAGTTTCTGGTGGTACTGTTCAGCAACTCCTTCAACTGACAAGCGTTGGATATTGAAACGCATTGTTCTGTTGTTCCGTGAATTCGTGACGCTGGAGAGTCGCGCCCGAATTTTTGCAACTATAAGGTAGTGATCCGAGTCAATGTTCGGACCTCTGAAGGACCTTACATCTATTACATCCGAAAAATGTTGTAAGGTGCGTTTTGGAACAAATCCAGCTTCCTATACCGAAACCGGCTGGATAAACTTCCAGATTGCCAGCTTGGTGTTTTGTACCTGACTAACTACTGAGAATGAAGCTCAGGGCAGGTTCTGTGGATCACTCGAATGTTCGATCGAATACTTTTAACACTACCTCAATTTCTCTCTCTAACGCCAACGAATCAAACCCGATCAAGTTGTACACGAGTACGCATCGGTATGCTGTATCTGAAATTTAATCACTTCGAATCTAAATCAACACGAGTCCCCCAATAACCCAACTCTTTCGAGACAGTAATTGTAGCAGTAATACAAACATTGGGTTTTCAAGTTAACAATGTATTGTAGATTCTCTCTCTGGCTTAATGCTACGGGGTCTACGGATGAGCCCTAAACCTAACCTGCTTGGGTGTGTGTGTGAGGCTTAACCTACAGGTACCTTTGCTGGGGTTTTCGTTGCGGCCGTTCTCCTCCTTGCTGATACTGGGTTCTTGGTGCGGATGAATCGATGTCGGCAATCGAAGTGAACGCCCACGTGCCAACTGGGCGGGACGAGATGGTGTACACGTGCGAAATCGGGTCGCTGTCAAAACGCGACCACGCGGTGGCTGGGGTTTGTGCAATCCTAGCACGGATAGTGGGAACGAAGGGTAGGGCTACCAAATCAGGGATCAACCGTACGTTCACCGTATTCTAGCATTCCGGCCGATCATCGTACGTTTGGTTTCACTTCAAAGACTGGTTCTCAATGTCGAGTACCACGTGGATTAGGGTGGCCTGTGTGCCGAGATTTCAGACTTCTTCTCACTCTCAAGGTTGCTTGGAGATTTCCTACCGTTTTCCTGGGAAAAAAATATTCCAAACGGAAAAGCCACAAATTCGTGGCTAATAGAAGCCACAAATTCGTGGCTAATAGAAGCCACATGTTAAAACACACCCAACTTTTATCATAAGAAAACTTTTCCTACCTTTTCAGAATTTCAACCGTATCACACACTTTTATCGCAGGTTTTGATAACTACCGTTCACGATTGAGCCAAACTATCAAGTGATCGCGTGATCTAACTTCGAAGTGGACAAAGGTCTATTTCTTGGCCTAACTAATGAACACTTCCGCGAAATTCCTTGCAGGAGTTAGTGAAATTTAGAAAATGTTTAAAGTGTTGTCTCTATCACCCTTATGTTCAAATGACTCAACCTGTCCTTCTATCTCATTCTGTAGATAGGTTTTATCCATTCGTATTCCCGGATTTTGGCTCTGACCGTAGTTGTAAAACTTTTTGCAAACTCTCACTTCCACTGGTATGAATATTCATTCCATCTTTTATTCGTGCAGTGTTCACTGTTCAAGTGACATACTGGTTTTCTATGTGAATTCGATTTAGTGAACTGATATACTAATCTCTTGTCTCTCAATTAGAAAAGTTCTCGTTATCAAAAAATAATACAGTAAGTACGCAATATTTGAACTGTTACAATGTCGTCGGTCGATCAGCACGTGGTCTATCTGTGAGCAAGTGTCTGTGTCTCTACTTGGATGTTGCTAGGTGTATTTGCGGATATTCTTACGTGCGAAATAGGTACTGCTGATTACCATCCCTCTAACAGTTGGCTATGCTGCCTTAATCTGGCAAAGTGACGTATACGCCATTTTCAAAAAATGGTGTTAACGAGTAGTACTCATCGTACTCTTTAACAGAAAAATAGAAAACATGTATGTTATAAAATGGCGCATACGTCACTTTTTCAGATTACGGCAGTATTGAATCCACCGCCCAGAATTTACGTTCTCCAGTTCTGGGCCACCGTATTTCCTGGATTGCTGCCACACTCATGTCGACCTTCTGCAGCTCACGAGCCAGGAGCCCAACACGTGCGAGTTCATTCAAAGTTCTCACGTTCCAAGATCCGACTTTCCGACTGATCCGACTGATTATGCTCAAATTTGGCCGAAACATTCTTTGCATATCAAAGAATATTGTGGCCAAATTTGATAAAATTTGGTCGACAAAAACATCCTGCCAATAATAGAACAAAGAAAATTTCAAAATTGTGGACCGTCACGAAATCATGTAAGATTTGTAACATTATTTAATAAGTCCTTTATCTTCCAATGGATTTTAAAGATTTATATTTATATCAGTCGATTCGCAAACTCTCCATCAATTTTCTATTGAAAATGTTAGTTCTTTCATGCATCATGCATCTTCTATGAAGCGCGTTCCAATCCTTGGTAATTGCCTACTTTTAGGGTATTATCAATTGTTGAACTGGAGTGTATGAATGGGGTGGTCCAGCTGCTAGACAATGGGGTTCCGTTTCTGAAGTAAGCCATGAATAATAAATCCTATAGTCAGAAAAGTTACAAACGAGAAAATAAATTTGAAGCACTGCACACTGTATTGTCCAATTTTTCTTTTACTTAAGTATGTTACCTCCTGCCAAGCAGTCTATGTACATTTTACAATGAAAGTGATTTTTCATCGTTGATAATAGGGGTATTCACTAAACGGCGTAGGTTGCTGCGTATCTGATTATAGAAATGTTTCACGCACAATCATAATGGACATATTTCAAATCGCCCATTAAACATTTCTATAAACAGATACGCAGCAACCTACGCCGTTTAGTGAATACCCCTAATATTTATTTTTATTCGCGTATCTCCCACACGGTTCTACCAAAGATTGCAATGTGGTAGGCAGAGCTTCCCAAACCTTTGGGTATGCGACCCACCTAGCAAAATTCTATATGTCTCGCGACCCACCTATGAACAAATGCATTTTACCAAGTAGTATTAGGCATTATTTGAATCAGAATGTCATCTGTTTCGGCTTCTTCCACATCAAAAATATTCACGTTACCTTACATGTACAAATGCAAAAAATGACGAACATGGTCAAAATCAACATGTCAACATGTCAAAATGTTAGCGTTTTTATTTTACTTCATTAAGGGGGCAGCTTTTAGGCATAAATGTTTAAATAAAATAGCGTGGTGATGGATATTTAAAATAAAATGCGGTTTGAACTTGAAATAATATTCCTGAAAAAAATGATCAAAAGGTTCGGCATTCGAGTTGCAATTAATATTTGTTCTGCGCGACCCACCAACAATCCGCTTGCGACCCCCCTGGGGTCAGGACCCACAGATTTGGGAAACCATGTGGTAGGCAATGGTCTCTACTGTGTAGCCCTGTTTTTATAAATACTTCATTTTTCCCATCTCAGTCTATGGACCACTAATTCATCATAATAAAATTGCTCCACTTTTCGTTTGCCATACATGATTCCATTGCAAGGTGCTCGATTTAGTGCCATTCATACGTACATATGTAGCCTCGTTGGTTGCAAACATTTTTTTTTCTGTTCATTTCCAGTTTGCAATCTTCCTTCCAGGAAAGCCGACAACGCCAGATCTAATGAATCCTCTGGGCAAGAATGGAGAGAACCTATTCGGAATTACCACATTGAATCTATTTTTCTTGATTTTGTATGGTATTCCTTATCAAGCAAAATCGTTTGGATTTGCCAATCGATTTTACCGAGAAAATTGCTATGTCATTCGCGCCGCAAAACCACCGAGAGTGTAGTGCAGCAGCTTCTATTAATCATCATTTGTTAGGCATTGTTACAGAAACGTGTGATGGTTAGAGCGCCAATACTGTCTGAGAAACGACTGAGTCAGCAAACATTTTATGGATTTTCTCTGAAATGAAAGTTCAATAAACTGAAGTTAATAGAATATGGGCTGATTTATAATTTTGTTTTTAATTAGACAAAAACAAGCTAAATAATTGAATGAGCGAAAAAATACAAGTTAGGTAGATAAGAAAATGCTAATGGAACTTATATCTCACGCTTAGGATCATAAGGGTTTAACTGTATTGATCGATTTCTCTTCATCGGTTTTATAAGTATTTCGTTTCAAAAGCTACAATTGTGATTGTTGCTACTGGTGCTAGAAGCAAACATCCTTTATCATCCCAAACCACTAAATCTTCTTAAAACTACCGCAATTCACTACACTAATAAGAAGAAAACATCGACGAAGAGTGCTCATGCACTTCTTCTGAAATTGCGGCCCCTAGCTTAGTCTAGTTTGCAGATTGGCTGCTGATCCTTTGCTACGTTGTCCCGATCCCTCATCGGCGGTCATGACAAATTTCTTTACTCGAATCCTCCCAATTGCCTCCGGACTCAAGAGTGGTTCACCAGCTCCGATGGAGGAAACTTCCGCACTGGTGGTGCCCCGACTACCGGCGACTATCGCAGGAGTCGACTTCATTTTCGGGTTGCAGAGGTAGTCCGACGGTTTCGGTGGTGGATAACGTCCACTCTGATGGCGCACTATTTACCCGAAGAGCTTGCTTTTCTTTCTTCTTTCTTCGGCAGGTTGGCTGTGCGAGTGCCGAGGTCGGTACAACTATTCCAGTTGGCAGGAGACTTGCGATTAACCGGCGCCATGACGACCCGAAGCCAAACACTGTTAATTGTTCATTCGCTCTGCGACGTTATTAGCTCTCATGGCAGGCATTCCTTAGCGTTCTTCCGCAAACCTCGGGCAATCGAATACCACGTGCTCTGGAGTCTCCTCTACGTAGATACACGCCGGGCAGAAGGGGAACGACACATGGCCACGCGGGTGTAGATATTGGCGGAAACAGTCGGGTCCGGATAGGAAAGGTGTGCGGTGAAAGTTTACCTCTCCATGCTCCCTCATCGACGCATTGGGGATGAGCCACATTGTTCCACTCCTGCTGCCACTTGGTTATAGAGTCCAGTTTTAACGTTTTCTATACATCACTGGTTCCTATCCTTTGGTAGCACTTGATGATACGGCCGCCAGATGACGCCTACTGCTTCCTTTCGGATCACCAACGTTTGACATGACCCTTGCTAGCGCACTGATCACTTTAGCCACCTTTTCACAGGAATAATCAACATGGGCGTTTATGGGAATTTATGAAAGAATGAAATAAGAAATCTTAAAGGAATTTTTGGAAGAGTTTCAAAAGGAAATATCAGCGTTCAGATGAAATACCCGAACGAACTCTTGAAGCATATTCTGATTATTTCCTAAAAGAATTACCGTCGTTGGGGGTGACAATGGGTCAAATTGGATTGAGAATGGGTCACTGTTTCAACTGCTTAAAATGCTTGTAGAATAGATTGAGTGTATCTGAGGGCAAAAAACTTAAATATAAGAGATCTTTTTGAACGATTTTGTCCGCAAATCGTCCTCCACCTGATCGATCCATCCTGCCCGCTGTGCACCTCGCCTTCCTGTTCCCGTCGGATCGTTGTCGAGAACCATTTTCACTGGAGTCCGACATTCTGGTTACGTGCCCGGCCCACCGCAGTCTTCCGATTTTCGCGGTGTGAACGAGGATGGTTCTCCCAACAGCTGATGCAACTCGTGGTTCATTCGCCTCCTCCACGTACCTTCCGCCATCTGCACCCCATCATAGATGGTACGCAGCACTTTCCGTTCGAAAACTCCAAGTGCGCGTTGATCCTCCACGAGCATCATCCAGGTCTCACGTTCGTAGAGAACTACCGGTCTAATAAGCGTTTTGTAGATAGTCAGTTTGGTACGGCGGAGAATTCTATTCGATAGGAGCGTCTTGCGTCTCCGAATTTCTCTGCTGATATCGTTATCGGCGGTCACCAGTGAGCCCAAGTACATGAATTCGTCAACCACCTCGATTTCGTCACCACCGATAGAAACTCTTCAGTCTGATGTAGGCTTCCTCCATCTTCTCAAAGTTACGTGCCATGATATCAATGTCGTCGGCGAAACCAAATAACTGGACGGACTTCGCGAAAATCGTACCACACGTGTTAATTCCTGCTCTTCGTATTACTCCTCCAAAGCGATGTTGAATAGCAGACACGAAAGACCATCATCTTGCCGTAACCCTCTACGCGTTTCGTAGGGAATCTAGAATGCCCCTGAAACTCGAACTACGCACATCACCCGATCCATTTTTGTATTGATCAACCGTATTAGTTTATCCGGAAATCCGTTTTCGTTCAGCTCCCATAGCTGGTCTCGATCGATTGTAGCATATTCGGCTTTGGAGTCGATAAATAGATGATGTGTGAGCACGTTGTATTCGCGGCATTTCTTCAATACCTGACGTATGGCGAACACCTGGTCTGTCGAATTTTATCTGTTCCGCGCCCGTTTGTATCGTGCCTCGTTCGCCCTCGTGCGGTGTTGCAGCAATCTCGCCCATGCTGCATTCTTCTCCTCAACTAACTGCTCACATTCGCCGTCATACCAGTCATTTCTCTGATACGGAACCACCGTGCCTTGTGCAGCGGTTACAGTGCTTCCAATGGCGGATCGAATATCTCTCCAGCCATCTTCAAGAGATGCTGCGCCTAGCTGCTCTTCCGTTGGGAGTACAACTTCCAGCTACTACGCGTAGTCTTGAGCTAGTCTACCGTCTTGCAGCCGCCTAATGTTTAGCCGCGGCGGGCGACTCCGACGCGTGTTGTACACCGTCGAGAGTTTTGAGCGCAGACATACTGCAACGACAACTGCAACCACTACGGTCGGATTCAATATTCGCACTGCGGTAAGTGTGGACGTTCGTGATGTCGGAGAAGAATTAACCGTCGATAAGAACGTGGTCGATTTGGTTTTCCATTACTTGATTAGGTAACGATATCGATATTATCGGAATTGATCGCCGTGCCGTGGAAGAGGCTTTTGTGTCTTTTAAGAGGGAGACAGCGAGGATTGGACTCACGATCAATACCAGCAAAACGAAGTACATGGTCGCTGGCAATCAACGTGGGTTCATTCGTGGTGAGGGTAGCGAAATGGTGCTGGCTGGTGAAAAATGAGAAGTGGTAGAAGAATGTGTGTATCTTGGAGCGTCAGTGACGTGCGATAATGATGGTACCGGCGATGTGAAAAGGCGTATTGCAGCTGCAAATAGGGCTTATTACGGACTTCGTAACCAGCTTAAGTCCCGTAGTCTGCAAACGAAAACAAAACTCGCGCTGTATACTACTCTGATTCTTCCGGTGGCTCTATACGGCCATGAGACATGGACGTTAAAGGAGGCTGATTGGAGAGCTCTCGAAGTGTTTGAGCGTAAGGTGCTGGAGAGATAAGGAGAACGGTATCTGGCGGCGTCGCATGAATCACGAATTGTACCAGGTGTATAAAGGACTGGATATTATTAAGCTTATACAACACGGCAGACTACGGTGGGCTGGTCACGTTGTTCGTATGCCGGAAGAACGTCAAGCGAAGATAATATTTAGTAGAGAACCCGGAAGAGGCCGCAGGCTTCGTGGAAGGCCGCGTACACGATAGCTTTTTGCAGTTGAAGAGGACCTGAGGGCGCTCAATGTTCAGGGCGACTGGAAGCGATTAGCCCAAGATCGAGTTCAGTGGAGAAGGATACTCCATTCGGCGTAGGTTCATCGAAGAGCTGTAGCCCATCAAGTATCATGTAAGTACTTGATTAGGTGATTTCCATGTGGCCTTGTTGATATTCCTGCGGGAGAAGAAAGTGCTTCAAACTACCATTTTGCGAGAGGCAAAGTTTATGCATCGTTGGCCGTTGTCGTTCGATACAGTATGCCGACTCTCCGGTCCGATCACCGGTTTCCTCCCTTTCCACTTGAGCACTCATGTCGCCGATGACGATTTTGACATCCCGAAGTGGGCATCCATCATATATCTGCTCCAGCTGTACATAAAACGCTTCTTTCTCGTCGTCGAGTATCCCTTCGTATGGGCAGTGCACGTTGATGATGTTATAAAAAATACAGGAACACCGTCTTCGACCAGAGGTCGTACAGACTGAACACTTAACACCTAGCATGAGACAACGGACAGGACACATAACACCCAGAGGACCAGTGGAGAATTTTTCTTTCACAAAAAGTTTTCTCCTTACCCGGGGCGGTAATCGAACCCACACTCCCTAGCACATGCGTCTAGACGATTGACGTCGCTGACCGCACGGCCATGAAGCCCACAGTTAAAGAAACGGCCTTTTATCCTCAACTTGCACATCCTTGCGTTGATTGGCTGCCACTCAATCAAAAGAGTTTACAATGTTCTAAAACGCAGATGTGAATATGTACATTATGAGGAAGATTTTGATTTGAAAAATGTATTGGAGGTTACCACTTTCCTTCGATGTGACTCGAACCCACGATCCAGTACGCACGGTGCTCCCCTGACCGTTATTAACAAAAAAAAATTCTCCATCAAAACTTATACCTGGAGCTGAATTCTGGGGCTATACTGCGTCTCTGGACGTAATTTTAAAAAAATCGTAGGGCCCGTTTTAGTTACGCCCTTTTGAAGACGTAGCTGCATTATATTGAAGAAAATCAATATAATATCTAGTAAAATGCACATTTTTCAACTTCCAATGAGTCGTCAGCAATAAAAGTAGTATGCTGTGTGGTGACCGCTGTCTTCCCATGCTGATATACGAGTTGTATACTACAATGATGTACTAGCTTTTATTCAATGTATTAAAAACAGTAGGCATATCCTCGTCGAAAATGTGTTTAATAAAATTGGTATCGATAACGGAGGGAGATTATCAAAATAACACTCTCCCTGGTTTCAAAAATTCCAGATCAAAACCAAAGTTTCAAAATCTGAAAATCGTACATTTAAGGCCAGTGGTGACAATCAAGCATCCGAAAGATATTCAATTTGCAAAAAAAGAGAGCTAACCGCGGTGGAGGTTGGTACTCGGATTCTGATGACTTTTCCGCAAACGTGACCTTTAAGTGGTCTTGTTGTGTAGGGGTTATCACGCCTATCTAGAGAGTAGGAGGTTGAGGGTTCGAGTCCCTCCAAGACACGTGGATTCTTTTTCGCAAATTTCATATCAATTTGTCCATTTCGAAACATATGCTGTGCATATGCACAGCCAAGATATTTAACAAAAAAATGGTTTTCGTACGGCCGAGTTGCCGAATAATATGCAATTAATTGACAATCGGCTACAAGTACTGTTTTTGGATCCACACTTGCCTGAAAAATTTGAACCTTTTTGATATAGAACAGCTTGTTAAACTTGAACGATTACATTATTACAGGTGCCCTGAAGATTGTAAACCTGATAATATGAATAATGGCATATTCCTAAATAATTTCATTTTCTTCATTGTGAGGGAAAAAAACTCGAGAGCGGCGTTCCCAGAACAATTGGAAATATTCATGATAACTGCGACCGCAATACAGGTTCTAAGAAAAATTAGAAAAAACGGGCATGCATAGAAATAAATCTTATTGCCGGCAAGGACAGTGATTCAATATTAATGAGCTGCCCTCCTCTTTCACTTCACTTCACTGGGCATACCACGATCTTCTTGATGCTGCGTACATTTTTGAAAAAAAGGCGGATTTGATAAATTTTGTTGACGTAAGTATGGATGGAGCTTTAGTGAATAACAAATTAGCTTACTGCTCTTTTAACTCATATCAATATCAATCAAAAACAAAGAATCAAATCGTTTTTCTTATCTGCAGTAAGCATGCACGATAGCACTAAAAATGACACAGATCAAGTCAAAATCATCTATTTTGCGAAAGTTATTGGTATATGAGCAGTGACGGGAAATGTCATTTCGATGTCATGAGACTATTTTTTTAATAACTTTTTTCACGTGGTATGTACAATTGTGTTTTCTTTTAAACATGTAGCCCTTAAAGGACTTTAAAACTGTTTCTAATAGGCCATCTATTTAAATCTGAAATTGGTGGCGTTATTGGAGCATGTTATTGAAAATGGAAATTCCCTATGTGAATAACATCTGCCGTTTTTGTTTAACGGTTTGGAAGCATTTTCAAAATGTTTTTCAATTCTTGCTTTTTATATGAACTTTCACCTGGATTCTATGTCGCAATTGATAAGCTTTTGTCTCTTGGAACAGTTTGGATCCTACGAAGGCCTCCAAATATCATAAAGTTTTATATAAAAGGATTTTTTAATACATTCGACCATGCGCAGGGATGGCACAATGAGCATATATCGGTTTCCGTCCACAGCAACTTCAACGCCACATGTAGAACCATAACATAGAACATCAAATACGTCGAAGTTGTATAAAATCCAACTCTTGCAAGCTGAAATTTATTGCAAAAAAAGGACATGTGTGCATTTAATATTGTCCATTTATTATTTAAACATAAATAAATAGGGATAATAATACTTAGTTGGCTATAGAATTGAATGTAGAATTAGATAAAACTAATCTTAAATTTTAAATGTTCTTTGATATATCTCATTTTACTTATCGTCGTAGTCAACATTTTTGTATAGAATTCTATTGGTTGTAACAAAAAAAAACTATATTATCGCTGACGACACCTTGAAAGTTTAGAAGTATCTATTTGACGAAATGTTATACACAGAATTCTGTTTTTACACGATTTTGTTTCGGTTGTATTTTCAATCGTGTGCCTTGAATTTACGACCAAAATTCATGCAACATGTTCCTAAAACCCTAAAATAATCCAGAGTAAAATCAGATGGTTATTCATATACGATAAACATTTTAGATGGGGGCAAAACTGATAAAATGTTAAACCTGTTGAAACAGAATCCTGTGCATTTCTTCGGTATATGTCAGTTACGGCTTTAAAAGGGAGTAATTCCAAAACGGGCCCCACGATTTTTTTTAAATTTCTTCCAGAGATGCAGTGTAGCCCCAGAATTCAGCGCCAAGTATAAGTTTTGATGGAGATTTTTTTTGTTAATAACGGTCAGAGGAGCACCGTGGTACGTACTCTTTCAAGAGGCTCGGAATCCTATTTTCAATAGGCTCGGAAGCCTATTTTCAATAGGCTCGGAAGCCCCTTTCTAGACACTTGGAAGCTTCCCTACAAGATGTTGGTGAAAAAAAATCATTTTCGTTCTGTTGATTAGCATACCGAAAGCGGAATCAAACGCTTATCGTGAATCTCTTGATTTTTATCCAATACTTTTAAAACAATTAAAAAAGATATACATTTCATCGTACGGCCCTTCAGATCGCAAATTGATGCTTCGGGGTACTAGATGGCGCCCAGTTGCAAATTGATTTCACATGCCATACCATCCAGACCAGCAGCAGCGAGCGTGGGGAAGCCCCGTATTGTTAAACGCGTAAATCCCTTTGATCTGCCAACTGCCGGTACAGTTGTGTCCCCGAGATGCCCCGCTCACTCTACCGCCATACAATGTTTTGCCGCTACAATCCGCCTCGGATGCCAAGCCGTCATCGCCGTATTTATTCCCCATAACTCGGCAAAATGCGCTGCATAGTTGAGTCTATTATTACACAAAAATAGCTCGCCTATTGATTGTGACCTCCACGGCGGGAGGAGATGGATCGCTCGCTGCAGCTTGCATCACAAAGGAAGAGGTACCGAGGCGATGCATCGAGTTGCACTCCGATGCACTTTGTCGCGCGTATATGACTCTTCATTGTAGTGTGCTCCCGCTCTACTCCTCGTACGGTGAGGTGGTGAATGGGGATCATCCCAAACTTGATTGAATGTGTCACTTTTTGAACAATTTAGTAATAAACAATCAAGTGGGCTCAGGGGGTGGGACGGCACTTCTGTGTGAAGCTCGGCTCGGGCATCAGCGGATACCATACACTCTTTCGGGAGCGGTTCAGTAGAGAAGAGAGTGGTGACATTTAATATGTTAGGCGTCCACTTTCAATAATATAATTTGGAACAATCGGTACCCGCGTATCGATTTTTAGAGTTACCAGATTTTTGCGCAGAATTTCTCATTAGCCGATAGAAGGTATTCAAACAAATCCGCGTGCTATACAGAACAGGACCAAGGGAAATCTGGATCTTTTTGCCTGTCTTGATTCGGTGATTTCCATACCACTAAACAAGCCGAAGGAGGGGGCCCTCCTTAGCCGTGTGGTAAGACGCGCGACTACAAAGCAAAACCATGTTGAGGGTGGCTGGGTTCTATTCCCGGTGCCAGTCTAGACAATTTTCGGATTGGAAATTGTCTCGACTTCCCTGGGCATAAAAGTATCATCGTGTTAGCCTCATGATATACGAATGCAAAAAATAGTAACTTGGCTTAGAAACCTTGCAGTTAATAACAGTGGAAGTGCTTAATGAACACTAAGCTGCGAGGCGGCTCTGTCCCAGTGTGAGGATGTAATGCCAATAAGAAGAAGAAGAAGAAGAAACAAGCCGATCACGCCAGTGAAACGTGATGTGTATCAACAGAGATCACGTAAAAGCTGCAAGCTTTCATCGACGATTTTCATGCTTTACGTTTAGCTGGATTTCTATCAGCAATGCTATCAAAAACCGATATCAACGGAAATTTAGGAGCTTGACTGAAGATGGACCACACAACTACAAAATTACGAAGTTAATATCTGTAATCAAGACATGGATTAAACTTAAGGCCATCACACTAAATTTCAACTACTCAGTGAGTAAAATTATTTTGCCCTTTATTTCCCACGGAAATTTTGCTCAATTTTCGTTAAAAGCAGGACCACTCAAAACTATGGGTAATCCTGCATTTGACAGAAATTGAGTAAAATTTCCGAAGGAAGAAAATAGATGGCAATAAAATTTTACTTAGTCACTGAGTAGATGAAAGTTAGAGTGATCCCAGAATAATGAGTGCAGCGGCGTGTTTTGACAGTATTTTCTATATTTTCTGTCGAAACGCGCCACTGCGCTCACAATTCTGGCTGGGCCATTAGAATCCGGCAGGCCAATTAGGGTCTCGTCGATATTTCTCACCAACACGAACGCAGGTTCGTGGTTGCAAACAATCCCATTTGATTTTGCCGTGACAGCTGCTCGTGGTTGCAAACAAACCGAGTAAAAGTGTGAGTGAAACGTGCGTGTACGTACACGATCGCTGAAAGCCTAATGCATCAGAGGTGATGTTAGGTGATGTTGGGACTTCAAGCCGAATGTCATTAGGTCGAAGGCCATTATGCCGAATGGTCATTAGGCCGAATGACAAGTAAGAAGTTAGAAATCAGCAGTGAGAAGCAGTGTTGGTAAAAACTCAAAATCTCAAAACTCATAGACGATTCAAATCAAGCGTGAGTTGAAACGTACCCAACTCAGCACCTAAAAACTCATGGATGAGTTGAATCCATTTGAATCATCGTAGGTTTTCTTTTGTTCTCCTTCGATAAAACCAGTGAAAATATTAAACACTCTTCCATGTATAAGCAATAAATTGCCCCCAAATTGATTTCAAATGCGTTTTTAAACCAAAATTATTTTTCAGCAAATGAGTGAAATGATGCGTTTTAGCATGAAAAATTCAAGCGTGATGCAGACGATTTCATTCGCACGGGAGGGCTCGTTGTTTGAGATTTATGAGTGATTTTACCAACACTGGTGAGAAGAGAAGAGTGAGAAGTTAGCAGTGAAAAGCGAGAAGTGATAAGTGAGTAGTGAGTAGTGAGAAGTGAAAAGTGAGAAATGATAAGTGAGATATCAGAAGTGAGAAGTGAGAAAAAATGGAAAATGAAAAATAAAAATAAAGTGAAAATTGGAGGATAGGAAAAATAAGAAAGAAAAGGTAGGAAGAAAAACGAGAAGGAAGGAAGAAGAAGGAAGGAAATCAAGGGAGTAGGAATGAGAAAAAAAAGAAGGAGGGAGTAATATTAAGGTCACTCCTGACAGAATCCAAGTTTCAAAGAGCTCGCGTTTTCGGGGGCACACCACTCGATACGGAGGCGGTGGACAACTGTCATTTTTGTTGATTCAGCTTTGCTGCGTCGCAGCATGCGTGAAAAAATAAATATGACAGTTCTGCGTTGCTTCCGTATCGAGTGGTGTACCCCCGAAAATGCGAAAACTTTGAAACTTGGATTCTGTCAGGAGCGACCTTAAGGAAAAAGAAAGAATGGTAAGAAAGTAGAAGGAAGTTCGATGTACGAAGAACAAAAAAGGAAGAAGGAAGAAATAAAGAAGAAGATAGAAGGAAGGAGAAAACAGGAAGAAGAAATAACGAAGAAGGAAGAAGAAAGTAGAAGGAAGTAATATAAGGAAATAAGCAAATATACTATATTAACAATATGATTCACTCTCACGAAATTTTGGCGACACCGCATGTGGCGCCATCCGTGCCCAAAAGGATCGATACACGCTGAAACGAAACTACCCAAAATATGAGGATCGGTAAACACACACACTTCAAAATGTCATCACAACAAAAATAGGGATGTCTTATGTTTTTTGTGCACATAATCGATTTAAGTTAATCGAATACCAACGGAAAATCAAATGTTGTAGCAAAATTGTGGTGAACATTTTTTTTAATAATATGTATAACAAATTATATGTTGCGCGTTGACCGCGCCGGTGCACCATATCGATACACGGTGAAACATTTGGAAAGCTAAGAGGTTGCTGTTGAAGTTAATACTTAATATTCTGCATTCACATCTCGTTTTATACTCGCTCTCTGTTCTCACACTTTTTTCCGGTTTTCATCTTACATTGGCCCAATTCTGCAGCTCGTTTGGCTGCCATATATTTTAATTTTTGTTGTTTTAATTTTAAAAATATTTAGAGGCATCAAATAATACGGTTCTTTGGGAATAAACAATAAAAAAGTCAAAGAATCGACTAAGAAAAAAACAAGGTTATACTCAAGTACGGAAATCTTCGTTTTACTATCAGTTGCATAGACGTTTTGATCAGACGCTCGACAATGCAGGCACGAATATCTCGCAGCATGCTGTCAAACTTCCATACCAAATTATCCACCCAATCCTTAACAGCCGATTGATAATCGAACGTAAAAAATAAATATCTACCGGAGTTGAAATGAATATTTGAAATTGCGGTTGATTTGCACCGATGAATGATTATTATTTTACTTTATATACTAAACAGACTCATATCTTTTAAGAATCTGACTTCAAAATGTTAAATCCATGCACTGCAGTATGAAATGATATTCATATTTTGAGATTTCAAATTGAATATCAATGTACTAAACTGAAGATTGATTTTGACACCGCACAAAACAACGCTGACACCGAGATTCGACGCTCCCTGCTGTTCGTGTACATACCTACCGTCCTATTCATTCGCACATTCAAATTTGTGAAATACTGGCAACTAGGTTGTGTGTTGGATGTCAACTATTTGAGTGTAGTTAAAATGACTTTTTCTGTCCCTGGTTATACTTTTGGGAAGTATCAATTTGAAAAAGACATTCATTTTTTCATTTATTTAGTCTACATCTATACAGATAACACTGAATCAACAATTTGACGCCACAATACAGTGAACGTTCGCTAATTGGGGTTTTTCTAGTTGGGGCGCTTTTTAGTTGGGGGTTCGCTAATTGGGGCGAAACCCAATTAAAAAGCAGCTAAACGTCAGAATGTGATGTTAAAAACGCGTTGACGTTTTGTTTCCGTGTTTGGCGGGATCGATATTTTCTGGCGCGTAAAATTTTCTTTTGTTCAATGCAAAAAGTAAACAACATTGACGCTTGTCAAACCGCCCCAATAAGTGAACGGCATTCGCTAGTTGGGGTGAGGTCGTGCCCCAATTAGCGAACGATCACTGTACACGGTTCGAGGCCGCATCTCTCCATCGTCGAATACGCCCCACGCTCGCCAAGTCGTTCTGCACCTGGTCTGCCCATCTCGCTCGCTGAGCTCCACGTCGTCTCGTACCTGCCGGATCGGAAGCAAACACCATCTTTGCAGGGTTGCTGTCCGGC
This sequence comes from Armigeres subalbatus, assembly GCF_024139115.2. Taxonomy (NCBI): domain Eukaryota; kingdom Metazoa; phylum Arthropoda; class Insecta; order Diptera; family Culicidae; genus Armigeres; species Armigeres subalbatus. The sequence continues at coordinate 184,549,791 of NC_085139.1, forward strand.
ATTTTTGCAACATGCCCTGCCCATCGTACCCTTACGGCTTTAGCTACCTTCTGGATACTGGGTTCGCCGTAGAGTTGGGCGAGCTCATGGTTCATTCTTCGCCGCCACACACCGTCTTCTTGTACACCGCCAAAGATGGTCCTAAGCACCCGTCTCTCGAATACTCCGAGTGCTTGCAAGTCCTCCTCGAGCATTGTCCATGTTTCATGTCCGTAGAGGACTACCGGTCTTATTAACGTCTTGTACATGACACATTTGGTGCGGTGGCGAATCTTTTTCGACCGCAGTTTCTTCTGGAGCCCGTAGTAGGCCCGACTTCCACAGATGATGCGCCTTCGTATTTCACGACTAACGTTGTTGTCAGCCGTTAGCAAGGATCCGAGGTAGACGAATTCCTCGACCACCTCGAAGGTATCCCCGTCTATCGTAACACTGCTTCCCAGGCGGACCCTGTCGCGCTCGGTTCCACCCACAAGCATGTACTTTGTCTTTGACGCATTCACCACCAGTCCAACTTTTGTTGCTTCACGTTTCAGGCGGGTGTACAGTTCGGCCACCTTTGCAAATGTTCGGCCGACAATGTCCATGTCATCCGCGAAGCAAATAAATTGACTGGATCTGTTGAAAATCGTACCCCGGCTGTTACACCCGGCTCTCCGCATGACGACTTCTAGCGCAATGTTGAACAACAGGCACGAAAGTCCATCACCTTGTCTTAGTCCCCGGCGCGATTCGAACGAACTGGAGTGTTCGCCCGAGATCTTCACACAGTTTTGCGCACCATCCACCGTTGCTTTGATCAGTCTGGTAAGCTTTCCAGGGAAGCTGTTCTCGTCCATAATTTTCCATAGCTCTACGCGGTCTATACTGTCGTATGCCTCCTTGAAATCAACGAACAGATGGTGCGTTGCGACCTGGTATTCACGGCATTTTTGAAGGATTTGCCGTACAGTAAAGATCTGGTCCGTTGTCGAGCGGCCGTCAACGAAGCCGGCTTGATAACTTCCCACGAACTCGTTCACAAATGGTGACAGACGACGGAAGATGATCTGGGATATCACTTTGTAGGCGGCATTAAGGATGGTGATCGCTCGAAAGTTCTCACACTCCAGTTTTTCGCCTTTCTTGTAGATGGGGCATATAACCCCTTCCTTCCACTCCTCCGGTAGCTGTTCGTTTTCCCAGATTCTGACTATCAGTTTGTGCAGGCAAGTGGCCAGCTTTTCCGGGCCCATCTTGATGAGCTCAGCTCCGATACCATCCTTACCAGCTGCTTTATTGGTCTTTAGATGTTGAATGGCATCCTTAACTTCCCTCAAGGTGGGGGCTGGTTGGCTTCCATCGTCCGCTGAGCTGACGTAGTCATCTCCTTCACTGCCTTGACTTTCATTGCCTGTACTCTCAGCGCCATTCAGATGTTCCTCGTAGTGCTGCTTCCACCTTTCGATCACCACACGTTCGTCCGTCAAGATGCTCCCATCCTTATTCCGGCACATTTCGGCTCGCGGCACGAAGCCTTTGCGGGATGCGTTGAGCTTCTGATAGAACTTGCGTGTATCTTGAGAACAGCACAGCTGTTCCATCTCCTCGCACTCCGCTTCTTCCAGGCGGCGTTTCTTCTCCTGAAAAAGGCGGGTCTGCTGTCTCCGCTTCCGTCTATAACGTTCCACGTTCTGCCGGGTACCTTGCTGCAGCGCGACCGCCCGCGCTGCGTCCTTCTCCTCCAGAATCTGTCTGCACTCTTCGTCGAACCAATCGTTCCGTCGACTTCGACCCATATACCCGACGTTGTTCTCCGCTGCGTCGTTAATGGCTGCTTTGACTGTATTCCAGCAATCCCCAAGAGGGGCCCCATCGAGCTCACCCTCTTCCGGCAACGCTGCCTCGAGATGCTGCGCGTATGCAGTGGCGACATCAGGTTGCTTCAGTCGCTCTAGGTCGTACCGCGGCGGTCGTCGGTACCGAACATTGTTGATGACGGATAGTTTTGGGCGCAGTTTAACCATCACCAGATAGTGGCAAAGATGGTGTTCGCTTCCGATCCGGCAGGTACGAGACGACGTGGAGCGCAGCGAGCGAGATGGGCAGACCAGGTGCAGAACGACTTGGCGAGCGTGGGGCGTATTCGAGGATGGAGAGATGCGGCCTCGAACCGTGTATTGTGGCGTCAAATTGTTGATTCAGTGTTATCTGTATAGATGTAGACTAAATAAATGAATGAAATGAAATGAATGAAGATAGTGGTCAGAGTCGATGTTAGCGCCACGATATGTCCTGACGTCGATAATGTCGGAGAAGTGCCGTCCATCAATCAGAACGTGGTCGATTTGTGATTCTGTCTGCAGTGGCGATCTCCAGGTGTACCGATACGGGAGGCTGTGTTGGAAGTAGGTGCTGCGAATGGCCATATTCTTGGAGGCGGCGAAATTAATTCGTCGTAGGCCGTTTTCGTTCGTCAGCCGGTGAGCGCTGAACTTTCCAATAGTCGGTCTAAACTCCTCCTCTTGGCCAACCTGAGCGTTCAAATCTCCTATGATGATTTTGACGTCGTGGCTTGGGCAGCTGTCGTACTCACGTTCCAGCTGCGCGTAGAATGCGTCCTTATCATCATCAGTGCTTCCGGAGTGTGGGCTATGGACGTTGATTATGCTGAAGTTGAAGAACCGGCCTTTGATCCTCAACCTGCACATTCTCTCGTTGATCGGCCACCACCCGATCACGTGCCTTTACATGTCGGCCATCACTATGAAAGCTGTTCCCAGCTCATGTGTGTTGCCGCAGCTCTGGTAGATGGTATGATTACCTCTAAACGTTCGCACCATTGATCCCTTCCAACAAACCTCCTGCAGCGCTACGATGCCGAATCCACGGTCCTTGAGCACATCGGCGAGTATGCGTGTGCTCCGATGAAGTTGAGAGATTTGCAGTTCCACGAACCGAGTTTCCAATCGCTAGTCCCTTTTCGTCGCAGTGGTCTTCGCCGATGGTTCCGGTCCGTACTCTCTTGTTGATTGTTCGTTGCTTATGATTTTTTAAAGGCTGGCTTGCAGGGCCTGACACCAAACCCCCTAAATTTCCGGAGGACCATTCCTCCTTATTTCCGGTGGACCATGGTGCACAGTTTCACTTAGAGTCCCTCGCTGGCACTCGGACGATGATCAGCCGCCCCTAACATGGGGAACAGACGCTGTTGTGAGCCGATCCTGTCATGGAGAACAGACGCTCAATAAGATTTGCACCTCCGGAGGGAAGCAAACCCCCCTTCCCTGTCAGCATATGACCATAGTTCCCACCGGGGTTGGTTACCCGATATTCCCTAAGGTTGCTCGTATCCCGGCCAGCACGCCGAGGAGGTAGAGATAGGAGTTGCTGGGTAAGAGGTTAAGGACCGCGGGATGGAATCTATTTTACTCCTTCAGGTACGCGAAGTAGCAATGGTACGCTTTACCCAGCATTTGCCGTGCCAATTTGAAAAAGACATTTTTATATTATATCGTATAGGGGGGTCTCGTAGCGTAGTTGGCTACACGTTCGCCTTACAAGCGAATGGTCATGGGTTCGATTCCCAGCCCCTCCACCAAACCCTCGTCAGTCGCCAGATGCGCAGCCCATGCGGTGGCGTTTGTGGTACGCGCCTTACCGTCACGGCTGCCTGATGACGACTGACAACTTGTTCTTCTCGGAGGCATTCCTCCATCGTTACCCGGATTAATGGCAACCGAACAATGCAACGATCATTGAATACACGTTATGGACAAAAGGACACAATGGACTCACGATGAGATGGACTGGCAACGACAACAATAATGGTAATGGAAATCTAAAAATAGATTCTGTGTGGATTCTGTAGAGCAGAATACCACAGTAGTTCTCGGCACAATAGCGGTTAAAAAAATATTATATCGTACAAGAGCTCATGCATTTTTACTATTTACATATATGGATTTTGTGAGCATTTAGTTCAGATTACGAGCTTGTGTCATGTCTTTGTATTTTCTTGCTGACAGTTCACGTGTCGAAAACATAATTTTCTAACTACTGACAAAAATAGTGTTATCATGATAGCCGAATGACATTTTATCTGCACGGCTTATCATCCGTTTATCAACTCCCGATGAACATTTTGGTTAATTTAGTGACAAGCTAAGAAAATAATTATTTATTATTAATTTTTACTGAGAAAAAATGATATCACGCTCTGAAAATACTCAATAAATTTGATACATTTTGAATCTTTTTATTCATCATTATTCATTCATTCATTCAAATTATTTGAATTATCCCTTGTCACTATTTAGGTCACATTTCAAAGATTATTTTTCTGATTGAATCATGGTAGGATATGAACACAAAATACAACAGCCGTGAAAACCCAACACAATCGCACTCAAATTTATTTAGAATGTGGCAGTAATCCAGCTGACAGTAGGACAGTAAAACCTGAATGAAAATTTTGAGTAAAGACGGGTTCATGAAACTAACGAGGCTAAATCTAAAACGCAATATGCAAATTCGGAAATTGAATGACTGCAAACTGAATAGCTAGTTTGCAGTCAACCAATTTGATCACACGGTTTAAACATATACGAACGTAGAAAATAATTCAAGTACTTCTGGGGGGAATTCGTTAATAAATCAAATTGATTTTTATAGAGGGTAAGTGTACCGGTTTTGGCCACCTCAGTGCCTAACATGACCAATCCTGAAAAAGAATTTTTTCCAAAAAAATCGATCAGTTTGAACAGTTAAGAAGCAAAGCCCTCCAAATTGCTTGAATTGCAGTAAATAAGGCAAAATGTAAATGAAACTAAGTTTGGGCACCGAGTCCATATGATTTCTTTTAAGGCCGATACATGTATTTAAGGACTATTTTGTCTCCCCCCCTCAGATTTTTTTTTGCCAAAAAATAATATTTTCAGGGGGCAACAAAATAAAGTTCGGATAACTTTGAGGTTTTTAAAACATTCTTTAGCAAATCCGAGGAGTTTTTTTTATTTTTTTTTCATTTTAATATTAATTTTTTATTATCCCCCTTCCCCCTTCTCCCCTAAAAAATAGTAATGAAGAAGGAATGAGAAAGAATAAAAAATGCAAAATGAAGAAGGATGAAGAAAAATGCAGCCACCCAAGATGAAAGTCTTTTGAGTTGTATCTAGAGGTGGTCAGGGCCATTAGTGAGTGAGTTAATGATAATATATGACTGAGCCGGTGTTTGAGTGATAATTGTGTTGCCTCTAACTCCAATCCAAGTGAACTTGGGTTCAATCCCAGTCGGCATCATTAGCATTTATGTTCGGTCAGATAGGAATATAAGTAAGGTTAAGGGGGGTGGTTAATAAAAAAATCACTTTTTCACTATATTAAAAGTTGGTCACCCCAAAAAATGACTCCCATTTGAACGACTCCCTTCTCGGTTCATTTGGTGAAGGTCAGATAGGAAGATAAGTAAGGTTAAGGGGGGTGGGTAATAAAAAAATCACTATTTCACTATATTAAAAGTTGGTCACCCCAAAAAATGACTCCCATTTGAACGACTCCCTTCTCGGTTCATTCGGTGAAGACCACGCTTGAGTGGCTTCCAAAAAGTGACACACAAGAGGACAAGTACGTCAACGGTATTGTTTTCCCTCCCCAAAAAAAAACTCCGGGAACATAGTTATTCTCTGCACATTATACACCAAAATATCACCGGCCATTCACAACAAAAGCCTAATTCACACGGCGGCTATGCGGATACAGCGTAGCCTGTTCGGAAAGCATAGTAATAACAACTAGCGTCACAAAATCCGGTTTATGGCCGCGTGAATGGGCGAACGATTAACAAGATGCGCTTCCATCGTGCCTCAGTCCGTCAGCCTGCCGGCCGGTCTCTGTTAAAATCAAAGTTCGGGGTCACTCATCGTTATCCATTCAGCACACTGTGTTGCTAAAGCTTGTGACATTCGTGTTGGGTGGTTCAACTGAAAGTTCACGCGAATAACGCGATTTTTTTTTTCACCAATTCATCCCGATCGTAATTGAAATGTCGGTATCCAAATTTTATTGAAATTCAATGATTTGAATATTTTTGGCAGAGAAGAGGGGGAGAGTGGGAATCACTTTTTTCAATGACGCTTCTCAAGAGTGTGTTCCGATGGCCAGGAGTATAGAAGGTGTGCTGGCGCCACTTTGAGCTGCAAATGAATCAGCATTGCTCTGCTTAGGTCGAGGTGGTCGGTAAAAATATTTCTTTAGATTCTTCTTCTTCCGTTTCTCTTCCTCGAACGTCCTTGGTTAAATTTAAATTTTTTGAACATTTTAAAAATTTGAACTGCCCTTGATCATGCATTTAAAATTAAAATTTAGAATGTTCTAACAAAATGTGCAAGTTTATGGACTTATTAACATCGTATTTAAGAAAAATTAAACATACTTATGATTGGAAGTTTTTAATAGAACAACCCTTGTATTTAACCATTTGTGTGATATAAAAATATTCCATAATGACGCTATCAAATTCAGATAGGTATTCCATCCACTTAACCACTCATTGTTGAAATCAATTTTAGTGTTCAAAACAAAAGCCTACCATTAACTGATTCAGCATTTTTCGATTTTATTTCGAGTATCCTGCACGACAAATAAAAAAAAGAACATGCAAAACACTTCAATCAACGAAATATCGAACAGCTAGTCGATTATAGCTGTCAACTAACGCTATTGATATGCTCTGAAGTGAATTACAATCCGCCGAAATCCCCGCGGACGAGGGAAACAAGATTTCTTTTCCATCGTACGACATCGTTCTCTGGGGTAATTCATAAGTGAAATAAATCTTCGTCTCCGACGCTCTGGAGTCCGAGAACGATCGGACACGTTCCATACACAAGGGTTAATCGATTTCAGGATACACGTTTTTCCCTGCGGGTGCGCCGTTTCCGTTGGTCCTTAACAGCAGGGGTTCTTAACTAGCGCTGCGTGAAGCATAATCGAATAAATCGTTTAGTAGTTGACAATTATCGCATGGGAATTACGGTAATGCTTGATTGATTGTACACTTCGTAGTTTCTAGTAATAATTAGCCGAGAAACAACAAAAATGCACAGCTCATCGATTGAGTAGACTTCATGAGATTAGAAAACCATTTCACACATGCATGCTTCAGGGTTTCAATAATTCAAGTGCGTGCGTGGACTCAAGGATGGCTAGTTCAGGCGCAAATAAGAGGTGGTCCAAGGGATCGGAGTCGGCTTCATTGGTCATACCGGTGGTCATGCTCTGTGGTCGAACTCGATCTTTTTATCAGGCTCAAGTGGCCGCGCGAAGAACAACATGGTACCGTCGCTTTCGCGGCGTCGTTCAACCAGGCGGGTTCCGAGCCCGAGGACGGAAAGGGGTCCTCGTCAAGGCTGGGGCAGGCGTAGGCACCGCGTCGGCAAGTCCCTCTATGTGCTGGCGAATAGGCCCTATCGCAGAAAGGTCAATTTGGGGTGCACGCGGCATCATCATTCTTGATACCAGTCGTGCAGAGGGAAGCAGGCGCGAGGTCGACCCTGCCCACCTTCCGAGGACATAGGGCGTGGTAAGGCCACCTGGAAAGCCGGCAACGCGCTGGCACGATACCATGGTGTTCTTCTAAAAAACAAGTTAGATGTTCGGTGCTGCAAGGACACGCAGCTAACCTCGAGGGTGCGTTGTGCACTGGCCCCCCTTTGAAGCATTACTTTCTGGTTGTACCGAAGGGACTATGGGCTTGGCGGCAATGGAAACGGTTTAGCGGGTCGGGGATGTAGTCCTGCCTCCCTCGGTGATCCCTAACCCCGCACTTCCTGGTCAACCCAGGATGTCTGTTGAGCAGATTCCCCCTCCATTGTTTAGGAAGAAAAAAAAACACACACACACACACACACAGCAGGGGGCAGCAGGGACTTTGTCCAAGGGCTTGACGACCCCTCCCCATGGCCACTGCGAGTTAGGAGGCCTGTCTAGGATGTGGTGGGGTTTGACAGTGGGCTCTGTTGAACCTCTATAAAAAGCTGCATGTGTCTGCAAGCAGGCCCTATCACAGCGACCGAGCGCCGCTCAAAGCACACAAGCCCAAGAGGAGTGCCAACTGGCACATCAGGATTCATACCAGTAAGATCCTGATTATGGTATACTGGTCACGGCAAACGACATTGGACGATTCTCGGTTTTTGGATAGGATTAGGCGTATATGGGCTGACAGTCGAGCTATTCTGTTTCCTGAGTAAAAAAGAGTGACATCTTTTTGAAACGGCAGGCAGGCTAATGGTTCGACTGCCTCCGTCCCGGTAAACAACCTGGCAGGCCTCCGGTAACGCTCAACACCTGTCACCTAGACTGGTGGGTAGTAGGTTCAGATGTAACATTCCTGATCTACGTCGATCCGGCTCTGAACACGGTGCTATAAGGCACCAGAGTCAACCTGCATGGACCTCACTGTTTACAAAGGCAGCCATGGGATCACAAAAGGCGACTATCTACAACAGGTAGAGATAACGGCCCGGAGAGGACCCTTTAACATGGAAACGAATACAAAAATCAACAAAGGAGCAGGCGGAGCGATTGTTTTCGCAAAGAGTGGGAAGCTGCAGCGATCTCCAGTGATGGCGCAGGCAGCAGTAGCAAGTACCAACAGTTTGGCCAATACTTCTGAGAACCAGGCAGGCCAACAGGAGCTAGGATCCGAGAATAGGGTGTCCACACCAAAATCGGCAAGTAGTGTTATTCAGGAGGAACTACAACTTGGGAGGTCCAACCTGATGAAAGTGCGGAAGCGAGTCAACGAGCTTTATGACTTCGTGAAGGACAAACACAATGTCCACACTAAGATAAAGGTTCTAGTGACGAGCATCAAATCCGCCGTTAAAGCTGCCGAGCACGAACAGAACGCGCTCAAAAAAGAGCTGAGGCAGCTGAAAAACGCTGAGAGAGGGAGCGGAGCATGCAGCAGACACACAGCAGACACCAATGAACATCCAAAATACTCGCACGGAGGAGCACAGGAGCAGGAAGTCCCGAAGAAGCAGCGGAACGTGCACGATTGTGCTAACGTACTAAAGGATGGCGCCAAGAACGGTGAATGGCAAACCGTAGAAAGCCAGCGAGAGAAGGGAAGAAGCAGAAGGTGACTGTGGAAAGAAGAAGGAACAGAAGAAGAAAGAAAACGTCGATCTCCTCAGGAGAGGGTCAAGGGCGACGCCCTGATCATCGAAGCGAGCGACAGGACGACGTATGCAGCAATCCTAAGGAAAGTGAAAGAAAACCCGGATCTCAAGGACTTGGGAGAGAAAGTAGTGAGGACTAGGCGTACCCAGAAGGGGAGTTGCTGTTCGAGCTGAAGAAAGATCCAACAATCAAAAGCTCGGCCTTCCGGGAGCTCGTTGCCAATTCCTTGGGCAGTGAAGCAAACGTAAGAGCTCTTACACAGGAAGCAGTAGTCGAGTGCAGAGACCTGGACGAGATTACGTCGGAAGACGAACTGAGGGGGGCTCTTGTCTCACAATGTATGCTGAGTGAGGTGCAGATGACGATCCGGCTTAGGAAAGCGTACGGTGGTACACAAGTAGCAGCGATACGATTACCAGCAGTTGCTGCCAACAAAATGGTGGAGGTGGGCAAGGTGAAAGTCGGATGGTCGGTGTGCCCGTTGAGAATCACTCCGCAGGTCACCAAAGAGATGGAAAGATGCTTCAAATGCATGGCGTTTGGACACCAGGCGCGAAACTGCAAAGGTCCGGATAGATCCGGTCTATGTAGAAAATGTGGCGAAGAAGGACACGTTGCTAGGGACTGTACGAAGCAACCGCGATGCCTGCTCTGTAAACCGGAGAACGGAAACGATCATACGACGGGTGGCTTGCAATGCCCTGCATACAAGAAGGCGATGGCGGGCCGGGATTAATGGAGATCATCCAGTTGAATCTCAATCATTGCGACACCGCACAGCAGCTGTTGTGGCAGTCGACAACAGAAGCAATGTGCGACGTGGCAATTATTGCTGAGCCGTACCGGATCCCTTCTGACAACGGCAACTGGGTGGCGGATGCTACGGGGATTGCGGCAATCCAAGTGATGGGCAGATTCCCTATCCAAGAGGTAGTAGACAGCTCTAACGAAGGTTTTGTTGTCGCCAAAATCAACGGAATCTTCGTGTGTAGCTGCTACGTACCCCCACAGTGGACTTTAGAGCAGTATAACCGGATGCTGGATACACTCACGGAGAAGCTGATCGGCCTTAAGCCCGCAATCATCGGAGGCGACTTCAATGCTTGGGCAGTGGATTGGGGAACCAGGCTGACCAACGCCAGATGTTACAGTTTACTGGAGGCGCTTGCAAAGCTGGAAGTCAGACTGTGCAACGAAGGTACCGTTAGTACATTTCGCAGAGATAGCAGGGAGTCCATCATTGACGTGACGTTTTGCAGCCCGTCGCTGGTGAGAAACATGAACTGGAGAGTTTGTGAGGACTACACTCATAGTGATCACCAAGCTGTCCGGTATAGTGTTGGAACACGGCTACCGACGACGCGGAGAGGGATATGGACTACCGGGCGAAGATGGAAAACGAAGGACTTTGACAAGGAGCTTTTCATCGCAGCACTTCGAGTTGACAGCGGCGCAACAAATCTGGAAGCAGATGAACTGACGGAAACGTTAGCGAGGGCTTGCGATGCGTCGATGCCAAGAAAACTGGAGCCATTAGACAGCCGACGCCCAAATTACTGGTGGAACGAATCTCTTGCCAATCTTCGTGCTGCCTGTCTCAGGGCCAGGAGACGTTTTCAGAGGGCAAGATCTGAAACGGTAAGAGAAGAACGTAAGATAGTTTTCCGGGAAGCTAGAGCGGCTTTCAAATGGGAGATCAAAGTCAGCAAGTCCAACTGCTTCAAGCAGTTGTGCCAAGAAGCTGACGCTGATCCTTGGGGCAATGCTTATCGGGTGGCAATAACGAAAATCAAGGGTCCAGCGACGCCAGCGGAGATGTGTCCGGACAAGCTGAAAATCATCGTGGACGGTCTTTTCCCGCAGCATGATTCTACGATGTGGCCGCCTGCACCGTACGAAGATGAAGACCGTGTCACCATTGCAGGTATGCAAGTCTCCAACGACGAGCTGTCATCAGTGGCGAAAGGTCTGAAGAAGAAGAAAGCTCCGGGTCCGGATGGAATTCCAAACGTGGCTTTAAAAACTGCGATACTGGCGTTTCCAGATTTGTTCAGGATGGTGCTGCAGAAATGCCTAGCAGATGGTTACTTTCCGAATAAGTGGAAGATTCAGAAACTGGTGTTACTGCCGAAACCAGGAAAACCGTTGGGGAGTCCAGCTTCGTATAGGCCCATATGCCTGCTGGATACACTGGGGAAGCGACTTCGGCACTCGATCAGTCAACCTGCTGAAGAAAGAAGAAGGAAGTGCTTCGGGTATGTAGGGCACCGCCAGTGCGGACGTTATCCACCACCGGAACTGTCGGACCACCTCTGCAACCCGAAGGCGAAGTCGGCGCAATGCGCGAAAGCGTCCCCTGCGATAGCCGCCGGTAGTCGGGGCACCATCAGTGCGGAAGTTTCCTTCACCGGAACTGGTGGACCACCCTCGACGCCGGGGAGGAGGATTCAGTGAGGAAGTTTGCGGCACGACCGCCGAGGGATCGAGACAATGTAGCAGTGGATCTCAGCAAGCCAGTCGGCGAACTAGCCTAAGCTAGGGGCCGGAATTTTAGAAGAAGTGCATGAGCACAGCCCCCCCCCCGAAGTAGTTGCAGCATCCAGGCAAGGAGGATAAGGGACCCGGTTTATCCGGGAGGCACATTTTTAGCAGGTCGGGAGGAGCCCATCCCTGTTCGCCTTCGAGCATAGTGTGGATGCTCGAGGTGTCTGTCGCGCAGATTTTTGATGGCCTTTAACCCTTGTAAAAAAAAAAAACACACACACACACACACAATCAATCTCACTCACTCGCTCAATCTCACTCACTCTTTCACTCTCACTCACTCATTCACACTCACTAACTCTGGCTCACTTACTGACTTGCTCTCAATCACTAGTTCACTCACTCACTTATTCACTCTCACTCGCTCACTCACTCCCTCACACTTACTCACCCTCTTTCACTTACTCACTATTTGTCACTCACTCATTTTCACTCAATCACTCGTGGTTTCCCTCACTCATTCACTCTCACTCACTCCCTCACGAACTCTCACTTTGACTTACTCACTCTCACTCAGTCACCCTCACTTACTCACTTTCTCACGCACTTGCTCACTCATTTCTTCTGTCTCTCTATCCCACTCAATCCCTATCTCACTCACTCTCTCCCTTTCTCTCACTATATCTTCTTCTTCTCGTTATTCTCCTTCTTGTCGCTCGTGTGTCGCGATGCCAGATCCACGGAGATTTCCGTAGATTTACGGAATTTAATGTTTTCTACGGATCTACGGATCCGTAGATAAAAACTACGGAAATTGGAAAATTTCTGCGGAAATCTACGGATTTTTTAAAAAACGCACTTTTTATCTGCGTGAGTTAAATCACCAGTGATTTATATTGTACGGGGACACTGTATCCAGTTTTCCGCGAGTGGTAATGGCCGCCGGCTTGCCTGTGGGTTAGTCTCTGATTTGACGTTTGTGGAGGTCAACTGCACCCACCGATCCGAGCATTTTGATCAATGTGTTAAATGCATTTCCCTATCAGGCCGTACTTGATTCATTTCTGTAACAGTTGAAATTCAAAAGTTGTATGCCCGCTGTTTAACGATGTGAGATGATGCGGTGCGTTTTTTAGTTAGTTAACCAGATAATTTAGAATTGATTAAAAATTTAGTTCAAGTTGAGTAAACAATACGTTCCTGATTTCTTTTGGTAGAAAACTGTACAGGGCACTGTGCTTATGAATCTCTTTCTTTTTGGATTTTCATGAAAGTTAGGATATAATAAACCAGTAACTATAAATGTTGACAGTTAGTGGTCTTGTTATTATCTAGGATTGTGCATGAGGACAAGCCAAAACCAAAGAGTGAATCTACGGAATTGATGTTGAAGCAATCTGGCATCGCTGCGTGTGTGTTTGTATCTATAAAGAAATCCGAACCAAAACCCAGAAGTGTAAACTCTAGCACGGACGCGGATACGCAGATTCTCCAAACTCGAAGCAAAATCCTGAAGTGTAAACCCAATCACGGAAAATGTTTTGACAGTGGAGACTTATCGGTGGAAAATTTTCCCTGGCAAAACCCGGAGCAAAATCTCGTAACAAATCTCGCGGACACATTTTCCGAACTGTAAACCAGCCTTGAATGAAGCTTTAAAAATAATTTCCTAATTCATTCAATTCTGTCAAACACATGGTTTGAAATTACTTAAGCGTCCCATGAATAACATTCTTAGAACCCCTCCTGTAGTACGTATATAATAGCCATTTAGAACTGAGTTGTTGGCAGTATTAGCGGAAGTATCAATGCAAAACAAGATGAATAACGATGACGACCCCTGGCCGTCATCCCACCAGCCGGCAGCGACTTTCGCATTGATTTGGAAACCATGCGAACCCCGGTCAAAGACGTGGGATTCACTTTTTTTCGCTGGTTGCCTCCATTCCGCAAACGCAATCGTATCGTGTCGTGGCGGTCGATATCGGCCGGTTCAAACGAGAAGATGTGTATTGAATTTCTTCTACCATCATTGCAGCATATTTGCTGGACCATGACATCAGAAGGTAGAGAACTTTTGCATGTTTGTTTATCATACTTACTTTCAGGCTGGTGCCCGTTGCTGCTTTTTTTTAGGATGATCGATTTCTTCCGGAACTCGTTAGCGCCTCGCTCGACCCGGTGATAAGTGTAAACGATAGTTGCGGCACCGACTAAGTCAAGGTACACAGAACTAGACCAGAGTGTAAGCTTAAATAGTAGTATGCGAGAGCTATCAAGTAGGTATTTATTGATTGCAACTCATTGTTGGCAAACCAGTAACGCTGGGTGGACACCTTTACGTGATGTGTTACTGGGTAAGATCTACCAGGTCACATTGCCATGCCAGCTACAGTCGAATTCTGACGCAATGAATATGGGAAGTACGCAATACTGAATGATTTTATATTGCTTCAATTTGTTTCAAATACCGAACACGCTTTGCAAAAATTGGCTCATTCCTACGAGTTTTTTTCCAAATAATATGCAGGCCCCATTCGATTTTGGCAACACGGTCGGAACATTTATGTTGCCTATATGGATAATGTTTTCTTATGATACTTCACATTTCTTAACTTATTGTGACACTAGACACACTATGACACTTTTTTATGTAAATTTTGGAATAAAAAAAAATTACGCGATTTGTCTACAATTTTTTTATGACGGTTTCGGGGTTTAATCTGTTTTTTACGCGTTTTATAGGCAATTTAAAAAATAACAAAAAATACAAAAAAATGTGTGATAAGCGACTTCAGTATACTTTTTTCTGTGTAGGGTTAGTGCTCCTGAACTTTATATCATAGCTTGTATGTTCACCTCATCAAAAACGAAGCGATGAGAAAAAATGATTTGTTTCTCATTATTGTAATTTTTTTAGCATTGATAACGCACGCTAGCAAAAAGAATATATCTAGACTAACATTTGAAAAGGGCGTAACAGCCAAAATTTATTCCTTCTGATTCTTCGTCTACATGTATAGCTATATATGTGGACGAAGAATCAGAGGGAATAAATTTTGGCTGTTACGCCCTTTTCAAATGTTGGTCTAGATATGATATTGGTGCTGTATTTCTTGCTTTGCGATGAGATGAATATATGTTCAGTGAGATGGAAATGGGAACAGCTATCTGATTCTACATATGTCAAATAGACAGGTATATTAATGTGGCCTAATTATTTCTTTTTGTTGGCATTACATCGTCTGCTGGTACATTGTAGCTTGGTAGCTTAGTATTCATAAAACACTTACACAGTTATTATCTGCGAGGTTCATAAGCCAAGATATCACTTTTGCATTCGAACAGCATGGGACATGGTCTTCATTTATAGCCCCGTACCATACCGCTACTCTAAGGAAGGCCCCAAATTTCAACCTAAATGCATTTAAAATGATGGATGTTTTGGAAGAATGTTGAACAGAGTTGAAAGCACACATCATCGTAAAATATGCTTTATTTCCCTTGATTTATGTCAAATTTCCAAAAACAAAACCTTCTAGTCTGTTCTTCTCTGTATTAGCATCTTCATACGAATCTGTTCAGTGAGTCAGAACATTCATGTGATATTTGAACAGTACAGTGCTGGGTGTACACAAGAATTTGCAGAGTCTGATTTCTGTAATAACCGTAATCATAATCAACAATCAGTGAAACCACATATATCGCACAAAAAGAAAGTGGCCCCGAGAGGTTCCATGTTTTTGTAGGTTAGTACTGAATCACATTTGTCTGTACATCCAACACTGGCGCAGCTAGGATTGTTTCACACTAGCAACTCTAGCAGTAGAGCAATTGAGCGTCACTTAAATAAAGAGAAATAAAAAAGCAATTGAGCAATAGATTTTTCTAGAATCTGTTGTAGCTGCAACATTTGTTTATCTGTGATTTTGGTTTTTGGAATAGCACGGGGCAACGGCGACATTGCATTGCAAATATCAAATATATTTTGGAATTTCACCAAATTCAGAGTTTTTCGGAATACCCCATATCTACATTAAACATTTAAAATTTATAGCTCATGTGGAATAGTCTTATCAACACTCTGAATATGATTTTTTTTGTGACAGTTGTTTCTATGATACAATAAATAATGTTGGTATAAAAGTTCATTTTGTCGAATGAATTACATTTTTGACTGAATGGAGTACGGGAAAGACATTGTATAAAAAGAAGGACATGCCCTCCCAAAGGATACCATCTGGTAAACCTAGATAATCTGTTTTCAGTCCGATGTAGGCTTCCTTCACCTTCTCAAAGTTACGTGTCATAATATCATTGACGGCGGTGAAACCAAATAGCTGAACGGACTTCGTGTCATATTCGCCGCCCTTCGTATAACTACATCCAAAGCGTTGTTGAATACCAGGCACGAAGGACCATCACCTTGCCGTAACTCAACTACGCACCTCACCCGTTTCATCGTTGCCTTGACCAACCGTATCAGTTTATCCGGAAATCCATGTTCGTGCATTAGCTGCCACAGGCGATCTTGATCAATTGTATCATTGAGTCGGCTTTGAAGTCGATGCACAGATGATATTCGCTGCATTTCTGCAAATATCTGGCGTACGGCGAACTTCTGGACCGTGGTAGAGCGTTCCCAAATAACAATTTCCATTTCCATTTCCATTCTTGGGTTTATCTAATTCTTATTGCGACCTTATGACAGCAATCACCATAGCCAATTGCTTAGTTTCATTGGCGTTTCATATTGCTATCAGTAAACCTCTCATAAATTTGCTGAAAAAATCTTCAAAAGTCAAATGCCTATTGATCATATAAACAGATCTACGGTTGTGATGAAGAGCGTAATAAATCCAATTTTCAACGCTCGAATAAAGCTCAAACTTTTGGTCATAATGTGGTCAGATGAATTACCCCCATAAGAATGTTTGCATTGCGAAGAGCTTATGACGGTGTTCAATAAAAGCAAAGTTTTTCTGATCAAATTCCACGATGGCCATATTGAAAATGGAAAAGCATTTTGAAGTCAGCATCCTTCCATCCACTCTTGTGGCAAATCCTCATCCTCCCAAATCTTTGTAATTACCCAGTACAGCGCTATAGCCAGTTCCTCACCACCGTTGTTGTTTTTCAGCCGACCAATATCCTCCTGGATGTCCTGGAAATCCGGAACTGGAAAACGAATGTCTTGCACGCGTTCTTCCTGGTTCGTCACCATACCCTAGCAGCACAATTCAAACCAACTAGGTTGCAGTAGCATATATAAGACTGAATACGGTTTTATAAGAGTAACAGAAACTTGTTTACAACATGTGTGCTACTCCGGTACTGCTCTCGTATCCTGCCACATTGTCATTCAGGTGCTATTCGTAGTGCTGCCTAAAGGCTTGACGATCCCTCCCCAAGCCATCTGCGAGTTGTGATGCCTGCATAGGATGTGGTGGGGTTCGGCAGTGGGCTCTGTTAAACTTCTATAAAAAAAAACTTCATGTATCCGCAAGTAGGCTAGGCCAATGCGACCGTGTGCCGCTCAAAGCGTACAAGCCCAAGTCCTGGTGTTAGGTGGGACGCTAAACAGACCTGACACGACGGCCTTCCGACGAGACAGGAGGTCTTTTTTTTTCTTCCTAAGCAATGGAGGGGGAATTTGCTCAACAGACATCCTGGGTTGTCCAGGAAGTGCGGGGTTAGGGACCACCTCCATCAGCAAACGAGGGAGGCAGGACTACATCCCCGACATGCTAAACCGTTTCCATTGCCGCCAAGCCCATCGTTCCTTCGGTACAACAAGAAAGCACAACGCACCCTCGAGGTTAGCTGCGTGTCCTTGCAGCACCGAACATCGTAACTCGCTTTTTTAGAAGAACACCATGGTATCGTGCCGACATTGCCGACTTTCCAGGTGGTCTTACCACGCCCTATGTCCTCGGATGGTGGGAAGGGTCGACTTCGCGCCTGCTTCCCTCTACACGACTGGTATCAAAAATGATGATGCCGCGTGCACCCCAAATTGACCTCTCTGCGATAGGGTCTATTCGCCAACATACAGAGGGACTTGCCGATGCGGTGCCTACGCCTGCCCCAGCCTTGACGAGGATCCCTTTCCGTCCTTGGGCTCGGAACCCGCCCAGTTGCCCGACGCTGCGAACGCGACGATACCACGTTGTTCTTCGCGCGGCCACTTGTTCGATAAAAGGATCGAGTTCAACCACAGGGCACCGACCGGTATGACCCATGAAGCCAACTCCGAACCCTTAGACCACCTCTTATTTGCGCCTGAATTCGCCATCCTTGAGTCCACGCGCCACCTTCTGGGTAGCTCCGAGACGATTTGGACGATAGCCGATAAAACGGCGTTCCAACCAACTTCATCTTTACACATCCTCCGAACTAGGTTGTCCGGGGTAGTGTCCAGACCACATGTGGTAAGCATGTGGTCACACATTGCGCGAAAACGTGGGCACACGAAGAACACGTGTTCCGCCGTTTCCTCTAAACCTGCGCACACCGGACACTCGGGCGAGGCCGAGCAAGCCAGCTGCGTTACCTGCACTGTGATTTTGCAGTACGCTTGAACGCCGGGCACTTCGAACTCCCCATGGGGTGCTTGCTGTTCACAGCTTTGCTGGAACAAATCAAACAATTGGGAGGGTTCGTGCAGCATTGTGCCTTATGTCCCTCCAATCAGCAGCGTCGGCAGAGCTTGCTTCTGTCAGGGCCTTTGTAGTCCAATTGCTTGTGCCCCGGTTACAGGCACTTGAAGCAAACTTCGGGTTGCTCGTATATGCCCACAAGGCACACCAACCATCCCACCTTGACGCTCCCTAACTTGACTACCTTGGAGGCGTTCGCTGCAGATAGCCGAACCAATGCTACCTGCGTCCTTGCCGAACCTTTCCGTAGCCGAACGGCTGCGGTGGGCGTCTCCACTTCACACTGTTGCCGCAGTGCCGTGACGAGCTCTTCGACTTCGGTGATCTCTTCTAGGTCCTTAATCCTTATATTCAACTCCGTCGTGAGTGCCCTCACCCTGACTGTCTCGCCTAGGACTTCCTCCGCCAATTTCTTATAGGCGGCGCCCTTTTGCGAGACGCCTCGCTTCAGCTCGAGGATCATCTCGCCCGTCCGGGTACGTCTTATTCGACGTACGTCGACGCCAAGTTCACTGAGCTTGGCGTCACTCCTCATCGCCTTTAAGACGTCCGAGTACTTAGCCTCGTCCGTCTTGATGACTAGGACATCGCCCCTGGAGGGATTGGCTCCTACCCTAGACTTCTTGCTACCCTCATTCGCCTGGGCCTTCTTTTCGGCCCTTGACGTCTTCGGTTTCCTCTTGTTCTTGATCAAGGTCCAGGAGGCGTCATCCCCCTCTATTGCCCTGGTCTGGTGCGGCTGAGAGCTCTCAGCCTGCCGTAACCCCCTACTATCGTCTTTCCTGGGTGGACGGACCTTTCCAGATCCTTCCTCCCCCGGTTTTGGAGGTACCTGGCCGGGGTTCAGCTTCCACCCAGTAAACATTCTGATACGTATAGCTTTTGATATAAGTTGTCATATACAAGCAAGCGAACTTATATATAATGCACTGAATCACTATATACCTACTAAAGTGGAGGCAATATACGTACTAAACAACGACCTTCTTGAGTTTTCGTAAGCATTATTACGATCTAGTAAACATTTTAAAAAATTGTGAACAACCATGTATCGAACATCTGACATTTTGATTCTAGAGGCTAATGCTCTATCGATGTGCTATACAGCAACTATTGAAAAGCAGCAACTTTTTGACAATCATAATCTAGATGAAACTCTAATGTTGACTACGATATTGCAGTATACGATGTCTATTACATTTATTGTACTTCCAGTTGAAAACCGAAGTGAGCTCTCGCGACAATCGAGTTTTCTCCCGTTTCCTTTTGTCGCAACTACGTCGCAACTAGTGCGCATCATGGCGCACGGCGGTGGCATAGATGCGCACTAGTCGCGATGCAGTTGCGACATCCGGAAATAAGGAAAAACTCAATCGTCGCGAGAGCTCACTTCGGTTTTCATCTGGAAGCACAATATACGATTCGAGAATCATGTTGTTGTACGTACAAATGTAGCTTGAGTCTTATATGGAAACTTTTTGTAATTGTTCCGATAATGTCCATACATAAAACAATTACGCAGCATTCCAAACGATTCTACCGACATATAAACGATGATGAAATGTCAACATCAGTAAAATTTTATTTCGCCGTGTTTATCTCTGAGTTTTTTTACTTGGTTAAAGTTTAGTTGTTTTGATCGATGTTTGGCAGTGGTACGGAGTGCAAATCGATAGGATTAATGTAATGGAATAGAGCTTGCTGACGTTTGATCATCTTTCTCTTGTACGCGCACGGAATGGATAGGATTTGTTTTCATCGGGAAACGCTTCGGAAGCGTTTCCCGATGAAAACAAATCCTATCCCCTCCGTGCGCGTGCAAGAGAAAGATGATTAACGTCAGCAAGCCTTATTAAATAACAGCATCAATGCAATGTAATTCAATCACATCGGATGGAATGAAGTAAGTAGAAATGAAATTTATTTTATCGCTGAGATACAGTGGGTTTTGACCAACGCGCTGAAGTGAAAACTATATACGCACAAAGCACATCCGTATATGATTTTCCTGGCACCACGTATGTGGATATACGATATTTGCGATTCAATCAGATTAATCGGATATTGTTTATATCGTTTTAGGACTTTTTTGAACACAATCGTTAATATTCGCAGGTATTACATACGATAGTAATCATATTTGGGTTATCTTTATAAGTTTTTTTTTTTTTTTATGTCTTTATTTGTGTGTTTTTTTAAATTTTACATTAAGTTCAACCCAAAATATCTTTATAAGTAATCATATACGAGTGCGATAAAAAACTGCAGTATATGCGATCAAATATCTATTAAAATATACGATCAGTGGTTGACTGGGCAGTCCCGCTACCCTTGTTCGGGGTAGTAACCCTCCGCGTTTTAGAGCTGCCCCCAGGGAGCTCATCCCCTGGAGACTGTCTCGCCCGTTTTTGTGGCTGCTCCGTTGGAGCAGTCACCCCCGACGTGCCCTCAGTCTGGGAAAACTTTGGCACCACCGTCTTCGCTGGCACGCCCTCGGTCGATTCGACCTTGCCCGAGTCCGCGAATCCTTGGGCCTCAGTCTGGGTAGACCTCTACTCCATGGATTTCACGGGTTTGCACTTGGCCGTTCCGACCGCCCTCTCCAGCTTGACGTCCAACATCGACTTTCGAAGTTTCAGAAAGCTCCACTTGAGGTCCTCACTGATATTATGCTTCGATGACGCACAGTCGATGATGGCGTCCAGCTGTTCCGTCACCACATCGAAGGCCGAAAGCCCATCGCGTTTGCGGTTCATCGCCACCACAAGCCATGAGCCATCCATAACCACTACCGGCGTAGGCGGAGAGAAGGTTAAGTGACCCAGGCTGGCGCTGCCCACCGAGCTGCCGACTATTGCTTCTGACCTCCTAGGCGGAGTCCTGAACAACCCACCTTGTGCGAAGGGGTTGTCGCCTACACTAATGCCACTAATTGAAGAATTGACTTGGTTTTCCATTTTGGTCGCACGAGTTGCTCGGGAAAAGAGGTCCACCACTTCAGAGCTCAGCATGACGCGGTAAGGGACAATTACTATGGAGGGTGCCCAGGTACCCAACAGGCTCCGTTAAAGGCCTAGCTCATTATTTGAGTGATAAAACGGCCTACTTTTCCATACCGATGACATGGGTGCTTTAATGAACATTATGCAACTCAAATAGGTTGCATAAAATCATTTGGGTGCTATAATGGAAAACCAACATTAGAACAATAATGATATGAAAATGCTAATATCATCTTCTAAACTTGGACGTACATGTTCATGATAGAATTAGAGGCGAAAGTATAGAATTGATAGTTCCGTTAGGATACGGCAGGCATGAAGAATGTTTTTTATAGAAGTCGATTTGAAAGCTAACGGAGGCCAATATTTGTGATGGCACATATCACACGACCTTCCTTCTGCCAAGCTCCCGTATGAAGGGGGAGGGAAGAATATCAGTGTGGAAGCTGATATATCTCCACTGGCAAAAGGAAGGTGGTTTGACTTGCTCATATGCCATCGCGTGCGGAAGGATTTTCTATCGACGAGTACTGTCTCCAAATTTCTAATATGACATCAGCATTGAGTCGAATAGAATTTTTATTGCACAGTTCTGTTTTCTCATTGCGTCTCATAGCGAACAATAGTTACATGACCACATTTAGCTCAATTGGCTAGGTTGAGTGTTCAATTAGTGTATTCTCTGTATCACGTAATAAATGCAATAAGGGGCTGTCCATAAACCACGTAGACTCTTGAGGGGGAGGGAGGGGTTTCGAAAAAGTCTACGATAGTCTACGAAGGGGGACGGAGGGGTATACCAAAAGTCTACGTAGACTTTTTTATTTTTTTTTAACGATTTATACAGCAGCTTTGTGCGAGTTCACTAGTTTGAATTTTCACTAGTGCGAGTTCACTAGGCCAATTTTCAATAAGAAACAATAGGACAGGATTCTGCGTAGAATGCAATTTGTTGCAAGCAAATCGGTTGAGGATAAGTGCCCGAAAAATGAGTGACACTTTTTACGCGATTATTTCGTTAAAAAAAAAGTATTTTGGCCATAACTTCCCATCTCATAGTCCGATCTGGTCAATTTTCAATAGGAAACAATGGGATAGAAGTCTGCGTCGAATGCTTGTAGCAAGCAAATCGGTTGAGGATAAGTGCCCGTGGCATCACATCATTTCGTCGAACTGAGTCGATTGGTATATAACACTATGGGTCTACGGGCCTTCTATAAAAAGTTTGTTTTTGGAGCGATCATATAGCCTTTACGTATACTTAGTATACGAGAAAGGCAAAAATATTTGAAATTTTTGTAAAAAAAGCCTTTCTGTTTTTTATAAAAATTTATTCGAATTTTAAACGAGAACAAAAATTTTAACTGAAAATTCTCCATAATTTCCACCGAAAATTATTCAGAAAGTTCTTCGGAATGCCCATAATATTTATTTAAATTTCCTCAAGAAATTGCTCCAAATTTGCAACAGAAATTAAAAAATATCGTAGGAAACCATTCTAAATTTCCACGGGAAATATTTTGGAATGTCCGTTTAAACTTTGAATTACCGTCAACTGGGGGGAAGATGATCATTTTTAAGACAAAACATGCAATAACAATGTGTGTTTACATTTTAAATCGAAACAAATATTTTCAAAACATGTACTGCTATACGTTGCAATAATCAACAACTTTAGTTTTCTGAAATGCGTTCGCATTTATTAAAATAAATTAAATTATCACACATTGAATAATCTGGTTTCAGGTGAAGTTGATCAAGACAGCTCTACTAAAACCATTATGACCTAGTAGTCAAAATACACAAGGTTATTTGTATGAATGTTGAATCTACTACGTAAAGAAGTCTAAGAAGTCAATATTTGAAACGAAAATAGCGTCATTTATTACTATCTCACTCTTTCTTCCACAAAATACATTTTCATGATTATAATCAGTGGCGCGCCGATGCAAAAGTGTCGACGATGGTGGCGCACACCTTCAGGAGGAATTGAATTCAACAGTAATAAAATTAATTGGCTTTGAGATTTGATTTCAGGAGTTATGGACAGAGGATTAAATTTGATTTCGTTTTAATTTAATTATTGGTTTGTTAGATTTTGTTCAGTTTGATTTTGTTATGTTTGAAATTCAATTTTTGTTGTAATGTTTACATGAAAATGGAATTGAATAGCTGAATTTCTTAAAACTTGGTTGATTTCCATGTTTTTCGAATCACATATGATGTTTTGTAAAACTTGGAAAAGTCTACGTAGACTTCAATGGGGGAGGGGGAGGGGTTTAGGAAAAGTCTACGAAAGTCTACTAGGGGGGACGGGGGGGTTTGAAAAAGTGAAATTTCGGTCTACGTGGTTTGTGGACAGCCCCTAATTTGATGGACATGACATCAAATTCTCCAATAGCAGGTTTACCTATCGTTTTATGGTCTGTCAAACTCGTCTAGCCCCCTTTTTTCTCTCTGGCTACTTCGATGGTTACAGAACAGAAGTGCTAACATTTTTGTCTTGGTCACCACAACAGAAGAATATCAATATATGATACCGTTCTTACACTTTGGACATATGTATGTTAGGCAGCCAATAATATAGGCACCCCTCTCACGGAAGCTCCAGTATTGCATACAATCGTTTACACTAGGCCTCAACCATATCATGAACCCAAGACATTACAAGCGAACGTTGCCTTCAAAGCTCAATTATTGATTCCACAGAATGTTGTTGTCCTTGTGGTTTTCCAGCAATTTTATTGGGTTCGAATATTTTGTGGCAACTTTCCCTATTCAGTTGTCTTTTGCATCCAAGTGGGTTCAGCCAGAAATCTATTCCAATTCCATTCTCTGTCGTGTGTGCTATTCGAGAAAATTAGAACTGTAAACCGATTTTCTCCGTCTTCCTGAGGATGGAAACCTTGAGAAAGCGGTACTCGCTCCTATGGGCTGCTTCGCCTCTTAGATCCTTTCAGCCAGTGTAAGAGATTGTCGTTCGCTAGGAATGAAAACTCCTAGCAGCAAAGAACACCAGGCCAACAACGTTACACATAGTAAAATTAAATTAAACTCATGATTGATGATTTATTTATGATTTATGTTTGGCCAGATACCCACCGGAGGCTTCTTCGGTCACCAACATAAATGGTACATATCTGGTTCGTCTACGTGTCTGCTAGTGAGAATGGCACAAGGTTGTAAAATAGGGGATTGAAATTGGACCAATTGAATATGGGAAATTAATGGGTGTGCAATCGAGTGGTTGGCAATTAAACTTACACTGATGATTAAATCGGAGAGTGTTTCGTAGTGATAGCGTACAATGACAGATATACGAAATCTTGGTGAATGCTATGGTGAAGATTGGCTGCATATTTATGTGCAATAAATAAAGAATTTTGATTATCCAGGATGTCCTCTAAAAAAAATCTGCATTACGGCAGATAAAATCCAAATTTATATCACAGTGCTGATGATTCCTTTCTCGATACCATCGGTTGTTCGCCTTGGTGTGATATATCCAGAGGACTGCAACGCCTGCCATACACCATACTCAGCCAGTTTCAAAGTGAAACATAGCGAAATACATTGGGGATCACGAAAGGGGTCATTTAGGCTTTATGTCAAGCGGAGTATATTTCAGAAAGAGTCTGCAGTACACTTGTTCACTGGGTCGATGATGAAATGGTACATGTCCCAGCGTTCTCTTCGAACTCCGTAGAACGTACATGCATCCTAGCCTTGAAGCTCAATAAGATGGAAATCTATCAGAGATGACAACAGAAATACGGGTCGATCCAGGAGTTCTATTACGAGATGGAAAATTTATTTTACACAATGAGTAGGTAGTCAGATTTTGGAGATGGAGGAGATGCAAATTCTTCAACAACATATGAGGAAGGTTACAAGCGACAGATGACGTTCCTCCCTATCGCTGACTTGGACACCCTAGTAACAGTTGGCCAGAGACTCGACGCTTTGAAGTTTTCGCTTATAACAAACTATTTGGAACGGAGAAAACCATCCAAGCGGTAATCAACAAAGAAACAGGCGGAGAAATGAAATAGAAGAACGATTCCGGACTTTCATGAATTTGGTCAGGCGGTGAGCGCAGGGTCTTCTACACTGAAATATGAGCTACCGTGCTCTATTATTTCATTTCATTTATTTAGTTCACATCTAAACAGATAACACTGAATCAACAATTTGACGCCGCAATACACGGTTCAAGGTCACATCTCTCCATCCTCGAATGCGCCCACCGTGCTCTAACAAATCCTCCATTTATCTCTACAACCAAACACCACCTGATAACTACTACAATTGTGGTAGATTCGGCCATCACACAGTCATGGAACGCTATGCAGTACATGTGATCTACGAGGTTTCCCTACGGACTTCTGCCCGTATTGTCTAAGAAACGGGACGGTCGGCGAGCCAAAATCGTAGTCCGCAAGGTCCACAAGCGTAAATCCTCTCCATTCTAACCATAAACGTACTCTACCAATAGAAATGATCGGTTTCTGGATATCGTTCTCGTCAACGATGCAGCTAACTTGCACTGTTTCCAAAACCATCGAACCTCTCTTCTCCCTGGAGGCTGGACATAGTCGTCGACATTCCGGTACGATTACCGCCGAGCTGATTATGATAGTATTTGTGATGGAAATAGCGATGTACCGACAGTGATGATGAGCAGGACGTGGATTTTCTTCTATAAATAGGTCTCACGTCGTACAACCGCGAGTCTATCAACATCGGAAGGATCACGTACCCCCCGCAAATAAACGCACTCCGAACATTTTTTGGCAGCCTCGGAATTGTGTGTCTATAAGAAGTCAGTTTCCTGTTTTCCTTCCCAGACCTTGACGTTTTTGCGATTGTGAACAACACGAGAAGAAACACAGCTGTTGCAGTGAAGGAGCACATCTAGGTCTCAAATTATCATCCCGCGTCGAGAAGCGTCTGGACAGCCGACTTATCGTGCTGTGGGTGCACAGTACAACGATCTTGCCTACTATCTCCGCCACCACACCTGGACAGTCGGCGTCGCTGACGACTTCAATTGCGTGCGTGCGATTCGTCCATCCCGAACACATAGTCGTCTCCCAAAACCGCTGTACAGCAATTACATCTACATGATGTGTACATCAGGTTTACATAATATATATTGTGTGGCCCTAAATGGCCGGAACGAAGTTATGACGGTGACTCCCCGTGGATGCGTGTGCACGCCGCGGAGGTCTGACTGGAAGAGACAAAATCATGGCTTGCTGCTCGCCGGTTGACACGCTGATGTGTGAATCTATTATAACACACTGAAGGCATTTTACTCAAACCCCACATTTCCCTTCTTCTCTCATTAAAAAACGCAAAAAAAATCTTCTGGCATAGGATGCTATGCTTGTTTTTCTCCTGGGTTATTTCAATGCGACAAAAGCGAACATCGGTTGCAATTGCAATCCAATCCAAATCCAATCCAAATCCAATCCAAATCCAATTCAAATCCAATCCAAATCCAATCCAAATCCAATCCAAATCCAATCCAAATCCAATTCAAATCAATCCAAATCCAATCCAAATCCAATCCAAATCCAATCCAAATCCAATCCAAATCCAATCCAAATCCAATCCAAATCCAATCCAAATCCAATCCAGATCCTAACCTATTCCAACTCCAATCCAAATCCAATCCATATCCAAACCTGATCCAAATCTAATTCAAATCCATTCCAAATCCGTACATTTAATCCACCTTTAGTTTCGCGTATAGTACACCATCAACCATTTGCCATCAACTAGTATTGCTAGCCAATAACTCCAAACTAATCTTACGCATGATAAATTCTAACTTCCGAATAGCTTTTTTAAAATCGGCAACCTTATTAATTTTTCAAATTCCAAGATATCTGCTCCTACAGGTAATCCCGCTATGGCTACTAAGTCAGTACATTTTAAGATAAATTTCTAGATAATATATTTGGCTTTCCGAACAGTTTCGAACAGTACAGCATTGAATATTTCTCCATTTCTCTCAGATTTCGTTATATAATAGCTAAATTTGTTTTAATCAAAATCAATGCTCGCAGGACCTTGAAATTTTCTAAACCATTTTCCGTTGGACTTCCATACTCACCTTGTAGTTTCACAAACTACAATACATTTTTTTCGGCCACCTTTCAGACACGCCTTATAGTTTTCTAAACCACAAACCAATTTCTTACGGTCTTCCAGGCGTGGTTTTAATATTCTTCAAACCACAAACCATTTTTCCAGCGGTCTTTCAGACGGGCCACCACCAATTTCCGACGACGCGTCTTGTGATTTAGTAAACCACAAACCATTTTCCGACGGTCTTCGAAACGCGTCTTGTGATTTAGCAAACCACAAACCATTTTCCGACGGTCTTTGAGACGCGTCTTGTGATTTAGCAAACCACAAACCATTTTCCGACGGTCTTCGAGACGCGTCTTGTGATTTAGCAAACCACAAACCATTTTCCG
This sequence comes from Armigeres subalbatus, assembly GCF_024139115.2. Classification (NCBI taxonomy): domain Eukaryota; kingdom Metazoa; phylum Arthropoda; class Insecta; order Diptera; family Culicidae; genus Armigeres; species Armigeres subalbatus. The sequence goes on from NC_085139.1 coordinate 184,577,592, forward strand.
ACGGTCTTCGAGACGCGTCTTGTGATTTGGCAAACCTCAAACCATTTTCCGACGGACTTTCAGATGCATCTTGTGATTCAACAAACCACAAACCATTTCCGACGGTCTTCGAGACGCGTCTTGTGATTTAGCAAATCACAAACCATTTTCCGACGGTCTTCGAGACGCGTCTTGTGATTTAGCAAACCACAAACCATTTTCCGACGGTCTTCGAGACGCGTCTTGTGATTTAGCAAACCACAAACCATTTTCCGACGGTCTTCGAGACGCGTCTTGTGATTTAGCAAACCACAAACCATTTTCCGACGGTCTTCGAGACGCGTCTTGTGATTTAGCAAACCACAAACCATTTTCCGACGGTCTTCGAGACGCGTCTTGTGATTTAGCAAACCACAAACCATTTTCCGACGGTCTTCGAGACGCGTCTTGTGATTTTGCAAACCTCAAACCATTTTCCGACGGTCTTCGAGACGCGTCTTGTGATTTAGCAAACCACAAACCATTTTCCGACGGTCTTCGAGACGCGTCTTGTGATTTAGCAAACCACAAACCATTTTCCGACGGTCTTCGAGACGCGTCTTGTGATTTAGCAAATCACAAACCATTTTCCGACGGTCTTCGAGACGCGTCTTCTGATTTTGCAAACCACAAACCATTTTCCGACGGTCTTCGAGACGCGCCTTGTGATTTTGCAAACTGAAATAATCACTCGTCACAATTTAACCACTTGAATTCAACTCACATCATGAAATCAGCGACAGGATCCAAAAATTCGACTGGCAGGATCACCAAAATGTGTGGCCCTTAAATGGCCGGAACGAAGTTATGACGGCAACTCCCCGTGGATGCGTGTGCACGCCGCGGAGGTCTGACTGGAAGAGACAAAAACATGGCTTGCTGCTCGCCGATTGACACGCTGATGTGTGAATCTATTATAACACGCTGAAGGCATTTTACTCAAACCCCACATAGGGTTACTGCTCCTGGACTTCATCTCATAGCTCCGATATTGGTCCTACGAAAAACAAAGCAATGAAAAGGTATTTGATTTGTTTATTATTTTTGTGATTTTTTTCAGCAGTGAGCACGCATGTTAGCAAAAAGAAGCGACGAAATTGGTGCCGTATTTCTTTGTTTCGAGATGAGATGAATATATGTTCAGTGAGATTGAAAACGGAACAGTTCCCCTATATTATATCAGTCGAAAAACGCTATTTCAGTCGTGGTCATGGTCTTCACGACAAATCAAAGTCCGCCTACCTACATGCACGTTTGCTGTTTTACAAACCTTATAGCGCTAACGCTCAAACTCTGTCTTCCCACACTGGAACATGAGCTCGGGCGCGGTTTCTGGGTTCTTCTAACCGAAGGAAGCTTTGCCGAGTTCCAATATTAGTAGCAATATTGGACCCGAGGGCGCAGAAAGTACGGTTCGTGGTTGGAATGGTGGCTGTCGAACGCCAAGCTTTAAAAACCAAGTCACGAATCAGTCATCAGCATCTCTATGCGTAACTACGTCTTGTGTACAACGGCTATTATCAGCAGCCACAACCGATAACCACCATAATCCGAATGAAAGGAGAAATGCTGACCCTGAAGTGTAATTTCTTCCACGTGTTCATGCGCATCAACAAGACGCACGTGGCAGAGAAGACAACGTCCATCTTATAGCTTACGGAAAGAAGGTGGAACAGAGATCATGATCACGCAGCTGCAGAAAGGAGAAGATGAAATTATCGTAGAGCCTCAAGTGAGGCTAATCTGTTTGATTTCTTTTCGACCCTCCACTCAGAAGCAACAGCAGAAAACCAGTGATTGAATCCAAAGCGAAATGTTTCATACCGTACGAGACGTTTTCGTAAGCTGATAATGAATATGATTCGGGGGGCTATACCCCATGATAAATTTCTTTTAAAAATCCCCAATTGCAGAGGCTCCGATTCTGATGATTGATTTCAACTTGTTTTACACAGCTATGCGAAAAAATATGGTCCCCAACATAAAATAAGCGAGAACAAAGCGCTTTATCGAACCCCCTCGGTGGGGGCCGCCTGTTTTCATGGCTTGTTATGATTCGAAGAGGTCTTTGCCTTTCTTTTATCGTTGTTCGTTATTGTGCCGCGCTACTTTGATATTTTTGAAAAATTGGCCGCCGCATGGTGGTTTCTGGCGGTGAATGCTTTGATGGCACGCGCTATTTGTATTGCGGATAAATTTTACACATCCATGAGAGCCTTGGAAAATTATCACGAAAGTTGCCATTTTGTTGCACTGCACAATATCTATTGAGAGCTATTTCTGCAAATCCTGGTTATGAGCCTCAAAAAGCAGTAAATCAAACTTATTGCATCAGGAAAAATTCAATTCCACTAACAAGCACTAGCTGCACACGAGTCGTTCGCTCAAAATATGCAGCAAAATTAGAGTACACCACCCAGAATGTGGGTACCAAAATCAGAAGTACCAAAACGATGAGAGGTAGACAGCCAATGTATCGCGTATGACAGGAGTGTTAGCCCTCTGGTCAACCAGAGACGTACCGTTAAGCTCATCAGCTGCCATCTGGAAAACGCATGTACGTTTCGGATCGGCACCATGCGGTTGCTCGGTTTCAACATTGATCTCGCCTCTCTTTTCTCGAACATAGCCGGTCGGTCCACATCCGACTACTTATCATTCGAGATCACTTCGCACCTGATTTTTTAAAACGTCAAATGCCCAAAAGAGAGGCTATCTTTGGGGGTGTTCCTGTAGACAGGAATACATGCGCGCGTTCTGATCATGCAACTAGCTTGAAAGGAGCACGGCGGGTTGAACTTGCACGTGTTGGCGCTGTAAAGTCGCAGCCTGGCTACCAACCCACACTTGCAAGAGATCGACTCCATGGATTAGCAGACCTCATGGAGAGCTAAACTTATCAGGTCACGGATGCTTCAGGTGGTACCTGTGCATGTTCAAACATGCGGCTTCCATCTTTTGTCCGCCAAGTCCAGACGTGACAGCTACGACTGATCACAGATAACATCGTTGCAAGAATGTGCCAGAACGTAGAAAAGTAGAGTGCTGTTACAAGAGTGGGGACCAGAATAGCCGATAGCAGCAGCCCACGTTGCGGAAAGCGGACGATGGGCGTCAGAGTACGATAGTGAACGGAAACGCAAGTTCCAGCTTCCAGCGTCGCAACTCTTGTTAGCTTGTGCGAGCACTCAACCGCAAAACGTGGCGTCACAACCGGTTACGAGGGAGCTCCCGCTGTCGGGAAACATCTCGTCGGAGTAGGATCATTTGCCGAGTCGTTCGCTATCGTAACGGAGACAGGAACTGATTGGTTTGACGACTAGCTTGGGAGCTCAATGTCTCAAAGGCATTGAAAATCGGTTATTGGAGTAGGCTAGATCCACCGCCGGGGCTAGTTTGGTAGATCAATCGTCGGGCACCATGACATCGGGTAACTACCCATCGGAGTAGATATGATGTACCGCCGGAGACTATCCGTGTAGTCCGCGATCAAGGCGGGAGCTGAATGCCGCAATGGTTAAGCAGAAAGACGAATGGCTCAAGGGCATGGGAAATCGGGTCATCGGAGTAGGCCAGGTCCATCACCGGGGACTAGTTGAGTAGAACGTGGCGTGCGAATGCACCAGCTTTGGGTCATCGGTGCATCATTGAACCGGAAGGTACCTCTATCCGGGATCTTTTGATCGATTTCAGCACTCGTCCGGTCACCCGATGAAGTGAGAAAGTGCTTAGTAATTTGCAAGCACGATCAGAGCTCATGTCTCAAAAACGATGTGGTGCTGAATGGCACAAAAAAATACCGAAACGGCTCAAGACTTAGTGTGTTTACTGGCACAAACAACCCCAGCAACATTTTTGTTTTATAATAGTTCTAAGGCACTCTTGTAGAGTAAATAATGGTCTTCAAGAGCGTTATAAAACTAAAAATGTTACTCGGGAAGGAAACCTCAATGCACAAAACTTCACTAACTCTGGAGCCAAAGGGGCTTACTTGCTATCATGCATTCCTTCTATTCCACGCAATTCTCGCCCAGTAATGACAGTAGACAATTTTGACATCATTTAATCGCCCAGTAATGACAATCCTATCATTATCAAATCTATCCCAAATTCCCCTCCACATCCAACAAAACCCTTCCGCCAAATTGATCCACCAGCAAACTACTCAACTAACCAAAAGCTCAGTCAAGCTGATTAAGCGAAAAACTTACTTTTAAAGGAACATTTGGTTACTTGGGTAAGTTGCTAAAGGTGGTATGCATCTCATGTATTAATTGATCACCCATCGAACTTGACGTCTTCGTAGGTGATGCTGTTAATTATTTCAGTTGCCAAAATTGTCGTATATCTGCGGAGCACGTGTCCCTGTGTCGCCCAAAAGCCTAAGCCTCACTGATTAAATGATCATCTGCGTCGGCTGTAGCGACAGAACTGCACGAATCGCACGCTGATTACGAAGCAGGAGTTCAACCATACCAGTACTGCATATCGTGTATACATTCTATTCGTTTATCCTCGTTACGTGCTTAGAACGCAATCATCACTCCGTAGAAACCCCAAAAGTTTTGGTCGTTTGTGAACTTTAAACGAAAAGAAGTAGGTCTGCCTTCGTACGTGCATCGCTGTAGCCAGTGCCTCACCATCGTGTTTAAATAGCTCTTCTGATAGTCGGTTAACTCCAAGGACTTTGTTGTTTTTTTAGCCGGCCAATCTCCTCTTGGATTTCGTGGAGATCCGGAGCGAAAAACCGCATGTCCTTAGCGCGTGCTTCCAGGTTCGTCACCATACTGCCATCCGTTCAGGTGCTTTTCGTTATGCTGTCGCTACGTCTGGAACACCTCACACTTATTCTAAGAATTTTGTGTATGACCTTACACATCCTTTTTCCTTTTTCTTTCTTTCTTCTTTTTTTTCCTTCCACTTAGTTTTTTCTTCTTTCTTTCTTCTTCCTTCTTCCTTTTACTTCTTTCTTCCTTCTTCCTTTTACTTCTTCCTTCTGCCTTCTTCTTACTTCTCTCTTCCTTCTCTCTTCTTCTTTCTTCCTCCTCCCTTCTTCTTTCTTCTTTCCTCCTTCTCTCTTCTTCCTCCTTCCTTCTCTCTTCTTCTACCTTCCTTCTTCCTTCTTCCTTCTTCTTTCTTCCTTATTCTTTCTTCCTTATTCTTTCTTCCTTCTCTCTTCTTCCTCCTTCCTTCTCTCTTCTTCTATCTTCCTTCTTCCTTCTTCCTTCTTCCTTCTTCCTTCTTCCTTCTTCCTTCTTCTTCTTTCTTCCTTCTTCCTTCTACTTTTTTCCTTCTTCCTTCTTACTTTTTACTTTTTCCTCCTTCCTTCTTCCTTCTTTTTTCTTCCTATTTTTGTCGTTCGAGTGCCATCTCCATGTCGCCCGCCGTCGATGTCCATCTCCATGTCTCCAACCCTTCCGCCAAATTGATCCACCAGCAAACTACTCAACTAACCAAAAGCTCAGTCAAGCTGATTAAGTGAAAAACTTACTTTTAAAGGAACATTTGGTTACTTGGGTAAGTTGCTAAAGGTGGTATGCATCTCATGTATTAATTGATCACGCATCGAACTTGACGTCTTCGTAGGTGATGCTGTTAATTATTTCAGTTGCCAAAATTGTCGTATATCGGCGGAGCACGTGTCCCTGTGTCGTCCAAAGCCTAAGCCTCACTGATTAAATAATCATCTGCGTCGGCTGTAGCGACAGAACTGCAAGAATCGCACGCTGATTACGAAGCAGGAGTTCAACAATCCATTCGTTTATCCTCGTTACGTGCTTAGAACGCAATCATCACTCCGTAGAAACCCCAAAAGTTTTGGTCGTTTGTGAACTTTAAACGAAAAGAAGTAGGTTTGCCTTCGTGCGTGCATCGCTGTAGCCAGTGCCTCACAATTCTGTTTAAATAGCTCCTCTGATAGTTGGCTAACACCAAGGATTTTTTTGTTTTTCAGCCGGCCAATCTCCTCTTGGATGTCGTGGAGATCCGGAGCGGGAAAACGCATGTCCTGAGCACGTGCTTCCAGGTTCGTCACCATACTGCCATCTTTGTATACCACAACGCTGTTCAGGTGCTTTTCGTTATGCTGTCGCTACGTCTGAAACACCTCACACTTATTCTAAGAATTTCGTTTATGACCTTACACATCCTTTTTCCTTTTTCTTTCTTTCTTCTTTTTTTCCTTCCACTTAGTTTTTTCTTCTTTCTTTCTTCCTTCTTCCTTTTACTTCTTCCTTCTTCCTTCTCCCTTCTTCAGACTTTTCTTCTTCCTTCTCCCTTCTTCTTTCTTCCTCTCTTCCTTCTCCCTTCTTCTTTCTTCCCTCATCCCTTCTTCTTTCTTCTTCCTCCTTCTCTCTTCTTCCTCCTTCCTTCTCTCTTCTTCTACCTTCTTTTTTCCTTCTTATTTCATTCTTCTTCCTTCTTCCTTCTGCATTCTTCATTCTTCCTTCTTCCTTCTTTTTTCTTCCGTCTTCCTTCTTCTTTCTTCATACTTCCTTCTTTCGTCTCCTTTCTTTCTTCTTTCTTCCTTCTTCCTTCTCCCTTTTTCCTTCTTCCTTCTTCTTTTTTCATTTCTTCTTCCTTCTTCCTTCTTTTTTCTTCCTATTTTTGTCGTTCGAGTGCCATCTCCATGTCGCCCGCCGTCGATGTCCATCTCCATGTCGCCCGCCGTCCATGTCCTTCTTCCTTCTTCCTTCTTCTTTCTTCCTATGTGCAATCGTTTGTCGTACGAGTGCCATCTCCATGTCGCCCGCCATCCATGTCCTTCTTCCTTCTTCCTGATTCTTTCTTCCTTCTTCCTTCTTCCTTCCTTTTTCCTCCTTCTTCCTTCTTCCTCTTCCTTCTTCCTTCTTCATTCTTCCTTCTTCCTTCTTCCTTCTTCCTTCTTCTTTTTTCCTATGTGCAATCGTTTGTCGTTCGAGTGCCATCTCCATGTCGCCCGCCGTCCATGTCCTTCTTCCTTCTTCCTTCTTCCTTCTTCTTTCAACCTTCTTCCTTCTTCCTTCATCCTTCCTTCTTCCTTCTTTCTTCTTCCTTCTTCCTTCTTCCTTCTTCTTTCTTCTTTCATCCTTCTTCCTACTTCCTTCTTCCTTCATCCTTCTTCCTTCTTCCTTCTTCCTTCTTCCTTCTTCCTTCTTCCTATTTCCTTCTCTATTTTTCATATGTCTTCTTTCTACTTTCTTCTTCCTTCTTTCATTTTCTTTTTCCTTTTTCTATTTTCCTTTTTCTATTTTCCTTTTTCCATTTTCCTTTTTCTTTATTCCTTCTTCTTTTTTCCTTTTTTTCTTTTTTCCTTATTCATTCTTTTTTCTTCCTGCTTCCTTCTTCCTTCATCCTTCTTCCGTCTTCCATCTTCCTTTTTTTCTTTTCCTTCTCCTTTTTCCTGCTTCTTCCTTATTTCTTTCTTCTTCATCCTTCCTTCTTCTTTGTTTATTCTCCATTCAGAGACTATCTTGCTTCGTATTGCTTGCTACTCGCTATCTCATTTATCACTTCTCACCTATTACATCTCACTTCTTACCAATAACTTTACACTACTCATTTCTCATTTGTCACTTCTCATTTCTTGCTTCTCACTACAAACACTTCTTACTTCTCACAACTCACCTCTAACTCCACACACTTAATAAGGAAACGTATTGAAACTATTCGGCCAACCGACATTCGACCAAATGGCCCTAAACCGGCTCATTTCACCTACTAAGAACGTTTTATACGGATTTCCCCTTTTTTGTTTAGATCTAAATTAAATAATAAAATATTGGCAGCAAGCGCAGAATTCCATAACCGGGGGGTCCACTATTGATCATTGTACTCTAATTGATGCTCGATGTATTTTGTATACGAAGTATTTTGAAGCTATTTTCTGCTGCTCGAGTATCCACGTTTCCGCCTATTTCAGAACGGCGCGCGTTGTTCAAGGTCGCACGAAAATTGAATAAATCCTTCACACAACCAGCGTTCCCTCTACATATATGCATATCACCGTAGAACGCTCTCAAGAAGCCAGTGAGCGTCACCAACGAACGAGAGGAAACTTGTGGTGACAGTTTACATGCATAAATCCACATCAAAGGGTGTCTTCTTAGGTCGACACTTGCAGTAATAAATCCTAGAATCCACCACCATCGCAGATACACCTCATGGAGATTAAGTCTTGTGTGCATAAATTCCTCCGTCCGATTATTTCCGACCTACCGAAACAAGGCTTGTGAATGCAGCTCACACTATCGTGCCCGTACTGACAGTATCATGTAATGCAATCAACCGAGAAAATACGCACATTATAGATTCCAGGAGACACCCACCGAGCTACAACAACCACCCTTTAACGATTGCAAAGGTTGATGTTGAGGAGCATAGTATATTCATATGCGCTTAATTTTCCCCCATTGTACCTACTGTCGAGTAGTAAATCCCAGTTGCAGTGGTTCTCGGTTGTTTGCAACTTCCATTCCTGATAAATAGCAGTTGTTTTGTGTTGCATTATTAGTTTGGAATTATAATTTGAAAAGTGCAAGCATATACCATTTTTTTTTGTAAACCAACAGTATACCGTTGAGTTACTGAGTTGATTGAATGATTTCGTCGAGAAACGCCCACTATTGGTTAATTTTTGCCAGCATAAGTTGGGCGAACAATTTAAAACATTATTATTCGAATATTTTATTTCGAAGTGGGCCGTTATCCGAGAAAGATTGTAACCCTCTCATATATATTCTATAATCCGATTTTTCGCACCAAATGAGCTCGGTGTAAAGCCGCCAGCCTGTAACCATCATCACCACAATAACCTGCTTTGACACTCTCTCACATCACTTCATCCCACCTGCTCAGCAGGTGGGTGGAGGTGATGGAGGCGGCATCATCTCTTGAACCACGTGGTGGATGAAACTGCCCCGCCTCCTTGCCGACTAGGCGAGACAGTGCAGGGACGCAGTCGCCACCATCATCGTCATCATCAGCAGTGTCATTATAATCATCGTTTTCCACCGATGCTCGTCCTTACATCCCTTCCATGTACCGAACGGATTTTCGTTTCACCACCATTTGATTTCCTACACGTGCCTTTATATACTTAGAAGATATTGTGAATGTGAGTGCCTAATTCTGTTCACAGTAATATGATATGTTGCACAATAACGCGTACCTTGGCCGATCAACTGTATCAATACCATTTAAAGTGTTTCACCTTTACATTTCACGCTATGAGCTGAAAAGTGCCTGATAGACACCACCGATGTAGCACCTGATCAGATTTTGGCGTCTACATCCGTTATGTGCACAATGCACATTCCTTCAACGACACCACCCACGTATTGCACCAACAGCCCACAATCCACTAGGGCGGGAGACGGAAAATAAACATTTCCAGCCCACTTTGTGGAAACGAGATGGAGCAACCCGATCGACCGCTATCGAGAAACCGAACGCCCAAAAACAGTCCGCAAGTACCTCACCCCGTTCCAAATGTTGCACCCGAATGATGCACTTACTTTCGTTTCGTTATCGGTCCTCCACCGTCGTCGCATGACTGATGCCATGGCGTTGCCATCGTCGTCGCTCATCGATGTTGTCATTGAAGGGGGAGGGGAGTCCACATAAAACATACCATCCAGCAGTACGACCGTGGATGCATTCTAGCAATCATCCAATGCAGCACCACTACAACGAAATTAAGGATACATTCTGCTGGTTGCCAGCTTACGGAAAGCTTCTCCCTTCGAGTGCAAATTGAGTGGCAGTGAGCATCCCTTCCCTTTTGAAATGGGTACTTCCGTTCGTATCTGGATCGTAACTCACTCTCCCAATGCGGTACATAAGATGAGTTCGATTTGCAGCCAACCTGTGGACGACAACGATGACGACGAGCGGAAACGCATCCATGGGAAAACTAGAGAAGTAGGTCAGACATGACCTTGACAATGGCTTTTGGCGTGTGGTGTGTATTTTATTATCGCTTTTTGCCACGCTCTCAGTCTCAAGCTCAACCGTTTGAGAGCTGCACGAAGCTGAGGAGAACCAGCCATATTGGTAAACAGATATTATATAGGCGCTACTGCCAGGACGAAACACGTGACGTGACAGAGAGCCTTTGGGGGCAAATCATAGCCGTTTTTCCAGCAAGTTAAGCTTGGCAATATTACGCTCTACTGCCGAAGTGATGATGCAATAAAATTTTAAGCTACTCAGTGTGCATATTGGAAAATAGGCAGTGATTGTTATAACATTCGCATGCCTGTAATAGTCATTGAAGGCCATTTATGAGGATTTTACTTGACCCGGAAGGATGGAAGAAGACTGAACGCTACAAATTTGGCTTTTTTCAAGGCGCTTACTCGTCAAGCTTTGCTTCTGTGTTACAACTAAATTTATTTAAAGTATAATATAGCTGTGAAGAAAATATTTTAGGTGCAACATTTATGTCAAAGCATAGATCGAAATATCATCCATCTTCGTTTTGAATGAATCAAAGAATGTATTTAATAATGTATCAATGCATACACCCAACCAGCGTATAAGTTCTGTATAAGAACCTTACAGAAACTGCATAACATTTTTGGCAGAGATCTTGAGCGCAGGCTAGTGAGGCTGACTACAGGAAGCTGGCCCAAGACAACGCCGAGGTGAGGTCGTTGGGGGCGAAAATGATCATCCAGTACAAGCAACTGGACGAGGTCACGAACGCGGACGACGTCGTCTCTGCCGTCAGAGAAAAGTGCGGTACAGAGGTCGAGATCCTTAGGCTACCCAAAAGGCTAATGGAACGAGGGAAGCTGAAGATTGACTGGTCAGTAGGCAAACTCCAGCTGCCTTCAGTGGACAGGTGCTATCGGTGCTTAGAGTCGGGGCACAAGTCCTACAACTGTAAGGGCCCAGACCGTAGCAACATGTGTCGTCGTTGTGGTGAAGAAAAGCACAAGGCTCAGGAATGCGATAGAGCACCAATATGCCTCATCTGCGCCAGTAAAAGGCAAGCCTGTAACCACGTTATGGGTGGATCTTGCGTATTGCGTGGATCATCGGAGAGACAAACAAGAAGAAGCCTTATAAGCAACACAGCTAAATCAGCTGCTGTGGTAATCGGTCTCAGAGTCCAGGACCGATGTCGCCCTCCTGTCTGGCCCGTACAACGTCCCTGTCTATAACGGCAATTGGGAGGCTGACCCGGGCGGTACCCGATCCAAGCGGTGATACACTCCTTTGCTGAGGGTGTCGTAACAGCCAAGATCAATGATGTGTTCTATTGTAGCTGATATGCCCCCTGATATGTAGCTAAGAACTGCTCAATCAGATGATCGATAGGCTATCGTCTGACATAGTGGGTCGTAAGCCGGTCGTCATAGCAGGAGATTTTAACGCTTGGGCAGTGGAGTGGGACAGCCGCTGCTTCAATCAAAGGGATCAAGCGCTACTAGAGGTGCTAGCGAAGCTCGACGTAGTGCTAGTCAATGATGGTTCCACTAGCACGTTCAGAAGGATCGGGGTCGAGTCATGGATTGACGTAACGTTTATCAGTCCTGGTCTGGTACCAGAATTGGACTGGAGAGTGAATGAGGGCTACACCCATTTTGATCATCTAACAATTCGTTTTAAGATCAATAATTATTGTGGCGTGCAACATCCGAGGACCAGGGATCCATGTCACGTCCGTGGGTGGAGGACTAATCACTTCAAGAGCGCAGTTTTAACCGCGGCCCTGGGACTGGAAGTCAACATTGAAAATCGATAATACTTCGTTCAGTTACGTATTGCTACAATCCGGCAGATCCGTGTCTACGCCATACGAAACGTCGAAGGGTAATGTCATTCATTTTGTTGTATGTTGACGATATGCTCGTAATATGTCGAACAACGATGAGTGTTGAAAGAGTCGAACGCTATCCTGTCGCATCATTTCAATTATCACATACCACCAGGAGAGGTTTCAGATTACCTGGGCATCCAAGTGAAAGACTAGTTCTGGAAGTTTTATTATGAATCAATCAGCATACGTCGTAATATTACCAATAGATTCAACATGAGCGATGCAAAACCGTCAAAATACCGATGGACCAGGATGTCAGATAACACAACAAATGGAGGAAAAGAATGCCAAAAGCAGGCATTATCTAGCTTGGTGGAGCTTTACAGTACGCGCATTTGCGGTTTGCGCAGACCTGATATTGCAATGGCGGCATCGATTCTAGGACGCAGGTTAGTCAACCCACTGAAGCAGACTGGAACGAAGCAAGAGGACGCGATACCTCTCTTCAACGCGGCAGATTTGAAGCTTCATCTTGGCGGAACAGGATCTTGAGGTTCGTTGATGCTGACTGGGTCGATGACGCAAATCTAACTCTGGGTTTATATTCAAACTTGGAAGTGGTACCATAGCTGGTCTGCTAGGAAGCAATGCGTCAATTTATCCTCAACAGAAGCTGAGTATTATGGCGCTCTCAGGAAGCTAGCCGGGCACCACTTTGGTTGTTGAAACTTGTAAAGTATTGGAGAAGATGTCGATAAACCAGTGGTTATACATGAAGACAATCAAAGTTGTATTGCCATGCTGTCATCTACTACAGAGCCGACGAACAAACATATCGATACCAGATACAACTTCGTGGAAGGAGCTGGTGTCGATCGAATCTTCTAGAGTTCACTATTGTCCAACAGAATCTATGGTGGCGGATATCTTGTGGGAAATAATTAGCAAAAGTTAAGCTTAAGAATTGTTTCGCAACAGTGGTTATCGATGCTTTTCCGAATAAATGTAGCAAATATTAAATGCGCCTTATATTGCAGAGATATAGTATTATTTTGAGAAAAATATTTTTATTTAAAAAAAAATTATACACCAAAATAAATTTTCTACTTTTTATTTCATAGATGTATATTATTTGTTTTATGCCCCAATCTATGGAAATGACTCATATGTAAATGAAAACAAATAGTTTTCAGCAAGGTTTTCAGCGTTCATGTAAAGTAAGCTGTGAAATTTTCCGTAGACGATAATCCATAGCAATTTCAATAGTTTTATCAAAACCATCATAAGATTGGATTAAAACCACTTTATCTCGCCCATAAAACCTGTGCCAGGATTTATGCGGAGCATGATAAATTGAACAGATTTATCGCAATCTTGGCGAAGCTTAGTTTGTGTGAATAAAACCAACTGGTGCTGGTCAAAAACTGAAGTTTTTATTGAAGAGCGTTATAAGTTGGTGCGCTTTCATTATAACATGTTGTTTATATCCGTACGAGAAGCTCAAATAGTTCATTTGGAAAGAGTTCGCCGTTAAATATATACTAAACTGAATATCTGCACAAAATGCTGAATTAAATTAAAAAGTCAATAGAATTTACTGCTCCTCGGAGTTCATAATATCTATCCTCTATATCAATAACAATCGAGAACAAAGAATTGGAGCGCAAAATGTTTTGATTTCCATGTTTGTGATGGTTTTCAGTAGTGGACACTCATGGTTGCAATAAAAAAAAAAACGACACAGATTGAGCCGAAATCATCCATTTTGCGAAATGTTGTCATATATCTTATGCAATTCAACTGAAAAAGAAATGCATATAACTTCATTTGTTTACCTATTGAATGAAACATCTATGGGGTTATTTTAATCAAAAAGTAAATAGTTAATGCTTCTTTATTAAAATAAACAGCTCAAAAACTCTGATAGAGTTGATAGTTCGATAATGATTTTGGTCGCGATTTTGCAGCAATATGTTAAGATTTCAAAAATCTATCTTATAAATACTTAACTTGCCCGTATTTGTTGTCTAGCTCAACCGTCCAAATTGAAAACTGGCGAAATTTGCCTGTATATTGTACCCAGATGGTTATGATTACGATGCAAAAATCAAGGAAAATGTATTTTGAGGAAAATTGATCGATCATATGATAAATGGGAGGATATGAAATCTGCCTGGTGGAAGATCAAAATGACTGGTGGTAAATTTGATCCGATGAAAAGAAAACTCCGATAGAAAAACAGATGCCTGCGCCTCAAATGGAGTTTCCATATATGGATAAATTTACATTATTTTACTTCTGATCCACTTGTTTTAATTTATACACTTGTTGAAAATCCAATTTGACATTTATGTTTGTTTGGTTTAATGTATTCTTCAACAAGAGCACTTTCTCTCAATCAAAACCACATAGTTTTAAAGGAAGTTTATGAGGCATTTTCAAGATCATTCTTTCTTAATGAGTACCATAAAACTTTCTCAAAATATTGGACTCAATTGAGATAAAGAATTATATACCTAATTATCAAAATAAACAGCTTAAGATGGATCATAGGTATCATAAAACTATTATAAAATTTAGCTTTGAGAGTAACTTGGACTAGATGAAAACTATGAAGTAAAACTCTACAGTTTATACGAATCCTTGATAAAACTGCAATAAAACTTGAAATAAATCAAGTAGAATTCAAAATGTTACTTGGGCTATGAGATAAAATTGGCCAACCCCTTGAAATATATACCCGATTAGAACATATAGTCCATTCAGTCATTTGTTTAGATTGTATCTTTATGTGTACTAACAATATTAGTTTGAAGGTTAGTAATTCAAAAAGTAAGATAGTACACTCAGAAATATAAATAATCTTTGAAGGGTTCAAAATTAATCTAATTTATTATATTATAAAATTATAAGCGCTTGAAGTATAAAATGTATGCCTCTATAATTAAAATGTAATACTATGGCGAATAACACAAACTTATATTGCTTTTTGTATTTTTGTCTGTTGATATTTATTTTCGCTTTATTTATTCCGATCAGTAGTTGCAATTTTTCAGTCAAATTATTTAAATAAGTATATGTACAAATGTAAAAACTGGAATTTTCTGTGTAATATAATTTATTTCAATGGACATTCGTTTTGTAGACCCCGTAAAGTTATAATTGACGACATGTACAAACAGATATGAAGTTTCTGCACATGGAAACTTGGAACGCAATCCAGTGGAAATTAAAAATGGCCAGAAATGATCGAAAATGATCATTTCACCGGAGAAATTCCTCGTCAGGTACCTATCATAAAGTAAAACCTAAAGTGTGCTCGTCAAAGATCATTTTAATTGATAAATCATTGTGGAAATGAAGTTTTCCAATGAAAAAATCCGGAAGAGACGCAAAAATATACCTCGTTTTAGTGGAATATGCGATCTTTTTTAGAATTTTCGGCGAAAAAACTTAATGTCATTCCTGATAAATTAGCTCTGAAAATTTGAGAAACAGTGAAGATTTGTATAGACTGAAACTTCAGAGGACTTCGCAAAATAGAAGGCTTTCAGAAAAGTGCACAAATAGCGAGGTTGGTTTTTGCAGCCGATATGCGTTCCGAACGGAAGAAGATATAGTGCTTTGTGCCGGAAAATGTTTTGATGATGTATTCCTTCCATTACTGGCAACCTTATTTATTGTATGTTACGATTTGTTATCTAATAAACATGAAAATATATTTGTTTAGACTTATTTACCATTAGGAATGTGAAAGAATGAAAAACAAATCAACATAACCTAAAAACTTTGAATCGGATCTAAAATAAACTAAAATGTTATAAAGCGACTTTATACTAAAACACAATATTTTAAAGTTATACTATCAGTATTGGATAAAATACAGTATAGGGTCAACCAGGCGAATAGCCATTTAGCATGACTTTTTAATCTATTAGGTATAAATTTGTTCTAGTGTACACGGTTTTGACGTTTTGCACAATAAACTGATGATGGTTTTGCAGAATTAGGTTTTAAATTGATAATGATGGAGGATAAAGGACCGCACAATCGTTGGATGCTACAAAAAACAAGCCTATGGTAACCTGATGCAAATTACAAAGAAAAAATATGAAAATCTAGAAACAGCTCCACCAATAATATAAGCCATGTTTTAAACGCTTGCAAGTGCTCATTTGTCGTTAAAATAATTGTTTTTTTCGCATGGCTGTAAAAGCAACCAGTACTGATGAGTAAAACGACCTATTATGGAGGTTAAGCACCGTGTCAAAACAAAATTGATTTCAAAATTCTTTAAAAAATACCTGTTGGTCGGTTACACATTATGACGAAAGTAGTTGAATAGGATACTCGTAATTATAGTTTCGTAAATATTACGTCAACCCTACCCCCAGTAATTGTAGCTTATTCAAAAAAAAATATCAACAAGAACTTTCCCCGAATCCGTTCATTTTTGTTTTAGTTTGCGAAAGACATTGCTTATTTTGGTCCTATTTTTACTTCTGTTGAAAATTGTTCTGCAAATAGTTGGTTATCTAGGCTGACCATACGTACCGTATTTAACGGGACAGTCCCGTTTTTTAGACCTTTTTGTTGCTCCGTAAAAATCTGAAAATCCTCAATTTCTCCCGTTTTTTTCATTGATTCTGCATTGATCATACATAGAAAGTTTTTTTCTTTCCGATTAGAGACTCCCCGGATAAAGAATTTACAGTAACGGACCAGCACAACAACCCATTGAAATACAATAGATTGTGTGGTAAACAATATAAACTATTGTACGCTTATTGTAAAATAATTGCGGTTGTAAAAGACTTTATTGTGCCCATTAACGTATGTATATTTAAATGTAACCAATACATTCCTATTATATTTTATTGTTTACTTATGTTTGGTATTGCCACATCCAAAATAAACAAATTATGAAAAGTTTTTCAGTTGGATGATCTGGAAATTCGTCTAATGTAATTGAATTAATATAATTTTTGGAATGTTCATGGCTTTATTATATTATTGAAATAACAATTAGAAACAATAAAATTACAATAAAGCTTTTGCTTATAAAATGAATAAAAAATGTTATGATTCTCCGTGTCTCTTTTCATATTGCAAATTAGAAATGTTATGCAATAAAATTGTAATTCAAAAAAATAAAGGATCAAAACTTTTGCTTATCATTTTACTCGGAGAATGGCTGGATTCGTTTGAGCGTGTACGGTTTTAACATAATTAGTGAAGAGATGAAATTAATAAAAACTGTATGGTGCAGAAAGTGTCTTTTTCATTACGGTTTCACGAAAAATTGTTGGGCAACGGTACATCACTGTAAAGCTTCTGTTACCGTGGTAAGTATCTAAGTGTTGAGCGCGTTAGTGCAACATTACTGGGCCTAAGCGCGAGTATTTTGATCACACTCGCTGTGCTGTCATTTAGATTAGTCAAACTTTTTCGCATCGATTTATCATTTGGAGCTGTATTCCGTACCGGTAACGTTTTGACATTTGGTAGTTCATCAAATGGGCGAATCCAAGTAAAAATAGAAGAAGACACGACAATTTAATTAGCTTTGACAGATCCTCGTTAAACTCGTCTTATGACAGGTGAAAACATTCCACTAAAAAGCTCAAAATAATTTTCTAATCAGATCCGACGGTGTTAAATTTGGTCTAGCGCGTTTAGTAGCGACCGGTAAAGTGTCAAGTAATGATATTGGGCTGGCAAACGGCTTATACTCACCACCGGTAATCGTAACCTTATACTACAAAGTTCAATGTACATAATGGACGCATTGACAAAAATGGCAAAAATTATCGTCATAATACCTGATGACATACCTGGTAACATGTATCCTTGTTCCTTTACAGAAATGAAGCTTATGGTGAAATACTGATGCTTGGCCAATCTCACCAATGGGATATAATAAGAACTGATGCAGGTATTTTTTCTTTTCTTCTCGACGTACTTTTTCTAATAAAACTAACATTCTTTTATAATTTACATTTTTCACAGGTTTATGACATACATGTTTATGTATACATGTATTGTCTATCGGAACAAAGTTAGTACGCTTTTTATGCCGAAGTTGGATTTTCTCCAGATTACAGGCAACTTACCCCAACTTCGAAAAAGTGCCTTTGGATTCGCCTAAGATGCGCTTCGACAGCATCGAGGCTGGATTTGACAGATAAAACTTTGGAGCTCGGTTCGGAGAGTCCCGACAGCAAAGCGAGAGTAAATGAGTGAAAATGGAAGTTTAAGCTGATATAAAAATAAATATTTTGCTAAAGCAAATAATTGTATTGTATTTTATTGTAATGTTGGAGTATAATGTAATTAAATCTATTTGTATTTCCTTGTAAAACAATAGAAACAGTAATTAAAGAAAACATTTAAAACACAATGGCTTTTCCTATTGTTTGTCGCTCAAAATCATCCATTGAAGAACCGTAAAATCAATTGTTTTGTAAAATTTTGTATGGAAAACTTTTTTGATTTTTTATTGTAAAGATACATAACAACCCCCTTTTATTGTAAAGTCATTACCATTCATTTGTATCATTGGAAAACCATTATTTCTCATGTGATTTATTGTAGAAATTCCATTATATTCAATGGTAAAATTATGTCTTAAATGGTGTTGTAACAATAAAATTTATGATATTTTAATGATATTTTTTATCCGGGTCTTTCTATGCCGTTTTGCATTTTCTATTGATCGACTTTTCTTAAGCTTTTAAACGGGTCATGACAGCAGGTGCTTCTCCGGGAGATTTTTACACAACCAATGATTTTTCTGCTGCTAATACCGGAGGCATTAAAACGTGACAGTCATCAATTGGATTGAACGAAGTAGTATTTCCTTAAATCAAGTCACGCCTCAACGTCAAATAAATAGACGCCACGTGAATATTCTTATTTTCAGATTAAGTTGTTTTGTTTAGATTTCTTTTTTGAATTTTTGGTGGGGTTAACTCGGTAGCCATTGACCCTGAAGGTCTTAAACGACCAAAACCAAACCGTGTAAAAAAACCTGGGTGTATTCTGTTTTAAATCTTCCGAAGTAGGTACTGTTGTTCAATAATTTAATTCTTTTCGAATCATTCGAAGTCTTTCTGAATAATTCTGATTGGCTGAAATCATCCACTGTAAATACGACGGCATGGAAACAAAAATTTATAATAAATCAACTATGAACAAAATCGATTTCAAGGCAGTTTCAAATCGAGGAAAATTTGGTCGGATTATGAGGCAGGTCTATGGTATGCACGTGCTTTAAGAAGCATTCACACATCAGGAACTTAGCTGCTAATTTCCTTCCATATGTGTGGACGATATTTATGAGATTCGTTATGAAAAGCCGTAAATTCGGCTCGATTTCCGGGCCACAATCCGGCGAAATCTCAAAGTCCGAGCTTTAAACGGCGACCAAGCCAGGATTTTTACCTTTCCGCAACGAAATTGCATGAGTGCCGCTTTTTGGGGAACACTTGGGGAGAAAACCAATTAACAATATTCCCGAAGTATGGGGCTACTTTAAGCGTAATTAAGCGTAGTTTTCGATCGAAAAGGACTGTGATTGATTAGATTGGTACTTTGACTATTGTTTGTCATTTTTAAATGTACAGAATTGGAAAAGCTTTTGATATTGGTCAGTCAACAGCAAAACCTTAATGCATGTGTAAGAGCAGATTAAAATAAAATATTAAATTCATTTTATATTCCTTCAAGTTTTGTCTACTTTCATTAGAGAATAATATTTTACTCACAACTAACCCAGAATACAAAGTTATGAAGATCGTGAATAATTCCTTCTAAAATATTTCGAACAACACGAGAAAATGAAGAAATTAAACATTAATTTGCAATTTCCACAACTCTTGAATTTTTATCCACAGGTTTTGACATGTCCCGTTTTGCAAGCGCATTTGTCATTTTTTCACCGAAATGATCGGTCAGCCTGTTATCTAATATAGATCAGTGAAGAATAAACATATCCTATTGAGAGGACAAAAAAATATAGATGCATTGAAACGAAGAAGAAATAGTGTTTTTAAACTTATGTATTTTCTGCTAGAACTCACATAAAATACATGATGTATTTTTTGACATTTATTTTTAAATAGTCCTTTACCTACTTTCCCCTAATGGAAAATCCTGATTCTTAGAGAGTGAAATCAGGGTGATTCCAGTTTCATTCCAAATTTTCGTACTATTCTAGTTTGAATCTAGACCGATAGAACAAACTCATGGTTTCCCCAGCAGTGTTCCTATTCATGTTTTTTCAAATTTTTCAATTAAGTAAATCCTCATGTTGGCGCCGAAAGGCTAGATATTGCAAAAGAAGTGCATTCATACCCAAAACAATTGGAAAATGTTTGAATAATGATTCAATCATGGTTTAAATCTGCAGAAAATAGAACGGGCGTTATACCAGTTCTATTTTTTTGACATTTGACTAGTATAAAAATGAATCCGACAGCTGCTGGGAAAATGAATGTTTCAGATTCATATTCAAACTGACAGCCCCGAAACGATTTGAATGCCTTTGATTTTACCTATGAGCTCTACTTAGACAACAAAAAAGCTTGGACAGTTTTTCACCCAGATTGAAAAACATCAACATATAAATGGGGTTCCAATTTGTGCGTTTTCTTTTGAATAAACAGTGATGCAGAAAATCGCGATTTTTTTAGAAATTCTTGAGTTGGCGCTTCCGAACTATATTTGAGATAGCTCTTAGTTTAGGGTTTAGTTTTTTTATCCTAGATCTAGATCTACTGGTGAAAATTATTCCCTTTGAAAAAGCGACAATTTGTAATCAAAAAAGTCTGCTTTCTCCTAAAATGAAACAACTTTATTTACCATATTAACCACTTGGTATAAAAAGTACTAATTGAGTAGAAAAAGTGAGCAAAATTTAAAGAAAATCAGTCAGTCATTGCCAAAGTTGCTTCCGTTTTTTGTTTTGGCGATTTTGAACAATAATTTTTGATGGGCCGTTCTACCCCACTTCCCCTCAATGATAAAATCTGAAAATTTGCAAAATGTCTTCTCTTACATATTTATGTGAACAAACCCTGAAAATTTCATCTAAATCGGAGAATATCAATACAAGAGGCAAGTAGCAACCGTGGTCAATGTGCTTATGCTCATGCTCCAATATGGATCACGCCCATCCATTTATATGGATGGATCACGCCCATCGATTTGAGATTTGGTGAGGGGATTCCATTGTATTTATTATTAACGTATATTTTAAACTTTATAACTATATATTTAAAATAGAAGGGGAATAATGGGATCGCCAACTTCCTATTAACATTTCGTGGGCAAACGGCGAACAACTACCATCTATATAGTCAATCTGAAACGAGAACCCAGTTTTTTTATTATTAGACAATTTTTGGTAACTAACACACCATCCACGTATTGATACATCTATTAGTAGTAAACGATGGATTAGTTGTATTATCGATTGTATGAACTTTCTTCTGGAAGGAGATTCCCACCCTACTGTCATCGCCTATCTCTCCAATGGGAAAAAATGGTGGCTAGCATCTCTGGGGGTTGGCGTGGTGGGCCCACTGACGAATTCAAATTAGTAAATAAAAACATCATTTCAGGACTAATTTTCTGTGATGGGTAATTGTTGTTAGCAATCGATTTGAATGAATTTATTACTATTTTTGTTACGTACCACGTATTCCGTGCCGTGAAAAATGTGTTCGATTTTCAATCAAAATGTAATAAGACCGTCATTCAACACAACACAGTTAGTACGGTGCGAAACAAATTTAGAATATTTGAAACAATATTTTATCAAGAAAATAACGTCAACAGCAAAATAGTAACGTGAATTTTGTGCTAGACAGAAGCATAACTGTGTGTAATCCGGCTGGAGATTCCCAGCGGGCACCTACATTTTGTTCCTTCACAGGGTTCTTATATCAGGTTCCTCCACTTCGACAATGGAGTGGGAGAACTAGCGCGAAGTGAAAATTCATTTTCAATTAGAAACATCAACAAACTCAGTAAGCACCCTTATATAAATCCAAGATGGCTGAATCATGAAATTGGCATACTGCTACACCTGTTTGTATTCACCTTGCCTTCACACAGGAGTTTGATGAAATGCATCCAATAATGTAAACAGGATCAAATCGTTGTCCAGATGTAAACCAGTAGAGTGATTCAAATTTTGACTTTTGGGCTCCTCATGGCAAAACGATGACATTTGCCATTTTAATATCATCTAAATTTTAGATAATTTGGATGTAATTTGATGAGCACAAGCAGTTGGAAGCTTGTATGAAAATTACTATGAAAACAGTAACTTTTAGCGAAAAACCGTTCCTATCATTGCTGATTAAACACAAAATGTATGAATACGTTAGCAACATAGGAAATTTAACAAGGGGAAAATATCGTCGTTGTTTGCTAAACGATTTGATAGTAACCTTAAAAATTATTAAGGAAATACTGAATTATGGGAAATTCAATTTAACACGTAAAGAATAACATCAATATCAATAATAAATACCTTTCTGTTTTCTTTATAATTTTGCTCACGAAGTCAGATTGCTTCGCAACAACAACTGACTTTCAGCGTAGGGATTCTATTCTATGATGGCGATGCGTTAAATATATTCAAATAGATTCTGGGCTGCTTCACGACGATCGCTTTACATAGTGGCAATTCTCATAGTAATTTTCATATAGCAGCAAACGGCACGTGCACAACCAAATCTACATCAAATCAATAAAATTTGGGAGAAACCTAATAAATAACGAAACAATCATTTAAGCATAGAAAACGAAAAAAGTCAAAATTTAATCCTCTAATATTCGAAATGCTATCGACTATTACCTAACCAGAGACCAGCAGGTGAAAAACTGTCGAAATGGCAACGTATGAAAATGCATGAAATCGTAAAAATAAGATTGGCAGCACTTGAACTTTTGCTTGCTTCTCATGGATGCAAAAGTAAACAAGTCAGTGGAACCGCTTTTGACCGTTCGTTGGAAACAAAGATAGCGTCTTCGCCGATCTCTCTTATTGTAGTATTCTACTATCGACAGGTGCCTTGCTTCAATAGATGGTAGTATCATCATCATCTGCAGGCAAATTCAGTTAACAAAATGAAATTGTTATTAAGCTCTGCTTCTGATTGCGTGAAAACAGAATTTGATGTCAAGGTGAACAAAATGTTTTCCTCCTAATTTCCCGACGTGCCCATCGTGCAACATCAGTCAATTTTTCACCTCTGCTTCTAGCGTTTTCACCATGTTCGAGCGTATGGGTAAACACCGGAAGGTTAAACAAGCGAAGGTGATGAAAAAGGCCCTGATAGCTATATAATATAATATACACTATTATAATAACCCTGTATTTGTCTATTGGTGACTAGCCAACCAGACATGCAACGCAGGGAAATTCTTACAAAAAAAAATGTTTGATACTTCCGTTCTTTTTACTGGATGCAGAAAACCATCGGTAACGCCAGACAAGCAGACACAGAATTTGATGAAAAAAATCACGGAACAACAGACGTTGAAAATTTTGATTGAAAAAAAAACACTTGCCACGGGCGCTACTGCGCCCACAAATAAACTCAAGACAATTCTCAAGAGATGAGCCAGCCCTGGGCTGACAATCTCTTTAATAAAGATAAGAAGAACAGTTCTAGTTACTAGTAGGGTAAGACGGTATAATATGCCCCCCCTAAGGCAATATCTATAACTTTTATTTTCAACTAATTTATGCAAACTTTGTTTATTTGGTAGTTCAACAGTCCAAATGCATCACCGTGGTAGTCATATAAAATATTCAGAAACACGTAATAAAGCTTTTGAAAGTCGTGAAAAAATGACCCTTAATTAGTTGTAGTTTTCTCTGAGAAATCAAGGGGGCGTTTTGGCCAGATTGGGGCTGATATGCAAATCTTCCCTATATTATAGTGGATGAAGGTGGGGTTTGGGTGGTAATATGTCCTGGAAGTAGCAAAGACTGCACTGGTGTTTTTGGCATAACGATTTTATGGCTATTTAAACCTCGTGCAACAGATTAACAATATAGCTAGCTGATGTCTCATCCTTAAAAAATACTAGAAAATCTCAATCCTTATTGATAATATTCACGATGTGGGAAAACCTTCTTTAGTTAACAGCTCTTTAGAACAACGTACACGCGTCGGCGAATCAGAATTCTGGCAAAAGAAAGTTGTTTCTTTACATCTTTGATAGCGAAGACTTGCGGAAGCAAGTCTCACCTTAGTTAAGACGTTTTGCTCGCCGAAATCTCTTAACTTTTCAAAGGATTCGTAACATTTTTTTTTCATGAATTAATTTGAATAGCGCAATCGAAAGCTTTCATATTTGTTCTGTTGATTGCGCTATTCAAATTAATTAATAACATCTTCTGGAATCACTGAAATTAAACGAAAATATTATCATCAATGTGTGGAAAATTTTTGCTTTTCCAACCTTCGAACATTATTTTGACACTTTTTTACCTCAGCACATAATTTTGGAATACCGTCTTGTTACGGCCATCCTCAAACACAGTAAACGAGAATACCCAAAACGTTTTGCATGGGGGGCGTTTTGGGCTATTCCCTAATCCTCCATCTTGCTTCATTAGAAGCAAATTCGGAAAAACATAAAAATGTCGCCTTTTGGTAGAGTCTGAAAGAGTCCGCCCTCATTGATCTCGGTTGAAGTGTGAATGCATTGAGTATCGCTGTACCAATAAGGAATCCTTGGGTAAAGTCTAACATACTACTTTAACAATAACAATTTCGATTAGCTTAGATTTTGATTACACTTATTGGCTCGAGGTTACCACCTCTGATATATACCGAGTAAAAGAAGTTTAGAAGGTGAAGGTAAAAGGTACCAAATAGAAGCGTAGATTCTCTTTGTTTCTGTATGGGGAAGCGTGTGAACTCATTGTATGTACAACAGCATTCAGTACACACTTTTTCAGATATGTTTTATCAGAGCGTTGATAATTGCAAAGCAGAACGATAAATATTAACGTTTTAACTCTCATGTTTTGAGAATGTTTAACGATGACTAATGAATATGAAGTTTTGAGCATGATCGTTTAACGAACGTGATTAAAAACGATGTGTATGATAAATGTGGGACCTTCCTTAGCCGTGTGGTAAGATGCGCGGCTACAAAGCAAGTCCATGCTGAAGGCGGTTCGGTTCGATTCGATCCGGGCTAGAAATTTTCAGGTTGGAAATTGCCTTCTGGACATAAAGTATTAGCACAAAACAAATAGGCATCATAGAGACTGTAGAACTGGGATTTAAAAAGTGGGCTCTTTATGTATCAACAATCGACGAACGGCTCTCCGGATATCCTAGGCAAAAGAAAGACAGAAAAGCGCGTTGCTGCTCTGTCTCGCGTTATTCAGTATAAAGCTTGACTACCGCTAGGTTCTAACAGCGTTCAAAAAATGTCTTTATGTCATGAGGTATTATGATATACAAATGCAAAAATAGTAACATGGTTTCGAAAACTCGCAGTTAATAACTATGGAAGTGCTTCATGAACACTGAACTGCGAGGCGGCAATGTCCCAGTGGGGGATGTATTATTGGCATAGAAGAAGAAGAAAGAAGAAGTGTATGATTAATGTTTAGCGAAAGATATGGTCCATGAATAATCATAATTATTAATCTGTTATTTGCATAGGGATCAATAATGTACAAATCATTAGTCGAATTCAATAATCTTTGAACTTAAAGAACCCGGTTGATAGAAATAGGAGAAAACAACCTGCCAAAACTGCCATTTCGCCTATACTTCATTCATATTAACGGGGTTAATTTTTTATTTGAACTTCTAGTTGCTATGTAGTAGCATCAGAAAAACTGTTTTCTGGATACTTTCTGCTGTTTAGTTTGGTTTGCGTTCCGTTCACGATATTCCATTTTTTCTTTTTCTAATGACATTGAACCACTTTTAGAATTACAGGCGATGTTCGAACCAACGGGCATCAAATTAAAAAGTCTTCAAATTTAAAACGGTAAAATTACCGGGGTCCACGGTAATACAACAGCGCGCGTGCTCGAGTGTGCTTGGGACTTCTATTATAGGCTTTAGATACTTGGTTATTATCAGGTAAGGGTCTGTTCACAAATTTCGTAACGCTTCTGGGGAAGGGGAGGAAGTTCAACTTGTGTTATACTTTGTTACTAAAGGGTGGGGATGGGTGGGTACTACCAAATGTACGCATAACGCGAATAAAATTTATTTGAATTTTCTTTTTTTATCACTGATTGAAGTAATTGCTGTTTATCGTTTATCATTATATTAGTCATTATCGAAATAAAGCATGCTGACATGGCAGGACGGATATGCGTAAAAAATACCAAGCGAATATTGTATTCTTGACACACCACAGTTCACAAAACTATATAAAATGGTTATGATCGCAAATTCTATTTTCGTTCCTATTCAGCTGCATTCATGATATCCTTGATTTTTTGCAGTCATGTACCGTCCCTGTTCTCTTCCAGTGTTAAAAAAATACCAAAAGCCAAATGCTTCAGAAATACTGCCTAAAATTTCTGATTACGTTCGTGGGGAGGAGAATTACCAAAATTGTTACTTTTTTATTTACAAAGGGGAGGGAGGGGGTCAAAAACTCGGATTTTTGCGTTACGTAATTTGTGAACAGACCCTAAGCACCATTTAAATTAATTGAGTATCGAAATTGTGCTCAGCTTCTCAACCGATTTCATTGACGCTAAAGGTCTTAAACAGCTAAACCAAACCGTGTAAAAAACACAGGTATCCCTAATTATAAAGCGTAACAAAATCAAATGAAAATAATTCATTTCATTTTTCAACTCAATTACAAAGTAAAGCACACTAGCTTTGGTCGATAGGTAAGTATACATGATACATATTGCTGATGGTTTTTCCTTGGTCGATCAGGATTTCCTTTAGAATTATTGTATTGGGTAATTAAGATTTTAGACGTCTTCTAATGGTTTCGCCGGTTTAGCTTACAGTGATCTGATATAAATATTCGCTTGGTCTCAAGGACCATCCAGTGATTCGAAATCTTACAACAGAGAATATCACTTCCTCCTGCAAGTGTTAGAAATGTTTGAATTAATCAAAATGAACCGAACATTAGCATTGGATTCGCTTGCAAGGACCGTCCTACAAGGACTTAGTCAGGTAGCCAATCCATTCAGGGTAACAGCGGCAGATGCGCTTAGCATATTAAATATAATGATAGACATCCTTCTAGCAGATAATCCAAGCAGAAGCAAAAGATAGCCAAACCTATGGTTGTAGAAGATCGGAAAAAGAAATTTAATGCCATTGAATGCGTGGATGTTGCTAAAACAGATATTCTCCAAACATTTGTTAATGATGCATATACTATTGTGATTTAGTAGTTAAGTAATACATATAAATAATATAAAATAAAAACTGAAATAAAATAAAAGGACATAAATTATAAATGTATTATTTTTCTTACAATATTTACATTTTCCAAAGAAGGGGCAGTGCACATACCTGATTTACAGAAAACACTGAGAGGGATGTTCACCTATCAGGTTGGCTACAGCGTCGATGTACTTCCTAGCCGAATTGTAGAGAGCTCCATAATGAGTCGGTCTTGGGCGATGTTCCTCCAGCTTCCTCGAACGTTTAGGGTCCCCAAGTTCGTGCAGCCGGCATGTTCATGGCCCTAGGTGTGGCCTCTATCCTTAAATTCAGAAATTTTATTTATTTCAAATATCAACAGTACATTTAGGTTTAGTTTACCTAAGCTGATATTATGGAAGACCTTTCAGCAATAATATTATTCAGAAGGTGGAGACACAAACACAGAAACAGATCTCCTCCTTGTGTTCCATCGTAAACCTTTCAACTTGGTTTATTTAACTTTTGTGGAGGTGGTCAATCGGCCACCGATGGCCTTTCATCGATTTTGCTTGTGTTTGACGTTTGCACACTACGCCATCTAGTTTGCCGCTTGGCCACTCACCAGGATTTTAGCATTGGGCGACAAAGTTTTCTTGACGATGATTTTGATTGCATTTTGTTCTAAGTGAGACGTCTGTTTTTCTGTGTTAAAAACGTTTATGATCATTTGGATTGAGAAGGAAAATTATTTTGAAAAAATCTTCGAAATAGCAAAATAGTGTTATAGATATATATATGAAAGATAAGATTATGTTATACTAATAACACAGGCTATAAAAAGCCTAAAATTCTTCTAGCAAAAGGGTTTGCTGATGTGGCGCATCTCATGCTATAATTTTGGGAGAACACGTTGAAACCAGTTGTTGAAAGTTATCCCATATTTGCAATAAAGTAAACATTTTTCAAGTTGAATGGAATGGATCTAAATTCAGCATCATCTTCAATAATTGATTTTTGTTCACTTGAGTTTCTTTCGGCAATGGTACCAGGCAGGGAGTACGTACACGGTCTTGTAGAGTAGTAGTTTTGACTTAGTGCTCAGATGCCAACGTCGATTGATGAGTGGGTAAAGCATTTTGGTGCTCTTGGTGTGAGTGGCAAAAGTCAATTTCCTATCGATATTTAGCCCAAGGTATCCAACGTCGTTTGACCATGGAATGCGGCTTTATACAGAGATTTCATTTTGAGAGAGTTTACGAGGCTTCGCTTCCGAGTAAAACATATATGTTCCCCGCGTTGATGTTTATCTTCCACCTTCTTTGATAATTTTTAATGGCATTTTGGACTGCTTGTAACTTAGAGAGGACGATGTTTGGGTCGGAATCTGACATAATAAAACCGGGATCATCGGCGGCCCTCCTTAGCCGTAGGTAGACTTATGACTAAACAAGAACCATAGTGAGGGTAAGTGTTCGATTCCCGGTGTCTGGAAGTAGGCAATTTCGGATTAAGATGTCTCGACTTCCCTAAGGGCATAAAAGTATATCGTGAGCCTCATGATTCGGGATGCAAAAATGGTAACAGCTTTCGAAACCTTGCGAATGTAACGTGGAAGTGTTAATAACGACTTTAAAGCGCGGGCAGCTCTGTCCAAGGTGTGGGGATGAATGCCAATAGAAGAAGAAGAATATCATCGGCAAAAGAAAATATTTAACTGATCGTGCATCACCAGGTCGCGGTGAAGATGTTTAGAGCGTAAGGGCTGAACCAGCACCTCGCGGAACGCCAAATGGAATATAGTGTCGATCTCAATTTTGTCCGTTGACAGTTACATGGTAGGTACGGTTTGTTAGGAAAGAGCGGATAATTTTAAGAATAGGTATATAAAGGAAAGTTCTCAAGCAACACCTAATGCAGAATTACGTCTTGCCATACGGAATCGTAGGCTTTCTTAACATCCAGAAACACCATACTTAAAAGATCAACCCAGCGGCGCAAAATTACCGTACTTCCTTCACCAAGACAGACAAGCTGATGGTTGGTTGAGTGTCCTTTTTCTGAATACGAACTGTGTATCAGGAATAGTCGTGTATTTCCAATTTGCTGTTCGATGCTTCAGTATTACTCGTTCGGCAGTTAGCTAAAAGGTGAGCAAAGGAACTTATAGGTCTGTGTAGTTGAACGCATTAATGCAACAGTCTTTGGTTCCCGGAACCGGCTGTTACTATAATGTTTCCAATTAGTCGGAAGAGTATCCAAGACGGATGCAAGGTAGTTCGAGGTAGTTTCTTTGTATAGTTCAGGCGTTTCTTGCTGGGGATGTTTTTGGTTTGTAACGAGCATGTCGTTTCATGCTGTTGTTCAATGTATTTACTCGTAATAATATATTCGTGAATTAAGTTTAATAAATCAATTTGATAATTTGCCAAATATGTTGAACCAGCCTAGAGCACAAATTCAAAATTCATACATTAGCATGTTCATTCTGTTCATGAGCGGCACTCTCAAGAAGCGCAAAACAAAATTAATTGTGTGAGTTCCATCATACTGACGTTGTGAGCGGCTGTGGGAATTGACGTTGCCATAAAATGGATCAAATTCTGCCGGGTATGTTGTAGCAGTAGCATCGCCCGCGTGCCATCGACCGTTGAGAACTTCTTTCAGGTTGCAATGACTTTAGCGTTTTTTTCCACCTACCAGATTTTATGGGCCGAACAGCGAGATGGGATGATTGAGCGTTCGTGGAAAAGAAAAGATGCAAAATGCGCGAATATGAGGTTTATTGAGCGCGAGATAATTCTTCGCAATCAAGTAGAAATTAACATGCATGTCCGGTGATCAATCTTACAATCTTACGGTTAATCTGAGGATTCTAAGTTGATCAAGTTCAGCTTCGAACTGATCCGCGTGGAAAGAAGGGATACCAAAGTTCGCCGCCGTGGTAAGTCTTTTCAAGGTGACATAGAAGAATGTCCAGTTAGTAGAGCTTAATTAATTACCTGTTTAAATTCCTTTTCCCTAGCTGTAGAATCGTGTATTGCTGTGAAAAGGCGGGTGTGTTATCGTGTGTGGCTTTGTACCAATTAGCGTAATTCGTGTATTTGTATATTTGTAATGTTAAATTGTAGTAAACTGATAAATAACAGTAATCTATCAGGTTTCTTGCCAAGCCAGTCGACCGTCCGCTGACATCACAACCGAACTCCAGTGGCTGCCTTTCTGACCCACTGTCAGGCTCAGAAGTTCTCCTAGGGGCGCCGGAAGAGGGACGCTTCTTTTCCGCTCCCTGGGCAGGACGAAGCTAACAAGCGCATACGTTATTTCCGTTCCCCAGTGACGATTAAAACCGTCGACTGCAATGTCGCGTCCTGCGCAAATTGAGTAAGTTCCGATGATCGAGGTGAACAGACCGCCAACCAGCAGCAGAAGGTCAATCCGCCTACCCCCGGCAGCAATCAGAGCTTCATCGCCGAATCGAGAGAGCAGTAACGGCGATTCCTGCCACCTTTCCGTTATCCGCGCAGCTGGAAACAATGCACCAGCAAAGGTCGTGAGTACTCTCTATATTATGTCATGCGCATGACTATTTAATTCACGCTCGCAATCATAGTTTTCCGTTGCGGTGGCGTCACGAAGCTGCATTTTTGTAAGACCGTGGAAGCAAATTCTAGTGAATAGAGAACCATTGCGTTCGCGAGGCGAAACGAAATCTGAAATAGCATATTAGAATGCACATCTAGAACCAAAGGCAATAGACATGAAAGGTTAGACGTGTAGCATAAGAAGAGAGAGAAACAATACGTAAGAAGAATGAATTCTGTCATGCCAGAGAAGTAGAATCATGAAAAAATCGCAGCGGATATGGACAGCTCCAAAATAATTTTCAAATTTCAAAATGATATTTATTTACAAATTTGTATAGCATGAAGGTTAGAAATTTGATCTACTTATACATATATTATTTGATTGTTAATGACAATGAAGTTTTTCTTGAAGTGATTCGAGATGGTAGTACTTTTAAGAAGTTTATTGAATTTCATCCCGCCTAATAAATCATTTTAAAAAAATCTCTGTTTCGTAATTTTTAAGATTTTTTCAATTCATAGGCTATACCTTGCCGTGTTAAATTTCAGTGATTCTACTTTTCCTTCTGAACAGCGTTCATCCACTTCTCCTCGGGTATGAATACTCTAGTGTGATGATGAGCGAGGAAGAAATAAAGCTTGTATATGTTTGGATAAAGCTTGTCTTTTCTGATGCGTAATGTAGAACTTTCCAAGAGATAGCGTGTACGAGAAATGAGAAAGCGGACGGGATAGACTATCGGCAATAAATGATGGTTCCTCTGGCTAAGTAAAATTGATTGGAGTGTTTTTCGATTTAGCGTTTTTCCGTTAGTAGTTGGTCCTTTGCCTTTCTCTACAACAAGTTGTACCAGAAGGCTATAATTTCACTCAAAGCTAAATTTTGATAAAAGGCTCCAGACCCATAGGTGTTATATACCAATCGACTCAGCTCGAAAAACTGAGCACATGTCTGACTGTGTGTGTGTGTGTGTGTGTAGGCCCGGGAATTTTTTGTTATACGACGTTTCATATAGAAGGACGACCGATTCGAGTGCAACTAGTTTCATTCGACGGAGAAACTTTCCTAGTTGGCACTATTGTTTTTGTTTAGCTAATATCTCATGACGGTTTTGAATATTATTTCTATTTTCTCTTTTTATCAAATACGCTGTGTACATGACATTTTAAATCATTAATCAATTTAGCCGTGACGCAATTCATTACCTGGTTGATTATTTTTAAGCGCGGATATAATTCGCATCAAAGGCTAATTAACCGCCTAAATGTAGGCAATTTACGCGTATTTACCATACTATCTGCAATTCAACACATTGAATCGAGAAAGGCATAATCACCATGGGGATAAATTTGGGTTTTGTGGTTGTTTTACGGAGTGCTGGCTGAACCAGAACCGGGCAACTTCTTTAATCGGATCAGGTCGGTTCGGTTGGGAATTTCGATGATGCTCGCGTGATGAAATCCGCCTTTATAACTGTTGATAATCTCGGAGCGAAGAAGTAAATTAACTAGACAACCATCTTTTGCGTTTTCTCCATTACGGCAGTCGCCTCTTTTTGTACATGAGTGATCCGAACATGATAGACTGGTTTGCTAGGGAACCTTTACGTAATACGAATATTAGTGAATCTCTTCCTCCCTACGATAACATTACGAGATGTTAGTATTTGAAGACCATGATACCGTCGACTCTAAAGGGGTTGGATCCACATATTTTTAGTCATTGGGAATGGATGAGGAACTGGAATTCTTGTTAGGTAATGTCGAGTATGCTTATAAATCCAACCTTGTTTGAGTCTCTAACCTCTAGTCGATCTTCTCGATAGCTTTCCATTTCTGGTAGGGTCTATATGGAAATCTTTGGAGTGCCATTCGTATTTTAAGTTATTGATTTGAACCATGTTTGTGGTTGCGTTGTTTGGAATATTGGGGTATCAATTCACTATCAGATGATAAGCAGACATCAGATACTTTCCGAGGCAGGATTTACTCATCGAAAGAACTGAAATTGGGTTCATATGAACGCTGCTGGAGACACTTTCAGGTAGATAGACCTGAGAACTGGAAAATAGTCTAGTGGATGTGGAATCATGTTGGTCATCGGCGCTCAGAGCTACCATAGTCAGTCTAACCAGTAATGTAATTTACCTAGCTTTTCTGCGATAATCCAAATTTCCATTTTTCGGCCTGCGAAAAGGTCCCTGTACAACCTCTATTATTTTCTTCTCGAAGAACGTGACCTTTCTTCCTCCCACGCGTGATCACTGAGTTCGTTCAAATATCATTAAGGTATGTAAGATCAATAGCGATTTCAATTGTCTACAAATAATTAGCATTGAGGGGCTTTCCAGTGACCGGATGAATTGTTCTCCTGTATGCGAGGAAGTATTCGGGCAACGCCACATTACTTCAGATCGAGGAGCATTTAAAGCTTCAATTTATCTTTAATTGTTTGAACAAACGTTCAGCTTGCCTCGTTTGGCTGGCCCAGGATGACAGTGGGCACCCATTTGATAGATAATGCCATTGTTCATAAGAACAACCTGAATTGATCCAAGAAAATTGGGTTCCACGATCAGAAACTATGACTCGAGAATCCAAATGTTGCAAAACTCCTTTCAATCTTTGTATGGTAGTATCAGTTGTCGATGTCGAGGTATCCCTGACCTTGCGCCATACTTATAGGCATCGACTATGATTGGAAATATAATCCTCATGAACGAGGTCCGGCAAAAATCGACTGAATCCGTTGAAAACCCTCAGTTGGTCTTTTCCCATGAATGAAATAGCGCCTTTATTGGATCCGGCCATTCTAGCAAAATCTACAATTGAGCAATACAATACACATATATTGTCAATCATTGTACCACCAGATAATGTAATGCAGATGGACTTCCTAGTTTAAATCTCGAAATGTCCAGCATGTAACTCATCAAACTCTACGACGTAAAGTGGGCGAGTATGTATAATCTCCGAATTCCTCTCATTAAACAACCTTTCTGCATTGAAATTCACATTGTATTTATCCCAAAACGAGTCACGACTACTTCTACAGTTCTACTCAGTCTGCAAGCCTTGAATCAAATTTCGTAACTTGCATGTGTCTTTTGCTGTATGCTGAGATAGGTTCGATTGGACAGACACAAGGAAGCGTCTCAATTTGTTGGAATTTCAGGACATCAACTTCACTTCTAATTTTACGGTTTACTGGAAGATCAAGAACGCGTATGTCGAGACATCATCTGCATTCCGTGAAGTTTAGAATTCGCGATAACGAATTCCAGAATCAAACTCTCGAGAATACAGCATATCATCTGCATTCTCATAGCTGATAATGTTGGCAGTCCATTATCGGTGAGGAAGAATTTGTGCCACTGGTTTATTCCGTAATTAGAATAAACTTTCTGCC
Organism: Armigeres subalbatus; assembly: GCF_024139115.2. Lineage (NCBI taxonomy): Eukaryota > Metazoa > Arthropoda > Insecta > Diptera > Culicidae > Armigeres > Armigeres subalbatus. Next base: position 184,611,747 of record NC_085139.1, read on the forward strand.
GAAAAGAATTGAGTGAAACAACTTTTCACTCAAATATAATGGCATATGCCTTTTGTCAACTAGGTATAGTTTTGCTTGATTCGATTGAGAGTTTCAGGCGCATATTGTATAGGACGTTCTTCCATCCGGGTAATGTGTCAACACTGCGCCTACGATATTGGAGAAGCATCATGCTAATACATGCACAATGATCATAGTGCACCAAAACTCGCTCGGACTGGTATTTCAGATTTAACCACATTTAAATGCATTTTCATGCGGCATCCTCATTTAAAAGGTGTATACTTTTCAGAAGATTGTTAATTGTGGTTGTATTTGAACTTAAATCTGGCATGAAACGAGCATATAATTACAAGACCCATAAAAGCTCTTACTTGCTCCTTGTTTTGCTTGAGAGCATTTCCTGTGAACCTACTTGTCTCCATCTTACTAATTCCTCACGATCCAACAGCATAACCACAAGTATTCAATAACGATCACAAAAATCGCATTTGGCCTAGATTGATACGCATATTATATTGCCTTCAAATCTTGCCAAAACTTCATGCAATCGTGGCAAATGTTTCCGCATCAGGACCAGTTACTTTACGTCATCCAAGAATACAGAAGCCTGGAATATCTTTGCAAAATTTGAGAATTTCCTTGAAATGGCAGGTGACTTGCACGCCGCATATCAAGCGAGGTGGGTGTAACGCCGAGATGTGTATTCAAGTCAATATCTGTTGGTCCTCGGAACGTACAGTCATTTTGGAGGTAAAGCCTTGCTTCACGGTCAATTTAGAAAAGTTTACTCCCCACCATATAGTAAAATAATCTCTATCAATTGTTGAGCTGGATGTTCATCCACGAGGAGATTTTGACTTTACAGTCAGTTTGTAATCTCCACAAGCCTTTACACTGTTTTGGGATTCATGATGCAGGAACCACTGGAACATGGCCTACCTCACTGTGATTACTTGACTAAATTCCCATTCTGCCAAGCTTTTGATTTCTGTTCAACGACTTCTTTAATTGAAAACAGAAGGGGACGAGCTTTAGGAACACCTCGGTTTTTGTTGGACTTCGTGTGAGCGACTTGAAGTGTTGTATCTGTCCACTGAACTGTCAATACATGATAGGAAGCTTGTTTTCAAATCATTATAAAGATTTACCGATAGAATCAAAAGATACACTGGTAACTGTCGAGACTTTGACTGATTACGTCATTTCAATTTTACTTTCAGTACACGCATCCATTCAGACCGAGTAAAGGATGTCTATTTTCAACCAAACAACAATATCGTTAATCTGTTTTCAAATCGCACTCTTTAATGAAGTAGAATCCGAGAGTACTTGAATCTTACCTCCCACAGTGGCTCAGATAATCTAGATTTGATTCTGCAATGCACTTTATGTTTCATGCTATTTTCTTTTTGTCGGACAATATCATTAAAGAGATACTGGAATCCACTATCGACCTCAAATTTAATTAAAGTGCTCCCTGTTCTAAGCTTTAAAAAAATATCTTGGAGTACTTTATCATCATCATTATTTCTGATCGTCAAAAAACCATTGATATCATTTGCTCATATCAATCGATTGAATTCGACTCTGTATCTTCTTCGAGAAGATTCGTTTGTGTACCTCTTCTCCTACCAAAGTTTAGTCGGCTGGAGCTACACACTTTACTGTTGCAAGTGGCCTTTTTTTCTTCATTTATTGCAAATAGTATCTTATGTACACACCTATTTACTAGGTGTGTCCTACCTTCCACATCTGAAATCATCGTTGTTAGTAGTGGGGTTGGTACCTGCAACAGATGTTTTATTGAGTCCATGTCGGTGTTGTCCGTCGTCGAGTCTCAGCTTGAATATTCTCATCAGATTTATCTCATGAGTTTTCCGTTAAGCACTTCCATACCTTCTCCGGATGCTTCCTATGGACATCGCAATTTCCTTCGCCTTTTCGAACGTGAGGCCTCTCTCCTCAATCAACCCTTGATCTTGATTCGTTGGTTGTAAGCCAAATACCAGTTGGTTGCGTAGAGCTTTCTACAGAATCGCGAAATTACATGCTGATTCCCATGGGAATACCATAATGAAATCCATCACTGGTTCGCCTCCTTCTGGCAGTCTTGACGAAACTTCCAGAGTTCGACCATTTCCAGAGGCTCCGGGTCAAAGAACTTCTCCAAACAGTCACGATTTCTGGTATGTTTTATTTTTCCGGCTCCTCCGGAGCAAGTTGGTTTACAGACAAGGTGTATTGCCCCAGTGTAGTAAAAAGTATCATCATCTTCCGATTCATGTTGAACAGCAAAAAGTCCGTACCCTCAGACGTTTTACCCACCTTTGGACCATTTTGACTTCATTTTCCGGTCGAACGGTTCATGCGAATGTGGGTGGGGAAGAGCAGCATTTCCGGAGTGGCAGAGGAGCAGGAGGAGCAGGTTTGATGCATTAGCCATTATTTCCGGATGACGCAGCAATCTTCCTTCGAACTTCACCACCAAGCAGCAACAAAGCCACGTACCACCAGCTTTAACACCTCACTCTGATCGCTCATGCTGCAAACTTTGGCCCGACATAAAAAGCACACAGTACAGAAGAAACCGGCTGATCCGGCGTTTTGGAACGATTATTTCTTTGTGTCTCGTCAGGAAATTTCTTGATCCAGTATCGAATTATCTTTTTTTTCTCGTCTCTTGTAATTTCAATTCTACCCGCATCGTCGCCAACTGTTAGGTAATTCGGAGACGAAGAAGCTAAATTAACTAGACACAATCATTCTGCAGTTACAGCCAACACGAGGTGAGTCTAATCTTTTTTATCGAGTGACTTGAATTTATGATAGACTGGGTTTTACAGTGGAACCTTTATCAATACGAATATTATGACATATAACTATCACTGCGCTTCATTGCAATCAATTCCAGTAATTTTATTCAAAAATCCATTAGAGCGTTTCTTTTTATGGACATTTCAGCCGCCATCTTACTTCCGCATGAATTTAAACTGGTTCTTCCCTGAAGGTCCACCACTCAAAACCCAAAATTGGTGATGGGTCTCCTCGAGTGGCTGCGCTTAGCCATCTCCTTTTTAAGCCAGGAAGGTCAGTATGAGGCTGACGTTATACATATTGGAGACTGTCGAATTAGCTATTTGTTCCAAATCATTCGATATTTTCTAGAGGGTGACGTGATTTTGTGTTTTAAGTTTGGAGAGTTTTCGAAATCACTTGAAGCTGGCAAGCATTCTTCTCTAATTCTTGGTTTGGGACAGCGCATATCCTTATAATTGGGTCTCTTCGCCGTACCACTGATTCGTCGCCGTTTGTTCCCCAATGCGAATAACGTTTTGGTGCCTCTGGAATGTGTTTGCAGACAGCATGCGATCGTTGTTGAACTCCACCGACAATTGTGATTCTATGTTAATTTCTAGCAGTAGACACTGGTTCGCTTCAGATCGACCGGACAATATCTTTCCTCGGAATCGCGTGATTGTCAGAAGAAAGAATATGTTACAAACCAACAAATAGCTTTTGTTGGAATATCTAGAAAAGTGGACGCTCGCTGTAGATCGAATGGATAAGAAGCGGCGTCGTTAATTGTCAGTTAATTTTTTGGGTATGATTAAGGAATATTGTTATGGTTGTATTGGCATATACCTATTGTTGCAATAGAGAACTGCAACTGCTGGAGAAGAGATCGATCAGTAGACCTGCTCTATTGTAGAGAGGAACCTCAGTGATTGTTATTCTCGTGAGAGGGTTCCTTGCCTCTCGGCCAACAGGTTATGGGCCCAGGAACGATCCGTTCCTCCATTCCTAGTGGGGATGTTATTGTTGCCATGACGTTATCGCAGGGGATCCTGGATCGGCGCAGGTCGCGTGGCGCAATGGGATCAGCGGATCAGCCACGTAAGTGCAGGTAGCCGGACGGAATTCACAGAGTCGAACGTTTGCGTAGGATGCTGGCTTCATCAGGGGTCCGGAGGAGCGTCGGAACATTCAGAGGAGCTGGTCAACAGAGGTGCTGTGCAAACGTCGGAGAGAGAGCCATTTGTCGGCAATGGATTGGAGCCAGGAGGAATTGTCGGCGAGGAAGACTCGGAAGGCTCGTTGATTAGAAGGATTAGGAGAGTTGCGAGGTGCAACCTAAGGAGGGTGTTGGAATATCCAGGATGGTCGAATTCGCTGTAGATCGAAGATGGATAGGAAGAAGGCATCAGTTGGATTGTGTAGTTGCTCTTGGGTAGATTAAGGAATATTGGTGTAGATATTGTAGATACCTATTGTTGAATAAAGGGAGCTGCAGCTCTGGCAAGCATCAGTCAGTAGCCTGCCGTGGTGTAAAGGGAACTCATGCGTGGTTATTTATGTGAGGTCCTCTTCTCAGGCCATAGGTTGTGGCCAGGAACGCTAGCCTCAGTCTTACGTGGTGGGATGATTGCTGGCTGTCGACGTTATCGCGAGGGACGGGATCGGCCGATAATGTGTAGCGTGGCGCAGTGGGATCTGCGACCAGCTACGTAAGTCTTGGGTAGCGGCGGACGGTCATTCATCGAGGTTGGAATCGTTCGGTACGGATGCGGTCTGGTAGCTCCAGGAGGAGACGTCGGAACATTCAGGGTCTTCGACAGGGCTGTGCAAACGTCGATAGAGGCCATTTGTACGAGCAACGGATTGGCCAGGAAATTCAGTTCGGCGAGGAGGAGCTTCCTGCGAGCAGGCTCAGTTTAGGATGTCAGGACAGCAGCGACGTGTCACACAAGAGGAGTGTTGAAATATCTGAATAGTACGCTTCGCGCTCAGATCGAATATAGAGAAAGAAAGCGGGCCGTTAATATTGTAGCTTTCTTGGTCAAATGGATTGAATATTGTTATGGTTGTATTGTATATACCCTATGTTGAATAAAGAGACTGCAACTGTGGCAGAAGTATCAGTCATACTGCACCGTATTGTAGAGAGGAACTCTAGTATTTGTTGTTCTTCGGAGAGGGTTCTCTTGCTCATCGGCCAACGCAGTTTTCGTATACGGACTCTTCATATTTTACGGAACTAGTATCGGACTGATCGTAAACATAAACAAATACATTACAAATGATATATCATCACTATATGGTTGTCGGTTCTAATTACACACACGTTATAACGCCTCTACATTCAATAAAGTTTACTACTGCGTCATTGTCCTGTACTTTACTCTTATTTCTAACACTCCTCCTTAGTGAAGTACCACTTATGTATTACTCTAGTGCCTTGTATTTCTACTCCTCCTATCTGGAGCTAATCAAATTCTATTTTTTAGGTAGTACAAACCTCTTTCCTTTCAGCAATCCACGTTAACTACCATCCATAATCGACAATCATCAGGACCAGAAAACTACACTATAGCCTCTCGTCAGTCACCGGCTAACGAACATGTGCCACATCCGAATAAATCCAGGGACATACAAGCAACTCCTTCAGCCTCGATTTCGACGAATTCTCCTCTATTCAGACCTACAATTCTCCCCGATACCATTTGTAGCGTTGCCATAACTGTTTTCCGAATCTGCTAACATTATATTCTCTTTCTCCCAGATGTTCTGCTCATCGACTTCTGCTGAATTGTATACGTCTTACAAACTGTATCGATGACCCATCTTTCCATGACAGACCTATTTCCCTTTTCGTGTTGTCGTGAAACACCTCACATGCTAGCTACCGCTACCTGAATTCTGGTACACTGCAGGTTCATCGTCACGCCATTGTCCCTTTTGCTCCACCTTCTTGTTCCCATCAAAACAGGAATACCACTGGATAAGTGACCTTCTGATTACAATGGTAACATATCCTCAATTACTCAATTTCTGATTCTTGTTAATTTCTAGGCAGCCAAGATGAATACACTAAGGTGTTCCAATCTGCCAAATTCACGATTCAGCCATCTTGATTTTAAATGGGAGAGCCAGCCGGTTTGTTTAGTTTTGCACCGAAAATGAATTTTCACCCCCCGCCTTCTTCCTCGATTCATAAATTAGAGCAGACTGGTAAACACCTAGGTGTGTATTCATCTTAGGGACGACAGCCGCGCGTTGCTAGATCGACCGGACAATATTCTTTATCGTTTCAGTTGGAAAAACGCAAGTAGGTTGATTAGACATTGTACAAAGCGCATCTTGCGTGTTAGCTCGAATAGGCTTGAAGTTATTGCTGCTTTGTAGCCGGACGATGGTGCGACTGCGAACTGGTGAGACCACCCTTGAGAGATGTCGTGAAGGAGGTGGAAGAGATTTGGGGTACCGCCGTTTCATTCTCATCTTTGCAAATTTTCAATATAGTTTTGCGGATGGACAGCCACGATAGTTGGCGTGTGCTACCTGGCTCACGATTTTCACATTTATCGATCCTCGTGTTTTCGTTTCTGATGGTTGCTAGCTGTGCTTTTTTGGGTAGGTTTGCATTCCGACGGACGGATGTTTCTCACCACCATTTAAACGCAAAGGGAAGACATATGCATCCTGCTGCGTGTCCGAATCGTTGGCACGTGACATTAACGTATCGGTAGACCTTGCTTCGTCAGTATCGCCATTTCACTAGATGTTAAGATTGCTTTTACCTTTTGTAGATCCAAGATTTTAACCACTCGCATGAACTGAAGCAAATATAACGCACTTTCCTCCAGACTCGACTGACCTTGTAAAAGCATTTTTAGTTCAGCTTGAACACTTCAAGAGGCTAGCCCGATTCAAGTTCCGGATGTCATACTGCAATTGGTAGCCCCGATAGAACAATTTCACCGATTGCTCAAGGCGGGTAAAGGTATAAAACTGGATGTTCGATAGTTTCTTTTTTTTGGTGGAGGTTTACTATGGCGAACCTGAATAGAGTAGAAACCATCGCAGGCCTCGATGATCCGTGCATCAATTCCGTTCGCCAGGTGCAGCCACACACGGAACATGTCGTCCGAAGCGCTGTTGCAACTGAATCAGAGGGATTCTTGGCATAGTCAGAGGTCTCATGCTAACTAACATCTAATCGTTTAAAGTCATTTTGTCATTTTCTTGTCAGAGATCACATTATTTAACCATTTTATGCTATTTAGATGACTATTGTCATTGAACGCGTTCAAAATCAACCGAAGCAGTTTATCCGACTCACATGGAACATGCTGCCCAATGCTTCTTCGTAGAAACTGAGACGGAAGTTTTTCATTTATCAAATTAATTTATTAAATAAAAGTGTTCAATTCCCGATTTATAAAAAATGACAAGCTAATAACTTTTGAAGCAGTTTTCCAACCGTACAAGGATCATGACGTCCAATTAGACACTGTTGAACTGGCTCAAAAGACATTATATTCTAACTAATAGATATTCTCCAATTAACTCATTCCTAATTATAGATTGATTTATAATTCATTTTTGTCTTTATGATGGTCAGAAGGTAGAGTATGGGTTCCTCGAATTACTTTTTTACCTAAGTTATTGGTTCTTAATGGTTTTTGTTCATAATACTATCAAACACAATGTTAGTTATGTCTTGTAAAAATTGAAACTGTTCGGCATTTGGTCTATTTTATTGTTATTTTTTGTCAGGTAGTCTAAGACTATTTTATGTTTTTAAAGAAGTAGCTTAATCGTTTCTAAACTGTCAAACTATAATTGTACTAATGATCAGCTATGAGTCAGCTATAGGATTCACTTTTTTGTGCAAAGTAAAGCTTCATCACGCCTATTCCCTACTATTAGAAAAATCGAGAATGAGCGTCATAAGATTTGTTCATATACCATCATTATAATGTGGATATTTTTTATTATGGCTCTTAGTGATATTAACAATAAACTGGCAACGTTCTAGTTTGTCTTGAATTATTGTATCAATAAATGCCTAGCTAGCTAAGTATAAGCGTGGCCTCTCATCGTCATGGGAACGCATCAGAAGTATTGCCGAAAAGAAGAGAACTCAATCATATCACTGATGTAAAGGCCTCTGCCGACTCCACTCCATTCAAGGCTCCATAACACGATGTCCGATGTCAGGGATATGTCTTTGATTGCCATCTAAGTGCTATCTGGCGTAAGCACCCACCGCGGCAAAGGTAACATTATCGAGGGGAAGAACTGATGTTCATAGCGTTTACCTAAAATAGAACAAAAGCTTCTACTCCGAAAAGTAAGATGAACACCCATCTTCGTCGATTTCATGTTATACTCGTTCTGCGCAATTTATGTTGAGACATCGGTTCCCAATTGCGTTGGTAGAGATTCATTACCAAATTAGGAACACGATTTCTTCTCTTGCGGCGCGTATTGGAAACGGTGCAGTTGGTGTAAGCGTTGGCATTTCTCGTTCAATTCGTCTGCTTCGTTGTCCTGCAGCAACTCGATTTCATTACTCCACGGTAATATTAATCGTGTGGCTATAGCCATTCTACCTAGAGTGTTGATGATGGACATGAATTATTGCTTGCCATTGCTGACATCTCGTCTTTATAAGGACTCTTCCGCGGTGAAGATTTGAGTCGGTGGGGTTCCCTAGGGGGCATCCACAGCTACGTCACGCTCTAGGGGTTTCAGATGCTGACGAAAAGCTCTTTGGACATTTGGGAAGCCTCATTTGTCCGTCTGATCCGCTGGAGTTTTCTGCGGCTTCGCGAGTTATTTACTGTTTTAGTTGCCGCAAAAATGGGGAACTCTTCCAATTCTCTTTCGTATTGTTCGCTTCTTCTCGCGACATTCGCACTAGGTGACCAACCAAGAAGTCTGCCGTATTTGTACAATGTTTTCTTTGTACACTTGATACGCTCGTGATTCATGTCGTCTGACATACATTTTCTATTCTCCACAGTATTATTTCGCTCAGAACCATACAATCAATCTGTTGCGGAACCAAGCTGAACGTAATCCATGAAGCTCATATTCACAGCAGCAACGCCTTTTCATTGGAAATTTTCATTTGATACACATCACAAACGTTCCAAAGTAAACAATTCTTCCACTGCAAAAACATCTCAGATACACGCCCGATTTCCTTTCCTTTCGAAAGTGCATCACCATGCTTCAATCTATCAAGGTCACAACGAGGTTGACATTTCGTTTGCAATCCGAATACTTGATTTCGAGCACTGTGTTGTCGATATCAGCCCCATAGTTTCGCCTGAAAAACATGACTGTCATCTTCTGCCACAGCTCTTTCCACTGAATCTATGCTGCTCTGAAATCAACAGATGGAGAGTCTACAAGTTGTTCTTTCGGAATTCATCGAGGATCATCCGAGCTACATCTGATTCGTCGTGATCGACCTCGAAAATCACCTCTTATTCGCCGATAAAGGACTCCTCAAGCTTAGTCTGTTAAACTGAATACGCTGAGATCGTTAAAAAAAATATTTAATATTCAGAGAAACCGCACAAGATGCCTTTTTTGTTGCTGCAGAACGATCAGGGAGTTTCTCAAAATCTATCAAAAAGAGCTGAATTCTCTGTAATGACTACCATATATAAATATATTAGAGTTTCTGTTTCATCAAACACCGTTTAATGCGATTTTTTCTTCTTTTGGTTAGTCGAGTCATCTTCATTATTTTCGTCTAGCGAGTAGTTTGTGATTTTGTGTATTGTGTACATATATAGAGACACAGTTGAATCAATAATACTATTCCTTATCCATACAATATTAAATTATTTTGTCCGTTTAGCTACTGATTACTACTCGAATGACTAGAATATCATATTTTGTTTAATTTCTCTCGTTCTGACTTTGTTCCTTTTCTTTTTGCATTTGATTTTTTTTTTCGAAAAGCGTGCAAATCTACTGACTACTAAAATATATCGGATTGTTTGAAACCCTTTCAAAGTTTTGAAATTTCTCCATTTCTGCAGAATTGGAATTAATGCAAATCTACGATCTTTTGATATAAGACAAATTCTACTTGGTCTGAAGTATATCTTAAAAAGCTTACAAAAATAATGTTTGTATTTATATAAATTAGAATTTTCCACAATTGGTATCACGTAAAAGTTTCATTATAGCATTATTGTAATCATTACCTTGAGGTATAATTCGTCATCATGGTCAATCCGACTCTAGAGCAAACGTTAACCAAAATTGTTTTAATAAAACGAGTAAATATTTACACACGCTTTTTTGTTTCAATAAATGAGTTTCAAACCATCACCACTGAGTTTTGATCAGTATTATTGGGTGTTCAAGTGATTCGATTTTTGGTTAAAACAAGATTTTAAACCTAACAGATATGTAAACTGAAAGCAGAAACACAAGCCTAAACTTAATGAAATCATCTAACACAGAAAAAAGCTTTTCACATTGAATAAGAACACAGACAGTTTTCTATTTGTAAATAAAATAGGTGGGGCTGTAAGGAATAGAATAGGTTGCAGCAGTAGGTATCACGTTTCAAATCATTATCGATACACAACACATCGAGTTTTTTCTCGACTCGACAAATTAAATCTCCGGACGGAATCGATCTAATAAAAGACACAGAAGTGATAAATACCTCGAAACGTTGACTCAGTCTAAATGATAAATAGTTTTCAATCGTTTTCCGGTGTTATTGTTGACGTGTACGGCAATGAGATTGTACCTTCTTCTCTTGCGACGCATTAAGTTTGTGATGAATTCATGGTTAGGATCACTGGTTCCGTTAACGATGGTTTCAAAAAATAAATAAATTACTTAAGACTTGTAGTACGAATGGTTAAAGAGTTCTGTACTCGGTTGGTAGGTTCTCCTTGAGCGGCGAGAGGGCCTCTAAGTGAAGCTATCTACAATGTACGACACATGGTAACCGCAGTTGTTTCCCTGAAAAAAGGTATTTATAAAATTAATAGATACGATTACAATGAATGCAGTATTTCTCAAAGATTCTCACTGATGCTAGATTTAAAATTATTAAACTTTTTTATGGTCGGTTGCCATCAAACAGAAATTATATCATTTACAGTAACTTGTAAAATTGAAGATAATGTTTCCTTATTAGAGCTAAATTGCAGTTCTTGACTTAGCCCACGACTACGAGGGCCACTTCAGACTTATTATTTTCAATAAAGGCAGTGATCGGAGACAACAGCCTCTGCTGAAAGTCTCCCTATAAAGAACACAAAAAAAAATAAGGCGATGTCAAAAAGTTATTAATCCTATTATTTCCGAATTCTTTATCTACAATCTGTTACTCAAAATGACATTGTGGCATCGAAACAAAATTTCCTCTCTCAAAAAATATAAATAAATCGACTACCGATCAAATTAATTTTTCCAGTGTTCCAATATTTAGGAGACAGCCAATACAAGGTAGCGTTTCACGAATTTGGACAACAATTCCAATTATTTCTAGCTCAGATTGTCGTTTGCCCCAATATTAAAGCTAGAAATGCACTCCATCAAACTTACATGAACCTACTTCTGGTGAACCGAATTTTGAGTATTCCAGATAATCTCCATGTAGCAGAGGCTACTACTGAATTACGCATTTTTCATCCTTGATTAATTCACGGTTTCAGCACGTTCAATTTCGTCGTCGTCCTCAATCCTGTGAAATTATATTTTGTTATTTGATCTCAAGGCATAGATTGCTGGTCATATTTATTCGGAACTTACGCTTGCTCTTGACTGTGCAGATTCTGCACCAGCTCTTGCGCTTTCACGATGGCTGCCATTCGGCAACAGCAGGGCCTCCTTCTCCCGTTGTTCCTCCGTTTTGCGCCAGTCCTCGATCGGAAGGGCCGCGCATTCCAGATTCACATGTCGTACTTTTCTCAGATCGTTCTTGTTCACTGCAAAGGGTGATAACAATATTGAAAAAAATAACCTAAAACGAATTAAACTCACAGTAGATTCAGCTGCATCTGCCGCACTTGGAGCATTCTTTGTTGACCAACGTGAACTACTGGGACATCAGTTAGTCTCGGTTTCGGTCACATCTGAAACAAAAGGTTGATCATTTTGGGGAAACATCAACTGGATTTACTTGTCTGTGCCTCACAGCTGAAGTTTCTTGGGCTAGCTTTCTGATCGATGGCTTCTTGCTCCCGTTCCAGTTTGTTCAATTCACTCTGAAATAGGTTGACCTTTTCCACCTTTGAATGAGGAGAAAAACAAACAATCCAATCGCATTATTAGTGCATTTGAGGAAACAATAAAAATGTTTTTTCGTGGCTCTTTTAATTTTTACAGAAATATGTTATTGAAAAAACAAGCATTACTTACCCTTCCCTCGTTCTTGGGCGCAATCATTTCAAGTAACGAGGGTGACAGTTTGTTCGGAGAAGGCGTCCTTTTCCAAGTGATTCCGATTAGCATCTTCCGTCGGTGGTTCGCACCTCTCCGGTACCGAACCGCACCGGTGACTTCCTACTACTGCTAAGCATTCCACACTGGAAGAAGATACTCAGACGTGGGATCGGCGAGATGGTACGCTCCGGCGAGAAGTTCATCTTTGCGCGTACTGATCTTCGTCGGAGACGAGGGCGAGTCTAGGGTTAGGCTTTGGCTTTCGTCTCGACGATCAGTTTCCGCGTTGCTCACGTAACCGCGTTTGCCGCTCGATCTAATGCCAGGCATGATGGTGCATGAAATGAATTTGATTGTTTAAGCAATTGGGGTATCGGTTATTAAGATGTATTCGAACATGTTGGTAAATATGAGGAAAAATGTAAGCCAAATGCATAGCTGACACTCTTTGGTGTCCATCAATTGTAAGGTAAATCAAATATGATGATCCGCGCAAGTTGAAACACAGCCTTTCAGATTTGCTTTTCATCTTTATCGAAATCTCTATATATGCAATAATAAAACTAAAATAAAAAATCAATAAAAAACTTACGCTTCAATATCACCACCCTTATCCACTAGTCGCTCTAAGCTTTTCAATCATTAATTTAGCCTTCTCACTCATTTCCTTATGCCAAAAGAATTTTCTAGAAGAAAAGACACAAAAACAAAACCAAAGAAATCGAAACGTGATAAACCCAAAAGATTAATTCCTGAAAAAAACTAAAGCAAATCAAATTCACCCAAACCAAAATAACTAAATTTTTAAAATCTTCCTGAGTACTCACATTCGTCATCGCGTGTCTAGCGCTGGTGCCGTTCGGTCACGTCCGATTCGTTCCTCGTCACACTATCACAAACTCCTCCAGCTCGTCCGAAACCGTCCGTTCAATTCCGCTGTATTGTTATTGATATTGTGTATTGAATGTACTGCTAATTCTTACCACCACCGCCACCAGTGTCTTCGTCGTCACTGGTTACCGTTCCCAGGGGACACTGTCCACCGCGTCGCAAACGTACCATTGGGCGTCGGTCGTTGCACATCGATGGACGCTACGCTTGAGACGCCACCGAGGGGAACTTATCTTTGGTCGGCAGCTGCCCAGGAGGGCTTTCAGATTGGCCAGCAGCTGCGCTTCAGGTTGGCCTCCCTTCAACGGATCGTCGTCCTTCGGTGTGATCATGTCATTGGGTTGAGCAAATCTTTGGTCACTCCGATTTGAGTTACCGATCACGTAGCTAGATCGTCGATTTCCCCTGTGCGCGGTTGTGATAAGGACATAATTGAAGTTGTTATTCTAAAACTGAAATAATTTCAATGAATTGTTATTTTAGGAAATGAAAGCATAAAATGTGATTCAAGTTATTAGCTGTAATTTATAGTATGCAGGTGTGTAGTGCTCTCTACAAAGCGCCCTTTCAAATGGAACGGGCTTGGTAGTCATACATACGACTACCACCGCTCTGCAGGGTACTGGGTTCAATGCCAGGCTCAATCCCAGCCTCATTTTCTTCTTAATTCTCTTCACTTCTTTTCTTCTCCATACTTTGACAGTTTATATTATCCAGTATTTATGATTTTGTAGCAACTTCGTTCGTTCAACGAATTCACTTCTTGTATGCAGCTTCATCAACGACGTCGTTCTAATGGCAACCCGTACGTCACCAAAACGGAATCAGTCAGAATAAACTCCTGATCCGTTTTCCTATCAGTATTGTTGCAAGCGATTCATATTCTTAAAATTTGTAAATCCGCAGGCCGTTGAAATGTGTTCAAAGCTGCTTTTAAATAGTGGAAGATACTGCGTTGATTTTTTTTCCGTACGCATCTTGCTTCTCCAAAATTTCTTTCTCCTGTCTGTGTGTCTTGAGCGTGTAATTTTCCCAGCTCTTGCTGCAACTCCTAATCTTCTGATCCTCTTGCCATTTACCCGGAGCTTAGTATGGGTTGACTCCGAAAAAAGCTTTCGATCGTCCGGGTGAAATCGTCGGCCACATCTTGCATAACAAATATTTGTTTATAACCATTCCTGTAGTCGCTGGGGTGAGACATGGATATATTCTATTAACGCTACTTTTCGTCATCGACGAAATCATGATGGGTGCAAGTGCAATTGACCATGTACTAAACCTAAGGCTGCTCTGGCAGCCTTTTGTTTAGTATGAGGCATCTAACCGACTTTGATTTGGTGATGAGACTCTAACGTGCAAAGTAAGCTCATCGACCTGGTCAAATGATCTTCTACAGCGGAGCTCATTATCAACGTCAGCATCAGCAATATCAAATCGTAGGATGCAGATGTAAGCACGAACAATAGCCGCCCAGCTATCGTCAAGGAGAGGCTCGCAACAAGCTCGAGACTTGGCAGCCAGCAAGCATCGGACGGCAGAGCTAAGATCGATATAGAAGCACGGATCAAGAAGGATAGAATTTCCTTTGAAATTTAACAAAATATTTGAAGATGCCATTAGATTGATGTGACCCTAATGTGACATCTGTGTTGCTATAACAGGTAACGTTAAAGTTGGAAGTTTTTATCTACCGGTGAATACGTATTATAATTTGGGCCCGGTTGCCTTACAACTGAATCTTGAATGCTGACTTTCACCGCCGATATTATCAAAACCCGAAAATCTAAACACTATTCAAAACAAGAGCGTAAATGGAGGAAGGTTGGCCACACATTACAAAATAGCTAAGGGAAGATCCATAAATTACGTAACGCCAAAGTACAGCCCCCAGAAGTAATGCTGGAAGTCTGTCCCGGGGTGGGGCAATTAGAGTTGGTGCCCAAGGAAGTTTTAGTGGGTGGGACTAGCCTTAGCTGGCAGGGACACACTCCGGTACACTACCATGTGGTAGCTTGGCAACTAATACGTGTGTGCTTTGTCAGTGCATAGAGCATTCCCCATTGTAAAAAAAATGGTTGATTCCCCGATTCATCCCCGGGAAAGGCTGAAACACATAAGACTGAATGCTCATAAGGCTAAACTCAAAGGCTGAAATCTCGAAAGGCTGAAGTCTCAAAAGGCTGAAAGTATCAAAGGCTGAAATGTATTAAGAAAAGTTGATGGGATGATATAAATCCCAACCATACGTGTTGTTGTCAACCACTTTGAGTGGTTGAATATTAATGAATAATAATAAAGAATAAATAATGAATAAAGAATAAATAATAAGAAAAAGAATAAAAAAATAAAGAATAAAGAACATAAGAATAAAGAACACGGTGTGTCCACGGGGAAATATTATTTATCAAAAATCAGTATCTCTGAAACACCCACCACGTGAAAGATTATCCCATATAGTGGAGTAAGACTAAAATGTTCTATCAGGGATCAGAACATTTTATTTTCACATTTAGACAAACTCATAGAAATCTCAAATGATATTGATTTAAAAAATATAAAGCGGATGGTCAGTAGGTTCGATTCCCAACCCCTCCGCAAACCCTCGTCAGTCGCCGGATCCCATCCCAACGGTGGCGTTTGGGAATGCCGCTTACCGTCACGTTGCCTGATGACGACTGACAACTTGTTCTTCTCAGGCATTTTCAACGTTACCAGCTATGGCAACCGAACAATGCAAGATCATTGGATGCAAGCGTAGGACAAACGGACACAATGGACTCACGATAGAGATGGACTGCAACGACAACATGAGTAATGGAAATCTATATGGGCCCTCCAGCCGTGCGAAGACGCGCGCTACAAAGCTGAACCATGCTGAGGGTGGCTGGGTTCGATCCGTGCCGTCTAGCAATTTTCGGATTGGATGTCTGACTTCCCTGATAAAAGTATCATCGTCTGCCTCATATATACAATGCAAAAGTGGAACCTGGCTTAGAAACCTCGCAGTTAATAACTGTGGAAGTGCTTAATAGACACTAAGCTGCGAGGCGGCTCTATCCATGTGGGATTAATGCCAATAAGAAGAAGAAGAAGAAGAAAATCTAAAATAGATTCTGTGGGATTCAACAGAAAACCCCAGTAGATCTTGGCACAGTAGCGGTTAAGTAACACAGAGTTCCAATCAAATAAAGAAAGAAATAAAAAAAGAATAGAGAATAAAGCATAAAGAATAAATAATAAAGAATTAATAGAAAAGAATAAAAAATAAAAAATTAGTTCTTCTATAAATAATAAAAAATAGAGAATGAAGAATACGGAATAAAGAGTAAACAATAAAGAATACAGAAAACGGAATGCACAGAAGAAGAAGAAGAGGAAAATGAAAAAGGAAGAAAGAAGACGGGAGAAGGAAGAATGAAAAAAGAAAGAAGAAAAAACATAAAAGAAAAAAAAGAAGGAAAAAGTAAGAAAAAAATAGAAGAAGGAATAATGAAGGGAGAAGGAAGACAGAAAGAAGAGGAAAGATGGAAGAAGAAAGAAGAAGGAACAAGAATGAATGAAAAAATAAAAGGAAGAAGGTAGAAGGAACAAGGAAGAAAAGACGAAAGAAAGAAAAAGGAAATAGGACGAAAGAAGAAGGCAGAATGAAAAACGAATGACTAAATTATTATCTGGAAAATGTTCTGGCTTTTCAGAATATTTTCCTGCTTGCTCTCACGATTTCGTTTCTATCGATTATGAATATTTATTGTTTGTTATAGTTCTGTTTACCTAAGGCAAAAGTCTGCTTGATCCTGTAAAAGTGTTTGAGTATTTATCGGACAGAGAAGAACAGAACAAACAGAATTAAGGTAAAACATGGTAGAATTTAAGATGAAATAATTTAGAAAAATAATATTGTGTACATAGCATTCTTCTCGCATAATATTGGGTACATTCTCACATAATATTGTGTACATAGCACAAACTATAAACATTTTACCAGAAAAATATAAATTTCTTTATTTTTCTGGAGCTCAGAGTAAATTATTTAATTGTAAACATTTATATATTTTCTCACTTTCATATTATTGGAGTTCGAATGGTAATTCAACAACATAGGGGAATTGAAATTTCACGTTTGCGGAGGTTGCATCTTAACCCACTGCAATCTTGTTATCAATTTAGCACAGAAAAAGGGAACACAAAATCGTTGGAATCCAAACAGTTTGAAACTAATATTGGTATTCACAAAGACGTTTTTTCAGGATTTGTTCGTTGATAATTATGATAGCTGCTAGTCGAACCCACAAATGTTAGCGTGGTTGATATTTTTCTGGACAATGTCCATCAAACAATTAGCAAGGTAGTTTGCTTCAGCGTGAGACCAACCGAACTAGCCTAGGGCTAAAAACCTCATTAATAAAGATTATAATAATAATAATAACCAATCAATCTTAGCAAGCGGGAAGTACATCAAAACTTAAACATTATGAGGCGATTCCAACCAAAGAGTAAAACAAGAAGTAAATACTCTTTCTTTTCCTCTCGAATGGCTAAGAAGAAAACTACAGTCCCTTCCCGATTTTGGCAACACGACCGGATTTTAATGTCCAAAAGTGGATGTTATAAAACGGAAAAAAATTTCATACAAAATTTCTTTTGTTTGTCGATTGAAGCTAAATACTTAGAATAGCTTACAAAGTATGCAGGTGTGTTTAAGTGATGCACGTGCATCTAATTGTTATTTTCGATATTATCATAACTCGAGATTGCGCTCAAACATGAAACAAACTCAAGAATAGTAATCAAACGATAATGTAACTAATTAGCCAATTTCATAATACAAATTTAATAATAATAATATTTGAAATTAATAATAGCGTCAGCATGTCTTACAAAATTGTAGTGATAAAAGTATATAGTAGTCCTAGAGCTGACTTCAATCTGACATTTCATATAAATTTTAGTCCACCGAAAATGCTTGTTTTATCATAATTCACTATATAAATCAAATAGCCATCCGACGATACAATATGACTAAATGCTGCAAATTTCAGTTCTTATATAATGTATTTTGATAGAGGCAAACTTTCGTTTGTCGGTGTGATTGAGAAAAGTTCTCTGCCAATTTTTGCTGACATTATGAAAAAAACGCAAGGCATAAGACGTTCCATTGTTTTGAAAATGGTAACGGAAATCCTCATGCACATTGGTCAAGCGTGGTGCAGTGAAGTTAACACACCTGACTCACTAAAACCAAATCCTTTGCACTAGTCGGTCTCCTAGAACTCAACCCAGGAATATTTCAGGCGGCAATGAGTTGATACATGAGCATTATGCACCCTCCTTACAGTGATAGTGTGGCCAAGTGGAAGCTGGAGGACCATTTGCGGCATGCCACCTCGGCACTCGATACAGTCAACCTTGGTGCTCGCTGCAGGTCATCGCAGAAGAATCCACCATCAGACTGAAGAGGGAAGCAAAGCAGATCGGACTGTGTATTAATACGTTGAAGACGAAGTAGGCTCAAGAAGAAGACGGCTTTCACAAAATCAAGGTGGTTGAAGAATTCGTGAACTTGGGCTCTTGACCTCCGATAACGATATCAGCAGATAAATCCGGAGACGCAACGTGGCAGGAAAGGGTAGAGATCTGAACTGTGCTTTGGAGGACCAAAACGCACTTGGGTAAAAATGGTTCTCTACAACGATCCGACAACGAAGGCGAGGTTGCAGCGAACAAGGTGGATCGAAACTACATGAATATGTACGTTAGTGGAAGATATTGATTTGGAAAATGTATTGAGGTAACCACTTTCCTTCATGGGACTCAGACCCATCACCCTACAGTACGCTAGACTGGTGCTTTAACCAATGTCAGCTACGAGGACCTCTCGGCTTTCGCAACCTAGCGGTACTGAACGAGCTCAGAGTTCAAATTAGACATAGTCAAATCACTCGCAATTCATTTCTCGACCAATACTTCCACATGTGTTGTACACGTCCACATTGAGGAGCGAGTATTTTAAATGTTGGTTAAAGCACCGTCTAATTTAGCTTTGCCGTCGCAGCATCGTGAAATATTAAATGACAGTTGTGCGTTGCTTCCATGTCAGTGGTATTGTGAAAACGCGAGCACTTTGAAACTGGATTCCGTGAGGAGTGTATTTAGTGTTTCATCCAACATAAAATTTAATTATGAATGACTACGAAATGAAATTGCGGATTTAGGCAAAAATATCGCTCTAAAACATTGCCAGCTATTGAACTCGCTGCTCTTATTGGCATTTCATGTCACAATTTATAAATTGGTATACTACAGTCATGCAACCAGGAGACCTGCCGTTTTCGATTTTTTTAAAAACTCATACCTTATACAGTAGGGAAATGTGGGGCGACTTGATTCCTTGGGGGACTTGACACCTTGAGGGACTTGATTCTCCCCGGTTTCAATGAGAACTAATTAAAGTAGTATTACTTGACATTAAATGAGTTTTACTATCCATTTTTTCCTTTGTTATTTTAATCACGCGACCATTTTTTAGATCTGTTGATATATGTACCCCATTTCAATAGCTTGTCAAGTTTTCGCATCATTGCTTGTAGAGCAATTGCTACCTTGACTACAGCGTCTTCCCAATACGGTATTGGTTCTGATGAATCGTACACACCAAATTGGGACTTGTTCTCAAACTTCAGAGGGTTCTATCAGTCTGTAATCTTTTTCTAAAATTGACGGACAATGGCATAACAGATGTTCGAGTCTTCCTCATGTATACCAGAAGCGACATACATCATCTTGAAGTTTTCTAACGGCTTAGTGATAACGAGCTAGGCAATGGCCTGTTACAAGACCTGTAAGTATGATCTTTTGAAAGATCAAAATTTTGCGAATGATAAATACGTTTGGTGTGATGAAACGTTTAGACTGCCTCAATCAATTTCTTCAAATGTCCTCTATTTTGAATGTTCCAAGATTTGAGTTCCATTCTAAGAGAACGCAGATACACCACAAAAAGGTTCTGGACCTATGAATTGTCGAGATGAACCAAGTCTTGCCAGCATATCAGCTTGTTCATTGCCTTCAATGCCACAATGACCAGGAACCCAATATGGTTCACTTTTTTACGATCAAGGTTTGGAGTGACTGACATTCCAAACGAGTTTAGATGTGCATCTTGCTGATTTCAGAGCATTCAATGCTGCTTGACTATCAGACATTATGCAAATATTTGAATGCCTTGAATTTCGCCGTAAGCAAATTAGAGCATTCAAGAATACCTGAACTTCACTTGGAAAACAGATGGCCATTTTCCCATGGGAATCGAAATATTCGTCCCTGGGCCAGTCACGCCTGCTCCAACTTGATTGTTCAGTTTGAACCATCGGTGTAAAACACAATCGATCCTGAACGAAGATTTGGTCCACATTTGTCCATGTGCTTCGCTCAAGATTAATTACATCAAAACATCGATAAAGTTTAACTTCTTCTCATCCAATCATCGTTGTTTGTGATCAGTGAGTTGATTTATTTGCTTAGAATACTAAGATGTCCTGTTAGGTCACCTTCGAAGAGATTTGAATCTCTTTGATCTTCAAAGCACTCTTCTCTCTTCTAATTGAATAAATTTATCCAATGGTAGCACGTGACAAAGCGTCTAGTGCTGTGTTCGGCGTGCTTCTCATCGCACCAGTTATTGAAAGAGTAGCAAATCTTTGAAGTTTTCCCAACTTCTTCTGTACCACCCTTTTTTTTTTTGTTTTTGGCCGTATAAATCCATTGAATCATTTTTGGCTTTAGTCCCCACTTTTTACCGAACGTCGCCTTATTTATCCATAAAGCATTTGCAGCTTTGCTTAATGCTTCTTCAAGATAGTTAATTCAGCTTACTGTCAAGTCGAACGCCAAGATGCTTGACTGAGTTTGAAAGTTTCAAATCTGCTCCTTTCAATTTTAATGTAGGTAAATAATAATTTCTTCTCCTTGTAAACGCCACTAGTGTGGCCTTTGAAGGGTTTATGTTTAATCCTTCGTTTTCACACCATAATGTGATGAAATTTAGGGAAATTTGTATTCTATTAGAAATAACAAGTCATATTTTCCTCTCACCAATATAACTATATCATCTGCGAACCAATTATCTCGAAGCCTCGAGCCTCCAGTTGTTTGAGAAGATCGTCAACGATTAAAGACCACTACTTTATTTAGTAGTGGAATTAAATGGAATAGTACAAACTCGTCTTATGACAAGTAAATACATTGCATAGTTTTCTTCTATAAAGTAGTATTGTTATAGCGTATTTTTATAATAGATCCTTTAGACAAATTATTTTTAGATTGACAACCTTATTTACTCTATTATTTACTGTATCTTGTGGCCACGAAAAAATCTGAACAACTTCTCCCAATAATTACCAAATGCTATAATTTGTCCACAGCACAAAGCCATAAATATGCTAAATGATATTCACTGATAACAATGCCAACATTCCACCACAATTTCAGGACATTTGGATTTGGAGATGTTGCCTCAATATGCGCAGACTTGATCCCTCATAAGTCATTCATACAAACATTTGGCGAATATAAGTTGTTAAAATTTGGCGAATATAAATTGTTAAAATTCAAGAAAATATAAATTGTTCTCATGCGGCTATTTTTTTGTAGATTTGACAGATGTAATGAAGGGTTTGCTCTAAAAAATATTTATTGAGTAGATATAATAGAAAGGAGTCTCCCCAATTTGAAAGATTGCATGTGCTGTCGAATTCCATAGCAAAAATCGTACAGCAAGTCGAAAATTTTGCGTATTCTGGAGTAAAAATATTTAAAAGTTCAGAGAGCATTGTCCTGCATTATAAGCACGAGGTCGAGCGTTCAATCCCAGGCTTGTTGTAAATACATGAATCTTCATAATTTTTGTTTCGTTTTCTACCAAAACGTTCCATTCTGTTGTTCGTTTCGCACTAGAAATTCCAAAAACTTCCGTGGCACCTTTGGCAAATCGTTGAGTTTACTGCATCTTTCTCAAGTAGGTGTTCTGCCAATCCAGTGCCTGAACACCTACTTGGTGTTCACTCATTCTCAAAGGAGAGAATGCTCATTCACAGCAGATTTTCACCTAAAAATCATTTTTCGGCAAAGAAAAACAGACCCTATGAGTGATAACAACCATGTTTCTCTCACTTCTAGTGGTTTAAAAACTTGATTTGCTCGCAAGACTACTCATAGTTTGATTGATATTGAGGTAAAATTTCCGTGGGATTAAAAGAGAGGGCAATACAATCATTTTTTTATATATATATATAAAAATATACGCCTTCGACCCAAAAACGTTTGATTTCGTCTCATCGAACATGCAACTGAAACGAAGTCATTATTTGGTCACATTTCTGCAACTGAAAGTTACTATTCGGTCTCTTTTCCGTCAGCTTTGGTCCTAAAGTCACTATTTTAGCGGCATCGGTCGCTAGTCCTGCATTTGTTACCACTTCAATATCTAACTCTTGCTCTTCTTATGCTCGTTGGGATACGGGAGTAAAGAAGTGCGGCATTTATTAATTTCGAGAGTTATAACAGGAATAAAACGTTGTGTAAATACCTGCCGTACGTGCTTTTATTTTCCAATATTGCTACAGATCCATTTTCTGAATTCAAGCCACTGATTTTGGTCATGATTTCAGGTCATAAGTGATGCATTAGGGATTTACTACAGTAAAACAATGACTCATAGATAATTGCATGGATTTCATTAAATGGAACCATATACAATTTTTTCAATTTTCCTAGTTTTGTCATGAAAGCATTACCCAGCCCTAAAACCAATTTAGATCCCATGAACTTGCCATTGAGTGGATAATAAATGTGAAACCAATTAATGCAAGCCAATGGAAGGTAATGAATGAGTTTGCAGCGTTTGATCGGTGGACTCAGGTCATCTCATAAATAAGCGGATGAAATTCTACAAGCGATTTAAAGATGTCGCCAATCGAGCCTTTCAGAAGATGCTTTGATTTATATTCTACATCCATCAACACAGAAATTTCCATTCTTTCTATAACGAGCGTTTGTGCAGTTCAGTTAGTATAGGCAAGGCGAAACTTCTCTCTTGTGCTGCAATTTGGCGCAAAACCTACCCTCGTGACTTTTCGTTTGAATAAATGCATGCAATTCTGCCGCTAGGTAGCAACCTGACACAGAATCCGAATCTACGAATACAAAATAACAAACAGAAAATAAAATGAAGATTATACCTCACCATATCCCTACTTCTGAATCCATCACCAATGCATCATTGAACAGAAGATAACCAATAGAAAGCTCGCAGTTTACTCACCTATCTGTGCCTCCAACTGGTGCCGGTGAAATGCGCCTCAACTGATACAGGTAGGTCATCACGGCAGCTTGTCCGGCACGCCAACATATTCATATCCTGAGGTTCTATAACTCGTATGCCCAGCTTTTCTCCGCATCGAAGGCCGTTCGACAGTTTTCTATCACATTCCGGGTGAAAGTTACTCATATCCTTGAAATGTAAAATTAAAGGATTATTAGATTGCATATCAAAGCTGTTTACTTCGACAAACCACTCACACTAAACTAGGATAAAGTGGTGAATGATTGCACAGAGGCCATTCCATTGCGCCAACTGGTGTGAGATTGGTAACCTTTACTCCGTTGTAGTTCCTGGTTATTTCCTTGCACCATTCGAGCAGATCCTGTCCCGGAGTGCTGTCCCCAGGATCGTTTCTTCATTCGATCACTGGTTCCGGCACTGGAATGTTGACCACGCTGGTGTAGTCTCAGAACATCCGTAACGATTATCTTCTCCTTTCCGGTTTGTGATCGTAGCTCTTGATAACTTTAGAGGTTCAGTTCCGCTCGGCTGCTTTGCAATTCTTGGGAGATTTTTGGTAAGTTCGCTATATCTGGGCGCTATAGGTGGGAGGTGCAACCGATGCCGTTGTTTGTTGGGGACTCTCCTCCTCTTGAGTGCCTCAGAGGTCAAGCTGTTCGTCTTCCAGCTTTTGAGACTCTTCGAGCGTCATCTCGTTTGACGGGGATCTTTCCGGAAGTTCAATCTGTTCGCGGTGGATCTTATACTTAGTTCAGGGGTTTCTGTTTTTATAATCTCGTTCGTCTGGCTCTTTGATGCTTATACCTCCTTCGCTGGTAAGGAAATATAGCCGCGATCGTTGAGAACCTCTTTGAACATATCTTTCGAACCACTCATCACTGTTGATCTTCCGATAGGGAAGGAACTGTAAAATAAAGTTTATTAAAATTTAAAAATGCGCTCTAAGTTGAACAAACTTACCTCATGGCGTCAAGTCTGAAGTATTCAAACTGGTCGTCAGCTGCTCCAACTGCTGCTGAAATCCAACACGTGCTCGAAATCTCAATTGAGTTCTCCAAATCGAATATCCTCCAAATCGTCCAACGGTAATATCCGTCACATTGTTGACCGACATCAGCGAGAGTGATGCTCTGCATGTCCTCATCGTAGCTTTCCTTCCCTCAAAAACACGCAGCTGAGCGTCAATTCCAACTCCGACACGATCTTTTCGAAAGGCCTCAACTCCAGTGAACGTTTGCTGTGGATTCTATACTAGCATATTTGCGCATGTTTATGGTGGCGGATGCAGAAGCCGCTTCTTGCCCATCTGGGACACATCCTCAGCACAAGGTCCAGTCTTTGTCCTCAATTCGTTCGGATGTCTTTGAACAGTGTGACGGCGATGGTGTGATTGTCCGCATAGCCAAACCAGTTGCTGCACAGGATTCACGAGGTCCGGTTCCACGCCATTGGACTGGATACCACTCGACGAGGAGCGGCAGTCCATACCACGATGCAAGCTGTGCGGGCGCCTGGAAGAGTGGAGAAATAAATGTTGTTATTGCATTGAACGGTTGATTAAAAAGGATGAATATTAAAATAACTTGAAAAGCACGATAGCAGCAACAAGATCCAAGAAAAAGTCCATGTATTGCTGATATCAAACTAATCTAAAATAGAAGCACAAATGATAGGTTGAAGTAAAGGTAGGCGTTTGGAATAAAATGTAGTAATTAGTAAAACTGCCTAATTATCAAAATAATAAAACGTGTAGTACATAAAACAGAACTAAGCCATAATTCAGTTTACGTTTCGTTGTATCTCGAAACAAAAATAAAACAGGACTAATTTATGCGCTCATTGCTGGCAATAAAACCACTCATATAAGAAAAGAGCCCATTTTATAAGATTTATTTTATAAGACAAATATGGGACCTATGAGATGAAGAACCAGACAAAAACCACATTAGTAAAAATCAATAACCCAGAGATGTGTGAGACGAGTAGGCGACGAATACCGGATCACAATTGAATCATTTGTTTGAGAAACTGCATAGGGTTAATGCTCCTGGAGTTCATCTCATAGCTCGATATTCATCCCACGAAAACAAACAATGAAAAGGAATTCCATTTGTTTCTTATTTTGTGATTTTTCACCAGTGAGCACGCATGTTAGCAAAAGAAGCAACAAAATTGGTGCCTATTCTTCGTTTCCGATGAGATGAATAT